>NC_073626.1:185105981-185751606 GCF_029407905.1 Bubalus kerabau
AGACTTAGCACAGCCCAGATTAAACAGTTAAAGAAAAGAAAGTGAGGCTCAGTCCCGTAGAGTTAGTTACTTGGTGGGGGTGGGGGGAGCTGTGATGCTAAACCCGGAGGAGCTATGCAACTCTGGCACCTGAGGGTCTCCACTCTGGGGCTGGCCTCTCCTTGGGCTGCTGACAGAGATCAGGGTCAGGCTTGGATTTTTACCCCAATGTGCAGCACCAGACAGGCTAGCTGAACGTTCCCTTCCCCTGAGGAATGAGATCACGGGTTAAAGAACAGGGAATCTGAGGAGCAGACTGGCTTCCAAAGAAAAACAAACTGATTAGAGATAACTGATTAGAGATACCACTGGAACTGGCCACGTTCAACAGATGGATTTTAAAACAAGAATTCTAAAACAAGCATTAGAAACACGTGAAAGAAATATGATATTAGTGAAATAAAAGAGAATAAGAAATTGTTAAAGGACCCAGGTGGAAATATTCTATATGAAAAACCAGTTGAAACAACAAATATAATAGGTAGAATGAATTATAGAACAGATACAGCATCTGAGCAATGAAATAGGGAACTGGGATATCAGATGGAGGAATATCTCTAGGAAGAAGCCAGGAGGGATGACGAAATAGAAAATATGAAAGAAATGGTAAGAGATTGGCTAAAAGTTGAACACCAACCCCAATCTTCTTCTGTCAATTTGAAATGGATCATAAACCTAATTATAAAAGTCAGAACTATAAAGCATTATCCTTCAACTGAAAATAAATAAAAAGCCAGAACCGTAAAGCTTCTAGAAGATAACATAAGCAGATATCTTTGTGACTCTGGGTAAGACAAGGAGTCTTGACTTCATTTAAAAAATTGATAAGTTGGACTTCATCCAACATTTAAAATTTCTGCTCATCAAAAGATAGCACTGGGCTTCCCTGGTGGTCCAGTGGTTAAGAATCCACCTTGCAATGCAAGGGACACCAGTTTCATCCCTGGTTCAGGAAGATCCCACATGCCACAGAGCAACTAAGCCCAAAGGCCGTAACTATTGAAGCCTCCATACCTAGAGCCTGCGCTCCATAAGAAAGAATGCCCCACGGTGTAGCAACAAGACCCACCATGGCCAATAAATAAATAAATCTTAAAAAAAAAAAAGACAGGATTAAGAAACTGAATAGATAAGACATATTCTAGAAAAGAATAGGTACAATACACATGGCTTACAAAAGACTGTATCCAGGAAATAAAGAACTCCTGAAGTTGACAATGCTTCCCAGGCGGATCAGTGGTAAAGAATCCGCTTCCCAATGCAGGAGACGTAAGTTCAATCCCTGGGTTGGGAAGATGCTCTGGAGGAGGAAATGGCAGCCCACTCCAGTATTCTTGCCTGGAGAATCCCATGGACAGAGGAACCTAGTGGGCTACAGTCTATGGAGTGACAAAGAGTCAGACATGAATGAGCATGTGCACACGAAGTTCAAGATAAAATGATTAACTCTTCCTCCCCACCCCACACAAACAGCAAGAGACTTAACCATTTCAAAAAAAAAAAAAAAAAAAGAAAACATACAAATGACCAATAGCTCTAGGTATGCCACATCATTATCAGGTAAATGAAAATCAAAACACCTTTCACATCCACCAGAATGACTAAAACCAAGTCACCATGACAAAAACGTAGAAAAACTCATGATTGTGTAATAATCTTTTGAAAAAGAGTTTGTCAAGCAAACATATACTTATGACACGATCCAGCAATTTCACTCCTAAGTATTTACACTCAAAGATTACGAAGTATTCAAAGGAACTTTATTCATAATATCCCCAAACTGGAAATAGTTCAAATATTCAGTAACTGAGGAATGAATAAACAGTGCTGGTTTGGTATATCAATACAATGGAAAACCCCTTGGCGGAAAAAAAGAGAGCTACCGAGGCAACAAGCACAGATAAATATCAAAAGCATTGTGCTAAGTGAAAGAAGCTAGACGAAGAAGAGTGCCTGCTGTATGATTTCATTTCTGTGAGACTCTAGAAGAGAACCAATCTAATCTATGGTAAAAGGAATGGGAATAATGATTGCAATTTGGGAGGAAAAATAGACTGGAAAGGGGTATGAGGGAACTCGACAGAGAGAAAATTTTTTGAAATCTTATTTCGGGGTTCTGTTTATAAGGTAATGACTGCCACATTGACTGTGGGTGGCGGGGGGGAGGTCGGTTTTCATTCCGATCCCAAAGAAGGGCAACGCCAAAGCATGTGCAAACGACCACACTGCTGCACTTATTTCACATGCTAGCAAAGTAACACTCAAAATCCTTCAAGCTAGGCTTCGACAGTGTTTGAACCAAGAACTTCCAGATGTATAAGCTGGATTTAGAAAAAGGCAGAGGAACCAGAGATCAAATCGCCAACATCCATTGATCACAGAAAAAGCTAGAGAATTCTGGAAAAACATCTACTTCTGCTTCATTGACTACACTACAGCCTTTGACTGTGTAGACCACAACAAACTCTGGAAAATTCTTAAAGAGATGGGAATATCAGACCACCTTACCTGCCTTCTGTGAAATCTGCATGCAGGTCAAGAAGCAACAGTTAGAACTGGACATGGAACAATGGACTGGTTCTAAATTGGGAAAGGAATTCGTCAAGGCTACATATTGTCACCCTGCTTATTTAACTTATATGCAGAGTATACCATGCAAAATGCCAGGCTGGATAAAGCACAAACTGGAATCAAAATTTTGGGGAGAATTATCAGTAACCTCAGATATGCAGATGACACCACCCTTATGGCAGAAAGCAAAGAGGAACTAAAGAGCCTCTTGATGAAGGTGAAAGAGAGTGAAAAACCTGGCTTAAAACTCAACATTCAGAAAATGAAGATCATGGCATCCTGTGCCATCACTTCATGGCAAATAGATGGGCAAACAATGGAAACAGTGACAGACTTTATTTTCTTGGGCTCCAAAAATCACTGCAGATGGTGACTGCAGCCATGAAATTAAAAGATGCTTGCTCCTTGGAAGAAAAGCAACGACAAACATAGCTGCATATTAAAAAGCAGAGATATTACTTTCCCAACAAAGGTCCGTATAGTCAAAGCTACGGTTTTTCCAGTAGTCACGTATGGATGTGAGAGTTGGACCATAAAGAAAGCTGAGCACCAAAGAATTGATCTTTCAAACTGTGGTGCTGGAGAAGACTCTTGAGAGTCCCTTAGTTTGCAAGGAGATCAAATTAGTCCATCCTAAAGGAAATCAACCCTGAATATTCATTAGAAGGATTGATGTATGTGCTCACTTTGGCAGCACATATGCTAAAATTAGGACTGATGCTGAAGCTAAAGCTCCAATACTTTGGCCACCAGAGGAGAAGAGCCAACTCTTTGGAAAAGACCCTGATGCTGGGAAAGATTGAAGGCAGGAGAAGGGGACGACAGAGGATGAGATGGTTGGATGGCATCACTGACTCAGTGGACATGAGTTTCAGCAAACTCTGGGAGGTGGTGAAGGACAGGAAATGTTGGCATGGTGCTGCCCATGGGGTTGCAAAGAATTGGACATAACTGAGCGACTCACAACAACGGATACATGCATACATATGGCTGAGTCCTTTTACCGCTCACCTGAAATGATCACAACATTGTTACTTGGCTATAAATTCAGTTCAGTCACTCAGTCGTGTCCGATTCTGTGAGTTTTATAGTTATTATGCTATACTGCAATACAAAATATAAAGTTAAAAAAAACCACCACACTGAACATTTAAGATCTGTACATTTTATTGAATGAAATTATATATAAACTACAAAAAAAGAGAGATGAAATATAATTGCTAACATCTAGATATTAAGCCAGAGAAGGCAATGGCACCCAACTCCAGTGCTCTTGCCTAGGAAATCCCATGGAAGGAGGAGCCTGGTAGGCTGCAGTCCATGGGGTCGCTAAGAGTCAGACACGACTGAGCGACTTCACTTTCACTTTTCACTTTCATGCATTGGAGAAGGAAATGGCAACCCACTCCAGTGTTCTTGCCTGGAGAATCCCAGGGACGGCGGAGCCTGGTGGGCTGCCATCTATGGGGTCGCACAGAGTCGGACACGACTGAAGTGACTTAGCAGCAGTAGCAGCAGATATTAAGCGTTCCAGGAGAGGAAAATAAATCAAAGGAGGAGATATTGGAAGAAATAATGCAGATAACCTTGGAACTGAAGAAAGATGATAGATCTCATTTTGAAAGAGCCCCAAATACACCAAACAGGATGAATAATGAAAAATGCACACTGAGAAATATTAGAGTGAACATCAGAATAAAAAAACATTCTCAAAGTCCAGGGAAAAACAGATCACTTACAAAGGTGCAAGCGTCAAATTGAATCGACCAAAGTACCCAAGGAAAAGAATCTGAACTGAGAATTTTATATCCAGCTAAACTGCCATTCAAATGTTAAAGGTTTATACAACCCTCACCCCCAAATTCTTTGAAGTAATTATTAACACTTCAGTAATAGAAACAAATTCCTCAGATGATACTAAAGATATATGAAAGCTGAGCAAATAACTTAGTAAAGTTGGTGTTTTAAAAAGAAATTCCCAGATCAAAGAAAAGAGTAAGATAAATATATATATATAGCTACAGTCCGTAGGATCACAGAGTCAGACATGACTGAAGTGACTTAGCACATGCACACACACACACACCCCTCAGAACTGAAAAATCTAGACAACTTTAAAGTGCTATCATGGGGGCTCAAAGGCCAGTTGTTGAAGAGCTTAAGGGCTGAAAGGGAGGAGAGAGACCAAGGGATATGAGAAAATGCTCATCTTGTCTTTGTAGGCAAAGCTACAGCTGATAATTTTTTAAAGTAATAAACTATTAAAGGAAAAACAAGATAAGTTGTAATGAAAAAGTGGGGTAGGAGAAACAAAGTACCCACACATTCTTTTCAGGAACACGCAAACAAAACATTCATCACATACCAGGCCACAAAACAAGTCTCACATTTTAAATAGCAGGTCTTCACACATTCTGCGACCATTAACTTAGAAGTCAGTTTTTAAAAGAACAAACAATTCCCCCATATACTTGGAGATTAAAAAAAAAAAATTCCTAAGTAACTCATACATCAGAGAAATGCCGCAGTAGAAACTAAACACTGCTGCTGCTGCTGCTGCTAAGTCACTTCAGTCGTGTCAGACTCTGTGCGACCCCATAGACGGCAGCCCACCAGGCTCCCCTGTCCCTGGGATTCTCCAGGCAAGAACACTGGAGTGGGTTGCCATTTCCTTCTCCAATGCAGGAAAGTAAAAATTGAAAGTGAAGTCGCTCAGTCGTGTCCGACTCTTAGCGACCCCATGGACTGCAGACTACCAGGCTCCTCCTTCCATGGGATTTCCCAGGAAAGAGCACTGGAGTGGGGTACCATTGCCTTCTCCGGAAATTAAACACTACTTAGCACCAATTGATGATAAAACACGATAAACCAAAAATTGTGCAATGCAGCAAAGAAAGGCTAAAAATTAATAAACTAAGTTTCCAATTAAGGAAATTAGAAAGAACAGAAACTCAAACAGAATGAAAGATTATAAAGAGCAAAATCAACAAAAAGGGAAAAAAAAAGATTAAGTTGAAAAGATCAAAGCCACAAATTGGTCCTTTAAAAAAGATGATAAATGAGGCAAGATTAATTTTAAAAAATAGAGGGAGAAAGAGATAATACACAGTTATTATGGAAAAGAGAAATACAATAAGAAAATGCTATAAGCAACCTTTGCCAATAAGTATAAAAATGTAGATTAAATGCATACATTTCTAAAAATATATAAATATATGCAATCCCATGGACTGTAGCCTGCCAGCCTCCTCTGTCCATGGGATTCTCCAGGCAAGAATACTGGAGTAGGTTCCCATGCCCTCCTCCAGGGGATCTTCCCAAGCCAGGGATCAACCAAGGTCTCCCACATTCTTTGGTGGCAGATTCTTTACCGTCTAAGCCACCAAAGAAGTCCATATATTTATAACATACCAAAACTGACTCAAAAGGAAATAAGAAGACTACATTTAAAAATGGAAACAGCAGGGCTTCCCTGGTGGTCCAGTGGTTAAGAATATGCCTTGCTGCAAAGTGATACACATCACCACATAACGGGGCAGGAAGATAAAAGCCAAGGCTTCAAAGCAGAGACGTGAGTAACTATAGCAGCTACAAGCTCTTACACACCCTTTCCTGTTTGCCCAACGACTTCCGATCTTTTTGACCAAGCATCTGTATGAGAGACATACAGCTCCGTGGAGAACAGAACCCAGCTCAGCAGAGTGAAGGCCCTCAGGGGCCAGGACTTTCATTATAGAGTTCTCTCAACTGCTGTGTATGTTTGAAAATTTTTAGGATAACGTGTTGGAAAAATAAGTAAATATGCATTAGTTTGATTTACAAAAAAAAAGGGAATCTGCACTGAAGTGCAATGGACACTGGTTCACCCAACTATTAAGCCCGCGCTTTGCAACAAGAGAAGCCACCGAAATGAGAAGTCCGCGTACTTCAACAGAGAGCAGCCCCCGATTGCTGCAACCAAATAAAGACCATGAGCAGCAACAAAGACCCAGCACGGCCAAAAATAAATTAATTAATTTTAAAAAACAAACAAGAGAGCCATTATGAACCAGTGACATATGCTTGAACAAGGGTCATGAGGACTCCAATGAAAGATCCCAGAGTCCGTAAAATAACTTAAAAAAAAATGCTAGGTAAATATTCACATTTTGACAAGCACTACAGAAAGAACTAAGAGCCTCTTGATGAAAGTGAAAGAGGAGAGTGAAAACGTTGGCTTAAAGCTCAACATTCAGAAAACAAAGATCATGGCATCCGGTCCCGTCACTTCATGGCAAATAGATGGGGAAACAGTGGACACAGTGACTGACTTAATTTTTCTGGGCCCCAAATTCACTGCAGATGGTGACTGCAGCCATGAAATTAAAAGACGCTTACTCCTTGGAAGGAAAGTCATGACCAACCTAGACAGCATATTAAAAAGCAAAGACATTACTTTGCCAAAAGTCCATCTAGTCAAGGCTATGGTTTTTCCAGTGGTCATGTATGGCTGTGAGAGCTGGACTGTGAAGAAAGCCGAGTGCCGAAGAATTGATGGTTTCAAACTGTGGTGTCGGAGAAGACTCTGGCGAGTGAGTCCCTTGGACTGCAAGGAGAACCAACCAGTCCATCCTAACGGAGATCAGTCCTGGGTGTTCATTGGAAGGACTGATGTTGAAGCTGAAGCTCCAATACTTTGGCCACCTGATGCAAAGAACTGACTCATTTGAAAAGACCCTGATGCTGGGAAAGATTGAGGGCAGGAGGAGAAGGGGATGACAGAGGATGAGATGGTTGGATGGCATCACCGACTCAATGGAGATGGGTTTGGGTGAACTCCGGGAGCTGGTGATGGACAGGGAGGCCTGGCGTGCTGCGGTTCATGGGGTCGCAGAGTCAGACACAACTGAGCAACTGAACTGAACAGTAAGAGCTCAATGCTTGTTGCATCTCACTGACTGCTCAACAGTTTTGTGAGTGGGAGATCATTACTGTCCCCATTTTAGAGTAAACTGAGGTTCAGTCACTTGCCCAGGGTCAATCCCATGGAACCCTGGTCACCTCCCTGAGCCTCACCTTCCTCCTGACAAAGGAGGCAAGATAGATAACTTCCTTGGCAAAGAGGAAGTGTTTAATTTAGAGGGGCTGCATGGGCATGGGCATGTTGGAGCGAAACAGTGGGAGGCTAGGGGACCCAGATTAGAGTCCATCACCTCCCTCTGAGATCTGGAAGGGTCCCCTTCCCTCTCCCTCTGGGCCTCAGCTGCCCCCTCTGTGCCTGTAGAGGACTGGTACGGTGAACACTGAAGGTTCCTGCTTTACAAGTTTTCAAAGGGCCATCCAACAAACTGGTCAGCCACCACCTACACGCCCCGGCAGGTGCTGCTGGTTCTCCCGGAGGAGGGTCAGAGGTCTGCAGGCTCTGTCTAAGCCCAGCTTCTGAGGTCATCTCCTGGCCCCCTCCCCTGACCACTCCGACCTTCTGTGCTCTGCTGTCTTCCCCCAGGGATTTTGCACCTCCTGTTCCCCCTGTCTGGAACACTCATCCCCTCCCCCCCAACCCAGGTCTTGGCCTGGCTCACGCCTCCTTCAGGTCAAAGGTCACCACCTCTGAACCCAGTCCCTCACTACACCCCAGTCCCCTCACTATTTCACAATCCCATTTCTTCTCTTCACAGTGCTTGTCGTTGGCTGAAATTAACCTAATTTTTATTTATTATTTATTTTTGAATTTTTATTTCATTTACATTTTTATTGGAGTACAGAGTCCCAGGTGGCTAAGTGCTAAAGAATCTGCCTGCCAATGCAGGAGACGTGGGTTTAATCCCTGGCTCGGGAAGATCCCCTGGAGGAGGAAATGGCAATCCATTCCAGTATTCTTACCTAGAAAATCCCCTGGACAGAGGACCCTGGTGGGCTGCAGTCCAAGGCACACAGTCACAGAGTCGGACGTGACTTAGTGATTGAGCACGCACGCATGGTTGATTCACAATGCTGTGTTAGTGTTAGGTGTACAGCAACACAACCGTGTAAATCAACCATGCGTGTGTGTGCTCAATCGCTAAGTCACGTCCGACTCTGATTAGTTATACAAACACATGCCAGTTATACAGACACACACATCTACTCTTTTTTAGATTCTCTTCCCGCATACGCATATACACATATCGGTTATACAGACACATGTTATCTATTCTTTTTTAGATTCTTTTCCCACATAGGTCATTACAGAATATTGAATAGTTTCCTGTACTATATAGTAGGTTTTATTAGTCATCTATTTTATATATAGCAGTGTGTACATGGATGGACCTAGAGAGTGTCATACTGAGTGAAGTCAAAGAAAGATAAATTTCATATATCATTCATTTATATGTGAAGTCTAAAAAAAGGGCGCAGATGAACTTCTTTATAAAACAGAAATGAAGTCACAGATGTAGAACAAATTTATGATTACTGGAGGGTAAGCGGGGTGAGGGGTAAGTTGGAAGGCTGGGATGGACGTATACACACTGCTGTATATAAAACCTAGTTTCACTCTGTGGTCTGTCTTTTGCATTAGAGGAGCTCCAGGAGGGAGGAGAGTGTGGTTCACTCCTGTATCTCCACCTAGAACTCTGCATGCCTACAGAAGATGCTTAAAAAAAAAAGAGAGAATGATGCTGTCTCCTGCGGAATTTGTGGTCATTCCACCCAGGGATTGGTTAGGTGGACTCCCCTGGTCCCACAGCTCTTAAACTTTCCTTCATCCTGTGCCACCGGGACTCTGTTTACATGACCATCTCCTCACACACTGGATGATCTTTGAAGGAAATACTAGACCAGGCTCATCTGTGAATTCCAGCACCCAGTCTTGGGCCGAGCAGGCAGCTGGGCTGAGGAAATGTTCACTGAATGAATGAACGAATGTTCTGCACCCATCTTCCCACTTCCTGACTCTGCTTCCTCCTTTCTACAGACCAACAGGCGCCAAGAGGTCACACCCAGCTGACAAGAAAGGCCACTCCAGCATGAACTTCCTGAAGGAGGACAGTCCCCCCTTCCTCCAAAAGGAGCCACTCCAGACAGCGAGGTGGCAAAGCACGAGACCAGCCTTGCCTCTGTCACAGGAACTGTCCGGGGCCTGCCCAGCAAAGCCAACAGGACGGGGGGCTCCTGTCCATCTCAGCCGTGCAAAGGAGAGCAATCCGTGGGACCAGGAGGCTGGCAGGCCTGCTCTGGAGCCTGAACGGGCTCTGCCCGTTGCACACTGAGCTCTGTCTGACCGTGGGCCAGTGGGGAAATACTTTATTATTCAAATCATGTAGCCACTGAAGAGGAAACGATCTGCTTCCTCCAAAAGCACAAATTGGGGCAGGCACACCAGCCCAGGGACTTGGGTGCTGAAGGGGGAAATTGCAAAGTTCTTGCACAAACCAGCGCGCTGAGATTTCCCACCCCAGGCAGACTCTTGAAACCTGAGATGGAAACTCAGGAGGGTCAGGCCTGAGCCCTGGACAGAGGCCGGGGCCAGTCCCCCACTGAGGATTCAGTTAGCAGTAGCTTCAGCCAGGCTGATTGCCTGCCCTCCTCCTGACCCTGGTTCTGGAGACAGCAGGACCACCCCGCCGTGTCCCCCAACCCGTTTGTTCCTGCCTTCACCCAGGAATCACACAGGGGTAGATAAACTCCACATCCTCAGCTCAGGCGGCCGGGGAGTATCCCGCGGTCTATTCCTGCTTTTTGCTCATTTCTTGCCTTGCACCCGCATCCCTGAGTTGGACTCCGGAAGAACCATCAGGTTCAAGAAGAGTTTATGCATCTGGCCTGCAGAGTTTTATCTAATATTTATTAAGTGATTAGGTGCCCACACTCTGGAGCCAAGCTGCCCAGGTTCAAATTCTGGCTTAACCATGTCTGAGTTGCATGACCGTGGGTAAGTCCCTTTCCTTTTCCATGCTTTTTTCACCTGTAAAAACTGGGATCGGAGTACCTACTCTGTGGGAAGTTTAAGAGGATCAAGTGAGAGACTTCTCTGGTAGTCCAGAGGCTAAGACTCCACGCTCCCAATGCAGGGGGTCCATGCTCGATCCCTGGTCAGGGAACTAGATCCCACATGCCACAACTACGAGCTCACATGTCACATAACAAAGATCCCACGAGCCACAGCCAAATATATAAATAGTTTGGTTTTTTTTTTAAAAGAGGACCAAATGAAAAAGGGTGTGTAAAATACTTACTTAGCTGGCTACACGTGGGGGATTCGGCAAATGACAGCTCTTAGTATTACTAAACAAATTAAGATTGTTCGGAGGCTGGCCTGAATCTCTGCAGCAGACATCCTCAAGACAGACCTTTTTTCCGTCACCAGAGCCAAAACCAGTCGACTCAGAGCAGACTGAGAGGCAGAGCAGAAAGGCCCCAGGCTCTGGCTTGAAACGCCAGCCCCACCACTCATCAGCTCTGCAACCCTGGGCAGGTTACTTAACCACAATGAACCTGGTTTCTGCCTCTATGTACTACAAACCAGAGCAGCACCTCCCTCAGAACCGTCACGAATCTTCCCCATCAGGAAGGATGCTAAGCCCTGCTGCTGTCCACTGTGAGCAGTGCCCAGGGAATTACGGAGCTGACACGTGCCGGGACTGCCCCAGGCAGGGGTGAGGTGATAGCCTGGCTTCCTTTTCTGGAACTTCCATCCAGGCTCAGCCTTCGGATGTGATGTGGGGAAGCCTCCCCAGGAAATAGTCCACTCCGGGGACCATGTAATAGCAGTGTGGACCCTGACAAAGGCCTGCCAGCCAACAGCCAGGCCTGAACACAGGCGAAAGCGAACTGACCAGCAGGAAACTTCGATGAGCCTTTCCTTACAAAAGGAGGCGGCCAGACGCCGTAGCTGGAAGGCCAGGATGCACACACCAGGCTGCCATCACCCGGACAAACGAGCTCATTTCTCTGTTTCCTCTTCCGTGGGGTGGGGGTCATCACAATACTCACCCACTAGGAGGATTAAAGGAGTTCCTACATCTAACGCACTTGGAGCAGGGTCTGCCCCCCAAGAGGCGTGAGCTGACGCTGTTACAGTCATTCATGACCGCTTTCCCTTCTTCCACAAAGGCTTTCTCAGCTTTCCCAGCAGGCTCAGGTTCCTCCTGCGGGCTTCAGCACAGGGCAGGATCCACGCCTGTTACACGGATGATGCTCACAAGACCTACCACGTGCTCGGCACCCTGTTAAGCATTTTTTAAAAAATTTTTTTATTTCGACTGTGCTGGGTCTCCGTTGCTGTGCACGGGCTTTCTCAAGCTGCGGTGAGCGAGGGCTCCTGTTCGTTGCAGCAGGTGGGTTTTTCATCGCCGAGGCTTCTCTTGTTGTGGAACACGGGCTTCAGCAGCTGTGGTGTCTAGGCTTCGCTGTTCCGCCACAGTGGAATCTTCCCAGACCAGGGATCGAACCTGTGTCCCTGCATTGGCAGGTGGATTCTTATCCACTGCACCACCAGGGAAGTCCTGTGTTAAGCATTTTATATTCATGGAGATGTTTCTTAATCAGGGGGCAGAACGACCCCTGGACTCTCCTACTACTTATGATCATAGGCTTCAGGGTAGGGCATTCTGTGCTATGGAAAGAGCTTTGGGGAAAGTGGTCACCATGTTCCATAGATTGGAATACTTGTGTCCTGGAAGGTATGAAAATATTTACACTTGGTACTGACTATGTGACATAGGAGACATTACTTACATTTTTTGGAGCTCAGCTATGAGGATAAGTAAATATATATAAGTAATGCACTTAATACAGAGCCTGATTCATGACTTATTTAAAGCAAATATCTATTGATGTATGTGTCAATCACTCCTCCGAGTACCTCTCATAGACATGTGGGGAAACTGAGGTACAGAGGCATTATAAGGTCTTTGTTCCTAAGGGATGTTAATCTCTGCAAGAATTCAATCATTCATTCACCATATATGTATTAAGTGCATACAGGATGCTTGGTACAGACATTATAGTACATACGGTACATATAATAGATTCAGCAAATGATGGCTGTTCCTGGCTGAGGTTATTTGGCACTGAGGGTACATCTGTGAACAAGTTGGACAAGAGGATTGGTCAGAGGTGTGACGCTGGGAAAACTCACACCTGACTAAGGCCTGAGCCACCAATAGGGAAACTGGTTCGTCCTGCTGCCAATCACTGACAAATCTCTGATGATTACGAGCTGATGTCAGTCGTAAAAAAAGAAGATGCAGATGTGGGAAGGGCAGCCAGGCTCAGCCTGGAGTAGCTCAGGTGTCAAACCCAGCAGGACAGCATTTCCAGCTTTCCCCATGCGAACCAAACCTGCCTGGGTTGTGGAAGCCCCTGCCAGGTGGGGCAGCCTTTCAATACATGAACGTCACTGGACACTTGCTGGAGGCAGGTACATTGTTAGACACTGGGATTCACGAATGACTCAGATGGGGTTCCTGCCCTCTGGAAACTCATGCAGGGCCAGACACTACGAGGATGATCAGATTACAAAGGGCTGAAGATTTCCAAGCAAGATCTAGAAAACCAGTGATGGTGCCGACTGGTGACAAAGGCGGGGAAGACACTGCAGAGGGGCACAGCGGCTGCAAAGGCAAAGGCGTGACAGGGCGGGGGCCACACCTGGGCCAAGAGCACGAGCCTGGGATCCCGGCCTGAGGCCGAGGACTGGTTCTGCCGTCCGTTCGACCTGAGCCTGCTTCCCTTCTGCAGATGAAGATCATACTTTATCCGGCTGTTTCCAGGATTCACTGGGTTCATGAATAAGAAAGAGCTTTAAAAAAGGAAAACGTCTAAGAGCCTGGATGCTGAGGTGGGGGTGAATCAAAGTGACTCATCCATGGTCCAAAGGCTGATTAAAACAGGAACTCATTTTGGTTTATCCAGGATACAGAGTGGGTAACTCAGCCCTACCTCAGCTGCAACACGCCCATGTTCCCACCCCCACCCCAGGCTCCCCTGGGCCATCCCTATTTCCAGACCCAATTTCCTAACCCCAAACACGGAGATGCCGCTTGCTGTGCTCCTCCCGCGTGTACACGATGGCTCTGCAGGTAGAAGAGCACCTTCCACAGGTGAAGGAGCGTCCTAGTCACGAAGGGGAGATGGCGGTGGTGAGTAAGAGGAGTCAGTACGGAGACTGAGCAGGGAGGGGAGACAGCTAAGGGTTGCATGGACGGGCAAACCCCAATCTCAGCAACTCCACTGGTTCACCAGCCGAGGAAACGCAGGCATGGTGTTTCACTTTTGAGTCATTTCCCCCCCTTGAAAAGTGGGCTGTTAGAAGGATTAAAAGCACGAATGTATAGAAGCATTTAGCTGAGTGGCTTGGTGCCTAACAGATATTCAGTAAATGTTAATAACTCATCATTACTATTCTACTACTACAGATATTATTATGGAGGGTAGGGGAAGGGGTGAGTGGAACTCTTTCCAAGAGGGATCCAAAACCAGCCTCTTTCTTCTCAGTCTTAACAAGCCTGGGTTGTGACCAGCCTCAGAAGCCCACCGCCGCCCCCCACCTTCTCTGAGGAATGGACAGGGACACAGCCGGGTGCTCCGTGGCAGGACTCCACCCCACACCCGAGGTGAGTTCTGGGGCGGTCTAGCTCAGGGTTCCTCCAGCTTTCCCAGACCAGGAAAGAAAGATTAAAGAGCATAGAGACCAGGGCACCACCCTGGGCCTGTCCCTTCTCGTCGCTGTTCACACAATGCCTAAGTCGAATTTGGTTCAGGATGTCTTTCCATTTGGTGTGTGCCAACTCTATTGAGTGAATAATGGCTGCCTGGATGACTGCATTTAGAAGGGACCTGAGGTTTAGAAGGAAAGAGAACAGTGGTTGATTAGTAACGTCTGACATGTATAACACAGGAGAAGGGGCGGTACGCATGCCAACTATTTGGCCACACATGAACTAGAAAAGGGAGAAGGCAATGGCACCCCACTCCAGTACTGTTGCCCGGAAAATCCCATGGATGGAGGAGCCTGGTAGGCTGCAGTCCATGGAGTTGCTAAGAGTCAGACACGACTGAGCGACTTCACTTTCACTTTCCACTTTCATGCATTGGAGAAGGAAATGGCAACCCACTCCACTGCTCTTGCCTGGAAAATCCCATGGATGGAGGAGCCTGGTGGGCTGCAGTCCAGGGGTCGCTAAAAGTCAGACACAACTGAGTGACTTCACTTTCACTTTCCACTTTCATGCATTGGAGAAGGAAATGGCAACCCACTCCAGTGTTCTTGCCTGGAGAATCCCATGGATGGAGAAGCCTGGTAGGCTGCAGTCCATGGGGTCGCACGGAGTCAGACACGACTGAAGCGACTCAGCAGCAGCAGAACTAGAAAAGTCCTAACACTGACTCCCTGGAACAAGCCATAGTTGTCAGGCAGGGTAACCAAAAGCCAAGGAGGGGAAGGGACTTGCCCAAGGTCACATAGCTTGAAATGGCAGGGCTGGGATTTGAACACAGGCCCCTCTGGGTTTTTGAGGATGCTGCCTGCTAGGGTCATCGTGTCCTCCCTTTGACTACAAGAGGGGATGTCCAGGCCAAAGCCCATTGTTTGGGAGAACATAAGCCACTGCCCAACCAGGAGTGTGCCTATGCTGGGTCCCCTCCATCTGACACGGCCCACCCCAAATGACTCTGCAAACCCCAGAGACAGATGGTTCTACTGAAAACAGATATATACAGCAAGGGCTTGTATCCAGACAAAAATCTGAATCCAGATGCTAATCTGACGGAAGGCATGAGACCTAAATTTGAGTCTCATTGCCACTTTCTAGCTGTATGACCTTGAGAAAGTTACTCAGCTTCTCTGAGCTCAAATTTTCGCCTCTATAAAACAGAGAGGATAACAAGTTAAATAAGGTCATTAAAAGTGATTTGCTCAGTTCCTGACAAGAGTTAAGACCTTAAACCGGGGGTCCTCAACCTCCAGGATCTAATGCCTGATGATCTGAGAGGCAGCTGATATAACAATAATACAAATAAAGTGCACAATACATGTAACGCACATGAGTCATCTGGAAACCATCGCCACCACCCCTCCCATCCTGCCACCCGTGGAAAAACTGTCTTCCACGAAACCAGTCCCTGGTGCCAAAAATGTTGGGAACCACTGCCTTAAATGTTAGTTGGAAGGATGAGGTCAAGGGGAAAAATTAAAACACACGGCATTTTCACAAAAGTGAACTCAAGTGATGAAGGCGAGAGCTCAGATAAGCTGTTCAGAGAATCTATTTATCTCTGATTATCTTGCTAGGCTAGCTAAAGCTGAAACATGAATTACTAGATTTGATGATTTCAAAACAAGGAACCAAACCCTTCTAGGAAGATAGATTGTGTCATTCATACCACAAAGAAGGAAGCAGCCTTGAATGGGCGGATTGGCAATGGCAGGAGATGAATGTGTGCATTTCCCACTTCCCAGCGGGCTGACTCAGCTTCCTCATCTGTAAAGTGGGAATAATTGCACCTGCCACACAGGGCTGCTGTTTAGATAAATGAGCGGTTCCAGGAGAGGCGCTGAGCGCCACCGGGCATGGCAGTGTTAGCGAGTGTGTGTGTGGGTGGCAGAGGGGAGCGCGCTGAATTAGGCAGGAAAGACAGGGCAGCTATCGAGGTGCTAAGAAGGAGTGAAGGGAGGGGGGTCTCAGAGTCAGCTGACACACTTTCTAGCCAAAACGGTGGCAGGTGAGAAAGTTATTAACTCCTGTATTTAAGAGGCCGGTGGAGGAAGAAAGAGATGAATGATGCTCAGAGAGGCCGCGCCTGACGCAGCTGAGTGACAGTCAGCCTAGAGGACCAACCCAACAGTGACCTGACCGCCTCAACCTGAGAGCTGCCGGTGGCCACGCTGTTGTTCTGTGGACAAAGTGAAAGGTCCCTCAGAGCAGGCAAGAACTTGACTTAACAGAAAGTCACATGGCAGACCCTTCTAAAGGTGGGACTTACTTGTTTTCAGATAAAAGCCACCTAAACACTTTTTTTTAAAGAACATCAAATGTTTCCTGAGCTTTGCCTGGCAGCTTGCAGACCTGGCTGGGTGAAATTAATCCACTTGAATCACAGACTGAGATCTGGGAGGATGAGAATGCTTCTCTCGAATGAGCCTGGGGGTCAGCACCTCACCACAGGGTCGCTAAGGAAACAGCCTTTGTTGCCCCTCCCCTCTCTCCCTTCCCAGGTCAGGGCAGGGTGACCGAGCCACCAAGGGGAGGGATTTGGACCTAAGATATCCTTTTGGAGCCTCAACTGCAAAACAGCAGGGTGTGAGGGCCAGGGGAGGTTCAAGGATGATGGGGAAATTGCATGGTACCCAGCGGGTACTCACAAAAATGCTACTTCCCACTCAAGGTCATTTCTGAACTCCTTTGCGGGTGCAAGGACCAGGGGCCCTGTGGCTGCTATCAGGAATCAGGGCTCTCCCCGTTCACCTTGTAACCCCCAGAGCAGTTTGCTTGTGGAGACCTTCTAGAATCTCAGCTGCCTCCAGAGTCTTTCATGCTCAGTCGCTAAGTTGTGTCCAACTCCTTGCAACCCCAGGCTCCTCTGTCCATGGGATTTTCCCAGGCAAGAATACTGGCATGGATTGCCATTTCCTTCTCCAGGGGATCTTCCTGACCCAGGGATCGAACCCACATCTCCTGCATTGGCAGGCGGGTTCTTTATCACTGAGCCACCAGGGAAGTTTACCAGGAGCTTTAACCATGAGACTTCACGGCTTTCCTCACTGTCGAGCTCAGACACGGCGATCTGGAGATCTCTGCTGCAGCTGTTATGCTGCCTGTTACCCGTGGGCCTCGGCCCCTGGAGAAGGGAATGGCAACCCACTGCAGTATTCTTGCCTAGAAAATCCCATGGACAGAGGAGCCTGGTAGGCTACAGTCCATGGGGAGGAGACTGTAGCCTACCAGGCTCCACTGTCCATGGGATCGCAAGGAGTCAGACACAACTGAGCAACTTCACTTCACTTTAGGCCCCCAGAAAAGGGGAAAAAACAGACCACTGTGGCTTCAGAGTGCAGGATGGTGCTTCCTGTCTGTGAAGTATCACCAGCGCACAGGGCTGTTGGGAGCACTAGATGTCAAGGGAGTCCCTTCCCTGATGGGGCTGCGGAATCTCTAGTCTGAAGCACCCAGGGTTGCCTGTCCCCAAGGGGGTGGACCCCAGGCCCAGCTCCCTAGCTCCCTAAAAACTGACAGGCTGATGCTCGGTCAGCCCCCGAACTCTCGAGCCCTTAGCCCCTTCCCGGGACCAGTAAAGCAGGAAGAGAGCGCCCTCGTCCTGGCTGACATGTTCCAGAGATGCTGCCAGGCCCCAGAAGAGGGGCTGGGGTCCGTTATGCCCCACATTCCGCCCCCGAGCGTGATGGCCAGCTCGAGCCACATGCACCTAGCTCAGAAACTGCACACTCAGAAGGCAGGCCGGGAATGGCAACGAGATGAAGGGGCTGGGTGTGAGAGCAGGGCGCAGAGGGGACTGTGGTCAAGAGGACGGACCGGCTGCTGATCGGCTCCAGCCACCGCGGCCAGGCGGGATGCAGCCCAGCGTGGCCACATCTTTTGATCTTCCCAGAGAAACCAGAACCCTTAGTTTTATGTAAAACGAAATCACTTGTTTTCACAACACCAACAACTAAATCCAAGTTTTAAATCACTGTAGGAGTCAACAATTCCCCTACCCCCACCCCCTGCTGCCCCAGGAGGGCAGTTTGCAACTGACCTACCATAACTTCAGCCACAGATGTTTGAGGACCAACTCAAATTAAATCAGACCCACTCCAAGTCTTAGGGATGTCCCAAATCCCCAGCTCATGCCCTTCGGGCATCCTGGGATACAGACACGGACCCTGAGGCTCAGAGAGGGCAAGTGACTTGCCCAAGGTCACGCAGGCAGGTAGCACCAGTTCAACGGCTTAACCTCTGTCCTGAGTTGCAGATTTTTCCCACCAACTCACACCAACTGTATCCTTAACAATTCTTTTTTTTTTTTTAACATTTCAATAATTTTATATTCCAAATATGTCATTATTTTTTGAAGAGTCTTTATGTTGAAATTCCACATATTTAATCCATTATTAAAATGTAAAACTATATTAACAAAATTTGTTTAAAATTTTATATATTTGAAGACTCTAAGATCTCCTTATTTTTGTCCCTCAGACCAGAGACATTTTTAGTGGTAATATTTTTTAGTATCTTTTTTGTATCACCTACTATCTACCCATCAAACATGTTTGTTGCTTTCCTCTAAACTGTCTCCCTGCCCCTCATTTTACCAGCAATTCTTTCTTTTAAAAAATAGATATATATTGAAGTTATGCCATGGAAATAGTACACACCAAAATCAAGACAGTGGATACTTTTCAGAAAGGTCATGGGAGACCCTGGGCAAGCCCTTATTCTCTCTGGACGTCAGTCTCCCTGGTCTGCAAAGTAGCCAGTTGACAGAAGCAGCCTTTAAATGCCTTCCAACTCTGAAATTCTAGGCATCTATGAGGTCTCTTCTGCAGCCAGTACTTTGTGGCCTCAGATGAACATAAAATAGTAATAATAATAATAATGGGGAGGACAAGTCCACGGTAGCCAGGAAGGAACACTACAATTTTTAGTGAAACTTGACTCTTAGTTACTGGAATTCAGAAAGAACGATGTAAATACCCAGGCAGTTTAACCACCATCCAACAGTTAAACAAAAACACATCTGGTTTGACTTCATTTTCCTCAACTCTTCCCCCGCCCCTGAACCCCCACCC
The DNA here is from genome assembly GCF_029407905.1 of Bubalus kerabau. NCBI lineage: Eukaryota > Metazoa > Chordata > Mammalia > Artiodactyla > Bovidae > Bubalus > Bubalus kerabau. The sequence goes on from NC_073626.1 coordinate 185,125,342, forward strand.
TCGTCTCGATTTTACCCCTTAATTTGAGAAGTCAAATTAAATGCAAACAATTGATTTCATGCCACAATGAGGCTGAGAATTCCAGCATGGAAAACTTTAAGCATGATGTTTTTCTGGGAGCAATTAGGAAATGTTGGGGGATGGCATGAGGGGGTGGAAAAATAGGAAGACTATTCTTGAATGTTATTTGGACACCGAGCATCAGAGAAGAGTTGTCGGATGCCTACTAGGAACCCAGCACTTAAAGAGGTCAAGTGAGTTGCCTCAGGTCACACAGCTAGGATTGGAACCCAAGGTGTTGATCCTAAAGCCATTCTTTTGCCTCCTGTCGAGGCCTTTGTAACCTACACAGGGCCTTCCCTCTGGCCCTCATGAATCACCTGGTAGCAGCCAGAAATGTCTCACAGAGAATATTAACTTCTCAACAACAATCCCGAACAGTGGTCATTTCCAACTGAGCCATTCAATGGTGAAAAACCATTATAATCTTGCAAACCCTTCACAACTCTGCAAACTATATATTATTAACCCATATGATGGATGATTTCCTCACCTAAGGCTCAAAGAGGGAAAGAAACTTGTCTAGAGTCATACAGCAGTGCTGGGAATGAACCTCCAATCTACTGCCCACAGCTGCCCTCTAAAAGCAATCCTGTGGACTGTAGCCTGCCAGGCTCCTCTATGCATGGGATTCTCCAGGCAAGAATACTGGAGTGGGTTGCCATGCCCTCCTCCAGGGGATCTTCCTGGCCCAGGGATGGAGCCCACGTCTCTGATGTCTCCTGCATTGGCAGGCGGGTTCTTTACCACTAGCGCCACCTGGGAAGCCCTCAAAAAAGTAAGGACATCTCTAAAAAAAAAAAAACAAAAATACACACTGTACAGCCTAGCTCCAGCCTGCGGAGGACGAGGACCACGACGTAGCACTGGAAAGCTGAGTTTGCATTCCTGTGGCCACACGGAGATTTTGAGTGCTGGTCCTCAGCCCAGCTTGCTCACTCTCCCCGTAATGTTCTCTTCAAGCTCTGAGTTTTGTATTAATAACTCCAGCTGGACCTATTCAAAGTGAGCACTCTGAGCTGTGCCATTGGATCCTACCCCTGGATTAGGAGGCCTCATCCCCAAAGACGTATACAATACCAATATCACTGGAGCTGGTTCCCAGGGCTCCAGCCCCAGCTCCCCAGGTAGCATCTCTTGTTCTTGAACAAGTCACCTCCCTTCTCCAGGACGGGTTTCTTCATCTGTAGGACTGCATCCAGTTTGCAGGGTTGGTCGGGTATGTAACGACAGGTAGGGCTTGAGTATGGTTTCACCTCACTTCAAAGCTGGGACACATCCAGGCGGAAGGGACTCTGGCGGTTCAGTCCCAGGCCTGTTCCCAACACCGAGCTCCAGGCTCCTGGCCAAGGCTGAGTCTAGGATGACAGGAGGTGGCATCTGACTGTGAGCAAGGCAGACACCGTGCCACTCGACAACACAACCCATCAGGGAATGGGCAGGGGCCAGGCGGTGGGTGACAGGTTTCCAGGGTTCGGGGCGAGACAAAACCCTACACCCCATCTCAAGTTTGCATTTTCCATTGAGATTAGAGCTGATGAGAGCCAAAATTTTCTTAAGCACACAGGCACCAGCTCAACACTTTGCATACGTTAATCATACTATTTACTAATCTCAGCTAAAAGGAGGAGACTGGGGCAGGACAGGCAACAGAATTTGTCCCAGGTCACACAGCTAGGTTGCCTTTTTCTATTAGTGAAAACGAAAGGTTGGCTGATCCCTTTTACCCATGTTACTGCCTGTTAATCTCCTTGCTTGTGAATTGCTTGATTCCTTTTCTAAAGTGTCAGTTGCAGAGCCTGAAAAAGTTTTGTTATACAAGTGTGCAGATGTCTGTGTAATTTATCTCTGCATTCCCAGCACCTAGAACAGGGTTTGGGTCATTAATAAATGTTTGTTGAATGGAGACGGCGTTCTGTTTCTGCCCTCAGTTCAGTTTTGTTGCTCACAACAGTCTTATGAGAGAGGTACACTCCCTTATCTTACAGGTGGGGTCACAGATACAGACAGGGGCTATCACTGAAGCCTCTGTCTCACTCCAGGGGCTGGGAAGTTGGGAAGCCTCGTCCAAGAACCGTTTCTGCTTATGGAGTTCAGATGTATTGAAGTTCAGGAAGAGAAAAGGAGACACAGAGACAAGAGTGGAGGGGAGAGGACAGACAAGAGTGGGAGACGAGGGGAGACAAGAGTGGGCAGGGAGTGGAGAGTAGGGTGGGGAAGACACCCTGGGGAGGTCTAAAGATTGGAAGACAGGTCTAGGGCGTAGGGGGAGGCAAGACTGAACACCAGAAGAGTCAGAAGGAAGAACCAAGATCAGCCCCTCATCTCTTGGGTTTGTGTAGAAGTAGCAGAGGGATATGGTTGTAGGTTTAGAGTCTGGCTTCAAATCCTGGCCTCAGACTTGCTTAACTTCTTCAGGCCTCAGTTTCCCTGTTTGTAAAGGAGATGATGCATGTCGAGTGTTGGAGCCTGGCACGCAGTAGGTGTTCAAAAAACGGTCGCTGTCAACTTTGCAGGTGTGGGAGCCCACCCCCTGCCTCCCAGGGAAGCCGGGCCCACCTGAAGCCTTTTCTTTCCGAGAGCCCAGAGGCCCTTTCTGGCCAGAGAACTGCCCAGTCTTGAGATCTCCTCCTCCACCCACAAGCCGCTGTAAAGACCCCTCCCCCAGCCCCATTTTGCATTGAAAAAGGGTCTGAAGAGACAATGCGGGGGAAGGATGGAGCTCCGCTCAGCTACCCGCCCCACCATTGCGACCAGGCTTTTAACCTTTTCTTAATCAAGAAGAGTTGCAGGAACCCACCCCGGGCCAGCCGCTCACCTGCCTACGCCCAGAGACGGATCGCTGCAAACTCCCCCAGCTTCGGGGGCTTCCAGAGCTCGGCCCCAAGACCGCTGCGCCCCCCGGCTACAACTTCCAAACAGACTCCAACACGCCGGATGTCCGTCCCCCGCCGCCCCCCCACGCCCCCTCCCCGCCCCCCTGCGACTCCCGGACCCAAGTGCCTTCCTCTCTGTACCGTTCCCAGCTCCGGCCCAAACTACTTTTGAAGCCCACCCAGGCAGACCAGCCCCCTCCTCTGGCGGCTGTGCCAAGATCTCGAGACGGCTAGATGGCTGGCAGTTCTGGGGTGGGCAACCCAAGTCTCTTGATCGCGGACCAAGGGGGCGCCGCAGAAGCCGCTCAGCCACTGGGCAACGGGAGGCGGTGCCGAGACTGAAGATGGGGGTCTCAGGCAGCGGCGGGGAGACCGCAGGGCTGCAGCGGCCGACTCGAGCGCAGTCAGCCCGCCTCGCCGGCTCCGCTGGGGCCACGTCCACTTTCTGGGCCCGCCCAGTGCGCCCGCCGGGAGCCGCGGATGCGCGCGAGCGCGGGAGCGGGACAGGTGGCTGGAGGTTCCGAATGGGCTGCCTTGGGCGGTGTTGGGGGGGGGGCGCGGAGGGCCCGGCCCGGCCCCTGATGTCCAGCCTCGCCGCCCTCTCCCGGCGAGGGGAGGATGAGGAAAGGGGGCCTGGGACGCTCCACATCCCGGGGGTCCTGGAGAGCCAGGAACCAGCGTCGAGTCTTTACCTGCGCAGAGTTCGTGGGCGAAGGTCCGTCCCGGCGCAAGGGACGCAGGGTCGGTGCTCTGGGAGCGCGGACGCGGAGGGGCGGGAGCGCGACGCTGCCCGGGCCAAGTACCCCGCGGGCTTATAAAGGCGATCGCGGGGCTCGCGCGCGGCCGGGGCAGCCCTCCCCGGCCCCCGCCCCCGCCTCCGCCCCCGCCCCCGGCCCGGGCCCCGGCCCTCCCCTCCCCCGGCCCGGGCCCTGCCGGCCGGTCGCGCCGCGCGGCCAGCGCGCCGCCTGCCGGGCAGCGGGGCGCCCTCCGTCTTCCTGAGCCCCGGCTCCGCTCCCGCCCTGGCGCCGGGTTGGGGCGGGCGCTTCCCAGCGAGGCCACGCTCTGTCCTTTCTCTCCGCGAGCTCCGGCTCTGATTCCGTCTCTTTGGGGTTGTCCTTATCCTTGGCTCCAACTTCCTGCTGTGTCTCTTTGTGGCTGTGTCTTTCGCGCCCTCTGACTTGTCTGCCTCTCTGTCTGACAACCCACCTGGCTCTGTTTGGGACCTATGTCTCTCCCCATCTCTGTGCACGTGTCTCTCGGCCGCTGTCCACCCGTGTGTGTGACTCTCCTCCCTGTCCCATCCCGCCTTCCCACTCCAACCAGACCACTGGCCTGGCCCTTTCTCCGCTGGCCTTGGGCTCTCTCCTCTGCTCAGCAGAGGAAACGGAGGGATACCTCCGGGGGTGGCTTGGGGAGGGGAGCCCCCTCTCCTGGACGGGGACTGTTCCCTCTTTGTCCTTAGAGCCAGCCAGGGTTCCTGCTGACTGCATTCCATCCAGAGGTGAGGACCTGCCTCCCCAGTGACTAGAGGAGGAAGCCCACACCAGGTGGAATCAGACAGCCCAGGTTCAAAACTCCGCCCTGGTGACCTTGGGCAAATCACTTGAGCCCTGTGGCCTGGCCGGCCCCTTAACCCGCAGAGGTCAGCTCCCCCAGCTGCCCTTATCACATGCTGTTGTTGTTGCTGTTCAGGTGTTAAGTTGTGTCCGACTCTTTGGGATTCCATGGACTGCAGGACACCAGGCTCCGCTGTCCTCCGCTATCTCCACTGTCATATGCTGAGAGGCAGACTAATATGAGACAGTGGTTGAAAAGTGCACAGGAAACTCTAAAAGCTCTCAAAGATAAAGGGAGGCGGGGCAGGACTGGAGGAGACTGAGGCCTGAGCAGAGAAGCTGTCAGTACCGGCAGAACCAGTTGAGTCACTAAGTCGGGTCGGAGTCACCGAGACCCCATGGTCTGCAGCACACCAGGCTCCTCTGTCCATGGGATTTTCCAGGCAGGAATACTGGAGTGAATTGCCATTTCTTCTCCAGGAGATCTTCTTGACCCAGGGATCGAACCCATGTCTCTTGCATTGGCAGGCCGATTCTTTACCATCTGAGGCACCAGGAAAGTCCTGGCCCAGAATTCTCTATCTTACCTAGGACATGCCGACCTTGGGCCAGTCATCTTGCATGCATTTTCTCCCAACAACCCCATTTTAGAGAGGAGAAAACAGAGGCCCAGACAGAGCATGAAGACAGCTTGTCAGTATACTGGAACCAGAACTGGGGACTAGCACCAAAGACCAAGAGTGTCTTTGTATTTTTCTTTTTTCTTGTATTTTTAGCAACTGATATTACTTCTTTATTTATAGGAGTGATATGAAGCGTCCTTCCTGACATAAGTTTGTTTTTAGAAAGTGAATCAAAACATTGATTAAATATTATTTATGTATTCAATGAGTTAGATTATTATGGCAAAAATCATGGAGGTGGTCAATGAATCAAGTTTGGGAAACAACACTTTTGCATGAGAAATGGTGAGTGAAGGCATTCAGAACGGAGCCTCAAACCTTGGAGGGGTTCTGTAAGTGCTCACAAACTCCAAGGAAGGGGTTAGGGATACAAAGAGACTTGAGATGATGTCATTGTTAGTGAGCCAGGGGCATATTCCCACACGTCCCAGCCTGAACAGAGGCTGGGGGGCTGAGGCAATAGCAACTTGGATGGACCTCGTTTCACCGATTATGGGCCCCCACGCCTGCCCTTGACTTCTGACCTCCCCAAAACTGTTAGGGGATGGACACTTCTAGTTGCACCTCATGGCCAGCATTGGCCCCTGTGTCTGAGCGATTTTCCCAGGTACCACTGGCTGAATGGCTAAGAATGGATGCTTTTGAATTGTTGTGCTGGAGAAGACTCTGGAGAGTCCCTTGGACAGTGAGATCAAACCAGTCCATCCTAAAGGAAATCAACCCTGAATATTCATTGGAAGGGCTAACGCTGAAACTGAAGCTCCAATACTTTGGCCGCCTAATGGAAATAGTAGACTCATTGGAAAAGACCCCGATGCTGGAAAGATTGAAGGCAAAAGGAGAAGGGGATGGTAGAGAATGAGATGGTTAGATAGCATCACTGACTCTATGGACATGAATTTGAGCAAACTCTGGGAGACAGGAGAGGACAGAGGAGCCTGGCGTGCTGAGAGGAAAGGAACTAAGAAAACTGAAACAGGAGCTTGCCTAGTGGTTCAGTGGTTAAGAATCACCTGCCAATGCAGGGGACACAGGTTCAGTCCCTGAGCCAGGAAGATCCCACGTGCCTCAGAGCAGCTAAACCTGTGCACCAACTCCCGAGCCTGTGCTCGAGAGCCCGCGGGCTGCAGCTACCGAAGCCTGCACACCCTGGAGCCTGTGCCCCACGACAAGAGGAGTCACCGAGATGAGAAGCTCTTGCACCACAACTAGAGAGGAACCCCCACTCATCGCGACTAGAGAAAGCCCACTCACAGCAACGAAGACCCAGCACAGTCAAAAACAAATAGAAAACTGAGGCAATATCATTAAACCAAGGGTGGTACCGCCCAACATTACCAAGTGCTGACTTCGTGTGAGGCTCTGGTCCTATACGAGTCTTTGTACACATTAACCCAGCTAATGCTCACAACAGTCCTACCGAGTAGGGGCTTTTATTCCCACTTTACAGATGAGAAAACAGGCACATACGAGCTGTCATTTGCAGAAGTGCCCAACAGCCTGGTGTAAAGCTCTTTACAGGTGAAATTTTGTTGACTTCTCTCTGTAAGACTGAGGCACGGTCGTTAATGTCACCCTCGCTTTTCAAATGAGGAAGCTCTTGGCTCAGAGAGGCTTAACAGCTTATTCTTTCAAGAATATTCACAGGGTGCCTGCTCAGTGCAGGCACTGTGCTAGGATCTGGAGACACAAATGAGCAAGACAGAGACGTCTGGCCTCATGGAACTGACATTCCAGTTAAGGAAGACAGATAATAATCAACGTTATAGTTAAGTAAGTTATATGTAAATTCGAAGATGATAAAGGAATGAATAAAGAACTAGAGCAGATATTAGGCAGAGGAGGCGTGCTGGGAAGGGGACAGATTGTGGCATAAGAGTGTTCAGGGGAGAGAAGACGAGGGAATTCCCAAGCATTCTTTAACAAGGAGACCCAACTCCTCTCTGGGATGCGTCTGCTGGGAAGCAGACTGTGGACAAGAGGCCAACTAGCAATATCTCTCTCTGTCTCTGGGCTTCCCAGGTGGTGCTAGTGGTAAAAAACAAAACAAAACAAAACAAAAAAAACCCCGCCTGCCGTTCCATTCCTGGGTCGGGAAGATCCTCTGAAGAAGAGCATGGCGACCCACTGCACTATTCTTGCCCAGAGAATCCCCATGGACAGAGGAGCCTGGCGGGCTACAGTCCATGTGATCGCAAAGAGTCAGAGACAACTGAAGCGACTTAGCATGCACACATGCTCCATCCCTGCTGAGACACGTCAAGGAAGAAGCCAACCCTTAAACCGAGGGCAGGGGCGTGCTCTGAGCCAAGGCCACTTGTTAGAGAAGATAGAAGCCAAGAGAAGGCCTTCCTGAGGCCACCCAGCCCACCAGGGAGAAGTCAGGCTGCCTGTGGGGAGTAACAGTGTTAGCCGCTCAGTCATGCCTGACTCTTTGCGACCCCATGAACGGTAGCCCACCAGGCTCCTCTGTCCGTGGAATTCTCCAGGCAAGGACACTGGAGTGGATTGCCATGCCCTTCTCCACAGGACCTTCCCTACCCAGGGATCGAACCCGGGTCTCCTGCATTGCAGGCAGATTCTTTATTGTTTCAGCTATAGGCAAGGCCTGAGCTTTTTTGTTTGGGGTTTTTTTTTAATCATTTGCTGCTGCAGTTGCTGATTATTTTTTTAAAAATAATTTTATGTAAGTATTTATTCTTGACTTGCTGGGGCTCTTGTTGCTGAGCAAACTTTTCTCTAGTTGCGGCAAGTGGGGCCTTGTCTCAGTTGCCGTGTGTGGTCTTCTCTCTGCGCTGGCTTCTCCCGTCGCCCTTCCTGAGTTCCAGAGCCCCGGCTCGATAGTTGTGGCTCCTGGGCTTAGCTGCTCTGCAGCGTGTGGGATCTTGCCCGTTCAGGATCGACCCCGAATCTCCAGTATTGGCAGGCAGGCAGACTCTTTACCACTGAGCCACCAAGGAAGGCCCTCACCTGAGCTTTTGAGCAGTGCTGACAGTCCTTCCCAGGACCAGCTCTAGCTTCAGCCCTAGTCCCAGACTGCCCCCTCCCCAGTTCCGCCCCCGCGTGCGCCATGCCACCTTGAGCCTCATCCTGGCTCAGCCCTCCTCTTCTCCGTCTCAGGCCGGGTCTCCCAGGCAGTGCTAACCCAAGCTTCCAGCTCATCGGCAGTCCCAGCCCCCTCGCACACCTCCCCACCGCCCGCCCCCCTTCCCTGGTAGTCAGCCCCGTGCCCAGTACCCTAAGAAATGACCAGAGAGTGTCCCCCAGCCCCCACTGTACTTAAAGGAAGCCTTCCTCACAAAACCCTGGGGCGCCCGCCCTGTGAGAAAACCCCATTGTCTGAGGAACAATGTCTCTATTTTCTCCTTTATTTCTAAAGGGACTTGTGAGCAGGCTCCAAGCTCCAAGACAGAGAGTGCTGCTTCCTATTCTCAGCCCTGGAAAAGGCTGCAGGCCAAAAGGAAGGGTCAAGGCTGTCTGCTGGGGGCTGGATTCCAGAGATCAGAGCAGATTCAGGCAGGCCCAGCCATAGCAGTCCCGTGGCATTTCCAGAATGGAGACAGGAAGGAAAGCATCCCAAATAAGTAGGAAGAGAGGCTGTACCCAGGGTGGCGGAGAGATCTCCTCCCCTCCTTTCCCCACCACATACTTACAGGACTTGGATCCCCTCTGATAAAGTCTTTCTGAAGATTCATCCATGCTCCTGGCTGTCCATCCCTCTCCCTGTCTTCAATGGACACATCTGAGATGGGCCTTGGAGGTGCTCCCCCGGGGACTGTATCACTTTTGCCTCCCACTTCCTGTTAGATGCAAACTTGAGGGCCCAAGAATACTTTAGGGCTTGGACGATGGCAAGCTGATATTTGGCAGCTTGGGGATTTCTTTAGCAATGTTCTGAAAGGATTATGGCTCTTATAGCAAATAGATCAGACACCTACTAAGCCTACAAAACCATCCCCAAGAAAAAGAAATGCAAAAAGGCAAAATGACTGTCTGAGGAGGCCTTACAAATAGCTGAGAAAAAAAGAGAAGCTAAAGGCAAAGGAGAAAAGGAAAGATATACCCATCTGAATGCAGCGTTCCAAAGAATAGCAAGGAGAGATAACAAAGCCTTCCTAAGTGAACAATGCAAACAAATAGAGGAAAACAATAGAATGGAAAAGACTAGAGATCTCTTCAAGAAAATTGAAGATACCAAGGGAACATTTCATGTAAAATGGGCACAATAAGGTACAGAAACGGTATGGACCTAACAGAAGCAGAAGATATTAAGAAGAGGTGGCTAGAATACACAGAACTATCCAGAAAAATCTTAATGACCCAGATAACCACGATGGTGTGATCACTCACCTAGAGCCAGACATCCTGGAGTGCAAAGTCAAGTGGGCCTTAGGAAACATCACTATAAACAAAGTTAGTGGAGATGATGGAATTCCAGCTGAGCTATTTCAAATCCTAAAAGATGATGCTGTTAAAGTGCTACCCTCAATATGCCAGCAAATTTGGAAAACTCAGCAGTGGCCACAGGACTGGAAAAGATCAGTTTTCATTCCAATCCCAAAGAAGGGCAATGCCAAAGAATGTTCAGACTACCACACAATTGCACTCATCACATATGCTAGCAAAGTCATGCTCAAAATCCTTCAAGCTAGGCTTCAGCAGTATGTGAACCGAGAACTTCCAGATGTTCAAGCTGGATTTAGAAAAGGCAGAGGAACCGGAGACCAAATTGCCAACATCCATTGAACCATAGAAAAAGCTAGAGAATTCCAGAAAAACATCTACTTCTGCTTCATTGACTATGCTAAAGCCTTTGACTATGTAGATCACAACAAACTGTGGAAAATTCTTCAAGAGTTAGGAATACAAAATCATCTCACCCACCTCCTCTGACACCTGTATGCAGGTCAAGAAGCAACAGTTAGAACTGGACATGGAACGATGGACTGGTTCCAAACTAGGAAAGGAGTACTCAAGGCTGTATATTGTCACTCTGCTTGTTTAACTTACATGCAGAGTACATCATGTGAAATGCCAAGCTGAATGAAGCTTAGCTGGAATCAAGATTGCCGGGAGAAATATCAATAACCTCAGATATGCAGATGACACCACCCTTATGGCAAAAGTGAAGAGGAACTAAAGAGCCTCTTGATGAAAGTGAAAGACAAGAGTGAAAAAGCTGACTTAAAACTCAACATTCAAAAAATGAAGAGCATGGCATCTGGTCCCATCACTTCATGGCAAATAGATGGGTAACAATGGAAACAGTGACAGACTTTATTTTCTTGGGCCTCAAATTCACTGCAGATGGTGACTGCAGCCATGAAATTAAAAGACACTTGCTCCTTGGAACAAAAACTATGACAAACCTCTCTCTCTCTCTTTAGTCCCTAAGTCATGTCCAACTCTTTGTAGCCCACACAGTCTCCTGAAAGCCCTGAAATGTGAGTCGCTCAGTCGTGTCCAACTCTTTACGACCCCATGGACTATAGCCCACCAGGCTCCTCTATCCATGGGATTCTCCAAGCAAGATACTGGAGTGGGTTGCCATTTCCTTTTCCAGGGGATTGTCCCGACCCAGGAATCAAACCCGGGTCTCCTGGATTGCAGGCATATTCAACTGAGTTATGGGGGAAGCCCATGACAAACCTAGACAGTGTATTAAAAAAGCAAAGACAATACTTTTCCAACAAAGGTCCATCTAGTCGAAGCTATGATTTTTTCCAGTAGTCAGGTGGTGGTGGTGGTTTAGTCGCTCAGTCGTGTTTGACTCTTGCAACTCTGTGGACTGTAGTCTGCCAGGCTCCTCCATCTATGGAATTCTCCAGGTAAGAATACTGGAGTGGGTTGCCATTTCCTTCTTCAGGGAAGCTTCCCAACCCAAGAATCGAACCCAGGTTTCCTGCTTTGCAGGCAGATTCTTTACCAACTGTGCTATCAGGGAAGCCCCTACAAACTGTGGACATGAGGCGAACTAGAAATATCTCTCTAAACTGGCTATGACATGAAAAGAAAGAAGCCATCCATTAAAACGAGGACAGGAGGCTGCACTGAGCCCAAGGCCAGTTGTCAGGAGATGAACAGCCATAGGACACTTGTAAACACAAAAATGTGGCAAAGTCTCCACTCATTTGTTGTTGTTCAGCTGCTCAGTCATGTCTGACTCTTTGGCACTCCATGGACTGCAGCACACCAGGCTTTCCTGTCCTTCACCATCTCCTGGAGCTTGCTCAAACTCACGTCCATTGAGTCGGTGATGCCATCCAACCATCTCACCCCCTGTCGTCCCCTTCTCCTCCTGCCTTCAATCTTTCCCCTCATCAGGGTCTTTTCTAATGAGTTGGCTCCTCGCATCAGGTAGCCAAAGTATTGGAGCTTCAGCTTCAGCATCAGTCCTTGTAATGAATATTCAGGACTGATTTCCTTAGGATGGACTGGTTGGATCTCCTTGCAGTCCAAAGGACTCTCAAGAGTCTTATCTAACACCACAGTTCAAAAGCATTAATTCTTCGGCGATCAGCTTTCATTATAGTCCAACTCTCACATCCATACGTTCCCTGGTGGTCCAGTGGTTAGGAGTTGGTGCTTTCAACCAGGGCCTGGGTACAATATCAGGTTGGGGAACTAAGACCTGCAAGTCATGTGGCATAGTCCCCCCCAAAATCATCTCAGACAAAGATTGCTTCATGGAATGTGCTTAGGAGGGACCTGAGGAGTCTTCAGTTTTATCTCCCGCTAAGTCCCCCGCCCGCTGGCCTGTGCTTACACGAAACATAGCTGAGCGTGGAGAATTCCACTTTTTGGCTGGAATCCTGGGCTTACTGTCAACTTGGACCACAGGCCTCAGGTCTAAATTGCCTAGTTTTTCTTTCTCTCCCTTCAACCTGTCCAATTTCAAAGGAGTCACGCATGTCTCTTTCTTGTAGGAATTTATTAATGACTGCGAGAAATGAGCAACCTCCAAAATCCTGAGATTTTCCCACGAGTTTCATAAAAGAGCAGCCTCGGAGGTCCCTGGTTTGAATTCCAAGACTCCGACCACACTGACTCCTTCACCACCAGCTATTTTAGAATAACCAACTTCCCAGCCAAAAATCCCTGTTCCACATGTGCTGTGTTGCCCTCCTCCACCCTGCAAGTTCTGCACTGGAGCATCTGTGATTTGCAGCATCCTACCTCAGGTCCCCGTTTGCTCATCAGTTAAGTTGTAAATATAAAAATCTGGGCTTCCCAAGTGGTACTAGTGGTAAAGAACCTGCCTGTCAGTGCAGGAGACATAAGAGGCATGGGTTCTATCCCTGGGTCAAGAAGGTTCCCCTGGAGGAGGGCATGGCAACCCACTCCAGTATTCTTGCCTGGAGAATCCCATGGACAGAGAAGCCTGGCAGGCTACAGTTCATAGGGTCACACAGAGTCAGACACGACTGTAGCAACTTAGCACACACACACACAAATAACAAAATCTAATCTGTCGAACTTAAAAAAAATTTTTTTTAATTTATTTATTACTTATTTTTGACTGCACTGTGTCTTCATTGCTGCTCGCAGGCTTCTCTTCTAGTTGTGTCTAGCAGGGGCTACTCTCGAGTTGCGATGCATGGTTGCAATACTCTATAGTTGCGAGGTATCTAGTTGCGATACAACTTCTCCTTGTGGCTTCTTTTGTTGAAGAGCACAGACTCTAGAGCATGTGGGCTTCAGTAGTTGTGCCACACTGGCTTAGTTGCCCCGCGGCACGTGGAATCTTTCTGGACCAGGGATCAAACCCCTGTCCTCTGCACTGGCAGGCGGATTCTTAACCACTGGACTGCTAGGGAAGTCCTCAAACCAGTTTTGAAACTAAAGGAAATTTATTGGCTAATGAAACAGGCAAGTCTACACGTGGGAGAGGCTTTTATCCTTGGTGGCTCAGTGATGTCCTAGGGCCTGATTTCTCTCTCTCTTCATTTCTCAACTCCTTTTGGCCCCGTTTGCATCCAGGGGAAGGTTCCCAGATGATCACCTGCAATATATCATCAAAAACATGGAAATCTGTTTCCCCAAACACACACAAGTCTTGGAATTGTCTCATGGACCAAACCTCCACTGTTGTTGAGTCCCTAAATCGTGTCTGACTCTTTTGCAACCCCATGGACAGAGCTCACCAGGCTCCTCTGTCCTCCACTCTCTCCCAGAGTTTGCCTGATTTCATGTCCCTTGAGCTGGTGATGAATCTAACCATCTCATCCTCTGCCACCCACTTCTCCTTGCAATGGCAAAGGGCCTTTCTTAACTCAACGCAGTGTTGAGCCATACGGTGCTGGGCCACCCAGGATGGACAGGTCACGGGAAGAGTTCTGACAGATGAGGGCTACTGGAGAAGGAAATGGCAACGCACTGCAGTATTTCTGCATGGAGAGCCCCTTGTATAGTATGAAAAGGCAAGCCTCCTTCATGAGCTCCCTAAACCAACCACCCCAGATCAGATCAGATCAGTTGCTCAGTTGTGTCCTACTCTTCCCGACCCCATGAATCACAGCACACCAGGCCTCCCTGTCCATCACCAACTCCCGGAGTTCACTCAGACTCACGTCCATCGAATCAGTGATGCCATCCAGCCATCTCATCCTCTGTCGTCCTCTTCTCCTCCTGCCCCCAATCCCTCCCAGCATCAGAGTCTTTTCCAATGAGTCAACTCTTCACATGAGGTGGCCAAAGTACTAGAGTTTCAGCTTTAGCATCATTCCTTCCAAAGAAATCCCAGGGCTGATCTCCTTCAGAATGGACTGGTTGGATCTCCTTGCAGTCCAAGGGACTCTCAAGAGTCTTCTCCAACACCACAGTTCATTCTTCGGCCCTCAGCCTTCTTCACAGTCCAACTCTCACATCCATACGTGACCACAGGAAACACCATAGCCTTGACTAGACTAACCTTTGTTGGCAAAGTAATGTCTCTGCTTTTGAATATGCTATCTAGGTTGCTCATAACCTTCCTTCCAAGGAGTAAGAGTCTTTTAATTTCATGGCTGCAGTCACCATCTGTAGTGATTTTGGAGCCCAGAAAAATCAAGTCTGACACTGTTTCCACTGTTTCCCCATCTATTTCCCATCAAGTGATGGGACCGGATGCCATGATCTTCGTTTTCTGAATGTTGAGCTTTAAGCCAACTTTTTCACTCTCCACTTTCACTTTCATCAAGAGGCTTTTGAGTTCCTCTTCACTTTCTGCCATAAGGGTGGTGTCATCTGCATATCTGAGGTGATTGATATTTCTCCCGGCAATCTTGATTCCAGCTTGTGTTTCTTCCAGTCCAGCGTTTCTCATGATGTACTCTGCATATAAGTAAATAAACAGGGTGACAATATACAGCCTTGACAAACTCCTTTTCCTATTTGGGACCAGTCTGTTGTTCCATGTCCAGTTCTAACTGTTGCTTCCTGACCTGCATACAGATTTCTCAAGAGGCAGATCAGGTGGTCTGGTATTCCCATCTCTTTCAGAATTTTCCACAATTTTAAGCCAATCCAGGCCCACCTGTAGAGACAGGATAAGGTCCCAGCCTACCCACCCTGCTCGGAAAGGCCAGGAGGGGGTGGGTGACGGGGAGGTAAGTCACAAATGTCTCCCCCACGTGGTTCTAGGACTTAGGCGAGTACTCACACACTTGCATTTATGGGCTCTATACTTGGCACTTTGGAATAAATAATAATAAAAATATTTTATAGGTATGTTTTTAAAGATATAAATCATCTCGGTTCACAGTAGAAACTCTGAATCCAAAAAAGAAAAAGTAAATTAAAATATCCTGTAGTTTTATCACACAGAGCGAATCCATTTAACACTTTGGTATTTCTCTTTCACAATTTACTTATTTTGTAAAAAATTATTTGTTTTAGTTGACTTCTCCAGGTGTTAGTGTTGGCACATAGGATCTTTAGTTGAGGCATGTGGGGGTCTCAGCTCCCTGACCAGGGGTCAAACCTGGGCCAAATTTGTACCAAATAAGAAATATACTGGGCCCTGGCAGTGAAAGCCCAGAATCCTAACCACTCGGCCACCAGGAAACTATTTTTCCCAACTTAAAAGCAAAACAGGGCTTCCTTGGTGGTCCAGTGGTTAAGAATCCACCTGCCAAGGCAGGAGTCATGGTTCGATCCCTGGTCTGGGAAGATCCCACCTGCCGCAGAGCAGCCAAACCCGTCCTCCACAACAAGAGAAGCCACTGCAGTGAGAAAGCCGAGAGCCACAGGAAGAGCAGCCTCCACTCTCTAAGCCCGTGGGCAGCAACCAAGACCCGTGCAGCCAAAAATAAATAGAATCAATAAACCATTTTTTTTTAAAGCAAGACAAAATAAAACAAAAACTCAAATAAGGGGATCACAGGAGGTGTATGAAACAGCCTACATTCAGGTAAGATTTTTCCCAGTGGCTCAAAGCGTCTGCCTCCAATGCGGGAGACCTGGGTTCGATCCCTGGGTCGGGAAGATCCCCTGGGGAAGGAAATGGCAACCACTCCAGTATCCTTGCCTGGAGAATCCCATGGACGGAGGAGCCTGGTGGGCTACAGTCCATGGGGTCGCACAGGGTTGGACACGACTGAGCGACTTCACTTTCAGTGATGTATTCAGGACGTGGCTTCTCTCCCTTATGGAGGAAAGCCCAAAGACCCTGTTTCTCTGGCTTAATACATACACATTTTTACAATCCCATCCAGGGTTTGCAGCCCTCTGGATGTATTATCCTATTTTCTCCTCTGGGTGGGGTTATTATGAGCCCCATTTTACAGACAGAAAATCAGTGGCTTGGCGGTCAAGTCAGGAGGCCAGCGTGCAGTTCCCAGCCCAGGCCCCTAGCCGTGGTGGCTGACAGTCTCCGAGTAGAGACAGGATGCGCGGCTGGTCATGAAGGAAGCACCCCAAAAGCGATTCTGGAAGGGGAGTGACCACATGCTGCACCTTCCCAACAGTCTCGTCCCCTTTCCAGCCTCTTCCGAGGTTGCAGAGGTCTCTGAGCACTCGGAGGAAGGAAGACCAGTGGGTTTAATGTTTACCCGCCCCGAAGTGCAGTGTCATGGAAACCCGGGGACTCTGGACTTTCCCTCCACTTCTGGGGGTGGGGGTGGACAGGGCAAGGGGTCAGAGTGCAATCCCTCCACCTCAGATGCCAGCTCCTCCCGCTTGCGTTTTCTGTGTGGATGCAGGGCTGGAGTGAGCATACGATTGGGAGGGGTGTGCTCAGAAGGCCCCCAGATAAGCCCCCACCTCCCAGCGGTCTCAACTGAAAACTGTCATAATGGACAGCGGCCCAGACTCTGAAGCCCGCTCCACGGGCTTCCCTGGTGGCTCCGTGGTAAAGACCATCTGCCAAGGCAGGAGACACGGGCTTGATCCCTGATCTGGGAGCAACGAAAACCCTGCCTCACAACTGTTGAGCCTGTGCTCTAAAGCCCGGGAGCCACAACTACGGAAGCCCGTGTCCCAGAGCCCCTGCTGCACCCCCAGCGGAGCCACCGCAGAGAGAAGCCTGCGCACCGCAAGAGAGCAGCCCACACTCCCGCAGCGAGAGAAAACCCACGACGCGATGGAGACCGACAGCCGCCAAAACGAAATCTTGCTCCAGGCCGATGTATGGCAAAACCCACTACAATATTAAAGTAATTAACCTCCAATTAAAATAAATTAGTTAATTAAAAAAAATAAAACAGACTTATGATTACCAGGAGGTGAGGTGGAGGAAGGGATAAATTGGGAGATGGGGATTGACATATACACAGTACTTTACATCAGCTTGGCCAAAACATTCATTTGGGGTTTTCCATTAGATGTTATGGAGAAATCCAAACGAACCTTCTGGCTAACCCAATATATAAAATAGATAGCTAATAATGACCTACTGTATAGAATAGGGAGCTCTACTTAATACACTATAATGGCCTATATGGGGAAATAATCCAAAGAAAAAGAGTGGATATACGTGTGACTGACTCACTTTGCTGTACTGAAACTAACACAACATTGTAAATCAACTGTACGCCAATAAAAAATTTTTAAAGTGTTCCCAGGTATAGATCCTCAAAATAATGTAAAAATAAATATCAACTGATTAAAAAAAAAAAATCTTGCTCCACTAGCTGTGTTCGACCTTGAGCAAGTGAACTTATCTGTGCCTCAGTTTCTTTGACTATGAAATGGGAATAATAATACACAACCCCCACAGAGCTGTTGAGGGGTTTAAAATCCATATAAACCCCTGGGGAGAGTGGCACACAATAAACATTCAATAAGTATAATTATTATTTTATTGTACATGTATTAATGAGTGTTCTACTTGCCGGTAATAGAAAACCACTCCTGCTGGATGAACAGAAGAGAGGCATTTATTAAAGGGAAGATTGTCCATGACAGCCAAGGGCAGGGAGGCAGTCGGTGTTCCAGAAGCGACTGGAAGCAGAGATTTTTTTTTTCCCCCTCAGGGAAGATGTTCAAAAGCTTTTGTATTCCTACTGAAATAGAGCTGCTGCACAATATAAGTCTCAGATGTACAATAAAGCGAGTCACAATTGTTAAGTGTTTTACTGCATTTATAGTTATTGTCAAATATTGGTCATAGTCATTGTGCTGCACAGTATAGGCTTGTGCTTTATAGATAGTTGTTCGCACCTTTTAATTCACTCCCCCTTTCTTGCTCCTTCCTGCTTCCCTGTCCCCTCTGGGAACCACGAGTTTCTTCTGTATATTGGTGAGTCGGTTTCTCTTTTGTTATATTCACTAATTTATTTTTTAGATTCCACATATAAGGGATATCAAACAGTACTTTTCTTTCTCTGTCTGACTTGTTTCACTAAGCTTAAGACCCTCCAAGTCCGTCCATGTTGTTGCAATGGTAAAATATCATTATTTTTTTATGGTCGAGTGGTATTCCATTGTATATACACACCACATCTTTATCCAGTCATCTGCTGATGGACACTTAGGTTGCTCTGTTGTAAACAATGCTGCTATAAACATTAGGTGCTTGTATCTGTTTTGCTGAAAGTTTCACTTTCATTTCAGGTTCGAAGGATTTGTATACAAAAGAAACCACTTGTTACACACAGATAGACAACTTTAATATTTAATAAAGGATTGTTTAACTTAATTTCAATATGCAGTCATTAAAAGAAAAGGGAAATAGAAACAATAGAGAAGAGGAACAGCACATACATCACCAAATTGGGTCGACCAACATCCAGAACTAAACAGAATGATGGGAAGTCCCGAGTCACAGCCATGTGGAGTCCCCGTCGGGAAGGTCCCAGGCAGTGCGCTCACTCCACAGCTAAGACTTCAAATTGCAGTTTTGGGGGTTCCCACGTAAGACCCCAGGCTGCAAACTGATATCATCACCAGTTTTTGTGCAAAAATGCAGCTCTGGTTTTTCTTCAACACTTTTACAAGGCTGTTTGTTTCATCTTGTGAGATTCGTTGTCGTTGTTCAGTCGCTAAGTTGTGTCGGATTCTTTGTGACTCCGTGAACTGCAGCACACCAGGCTTCCCTGTCCGTCACCATCTCCACGTCCACTGAGTCAGTGATGCCATCCAACCACACCATCTTCAGTCTCCCCTTCTCCTCCTGCCCTCAATCTTTCCCAGCATCAGGGTCTTTTTCAATTAGTCAACTCTTCCCTTCAGGTGGCCAAAGTATTGGAGCTTCAGCACCAGTCCTTCCAATGAATATTCAGGACTGATTTCCTTTAGGATTGACTGGTCGGATTTCCTTGCAGTCCAAGGGACTCTCGAGAGTCTTCTCCATTGCCGCAGTTCGAAAGCATCAATTCTTCGGTGTTCAGCTTTATGGTCCAACTCTCACATCCATACATGACCACTGGAAAAACCATAGCTTTGACTATATGGACCTTTATCAGCAAAATAATGTCTCTGCTTTTTAATACGTTGTCTAGGTTGGTCATAGCTTTTCTTCCAAGGAGCAAGCAACTTTTAATTTTATGGCTGCAGTCACCGTTTGCAGTGATTTTGGAGCCCAAGAAAATGAAGTCCAACCCTGTTTCTGCTTTTTCCCCATTTATTTACCATGAAGTGATGGGACTGGATGCCATGATCTTTGTTTTTTGAATGTTGATTTTTAAGCCAGCTTTTCCTTATTTAAAATTAATTAATTTATTTTAATTGGAAGATAATTACTTTACAATATTGTGGTGGTTTTTGCCACCACATCGATGTGAATCAGCCACAGGTGCACATGTGTCCCCCATCCTGAACCCCCTCCCACCTCTCTCCCCACCCCATCGCTCTGGGTTGTCCCAGAGCACCAACTTCGAGCACCCTGCTTCACTCATCGAACTTGCACTGATCTTCTATTTTGCATATGGCAACTTGCACATGTCATGTACATTGAAAACATACATGTCTCAATGCTCTTCTCTCATATCATCCCACCCTCACCTTCTCCCACATAGTCCAAAAGCCTGTTCTTTGGCTCTGTCTCTTTTGCTGTCTTGCATATAGGATTGTTGTTACCGTCTTTCTAGATTCTATATACATGCATTAACATACTGTATTGGTGTTTCTCTTTCTGACTTGCTTCACTCTGTATGATAGGCTCCAGTTTCATCACCTCATTTGAACTGACTCAAATGCGCTCTCTTTTTTAGCTGAGTGCTATTCCATTGTGTATATGTACCACCACTTCCTTATCCATCGATGCACATCTGGGTTGCTTCCGTGTCCTGGCTACTGTAAACCGTGCTGCAGTGAACACTGGGGTACCTGTGTCTCTTTCAGCTCTGGTTTCCTCGGTGTGTACGCCCAGCAGTGGGATTGCTGAGTCGTATGGCAGTTCTATTTCTAGTTTTTAAAGGAATTTCTACACTGTTCTCCATAGTGGCTGTGCCAGTTTGCATTCCCACCAACAGCATAAGAGGGTTCCCTTTTCTCCACACCCTCTCTAGCATTTTGTTTGTAGACTTTTTGATGGCAGCCATTCTGACCCGTGTGAGATGATACCTTATTGTGGTTTTGATTTACATTTCTCTAATAATGAGTCATGTTGAGCATCTTTTCATGTGTTTGTTAGCCATCTGTATGTCTCCTTTGGAGAAATGTCTGTTTAGTTCTTTGGCCCACTTTTTGATTGGGTTGTTCGTTTTTCTGGTATTGAGCTGCGTGAGTTGCTTGTATATTTTGGAGATTAGTTCTTTGTCAGTTGCTTCATTTGCTATTGTTTCCCCCCATTCTGAAGGCTGCCTTTTCACCTTGTTAAGCCAGCTTTTCTACTCTCCTCTTTCACCTTCATCAAGAGGCTGTTTAGTTCTTCTTCACTTTCTGTCATTAAAGTGGTATCATCTGTGAGTCATAGGATTTCCTTAAACCCTGGGGTGGTTGGCCAGGCCTCCAGGGGCTCAAGAATTCGGAGACCCACTCCCTTTCTTATCTAAAGTGCTGCATGACTAGCTGTGTTTGCAGGCAGGGATGGAGTCTGGGCAGTGTCCAGACAGTTCAGAAGGTCAAAGGTCTACTCTCCTGTTTCTGAAATCTGAACTGGACTATCTCCATTTTAATTTCCCTTCTTCTCTGTACGTGCGTGCTAAGTTGCTTCAGTCGTATCCTACTCTTTGTGACCCCATGGAGTATAGCCCACCAGGCTCTTCTATCTGTGGAATTCACCATGCAAGAATACTGGGGTGGGTTTCCACTCCCTTCTTCAGCGGACCTTCCTGACAAGGGGATCAAACCTTCATCTCTTGTGTCTCCTGCACTGCGAGCAGATTCTTTACTTCTGAGCCACTGGAACATTATCTTTTTGAATTAGTGTTTTCTTTTCTTTTTTTCTTTTTATTTTTTCCGGATATATACCGAGGAGTGAAATTTCTGAGTCATGTTGTAGTTGCTGTTTAGTCGCTAAGTTGTGTTTGACTCTTAACGACCTCATAGACTATAGAACACCAGGCTCCTCTGTCCTCCACTATCTCCCAGAGCTTGCTCAGGTTCGTGTCCATTGAGTCAGTGATGCTATCTAACCATCCATCCTCTGCCACTCCCTTCTGCTGTGGCCTTTAATCTTTCCTGGCATCCTGGTCTTTCCTAATGAGTTGGCTCTTCCCATCAGGTGGCCAAAGTACTGGAGCTTCAGCTTCAGCATCAGTCCTTCCAATGATTATTTAGGGTTGATTTCCTTTAGGATTGGCTGGTTTGATTTCCTTGGAGTCCAAAGGATTCTCAAGAATCTCCAGCACCACAATTTGAAAGCATCAATTCTTTGGTGCTCAGTCTTCTTTATGGTCCACCTCTCACACCCGTACATGACTACTGGAAAAACCAGAGCTTTGACTATATGGACCTTTGCCTGCAAAGTGATGTCTCTCCTTTTTAATATGCTGGCTAGGTTTGTCACAGCTTTCCTTCCAAGGAGCAAGCGTCTTTTATCTCATGGGTGCAGTCACCATCTGTAGTGATTTTGGAGCCCAAGAAAATAAAATCTGCCATTGCTTCTACTTCTGAGCCATAGAGCATTAGGTTGGTGCAAAAATAATTGTGGTTTTGCATTGTTGAAATTTGCTATTTTATATAGGAATACGTTCTGAAATAAATGTGGTTATGTTCTACATCATTTTAATGTGTGTTTCTTACTTTATGTCTTTTGCTAAGGACTTAACACTTGCTGTGCATTTTATGTTTATTTTAGGCTAGGGAAATGATGTTAGACAAAAAGCAAATTTGAGCAATTTTCTTATTAGAATTCAAAATGGGCTATAAAGCAGCAGAGATAAATTGTAACATCAACAACACACATGCCCCAGGAACTGCTAAGGAACGTACGGTGCAGTCGTGGCTCAAGAAGTTGTCTGAAGGAGATGAGAGCCTTGAAGATGAGAAGCGAAATGACCAGCCATCAGAAGTTGACAACGACCAGTTGAGAAGATCATCAAAGCTGCTGCTCTTACAACTACACGAGAAGTTGCCAAAGAACTCAACATCGACCATTCTACAGTCATTCAGCATTTGAAGCAAACTGGAAAAGTGAAATAGCTTGATAAGTGGGTATCCCATGAGCTGACTGCAAGTCAAAAAAAATCAGCATTTTGAAGTGTTGTCTTCTTTTATTGTATGCAACAAAAACAAACCATTTCTGGATCGGATTGTGACACGCAATGAACAGTGCATTTTATATGACAACCGGCAATGACCAGCTCAGTGGTTGGACCGAGAAGAAGCTCCAAAGCACTTCCCAAAGCCAAAGAAAGGTCATGGTCACTGTTTGATGGCCTGCTGCCGGTCTGATCCACTACAGCTTTCTGAATCCTGGCAAAACCATTACATTTGAGAAGTATGTCCAGCAAATGAATGAGATGCACTGAAAGTGTCAACTCTTGCAGCCAGCGCTGGCCAACAGAACGAGCCCAACTCTTTTCCACGACAGCGCCTGACTGCACGTGGCACAACCAGAGCTTCAGCAGTTGAACAAAGCGGGCTACGCAGCTATGCTTCATCCACCATATTCACCCGACTTCTTGCCAACAACTACCACTGCTTCACGCATCTTGACAACTTTTTGCAGGGACAATGCTTCCACCGCCAGCAGGAGGCAGAAAAGGGTGTGCAAGAGCCCCTCGAATCCCGAACCACAGACTTTTATGCTATAGGATCAAGCAAACTGATTTCTCATTGACAAAAATGTGTTAATTGTAAAGGCTCCTACTTTGGTTGATAAAGATGTGTTCGAGCCTAGTTACGATGATTTAAAATTCACAGTCCGAAACCGCAATTACTTTTTCACCAACCTAATAATTCTATTTTGAGTTTTTTGAGACACCTCCATACTGTTTTCCAAAGTGGCTGACTGGAAGCAGGGATTTGATCAGTCACCAGTCTTAGGCTTTCAGACCATTTTTAGACTTCATTTCTTCTCCCTGTGCTCGCTTCACTCTCCTCTCCCTGTAAGCCCACTCTCTATTCTTGCCAGTCTTTGCAGCAGGACCGGACCCCTTCTAGCAACCGCATTGGGGTGTGGCAGTGCCAGTGCCCAGGGGAAAACGGGATCGGTCCCCCTGGGCACATGTCCACTCCTGGTCCAGTCAGCTGTGGATGCTTGGTCACACAGGGCCTGCGCGGCAGCGCATAAGGAACTGAGGACTGGCTTGTGAGGGCGTCTGGACATGCAGCCGATGAAAGCCTGCCATTGCACTTTCTTCTGTTGCAAACCACCTTCACCCCGTGGTTCTCAGACTGAGAGGACAGCCTCTCGTCCTCACTGCTCTCCCGGAGAGGAGACGCGCTTACTGAGAGAGCCCGCCTGCAGCGCCGCCATCCCAGGCGAAGCCCTGCCCCGGCGCCTGTCACCCCAGGGAGCTGTCACAGCACAGCCCTTCACACACACACACACACACAATCACACACAGCCCTTCACTCACACACACACGCACAATCACACACAGCCCTTCACTCACACACACACAATCACACACAGCCCTTCACTCACACACACACAATCACACACAGCCCTTCACTCACACACACACGCACAATCACACACAGCCCTTCACTCACACACACACGCACAATCACACACAGCCCTTCACACACACACACACACAATCACACACATCCCTTCACTCACACACACACAATCACACACAGCCCTTCACACACACACACACAATCACACACAGCCCTTCACACACACACACACGCACAATCACACACAGCCCTTCACACACACACACACGCACAATCACACACAGCCCTTCACACACACACACACGCACAATCACACACAGCCCTTCACACACACACACACAATCACACACATCCCTTCACTCACACACACACAATCACACACAGCCCTTCACACACACACACACAATCACACACAGCCCTTCACACACACACACACGCACAATCACACACAGCCCTTCACACACACACACACACACAATCACACACAGCCCTTCACACACACACACACAATCACACACAGCCCTTCACACACACACACACGCACAATCACACACAGCCCTTCACACACACACACACGCACAATCACACACAGCCCTTCACACACACACACACAATCACACACAGCCCTTCACTCACACACGCACAATCACACACAGCCCTTCACACACACACACACAATCACACACAGCCCTTCACTCACACACACACAATCACACACAGCCCTTCACACACACACACACAATCACACACAGCCCTTCACTCACACACACAATCACACACAGCCCTTCACTCACACACACACAATCACACACAGCCCTTCACACACACACACAATCACACACAGCCCTTCACACACACACACACGCACAATCACACACAGCCCTTCACACACACACACACGCACAATCACACACAGCCCTTCTCTCACACACACACAATCACACACAGCCCTTCACACACACACACACAATCACACACAGCCCTTCACTCACACACACACAATCACACACAGCCCTTCACACACACACACACGCACAATCACACACAGCCCTTCACACACACACACACGCACAATCACACACAGCCCTTCTCTCACACACACACAATCACACACAGCCCTTCACACACACACGCACAATCACACACAGCCCTTCACACACACACACACAATCACACACAGCCCTTCACTCACACACGCACAATCACACACAGCCCTTCACACACACACACACACAATCACACACATCCCTTCACTCACACACACACAATCACACACAGCCCTTCACTCACACACACACGCACAATCACACACAGCCCTTCACTCACACACACACAATCACAACAGCCCTTCACACACACACACACGCACAATCACACACAGCCCTTCACACACACACACACACAATCACACACATCCCTTCACTCACACACACACAATCACACACAGCCCTTCACACACACACACACAATCACACACAGCCCTTCACACACACACACACGCACAATCACACACAGCCCTTCACACACACACACACGCACAATCACACACAGCCCTTCACACACACACACACGCACAATCACACACAGCCCTTCACACACACACACACAATCACACACAGCCCTTCACTCACACACGCACAATCACACACAGCCCTTCACACACACACACACAATCACACACAGCCCTTCACTCACACACACACAATCACACACAGCCCTTCACACACACACACACAATCACACACAGCCCTTCACTCACACACACAATCACACACAGCCCTTCACTCACACACACACAATCACACACAGCCCTTCACACACACACACAATCACACACAGCCCTTCACACACACACACACGCACAATCACACACAGCCCTTCACACACACACACACGCACAATCACACACAGCCCTTCTCTCACACACACACAATCACACACAGCCCTTCACACACACACACACAATCACACACAGCCCTTCACTCACACACACACAATCACACACAGCCCTTCACACACACACACACAATCACAACACAGCCTTTCACACACACACACAATCACACACAGCCCTTCACACACACACACACAATCACACACAGCCCTTCACTCACACACACACACAATCACACACAGCCCTTCACTCACACACACACACACAATCACACACAGCCCTTCACACACACACACACAATCACACACAGCCCTTCACACACACACACACAATCACACACAGCCCTTCACACACACACACACACACACAATCACACACAGCCCTTCACACACACACACACACAATCACAACACAGCCTTTCACACACACACACACACAATCACAACACAGCCTTTCACACACACACACAATCACACACAGCCCTTCACACACACACACACAATCACACACAGCCCTTCACTCACACACACACACACACAATCACACACAGCCCTTCACAATCACACACAGCCCTTCACACACACACACACAATCACACACAGCCCTTCACACACACACACACACACACAATCACACACAGCCCTTCACACACACACACACAATCACACACAGCCCTTCACTCACACACACACAATCACACACAGCCCTTCACGCACACACACACACACACAATCACACACAGCCCTTCACACACACACACACAATCACACACAGCCCTTCACACACACACACACACAATCACACACAGCCCTTCACACACACACACACACACACAATCACACACAGCCCTTCACACACACACACACACAATCACAACACAGCCTTTCACACACACACACAATCACACACAGCCCTTCACACACACACACACAATCACACACAGCCCTTCACTCACACACACACACACACAATCACACACAGCCCTTCACAATCACACACAGCCCTTCACACACACACACACAATCACACACAGCCCTTCACACACACACACACGCACAATCACACACAGCCCTTCACTCACACACACACAATCACACACAGCCCTTCACACACACACACACAATCACACACAGCCCTTCACTCACACACACACAATCACACACAGCCCTTCACACACACACACAATCACACACAGCCCTTCACTCACACACACACGCACAATCACACACAGCCCTTCACTCACACACACACACAATCACACACATCCCTTCACTCACACACACACACACACAATCACACACAGCCCTTCACAATCACACACATCCCTTCACTCACACACACACACAATCACACACAGCCCTTCACACACACACACACAATCACAACACAGCCTTTCACACACACACACAATCACACACAGCCCTTCACTCACACACACACACACAATCACACACAGCCCTTCACTCACACACACACAATCACACACAGCCCTTCACACACACACACAATCACACACAGCCCTTTTCACACACACACACACAATCACAACACAGCCCTTCACAATCACACACACACACAATAACAACACAGCCCTTCACACACAATCACACACAGTCCTTCACACACACATACACACACACACACTATCACAACACAGCCCTTCACAAACAATCACACACATCCCTTTACACACACACACTATCACAACACAGCCCTCACACATACACAAACACACACACAATCACACACATCCCTTCACACACACACAATCACAACGCAGCCCTTCACACACACATAAACACAATCACAACACAGCCCTTCTCACACACACACACAATAACAACACAGCCCTTCACACACAATCACACACAGCCCTTCACACACACACACACACACTATCACAACACAGACCTTCATTCACACACAGAATCACACACTATCACAACACAGCCCTTCACAATCACACACATCCCTTTACGCACACACACAATCACAACACAGCCCTTCACTCACACACACACACACAATCACAACACAGCCCTTCACACATACACAAACACACACACAATCACACACATCCCTTCACACACACAATCACAACGCAGCCTTCACACATACACACACAATCACAACACAGCCCTTCACACACACACAATCACATACGTCCCTTTACACACACACACACACAATCACCACACAGCCCTTCACACACACACACACACACAATCACACATATTCCTTCACACACACACACAATCACACATATCCCTTCACACACACACACACAATCATAACACAGCCCTTCACAAACAATCACACACACACACAATCACAACACAGCCCTTCACAAACAATCACACACATCCCTTCACACATACACATGCAATCACAACACAGCCCTTCACACACACACACACACACACACACTATCACAACACAGCCCTTCACACACACACAGAATCACACACATCCCTTCACACACACATAAACACACACTATCACAATACAGCCCTTTACAAACAATCACACACATCCCTTCACACACACAATCACAACACAGCCCTTCACACACACACGCACTACCCCAATACACCCCTTCACATACACACTAACACAACACATCCCTTCACACACACACACACACACAATCACAACACAGCCCTTCACACACACACACACACCCCCATATCCCTTCACACACATACACACACACTATCACAAAACATCCCTTTACACACACACTAGCCCAACACATCCTTTCACACACACACACGCACACCCACATACACTATCCCAACACATGCTTTCACACACACACACACACACATACACACACTCACACTCACATATCCCTCTGGACACAGCTGATTAGCTCAGATTTGGCCAATACCTAGACTTGTTCCGTGACTCCACGATCAATCAGAACCGCTAATGGGAGGGCAACAGTTGACCATGAGAGAGGAAAGCTCGGGTTCTCCTGGGATTTCCATGGGATCTGAGGAGGTGAGCGTGCCCACTGAATGAGGGGAGAAGGGAGCAGTTGATGAGAGATCAGAGAGGAACCCAGGTAAGAGACATGGACCCTAAGGCACCGGGCAGGTGACTTCAGTCTCCAACTTCCCAGTTCCCATGTCTCTCACCAGAGGGGCCTGGCTGTGGTTAGGTTGCCTTGTTTCCTGGGCCCATGGAGATCCCTGAAAATTCCAGTTACAGCCTCACAATTCCCTCCATCCAAATTTTTGTTTCAGGTCACCAAAAATGCCTTACTCAGAAAGATTAACTTCCTTATTTCTCCCTAAAATGAACCACAAATTATCCAACTTCCTTATTTCTCCAAGGAGAGAAGATGCAACCAGCCCACCCCCTTGTTCCTCCTACTTAAAGTGTCCTGGACCTGTGCGCCCGGAGAGTGTACCAGAAACATCCATTTAAGGACGCTTAGAACAATGGCTGGCACCACAGTGCTCTGCTTGTCCCAATGCCACCTGACCTCCCCCAGGAGGGAGGCGGCAGAAAGCAGCTTTCCTAAAACGGCCTGTAGGAACCATCATTACAACCGCAGCCCCAGAGGGTGGGCTGGGCTCCTGGGGACAGTATGTGAAGGTCCCCAGAGTGCATGGCTCTTCTCCAGTCCCCACAGCTGGGCTGGTCATGGCATGTCAAAGCCGAGCCAGAGTAGGACTTGGAGAAAAACAATTCCTGCAAAGCACCGGTGTTGGTGCTCCTGCACTTAACTAGCTTCAGAAGCTGTTCATAGACCAGGCAACCATTCACTGGGAGGAAAGTGGGTCAGAGTCGGTCACAGAGCTCCCTCTGTTCCCACCATGTCCTTACCTTGTGAAGTAGCTCACCCAAGTGTGTGCTCAGTCGCTCAGTTTTGTCTGACTGTTTGCAACCTCATGGACTGTAACGCACAAGGCTCATCTGTCCATAGAATTTTCCAGGCAAGAATACTGGGGGTGAGTTGTCATTTCCTCCTCCAGAGGATCTTCCAGACCCGGGGATTGAACCTGCAGCTCTTGGTCAGCAGGCAGATTCTTTACCACTGTGCCACCTGGGAAGCCCTGCTCAACCAAGAGCTGATTCCAACTTCCTTTCTCCTCCAGCAAATCTGAAGATTTATTCAAATTCAGTAAAGCTTCTTTCTTTTTTGCTAAAATTTATTTAGTTATTTATTTCCAGCTGTCCTGGGTCTTTGTTGCTGCGCAGGCTCTCCTCCAGTTATGCAAGCAGGGGCCGCTCTAGTTGCAGTGAGCAGGTTCTAGTTGCCGTGCGTAGGTTTCTCACGTTGCACAGCACGGGCCCTCGGGCTCACAGGCTTCATCAGTTGCTGCTCCCAGGCTCTAGAGCACAGCCAATTGTTGTGCCACGCGGGTTTAGTGCCCCCGTGGCACGCGGGATCTTCCCACATCGGGGATCCAACCTGACTCCTGCGTTGGCGGGAGGATTCTTTACCACTGAGCCACTGGGGAAGCTCTCAGTGAACACTTTTGTTTTGAACCCACTGTGTGCTATGACCCGCCTATAATTAAAGTACACACATGCTAATCCCTTCTTGGCAGGATCCACTGTTAACACCAACATCTTATTTCCTTATTCGTGAAATGACAAGTTTGGGCAAGACATGGTCTCTGGCCCCGCCTTGCTCTGATGGTCTAGAAATGGAATGTCTCATTGATACTGTGTATCATGATAATGGATGGTGCATGAGTTCCTTCCTTATTCTTGGGCCATTTTCTACATCTGTGTCCTGATCTCTCCGTGTCCCCAGCGCAAGAGGGTCTTTGTGGAGTAAAGTGATAATTGCTTGCTAAGAACCCGGTTAATGCCAGGGAGACAAGACAGGTCCCTGTCCGGTTGGTGGAAAGGCGGGTGTCAGCCCGACAACACGGAGTGAGCCTGACAGGCGGCACATCAACACTGGGGGCCGAGGGGCAGCGGCAGCCCCTGGGCCGGCCGGGCCGCGCTCCAGCCACCCCCGCTCCACCCCACCCTCCCTTAGCAGCTAGTGATTAGGCTAAAAAGATGTGCCCAGGGTGCCAGAAAAGTAGAATTCCCCCCCAATCCAAACAAAACTCAAGAGCAAAAGTTCATTTCAGGGACTTCCCACATGGTCCCGTGGTGAAGATTCTGCATTTCCAAGGCAGGGGGCACTGGTTTGATTCCCTGATCAGGGAAATAAAATCCCCTATGCTGCTCGGTCTGGCCTAAATAGATAAATGATTTTTAAAAGTTTATTTGGACGATCTCATTCAAAATTCTACAATTAGTAAATTTCAAATATGGAAGCATAAACTAGTTTTAACTTTGGCATACGTGTTAGGTGTTTGTGGTTTAATGTTATTTATATTTCAAATTGTGGTGCTGGAGAAAACTTTTGAGAGTCCTTTGGACAGCAAGGAGATCAAACCAGTCAATCTCAAAGGAAATCAACCCTGAATATTCATTGCAGGAACTGATGTTGAAGCTGAAGTTCCGGTACTTTGGCCACCTGATGCAAAAAGCTGACTCATTGGAAAAGACCTTGATGCTGGGAAAGATTGAGGGCAAGAGGAGAAGGGGGCGAAAGAGGATGAGGTGGTTAGACAGCATCACTGACTCAATGGACATGAATTTGAGCAAACTCTGGGAGATAGTGGAGGACAGAAGAGGCTGGCATGCTGCTGTCTATGGGGTCACAAGGAATCAGACACAACTTAGTGACTGAACAACAGCAACAAATATTTCTAATTACATGGGAAGAGAATAGTAAGGGCTACCACAGTGCTCAGGCAGCTACGGTCTGAAATGGGCCCTGGTGCTGGGGGTTGGGACTGCAACCTTGGAACTGGTGGCCCTGGGTCAACACTTTCTCTCTCCGTGGGTA
Organism: Bubalus kerabau; assembly: GCF_029407905.1. Classification (NCBI taxonomy): domain Eukaryota; kingdom Metazoa; phylum Chordata; class Mammalia; order Artiodactyla; family Bovidae; genus Bubalus; species Bubalus kerabau. Next base: position 185,156,709 of record NC_073626.1, read on the forward strand.
GCCGGCTCTTTTTTCTTATCCCTTGCTGTTGGTGTTCAGTAGTTCAGTCGTGTCTAACTCTTTGCAACCCCACGGATTGCAGCACCCTGGCTCCCCTGTCCTTCACTATCTCCGAGAGTTTGCTCAAACTCATGCCCATAGACTCAGTGATGCCATCCAACTATCTCATCCTTCCCTTCTCCTCCTGCCCTCAATCTTTCCCGCATCAGGGGCTTCCAATGAGTCAGCTCTTCACATCAGGTGGCCAAAGTATCAGAGCTTCAGCTTCAGCATCAGTCCTTCCAGTGAATATTCAGGGTTGATTTCCTTTGGGATTGACTTCTTTGATCTCCTTACTGTCCAAGGGACTCAAGAGTCTTCTCCAGCACAATTTGAAAGCATCAGTTCTTCAGTACTCAGCCTTCTTTATGATCCAACTATCACATCCATACATCACTACTGGAAAAACCATAGCTTTGACTAGATGAACCTCTGTGGCAAAGTGATGTCTCTGCTTTTTTAATACACCCACTAGGTTTTTCATAGGTTTTCTTCCAAGGAGCAAGCATCTTTTAATTTCATGGCTGCAGTCACCATCCACAGTGATTTTGGAGCCCAAGAAAATAAAATGTTTCACTGTTTCCATTGTTTCCCCATTGATTTGCCATGAAGTAATGGGACCAGATGCCATGATTTTAGTTTTTCGAATGTTGAGCTTTAAGCCAACTTTTTCACTCTTCTCTTTCACTTTCATCCAGAGGCTCTTTAGTTCCTCTTCACCTTCTGCCATTAGGGTGGTGTCGTCTGCATATCTGAGGTTATTGATATCTCTCCTGGCAATCTTGATTCCAGCTGAGCTTCATCCAGCCTGGCATCTCACATGATGTACTCTGCATAGAAGTTAAATAAGCAGGGTGACAATATATAGCCCTGACATACTCCTTACCCCTTAAAATATCTTAAGACCTTAGTTGCAAAACAAGGCTCAACTCACCCAAACAACACTTAACTGAGTCCAAATGGTTTTGTTTGTATTAACGTTTTTTCCCAAGAGGAGGGGTTGGAGGGAGGAAAACAGCCGCAGAAAACAATACCAAGGTTGTTAATCGTTTTTTATCCCCAGCAGGTTGAGTTGATCCCAGGCCAAAAGGAAAATGCTCCATCCCCTGGGGTATTTTGGAAATAGGTGGGACAAGGATTCCGTAGGACAGTTGTGAGTCCAAGGCGCTGGGTGGGACTGTTTGCTTCCTCTTGTTTCCAGGTGACTGTTGGCATGTCTATGGGTCAGCTTGGCCAGTGACTGGCTGATACACTTCTTCGAGTGGATTGACTCTTCCCTTTTTTTATTCCAACAGATTCATTTTAGAATTAATTCACTATTGAAAATGGGAAGCCAATTTCTTTTGCCATGAATAGAAGGTAACACGACCATAGATTCAGTGAGTTCTAGCTTGAATCCGTTGCCTGCCAAGGGCTTTTAACAAGTGTCAGGGAGGTGTTGATGATATATTTAGCCCAGAGAGAGTGAAATAAAATTGAAAAAGGAAAGCCTTCTCAATATGTGATCTGAGGTTATGTAAGATCACATCTGGGTAAATCGTTTCCTGCTTGGGTCGTTTCTATGAGGCAATGAGCTCCCTGGTAGAAAGAGATGGGTCAGTGTCCTTTGCTACCAGCAGAGCGCGTAGCAGAATGTCTTACACATACTGAGTGTGCACTAAACACTTGTATGTACTGGGTGCCCTGGGTACAAGGCAGCCCGCCGGGGCTGTGCCAACCCGGGGTCAGCTCCTCCCTCAGACTTCTAACGTGATTAGGGATGGGACAGCCTGTGAATAAAGTGGTGGGAGGAGTTGGAGCCTCCCTGTCTTGAACTGCTACTGAGTCCTGGGGCCTTACAAGCAGGGTGGGGCTGGGGGAAGGTGCCCCAAGTGCTTCACTCTGGTCTGACCCAGAAGGTTCTGGAGAGCCCAGTGAGGCCACCCTCTTTTCTTGGAGAACAACACCCCAGCACATTCCATAAACTGGTCTGTTAATACTCTCAGTTCTTGAAAGAACAACAATTTGTTGCCACTTCTCCCGTGGCCCCCAGCCAGTGTTTGCTTCCTCCCTATTTTCAGCATTCAGTGCTAATTGGGGACAAATTGCCAAGTGTCTGAATGGGATGCAATTATATTTCCAGCTTGGGAATTTTATCTCTTTTCCCGCCACCCAGGAGGGGAAGGGAAAGTGTTCTGGAAATTAAAATTCAACTTCACAATTCTATTAGCATCAATTTCATCATCTTCAAATTCCTGAGCCCGGGGAGGCTTCAGAACCAAATGTAACCTCTTTGTTCTGACACCTAGTTCCTGCCTTGAGTAGAGTCTTACCTCTGAGGCCCCCCAACCTGGAGGTGCTGGGCCCGCCACAGCAGAGGGTCACAGGTTACGGAGCACCGGCCGTGTACCGGGCACTGTGCGCTGGCAGCCGGGACGCCAGCTGCCACCAGGATACTTTTGCACACTCAGGAAACGGTTTCTTGGCCTTGTTCTCGCTGGCTCCGTCTTCCAGAAGAGGTGCCAAGTTGCTTCCACAATACTCAGACAGGAATGCTTCCAGATCTTAAGCATTGGAGCACTGCTAACCACCACCTCCCCATCCCACACACCAGCTGGAAGCTTCCTCAGGATTAGCAGGTGTTCATAAGAGCGTTACCTCTCATCCCCACCGCACCCCACCATCTGGCCACAGCCAGTCCCTTTCCCTCACAGAACCCTGGCTTCTTCAGCTCAGCGTGGTCCCCCGATCAATCCCTCAGCCCTGGTCCCCTCTGGGAGCTCCCATCTCACTGGCACCGCCCATTTACGCATGGCTCGCAACATGCTCTCCTTGTCTCTCCCTCCTTATGTCCAGGCCATCTCCAAGTCCTGTGGGGTTTACCGGATAGTTCAGTTCAGTCGCTCAGTCGTGTCTTTGTGATCCCATGGACTGCAGCACGCCAGGCCCCCCTGTCCATCACCAACTCCCGGAGTTTACTCAAACTCATGTTCATTGAGTCGGTGATGCCATCCAACCATCTCATCCTCTGTCGTCCCCTTCTCCTCCTGCCTTCAATCTTTCCCAGCATCAGGGTCTTGTCTTTTCAAATGAGTCAGTTCTTAAGGTGGCCAAAGTATTGGAGTTTCAGCTTCAGCATCAGTCCTTCCAATGAATATCCAATGAACCGGATAAATGCCTAAATATCTCTCAGTTCTGACCACTCCCCTCCACGTCCACCACCACCACCCTGGCCCAGTTCCTCACCAAGATGTGTGCAGGCCCTGCCCTGGTGACTCTGCTCTCTCTTCTTGGGGCAGATCTGATCATATCAAGCGCCTGCCTCTCCTCTGCTGAAAAGTCACCCGTGCCCGTCCTTGCTCCTGTGCTGAAGACCTGATTTCTAACTACGGCTGCCAGGGGAGGCCTGGTCCTCACCACCTCCAGCCACATCTGGCCGCTGCAGCTACCTGGGCCTTTCTGTGGTTCCTCGAGTGCACCGTGCTCTTGCCCGCCACAGCGCATTTGCACACCCTGTTTCTTCTTCCTGGAAAGGCGTCCTCTACTTCCCCCAAAGCCTTGCCTCATTCTGTCTTATTTGCTCAGTTCTTAGCTGAAGGTTCACCTCTTCCTAGATGCCTTCTCTGAGCAGCAGCACTGAGAGAGTCTGGGCCCTCATCATACCCTCTCAGAGCCCTGGGTACTTCTTCTTCTCTAAGGTGGTTATTCCATTAACCACCTTCTTGACTATAACTCTCATGAAGACAAGGACAGTGGCTATTTTTTAAATATTTCTTTATTTGGCTGTGTCGGGTCTTAGCTGTGGCACGCTAGGTCTTTCTGTGTAGTACACAGACTCTCTAGTTGCGGCATGTGGGCCCAGTGGCCCTGTAGCATGTGGGATCTTAGTTCCCCGACCAGGGATCAAGCCTGCATCCTCTGCATTGGGAGGCAGGTTCTTAGCTACTGGACCCCCAGGGAAGTCCCAGCAGTGGCTGTTTTAATTCATATTGTTGCCCCAGAGATGAGCGCCTGACACGCAGCGTAGTTGAGTGAATAAATGACTGAGTGAAGTTCTGGTGAGAATCGAATAAGGAAGAGGGAGTGAGAAACGGAGAGGAAATAGATGTTTGGAAGGTGTCCACGGGGTGGCCAGTGTTTCAGATACCTGGTTTTGACTAATTTTCACACACCACTCATTTTTACATTGGAGAAAACTGAGACTCGGAGATATCAGGTAACCTGCCCATAGTATACAACCAGTAAATGGCAGAGTTAAGAGTAAGAGTGTGGTCTGTTTAACTCCAGCGCTCATGACCTGCCCCATTCCCCAGTCTGCCTCCAAGTTCAAAAGAGGAAGGAATGTGTCTTGCAAATTCTTGAGATAAGTATCAGTCTTTATTTGCAGGGCAGCAATGGAGAAACAGACATAGAGAATAGACTTATGGACATGGGGAGAGGGAAGGAGAGGGTGGGATGTATGGAAAGAGTAACAGGGAAACTTACATTACCGTATATAAAATAGACAGCCAACGGGAATTTGCTGTGTGGCTCAGGAAACTCAAACAGGGGCTCTGTATCAACCTAGAGGGGTGGGGTGGTGAGGGAGACGGGAGGGAGTATCAAAAGGGAGGGGATGTATGTGTACCTATGGCTGATTCATGTTGAGGTTTGACAAAAAGAAAACAATAAAACTCTGTAGAGCAATTATCCTTCAATTAAAAAAATAAAATAAATAAGTAAATAAACATCCTTAAAAAATATATTAGTCTTTTATGAGCACCCCCAGAGCTACTATTACCATAATAATAACAGATGTGTGTGTGGGGGAGCTGCTGGAAAGAAAAAGTTTCAGGGGCAATGGAAAGGATCTGTGTTTCGCTTGGGGTGGTACTAACACAGATACACATATATATACGTATGGGCTTCCCTGGTGGCTCAGCTGGTAAGGAATCCGCCTGCAATGCAGGAGACCTGGCTTTGATCCCTGGGTTGGGAAGATCCCTTGGAGAAGGGAAAGGCTACCCACTCCAGGATTCTGGCCTGGAGAATTCCATGGACTGTATAGTCCATGGGGTTACAGAGTCGGGTTACACGACTGAGCGACTTTCTCTTTCACATATATATGTATATGTATATGCTCATTGAAATTTGCACCTAAGAGTTGTACATTTCATCATATATAAATTTTACCTCCATGCCAGAGCTATGAATTCTTGGTACTATTGAGGAAATTTGAGCATGTCTTCATTAGCTAATATTATTGCATCCACGCTAAATGCTGCCAAAATTTAACCAGAGTTATCATGTAACAAACACAGGAATTCACTTCTGGACCTGAAAGAATTGAAAACATGTACATACAGAAAAGACTTTGTATGTAAATGTTCATAGCAACATATCCAAAATAGCCCCAAGGTGGAGAACACAAATATCCATCAACTGATGAACAGATGAATGAAATGTTTTTTTTCTTTTTCTTTTAAATATGTTTTTTTAAGTACAAAAGACATGAACCAATAATTTCCAAAGACAAAATCTCAACCTAAAAAAATAAAAATCAAATAAGGTGTGGTATATCTGTCTAGTGGAATATTATTTAGCAATAAAAAGAAACAAAGAGATGCAATGAAAACAGTGCTCAGAGGGGAATTTGTACCTGTAAACCCCGGCACTATCAAAGAGGAAGGATCTCAGATCAACCACCTAACCTTCTACCAAAAACTAGAAGCAAAGGAGCAAACTAACTCCAAAGCAAGTATAAAGAAGGGATAAGAAAGATTACAGTGGAGACAAATGAAATTAAAACAGAATAACAATAGAGAGGATCAGTGGAACCAAAAATTGCTTCTTTGGAAAGATCAACCTCTTGGGGACGTCCCTGGCGGTCTGGTGGCTAAGACTTCATGCTCCCACAGCAGGGGACCCGGGTTCAAATCCTGGTCAGGGAACTAGATCCCAAATGTCCCATCTAGGAGTTCCAGTACCACAGCTAGAGATTCCAGAGGCCACAACAAAAGACTCCACACGATGGAACGAAGACGGCCCGTGCCGCGACTAAGACCTGGAGCAGCCAGATAAATAGATCTTTTTTTAAATCAACTTTTTTGTCAAGATGTTGGCAAAACTTAAACTAGACTGATCAAGAGAAAAAAAGAGAGAAGACTCACATTCCTAACAATCAGAAATGAGAGTGGGAACATTACTACCAAACTTTTGAAATAAAAAGAATTATAGGAGAATCTTATCAACAGTTGTAGAACAACAAATTAGGTAATGTAAATGAAATGGACAAATCCTGAAAAGACACAAACTGCAAAAAACAAACAAACAAACAAAAAACTAAAAATAGAACTACCATATTATCCAGCAATTCCACTGCTGGGTATATATCCAAAGAAAATGAAACCACTCAGAAAGATAGATGCACCCCAATGTTCATAGCAACAGTAACTTACAATAGCCAAGATATGAAATAAACCTAAGTATCCATCAGCAGATGACTGGATAAAGAAGATGTGGTGATATGTACAATGGAATATTACCCATAAAAGAGAATGAAATTCTGCTATTCGCAACATGGATGGACCTTGAGAGTATTACACTTAGTGAAATAAGTCAGAAAAAGACAAAGACTACATTATCACTGGTATGTAGAGTCTAAAAAATAAATAAACAAATGAAGATAACAAAACAGAAATAGATTCATAGATATAGAGAAAAAGCTTGTGGTTACCACTGGGGAGAAGGAAGAGGGAGGGACAATTACAGGAAAGGTAGATTAACAGGTGCAAACTACTGTATATAAAATAAGTTACAAGAATATGTTGTACAGCACAGGGAAATATAACCATTACTTTATAGTAACTTTAAATGGAGTACAACCTATAAAAATATTGAATTATATGTTGTATGCCTGAAACTAATATAGTATTGTAGACAGTAAAAAAGTGAAAGCCACTCAGTCTGACTCTTTGCGATCCCATGGACTGTACAGTCAATGGAATTCTCCAGGCCAGAATACTGGAGTGGGCAGCCTTTCCCTTCTTCAGAGCATCTTCCCAACCCAGGGATCGAAACCGGGTTTCCCACATTGTGGGCGGATTCTTTACCAGCTGAGCCACAAGGGAAGCCCAAAGTAAACTCTGAATAGACATTTGAGTAAAGAGATTGAGTCAGTAGACAAAAAATTTCTAGCAAAGAAAAGTTTAGAACTAGATGGTATATTGAATTCTATCAACTTTTTAAGGAAGAATTAACACTCTCCTTCTAAAATTCTTCCAAAAAAATAGAGGAGGAGGAAACAGTTTCCAGCTCATTCTACAAGGTCAATATTACTCTGATATCAAAGTCAGACAAAGACATTACAAGAGGGACTTCCCTGGTGGTCCGGGGGCTAAGATTCCAAGCTCCCAACCCCACATGCCCCAACTAAGAATACTCATGCCTCAACTAAAAATCTGCACGCTGCAGCAAAAGTCAAGACCCTGTGTGATGCAACTGACCCAGTGCAGCCAAATAAGGAAAGAAATAAAATATTAAAAACTTTTTCTTTTAAAAGAAGACATTACGAGAAAAGATAACTACAGACCGATATCCCTTATGAACACACATGCAAAAATTCTCAACAAGGGACTTTCCTGGTGGCTCAGTGGTAAAGAATCTGCCTGCCAATGAGTTTCCATCCCTGGTCCAGGAAGATCCCACTTGCTGTGGAGCAACTAAACCCACCAGAGCAACCACTGAGCCTGTGCTCTAGAGCCCGAGCTCCGCAATGAGAAGCCACTGCAATGAGGAGCCCCCGCTATCTGTAAGTAGAGAAAACCCCCACAGCAATGCATAGCCAGCACAGCCAAAAATAAATAAGGAAAATGATTTTTTTTTAAGAAATTCTTAACAAAATATTAGTAAACCAAATACAAACCAAATATACCATGACAAAGTGGATTTTTTTTTCCTAGGAATGCAAGATAGGTTTAATACACAAAAATCAATCATATATACCATATTAATGCAATAAAGGAAGAAACCACATGATCATCCCAATTGCTGCAAAAAAAATTGCATTTGAAAGCTCCAACATCCTTTCATGATAAAAACATTCCACCAACTAGGAAGGAAAAGAAATTTTCCTCAACCTAATCAAGGGCATCTGTGAAAAGCCCACACCCAATATCATACTGGTGATACTTTCCCCCTAGGATCAAGAAAAAAATCAAAGATGTCAGCTCTCACCACTTCTCAACATGGTTCTGGGGATTCTAGCCAAAGCAATTAGGCAAGAAAAAGGAAAAGAGCATACAGACCGGAAAGAAAGAAGTAAAATTATCTCTGTTCTCAAATGACATGATCCTATATAGAGAAAAGCTTAAGGAATCCACTAAAAAACACTTGTTTAAAACCAATAAACAAGTTCAGCACAGTTGCAGGATACAAAATCAAGACATGAAACTAAATTGTATTTCTATGTCTTAAGCAATAAAAAATTAAAAAAATGAATAAAAACTTTCATTTATATTATCATCAAAAAATAAAATATTTAGGAATAAATTTAACAAGAGAGGAATAATATATGTATACTAAAAGCTACACAACATTATTAATAGAAATTAAGCAACAGTTCACCCTGTTTATTTAACTTATATGCAGAGTACATTATGAGAAACGCTGGACTGGAAGAAACACAAGCTGGAATCAAGATTGCCAGCAGAAATATCAATCACCTCAGATATGCAGATGACACCACCCTTATGGCAGAAAGTGAAGAGGAACTCAAAAGCCTCTTGATGAAAGTGAAAGTGGAGAGTGAAAAAGTTGGCTTAAAGCTCAACATTCAGAAAACGAAGATCATGGCATCCGGTCCCCTCACTTCATGGGAAATAGATGGGGAAGCATTGGAAACAGTGTCAGACTTTATTTTTCTGGGCTCCAAAATCACTACAGATGGTGACTGCAGCCATGAAATTAAAAGATGCTTACTCCTTGGAAGGAAAGTTATGAGCAACCTAGATAGCATATTCAAAAGCAGAGACATTAATTTGCCAACAAAGATTCATCTAGTCAAGGCTATGGTGTTTCCTGTGGTCATGTATGGATGTGAGAGTTGGACTGTGAAGAAGGCTGAGCGCCGAAGAATTGATGCTTTTGAACTGTGGTGTTGGAGAAGACTCTTGAGAGTCCCTTGGACTGCAAGGAGATCCAACCAGTCCATTCTGAAGGAGATCAGCCCTGGGATTTCTTTGGAAGGAATGATGCTAAAGCTGAAACTCCAGTACTTTGGCCACCTCATGCGAAGAGTTGACTCATTGGAAAAGACTCTGATGCTGGGAGGGATTGGGGGCAGGAGGAGAAGGGGACGACAGAGGATGAGATGGCTGGATGGCATCACTGACTCAATGGACATGAATCTGAGTGAACTCTGGGAGTTGGTGATGGACAGGGAGGCCTGGCGTGCTGCGATTCATGGGTTTGCAAAGAGTCGGACACGACTGAGCGACTGATCTGATCTGATCTGATCTGAAATAAGTAGAAAAATATCTCATGTTCATGGATTAGAAGACTTAAGATTTATATGATAGCAGTACTCACCATATTGTTCTACAGATTCAATGCTTTTCCTATCAAAATTCCAACTGATATTTTTGCAGAAATGGGCAAGATAGTCCTAAAATTTGTGTAGAGACCCAGGAACTCAGAAAAGCCAAACAGTTTTGAAAAAAAAGAACAAAATTGAAGAATTCACAATTCCTGATTTAAAAACTTACTATAAAGCCATAGTATTCAATGCAGTATCAAACTGGCATAACAGAACAGAACTGACAGCTCAGAAATAAACCCATAAATCTAGAGTCAGTTGATTTTCTATAAGCGTGCCAAGACCTTCAATAGGGAAAGAATAGCCTTATCAAGAAATGGTTCTGGGACAACTGGATATCCACATGCAAAAGAATGAAAATTATGTAGAACACTTACACCATATGCAAAAATTAACTAAAAATTGGTCAAAGACCTAAACATATGCGATATAAATTCTTAGAAGAAAGCACAGACTCAAATCTTCATGACAATGGATTTGGAAATGGATTCTTATATATGACACCAAAAGTACAAGCAACAAAGAAAAACTAGATACATTGGATTTCATCAACATTAAGAACTTGTGCACCAAAGAACACCATCAAGAAAATGAAAAAACAACACAACACTGTAAATCAATTATATTTCAATAAAAAAGGAATTGAAAAGACAACCCACAAAATGGGAGAAAATGTGGTGTTTTTCAGTCGCTAAGTCGTGTCCCACTCTTTGTCACCCCATGGACTGCAGCATGCCACGCTTCCCTGTCGTTCACTATCTCTTGGAGTGAGAAAATGTTTGCAAGCTATATCTGACAAAGGTCTAGTATCCAGACTATATAAAGAAGTCTTACAGTGCAATAACAAGTTTAGTTCAGTTCAGTTGCTCAGTCATGTCCGACTCTGCAGCCCCATGGACTGCAGCATGCCAGGCTTCCCTCTCCATCACCAGCTCCTGGAACTTGCTCAAACTCGTGTCCATTGAGTTATTGATACCCTCCAACCATCTCATCCTCTGTCATCCCCTTCTCCTCCTGCCTTCAATCTTTCTCAGCAGTAGGGTCTTTTCAAATGAGTCAGTTCTTTGCATCAGGTGGCAAAAGTAGTGGAGCTTCAGCTTCAGCATCAGTCCTTCCAATGAACATTCAGGACTGATCTCCTTTAGGATGGACTGGTTGGATCTCCTTGCAGTCCAAGGGACTCTCAGGAGTCTTCTCCAACACCACAGTTCAAAAGCATCAATTCTTTGGCACTCAGCTTTCCTTATGGTCCAGTTCTCACATCCGTACATGACTACTGGAAAAACCATAGCTTTGACTATGTGGACCTTTGTCAGCAAAGTAATGTCTCTGCTTTTTAATGTGCAATAACAAGTAGGCAACACAATCACAAAGAGGTCAAAGGACTTGAACTGACGTTTCTCCAAAGATATGCAAATGGTCGATGCAACATGAAACGGTACTCAGCATTGTTAGTTGTTAGGAAATGCAATTAAAAACCACAAGAGGCCATTTCACATTCACTAGGATGGTTCAGGTGTAAAACATTTCCATTATCACAGAAGTTTTTATTGAACACTGCTGATATATAGAGAGATAAAGCAAGTGTTTAAAGATTAGCAAATGGGAAGTCTTGGTGAAGCAATATATAGGTGTTTCTTTTATTATTCTTTCAAAAGAAGGATAATAATAACATGACAAAGAATTCCCAATGTGCATTCCACGGGCCCGGTACCATGTTAATCCAAGTTCTTTGGAAGCTCCCAGATCCTTGTCCCAACAGTCTGTTCTGCTTATTAACACATTGTTCCCAGGATCCTCTCCCTATAGTGAGGTATATGAAGAGTGTACAATGCTTTCTGTGCCCCTGTTCATCCAGTACCTTAGAGAGGAATTACTTACAGAGTATCGAGTAGAGTTCCCTGTGCTATACAGTAGGTCCTTATTAGTTACCTATTTTATATACAGTGGCCTGTATATCAGAGAAGGCAATGGCACCCCACTCCAGTACTCTTGCCTGGAAAATCCCATGGATAGAGGAGCCTGGTAGGCTGTAGTCCATGGGGTCGCTAAGAGTCGGACACAACTGAGCGACTTCCCTTTCACTTTTCACTTTCATGCATTGGAGAATGAAATGGCAACCCACTCCAGTGTTCTCGCCTGGAGAATCCCAGGGATGGTGGAGCCTGGTGGGCTGCCATCTATGGGGTCGCACAGAGTCGGACACAACTGAAGTGACTTGGCAGCAGCAGCCTGTATATGGGAAAAATTGAGGGCAGGAGGAGAAGGGGACGACAGAGGATGAGATGGTTGGATGGCATCACCGACTCAATGGACATGAGTTTGAGCAAGCTCTGGGAGATAGTGAGGGACAGGAACGCCTGGCATGCTGCAGTCCATGGGGTCACAAAGAGTCGGACATGACTTAGCAACTGAACAGCAACAACAAGTTTTGTGAAACCGAAAGTCTAGGAACCACTGAGTCAAAGGACACTTGAAGAAGACCCAGTAAACAGAACCAACCTTCAGATTCACCCAGGTATCTGCATGTTTATTACCAGTCATCGAGGTAGTAGACGTTCGCCTGTGGGAACAAGTTCCTAGGAAGGCAGTTTGCATTCTCTTTTACTTAAGCAATTGCTTCTGTGAGGCTGGCATTTCCTTCCTGAGGCTGCCTGCTCCCTGTGACCCAGATTTGGGACAGAGAAGGGCAAGGGTAAGGTGAGGCTCTGCAGGGCGAGTCTGCAGCGAGTGGGCTGAGCTGGACCCCTCAGGTCAGAGCCAAATCCTGCCAGTCTCGCGCTCTGTGATCCAGGGAAGTCACTTCACCTCTCTGAGCCTCCATTCTCTCACCCATTAAATGTCTCTTCCCAGCGTCGGATACTGCTCAGTTTTAAGGCTCAGTTTCTTCAGTTGTAAAATGTGCATAAAAATCATACCTGCCACCTCGCATGGAGGTGAGGGTTAACACTCAGCACAGTTCCTGGCACCTAGTAGGTGCTCAGGAAATGCTTGCCTATATGGGCCATTAGCGTTCACTACAGATCTGTGATCCCTCTCAAGTGTTTTTGCAACTTTGCCACCAAAGCTCATTTGACCGCAGAGTCTGATCCGACCAAGCTATTTATAGTCGTAATGAAATAACCCATTGATCATATGTTAATGTAGTTGATTAACAGGTGTGGTTCCAGAATATGCACAAAATCATCTTCCTAAAATCTGAAAAACTTCTGAATTCTGAATCACCTCTGGCCCTTAGAGTTTGGATGGAGGACCCTGAGCTTACGAGCTAAGTCACTTCAGTAGGGGCTGACTCTTTGCAACCCTGTGGACTGTAGCCCGCCAGGCTCCTCTGTCCATGGGATTTTCCAGACAAGAATACTGGAGTGGGTTGCCATGCTCTCCTCCAGGGGATCTTCCCGACCCAGGGATCAAACTCATGTCTCTTACATCTCTGCATTGGCAGGCGGGTCCTTTACCACTAGTGCCCCCTGGGAAGCCCAATATAAGAAGAGCTGTGACCCATCAGTGATATATATTTTTTTAACAAGTTTGACTTGAGAACTCAAAATTTACATGTTTTCAACTGGACATGCAATATTATCAAAATAAACCATATACTGGCCCTTAAAAAAAGACTCAACACATTTCAAAAGATTGAGATTATTCAGACTATATCTTCTAACCACAAGGAGCTATAAATCCATAACAAAAAAAAGAAAAATATAAAATACCCAACTGCCTGGATATTAAACTGGTCAAAGAAGAAATCAAAATGGAAAACAGGAAACTTTCTGAATTGAATGATAATAAAGGTATCTCATATTAAAGCTTGTAGGACGCAGCTAATGCCGTTCTTAGAGAAAATTTGCAGCCTCAAAATGGGTATGTAAGGAAAGGAGAAAGATTTGGAAATTAATGATTCAAGTGTCCATCTCAAGAAGTTGAAAAAGAATAGCAAAGGGGAAAAGAAAGAGGAAAACAACAAAGATAAGAGCATAAATGAACAATCCTAAAAACTGGTCCTTTGAAAAAATTAACTAAATTAAGTAAATCATATGTGACCTAGGTAAGTACTGAGGTAATGACAGAATATGTGCCGGAAAGTACCTATCCTTGGAACCCTCCACCTTTTATAAGGTATATTTCATCAAGATATTAGTTAAATTGAATTGGAGCAAGGGCACGATGCTTCAGGGATGATGAGTAAATTCAGTTCACTTCAGTTGCTCAGTCGTATCCGACTCTTTGCAACCCCATGGACCGCAGCACGCCAGGCCTCCCTGTCCATCACCAACTCCCAGAGTTTACTCAAACTTACGTCCATGGAGACGGTGATGCCATCTAACCATCTCATCCTCTGTTGTCCCCTTCTCCTCCTGCCTTCAATCTTTGCCAGCATCAGGGTCTTTTCAAATGAGTCAGTTCTTTGCATCAGGTGGCCAAAGTATTGGAGTTTCAGCTTCAGCATCAGTCCTTCCAATGATTATTCAGGCCTGATTTCCTTTAGGATGGACTGGTTGGCTCTCCTTACAGTTCAAGGGACTCTCAAGAGTCTTCTCCAACACCACAGTTCGAAACCATCAATTCTTTAGCGCTCAGCTTTCTTTATAGTCCAACTCTCACATTCATACATGACTACTGGAAAAACCATAGCCTTGACTAGATGGATCTTTGTTGGCAAAGTAATGTCTCTGCTTTTTAATATGCTATCTAGGTTGGTCATAACTTTCCTTCCAAGAGGTAAGCATCTTTTAATTTCATGGCCGCAGTCATCATCTGCAGTGATTTTGGAGCACACAAAAATAAAATCAGCCACTGTTTCCACTGTTTCCCCATCTATTTCTCATGAAGTGATGGGACCAGATTCTATGATCTTAGTTTTCTGAATGTTGAGCTTTAAGCCAACTTTTTCACTCTCCTCTTTCACTTCATCAAGAGGCTTTTTAGTTCCTCTTCACTTTCTGCCATAAGGGTGGTGTCATCTGCATATCTGAGGTTATTGATATTTCTCCTGGCAATCTTGATTCCAGCTTGTGCTTCTTCCAGCCCAGCGTTTCTCATGATACTCTGCTTATAAGTTAAATAAGCAGGGTGACAATATACAGCTTTGACATACTCCTTTTCCTATTTTCCTATTTTCTGTTGTTCCGTGTCCAGTTCTAACTTCCTTATCTGCATACAAATTTCTCAAGAGGCAGGTCAAGTGGTCTGGAGTTAAAATACTATGAGGGATATGATTTAGACCGGACTCTATAGTAGGTGGGGTCTAATTCCATGGACTGCAGCCATGAAATTAAAAGATGCCTACTCTTTGGAAGGAAAGTTATGACAAATCTAGACAGTATATTAAAAAGCAGAGACATCACTTTGCCGACGAAGGTCCATATGTCAGAGCTGTGGGCTTTCCAGTAGTCGTGTGTGAATGTGAGAGTGGGACCGTAAAGAAGGTTGAGCAACAAAGAACTGATGCTTTCGAACTGTGATGCTGGAGAAGACTCTTGAGAGCCCCTTGGACAGCTAGGAAATCAAACCAGTCCATCCTAAAGGAGATCAATTCTGAAGATTCATTGGAAGCACTGATGCTGGAGCTGAAGCTCTGATACTTTGGCCACCTGGTGCAAAGAGCCAACTCATCTGGAAAAGATCCTGATGCTGGGAAAGATAGGACGCAAAAGGAGAGCAGGGTGGCAGAAGATAAGGTGGTTAGATAGCATCACTGACTCAGTGGACATGAATTTGAGCGAACTCCAGGAGATAGTGGAGGACACAGGAGTCTGGCATGCTGCAGTCTATGGGGTCGCAGAGTCAGATACGACCTGGCAACTAAACAACAGCAAGAAATGTTGTAGGTGACAGAAGCCCAAGTCAACTGACTTAAGCAAATATGAGACTTTATTTGTTTGCATAATTGAAAAGTCCAGGCGGATTTCTGGCTTTACGCACAGTTGGCTCTAGGTGTTTACACGGTGCTGTCCAAGTGGCTCTTTGTGCCAGCTTTCCTACTGCTGTTGCTGCCGCTGCTGCGTCGCTTCAGTCGTGTCCGACTCTGTGCGACCCCATAGACGGCAGCCCACCAGGCTTCCCCGTCCCTGGGATTCTCCAGGCAAGAACACTGGAGTGGGTTGTATCACCTTAATACGTTGGAAGATCAAGGCAAGTTATTTTACAGAATGTCCCTCAGTTTAGATTTGTCTGCTATTTCCTCACAATGAGATCCAGGTTATGCGTCTTTGGCAGGAACATCAAGCAAGTGGCGCTGTGCTCCTCCCTTGCTGGCACGCAGTTTCAGTGTGTCCTGTTGCTCTTTACTTTGATCGCTGGGTGACAGGTTTGCCATTGTAAAACCACGCTTTCTCTGTTTGTAATTAAAAATATTTTGTGGAGTGGTTCTTTTACATTATATAAGTCATATATTTTCATGGAGCTTTCAATTTATTCACCCATTTATTTATAGCAACACAAACTCATGGTTTTCTCTTTCATTCATTACTATTGTTATTTATTTTGCTTTCAAATTGTCCTGTTTTGGTCCAGTGGAAGCCCTTCCAAATTGGACATGTCCTTTTGGTATTTTCCTGGGGTTCTCAAGGCAAGAATTCTGAAGTGGTTTGCCATTCCCTTCTCCAGCGGACCACATTCTGTCAGATCTCTCCACCATGACTCGCCCATCTTTCTTTGGAAGGAATGATGCTAAAGCTGAAACTCCAGTACTTTGGCCACCTCATGTGAAGAGCTGACTCATTGGAAAAGACTCTGATGCTGGGAGGGATTGGGGGCAGGAGGAGAAGGGGACGACAGAGGATGAGATGGCCGGATGGCATCACTGACTCGATGGACATGAGTCTGAGTGAACTCCGGGAGTTGGTGATGGACAGGGAGGCCTGACGTGCTGCGATTCATGGGGTCACAAAGAGTCGGACATGACTGAGCGACTGGTCTGATCTTTTGGTATGTCCTCTTCATTCTTTGAGAACTTCCTTGCTTTCTCTGGTAACAACATGACGTCAGCTCATTTTCTACTTTCTCTGCCCTGGAATCAACCATTCATTCAACGAGACCTGGTTCCTTTTTTAAAAAAAACTATTTATGTATGTATGTGGCTGCTCTGGGTCTTGGTGCAGCACACGGGATCTCTGATCTTCGCTGCGACATGTGGCATTTGAGTTGTGGCATGCTAACTCTGACTTGTGGAATGTGGGATCTAGTTCCCTGACCTGGGATCGAACCCAGGCCCCTTCCTTTGGGAGCATGGCGTTTTAGCCACTGGGCCACCAAGGAAGTCCCAAGAGCTGGTTCCTATTAGTGGTGAAGAGTATTTAGGGGGGTTTCCCAGGTGGCTCAGATGGTAAAGAATCTGCCTGCAATGCAGGAGACCCGGGTTCAATCCCTGGGTGGGGAAGATCCCCTGAGTATTTAGAAGCCAAGAGCTGAATATAAGAGTGCTTATTGCTATTGGAATGTCACTGGCCCCATTCTCGAAGCTAGAGAATGCTGTCCACCAGTCTGGGGACCCAGCATCTCATGCCAGGCTTCCTCCATGCTGAGTACCTTCCTCACCACACGTGGGCCCCGACACCCCACACAGGCTGCCCCTCTGCACAGATGTCACCTTGTAGGGCCCTACCTGGGACTGAATTTGGGGGGATGGGCAGGAGAAAGAATAAAAAGGAAGAGGAAGCTAATCTACTTGTTATTTTAGTATTTTATTTTCCTTTATATTTTTCAGTTGCCTATGGCTGATATCCAAAAAAATGCTCTTAATTTTTATAAATAGATCTTTTATCTGGTTATTATTGCATTGTTTTTTCTGTGTAGGTGACTAGTGTATAGTCTGCAAGTAATGACAGATTAACTTGTTAGCTTCTAATCCTTACATTTCTTTTGTTTTGTTTATAATGTGGGCTAGATCCTTGAGGCTAATTGTATAGTATCTGTGATATCAGGCATCTCTGCGTTGTTTCTGATCTTAGAGGCATCTAATGTTTATCCATTAAGAAAATATTTGTTCTAAATATGGAGGTTCTTTAAGAAACTGAAAATAGGGCTACCATATGACCCTGCAATCCCACGCTTGGGCATGTATCCAGAGAAAAACATGACCTGAAAGGAGACATGCATCGCAGTGTCCATTGCAGCACTGTTTACAACAGCCGTGCCACGGAATCAACCTAAGTGTCCACTGACAGAGGAATGCACAGCGATGTGGTGCACATATACAACGGAATGATACTCAGCCTAAGAAAGAATGAAATGATGCCATTTGCAGCAACACAGATGGACCTAGAGGTAGTCACACTGAATGAAGTCAGTCAGACCGAAGAGGACAAGTATTGTATGACATCCCTTATATGCGGAATCTAAAAAGAAATGATACAAATGAATTTACTTACAAAAAGAGGCTCACAGAGTTAGTTGCTGGGGGAAGGATGCGGCAAGGGATAGTTAGGAGGTTTGGGATGAACATGTTCACACTGCTATATTTAAAATGGACAATGGCACAGGGAACTCTACTGAATGTTACCTGGCAGCCTGGATGGGAGGGGCGTTTGGGGGAGAAAGGATACATGTGTATGTATGGCCGAGTCCCTTCACTGTTCACCTGAAGCTATCACATTATTGTTTGTTAATCAACTATACCTCAATACAAAATAAAACGTTTTTAAAAAAAGAATATATTTGTTCCAAGATTTTGTCTGCCCCAGGTCTCAGCTGCGGCACGTGAGATCTGTGACCTTCAGTGCCGTGCGCAGGCTCTTCAGCCGTGGCGTGTGAGCACTTAGTGGCAGCTTGTGGGATCTAGCTCTCTGATCAGGGATTGAACCCCAGCCCCCTGCACTGGGAGTGTAGAAGTTTATCACCGAATCCCCAGGGACGTCCCCGTTCTAATTTTTTTACATATAATTTTTATCAAAATTTGCAAGTTTTTTTTTCTATTTCTAGTACATAAAGAATTTCTTAATCATAAATCATCGCTGAATTTATCAAAAGCCTTTTCTGTGTATACGTGCCTCTAATGAAATAATCATGTGATTTTTCTCCTTCAGTCTATTAATTAACATGGAAAATTTTTGGAGATTAATTTCCTGATGGCTAATTCTCCTTTCTTCTATATGATAAAGCCCATCTGACTGTGACTTTAAAACAACAGCAACATAGGATTCAGCTAGCCAATATTTTATTTAGGATTCCCATCTTCACGTTCATTAGGTGAAAGGCAATGCACCCCGCCACCTGAATCTTTGTCCCAGATCCTGGCTGCCAGCTCTGCCTAAATTTGCCCTCCCTCCCCAGACTTACCTAAGCAAGGCTCATTCTTAACCTGGACCGAATTTGTCATCTCGTCCTCCCCAGCAGGTCGCTGGTCACCCACACAGTTCTACTTCAGGCCCAGGGAAACAGCTAGTATTAATGTATTTCCATCCTGACTCACCCAGGCTTCTGCTTCCCTCTGCCTGTGAAGCTGTCCTGGCTATTCCCAGGGACACTCCAGGAGCCTTTCCCAGCTTCCTCACACCCTAGCTGAGCTGGAACCGCTCACCAGCCCCACTCCCAACCTTATTCCCTGCCAACTGGGGCTCCATTGTGTCCTGGGGCACCCCCAGCCTGCATCATTGGTTCCTTGGTTACCACCACGTGAAGGTTTGCACTAAGTCCTTCCCTGCATAGACATGCTGCCCCCTGCTGGTCGGTTGGTTATAAAGCATGAACGTTTTCCTGGCCCTTGGATGCTTACTGTTACGATGTTAAAAGCTGTGACCAACCTAGAGAACATACTAAAAAGCAGACATTACTTTGCCAACAAAGGTCCGTCTAGTTAAAGCTATGGTTTTTCCAGTAGTCATGTATGGATGTGAGAGTTGGACCATAAAGAAGGCTGAGCACTGAAGAATTAATGCTTTTGAACTGCGGTGTTGGAGAAGACTCTTGAAAGTCCCTTGGACTGCAAGGAGATCCAACCAGTCCATCCTAAAGGAGATCAGGCCTGACTATTCATTGGAAGGACTGATGCTGAAGCTGAAACTCCAATACTTTGGCCACCTGATGCGAAGAGCTTACTCATTTGAAAAGACCCCAATGCTAGGAAAGATTGAAGGCAGGAGGAGAAGGGGACGACAGAGGATGAGATGGTTGGTTGGCATCATTGACACAATGGGCATGAGTTTGAGTAAACTCCGGGAGTTGGTGATGGACTGGGAGGCCTGGCGTGCTGCAGTCCGTGGGGTCGCAAAGAGTCAGACATGACTGAGCAACTGAACTGAACTGACCTGGATGCTTACCGAGCTGCCCTGTCATGCTCTTAAACCACAATTTGTAAGCAATTAACATGCTTTATCTAATTGACTCTTCACAACAGCTTCACGAGGAAGGTTCTATTATTACTCCTATTTTACAGGTGGGGATGAATGGAGCCAGTTTTGAATCCAGTAAATTAAGAACAAGGATGAGAGCATCTCATCAACCCAGCTCTTCCTTGGGATCCAAAACTGCGTGTTTTGTGTTTTTTTTAATTTATGTATTTATTGGCTGTGCAGGGTCTTCATTGCTGCACTTGGGCTTTCTCTAGCTGTGGTGTGCGGGCTTCTCATTGCCGCAGCTTCTCTCGTTGCCGAGCACAGGCTCTAGGGCGTGTGGGCTTCAGTTGCTGTGGCGCATGGGCTCAGGAGTTGCAGCTCAAGGGCTCCAGAGCATGGGTTCACTAGTTTTGGTCCCCAGGGCTTAGTTACTCCGAGGCATGTGGGATCTTCCCTGACCAGGGATCGAATTCGTATCCTTTGCATTGCAAGGCAGAGTCTTAACCACTGGGCCACCAGGGAAGGCCCTCAGAACTGCATTGCGGTTTAGTCACAAAGTCACGCCCATCTCTTTTGCGACCCCATTGACTGTAGCCCGCCAGGCTCCTCTGTCCATGGGATTTCTCCAGGCAGGGATACTGGAGTGGTTCGTCATTTCCCCCGCCCAGGGGATCTTTCCAGCCCGGGGGTCGAATCTCAGTCTCCAGCTTGGCAGGCAGATTCTTTATCATCGAGCCACCTAGGCAGCCCTTCAGAACTTCAGGCCTTTCAAAAGCCTAGTCTCCTTAAGCCTTCTCTCCCACTTTCCACAGCCTGGTATCAAAGGTGCTCTGCGGGCCCCACGCCTCCAACACCCCGTCCACACACAGCCTGCCCAGCCTCCCCAACTCTCAACTGCTGCTAAGTCGCTTCAGTTGTGTCCAACTCTGTGCGACCCCATAGATGGCAGCCCACCAGGCTCCGCCGTCCCTGGGATTCTCCAGGCAAGAACACTGGAGTGGGTTGCCATTTCCTTCTCCAGTGCATGGAAGTGAAACGTGAAAGTGAAGTCGCTCATTTGTGTCTGACTCTTAGTGACCCCACGGACTGCAGCCCATCAGGCTCCTCCGTCCACGGGATTTTCCAGGCAAGAGTACTGGAGTGGGGTGCTATTGCCTTCAACTCTCAACTGGGGACCCTCAAACTGCCCACGACATGTGCCCAACTCCCACACCCTCCTCCTCAGCATCCCCCAACCCCAACTCCCAGGCCAGTCTGCCCAGTCCTCTGGGTCCTCTTCCTTCTCGTTGCCAACTAATTCTCTCTCTTTCTCCGGCACCTTCCACCACCCCACCGTCTCAACCAGAAGGTTTCCAGAGACACTTAAAATGCTAAAGCCTCTCTCGTCTCAAAAACATAACCAAACAACCCCTCCGTTCCTGCCCTTCAATTCTAGCTACCGTCCTGTTTCTCCTCTCAGAGAAACTTCTGGAAGGTCTGTCCACACTCACGGCCCTCATTTCCCCACCTCCTCCTCATTCTTCAGCCCAGGCCATCGTGGCTCTTGGCCCCGGGGGCTCCAGCCAAGCCTTCTAAGGTCACCGCTCAGTGCCAGGAGCCAGCGAGAGGAACTCCGCCCATGGCAAAGGTCATGAGGAAGGAGGCTCGGCATACGCAAAGGTGGGATCGAACCTCAGGAGTCCCCCTGGAAATTCTCGAGCATCTACCCCCAAAACCAGAGTCTGCCTACTTTACTGCTTTGTGCTCTCACCTACACCTCTGACTTTACGGGGGGCTGTCCCCCACCACCATCTCTCTCCTGAATAGGTTCTTCCGGCCACATGTGATTGTTCAGAGCCTCCCAACCGTGAGAGGCATGAGATGTTCTAAACTGTCTAAATACAGATTCCTTTGAGCAGTTAAAAGACTGATTAGAAATTGTATTGGTGAAGGGATTTTCACTTGTTGGGCCAATGTTTGCTGCTAAGTTTCCATATCCCTTACCTGCTGTGTCCCTGGCAGTGTATTGATTAATATAATTGGTGTAAATAGTAGCTTTAATGTTTGTAACCTTGGACCCTTGAGTTAATTCTTTTTCTTGTTATAGCCCACCACACCTTTGCCCTATAGGAATGCAACTTTATCTAATGCTTTTGGAGGGTGGCGCCTGACTAATCACCTTTAGAGAAAAATAAGTTTTCTGAAGAAAGGGTCTTAAAATGTTAACAAGCCTCTGGGCCAGAAGATGATGTAAATCACCTAAACTTTTGCATATGATAAGTTTGCAGGAAGAAAGCCTGGCTCATTGCTGACTCTACCCCTTCCCCCATTATCCTCTATGCACAACTTAAGGTATTAAAACTACTTTGGAAAATAAGGTGCGGGCCTTGTTCACCGAAACTTGGTCTCCCCATGTCGTTCTTTCTCTCACCTTCTGGCTGAATTCCCATCTGGGGTGTGGAGGCTCGTCAAGCCTACTAATTTTGCCCGGGCTTCTAAGATCTGACCGGGGAGGCCTTAGTGTCTCCTCTCCTTCGGGAGAACGGGAGGACGCCTGTGGCCTACGTAGGTGACGCAAATTCCTTATTTTGGAATTGTATTAGCTTTCCATGTAAACCAAGTTATTCAGCCTCTTTTCTCCACTAAATTTTCTCACTGAGCTATCCTTATTTAACCACTCTTTATATCCTTAATTAACGTTTAATTAAGCAATTGTTTCCTGATCCTCACCGACGCCGTCTCCACTTCGAATTCCCTGGATCCACTGGCGCTGGACCCCGGGAGCTCAGGGGACGCAGTTCAGGCTCAGGGTCTTGGTCTCCCTCTCAGCTGCACTGACGCGGTCGGCCACACCCTCCTTCTGGCAAGACTCTCCCACCTTCTGGCTTCTGGTTCTCCTCCAACCTCTCAGGCATCTCCTCCCCAGCCTGCTTTGATGGCCTGTTGTCATTTAGCTGGCTGTTGGACGCTGGCACTGCCCACCACTCCATCCTGTACCCTCTCTTCCCTTCATCCCATCCTCTCGGCTCGGGTCATCTCATCCACACATGCAGAAGCTGATGGCTCCCAAGAGTATATCTCTAGCCCAGGGTTCCAACAAGGGGGCAGTTTGGCCCTCCAAGGGACATTCGGCATCGTCTGGAGACATTTGTGGTTGTCAGATCTAGGGAAGGATGCTCCTGACATTTAGTGGGCAGAGGCTCTGGGAGCTGCTGAAGAGCCTACAATGCCCAGGCAGAGCGAAGTACCCAGCCTGCAAGGTCAGCCATGCCCAGGCTGAGGACCCCATTCTAGCCTAGCTCTTCTTCGGAGCCCCAGGCTGGTACACCCAACCACTCACACCACAGCTCCACCTGGTCTCAAACACACCTCAAACTCAACCTGCCCACTTTGAACTCATAATCTACCCCAGATTCTCCCACGCTCTTCCCCACCTCACCTGCACCCCTGTTGCATCAGCTACAAAGCTGGGAGTCATCCTGGAGATGTCCCCTCCCTCACCTGAGTATCTGGCCTGTCACCAGGCACTGCCTGTGTTATCTCCTGAGCATCTCTCAACACCCCACTCCAGCACCTGCGTCTCCTGCCTGGGCTTTTATAAGAGCATCCTGTCTGGCCTCCCGGTACTGTCTCAGGGGCCCCCTCCAGTGTTTTCACCACACAGCAGTCAGAGAGGTCCGCATCAAAATGCAGATCTGATTATGACATCTTGTTTGAAACACGAATGGCTTCCCACTGCTCTTTGGATCAAGACCTAAAGCCTTAACACAGCTTGCGAGGCCCATATGTTCTAGCTCTTGGCAATTCCCCAGCCTCTCTTAGAGCCCCTGCACACCCCTCTCTCTGCACTGTAGCCGCCCCTGCCCAGATTTTCAGTTCCCCAAATCCACCAAGCTCCCTTCTACCCCAGGGCCTTTACAGGTGCTGTGCCCCTGCCTGGACTGGTCAACCTAGTTGACTCCTGCTCATTCACTGGAAGTAACTTCAGAGGTCACCACTTCAGGGCAACCATACATGACCTCAAGGTCTAGGTTAAGTTCTATGATAGACTCTCTCAGAGGGCCATGTTTCTTTCCTCAGGAAGCTTAGTTCAGCATGCAATTCCCCTATTTATCCTTGCAATGACTTGATTAGTGTCTTTCTCCCTGGCTTGACTCTGTGCCCACCAGGCGGGACCACATCTCCGCTTGCTCACCAGCTCCGAGCACAGGCCGGGCACATAGAGGGAGGGGGTCAACACAACCTCTGAAGAACAGAGGGAGTGAAATCTGACCTTTCCTCCGGGTCACATTGTGAATCACACCAAGAAAAAGCTTCTGAGTCATCACCTTTTCTTTCCCCCTGAAAGGCATTGCATTCATTCTTTTCCTTATCACAAAAGCAGTCCGGGCTTGTCGTCATAAAATCAGAAACACAAATAAATAGAACGAAGAAAATATAACCCTACTGTACACGGTATTTCGCAAACTGCTTTTTAAGCTGGGCAAAAAATAAAACCTGACAATAGGCTTAGATGCTTGTCAGGGGTCACATTTTTTTATCATTGTTTTTCCTGCATAATATCCCATTGTATGTACAGAGTATAGATTCTTTCTCAAGGGACCTGCTGCATGAGAATACCAGGAAGCTTTTCTTTTCTTTTTTTTTTTACCAGGAAGATTTTCAAAACACAAATTTCAAGTTCCATGCCCAGATTTGGGAAGACTTGGGTGGTTCCCAGGTATTGCTACTTTAAAATTTTACCCTGGAGACTCTAATGGGCCAGGCAAGTTTGGGATCCGCTGAGGGAATGAATGCTCTGTTTTGGCCACAAAGGGAGGGCCCAGCAATTTGTAATTCTTCGTTGTGTGCCACCAGTGATGATCCTTGTGCTCCCACTGGCGAATGACCTCAGTCCTTTCAGACGGTTGATTCCCAGGGTGGCCTTGCGCAGTGGTAGGGCCATGCTGCCAAACTGCTTTGAGTTTTCAAACCCCTCTGCCTCACTCGGTCTCTTCTCCCAAGTTAAGACAAGACGGACTTGGTCTGGGAAGGGTGAGCCAGGGCTAGGAAGAGCATGGTTTTCACTCTTTTACTTTGTACCCCTCTGAATACTTTGATTTTATGATGACTGGCACATATTCTTTTTCCTAATTAAAAGAGAAGCTAATAGGATATTCTGAAATGTCAAATGAGCTTCCAGCCCAGATGGATCTCTTCTGCTGAGCTCTGATCCTGATCTCCAGTTACTTCCTTGATATTGACCCTCAGCTGTTGAACAGACATCTTAGAGTTGACACATATGTGAAAATTAACAGAAGCAAACTCATTTTCCCCTCTCAAACCTGCTTCGCCAGAGTAAATAGCACTTCCGCTCACCCAGCTGCTTGGGACAGAAACGGGGAACCCTCAGCACCCTCTCGCTCACCCCCATATCCATCCATTCAAGTCCTGTGGATCCTGCCTACAGATCCCATCTCACACTGGTCCAGTTCTCTCCATCCCCATCGCCATCTTCCTGGTCTACGCTGTCTCCATCACTCACTGGACTTCTGCATCTCCCACCCAGACAAGCCACTTTACCTGCAGCAATCAGAGTGGTCTTTCAAAACCTAAATGACACCAAGACAATCCTATTGGAGATTCTCTGATAATTTCCTGTTGTACTTAGGATGCAATCAGCGTCTTTAAGGTGGCCTTCCAGCTCCATGTGGTCTGGCCCCTGCCCACCACTTGCCTAACCTCTTTTTGGGCTGTAGCAACTCTGGCCTTCAGCTGACTCCTCATGACAACACGTGGAGCTCCTTACCTGAATGCCTTCACTCATCTCTGGAATGTTCTCATCAAGCCTCACCTTCCCTCGGCTCTTAACTTGAATGCTTCCACAGGGGTTTCTCCGACCTCATCTAGGGTAGGTTCCCCTCAACCCTCTCTCTGGCTGCCTATGCTTCTTCATAACCCTCAGTCTTTGTTACAAGAATATGTTTAAATGTTGTTGTTATTCAGTCGCTAAGTTGTGTCCAACTCTTTGTGACCTCATGGACTGCAGCACACAAGGCCCTCTGTCCTTCACTACCTGCTGGAGTTTGTTCAAACTCATGTCCATTCAGTCGGTGATGCCATCCAACAATCTCATCCTCTGTCATCCCCTTCTCCTCCTGCCTTCAATCTTTCCCAGCATCAGGGTCTTTTCCAATGAGTCAGTTCTTCGCATCAGGTGGCCAAAGTATTGGAGCTTCAGCCTCAGAATCAGTCCTTCCAATGAACATCCAGGACTGATCTCCTTTAGGATGGACTGGTTGGATCTCCTTGCAGTCCAAGGGACTCTCAAGAGTCTTCTCCAACACCACAGTTAAAAGACATCAATTCTTCGGAGCTCAGTTTTCTGTATGGTCCAGTTTAGGTGTTACACCAATATAATTGGCTGTTGTTGGCTTCACTCACTGCAATGGAAGCTCCTGGAGAGGGAAGATGTAGCGGTTTGTTCACTGTGAACTCAGCACTAGCCCAGAGCCTGAAACGTGTGAGGTTCTCGGTACATATTCATCGAAGTGTTTGAAGGAGAAAGGGCAAAGGTCTTAGTCTTCCTGTTTTAAAGAGGAGACAACAAAGCCCTGAAACATAAAACGACCTACCTGATGTCACCCAGCAAGTCAGCGGCGCTCAGGGACCTCACCCTGCAGGTCTCAGATGGAGTGCTCCCCCAGCATCCTGGGCCGCCCGTCCTTTAAACTCATCAGAGCCTAAGAGGAAAGTGGTATTCTCCTCCTGTCACAGGCAGGCCTGCGGGTTCCGGCCCACTGAGAGCCTGGGGCTCACCCACAGTTGCTGGGTGAATGGTGTGAGCACGGTACTCACACCCAGGCTTCTCTCTCTCTCCTCTTTTTGTCACAACAAACTGCAGCCCGCACATTTTTACTGGGTGCCTACTAGGTGCCAGGGACCGTGCTGGGAGCTGGAGAAGTGGAGTGAACCAGAAGACCCATCCCTGTTCTCCTGGTGCTCACATCACTGTGGGAGGAGACAGGAAACCAAGGCAGAGAAAAGTCCAGCAATAATTATCCGTTGTGATATCAGGTTTAGAAACCTAGTAACGTGTTTCAGGCATCATCTGCTTCCCCGCCGTCTCTAGGCATCTGGAAGTTCTGCTGTCCCATCCCTTCCCCAGGGCCTCCCTCACTTGCTTAAGCTGGCACTTTACCAGAAACAATAAAAATCAGAGTGGAAACAAATGAGTAGCAACTACAAGAAATCAGAAAAGTTCAATGAACTGAGCTGGTTCTTTGAAAAGATAAACAAAGTCAACAAACCTTTAGCTAGATTTATCAAAAAAAGAGAGGACTCAAATAAGAAATGAAAGAAGAAAAGTTACAACTGATAACTTGGAAATACATACAAAGACTCATAAGAGACTCCTATGGACAATTATACACAAGTTGGACAAATAGAAGAAATGGGTATTTTCCTAGAAACATAAAATCTTTCAAAACTGAATCATGAAGAAATCAAAAAATCTGAATAGACCAATTACTAGTAAGGAGATTGAAACAGTAATCAAAAATCCCTCAACAAACAAAAGCCAAGGACCATATGGCTTTACTGGTGATTTCTACCAAACATTTAAAGAAAAATTAACACCAATCCTTTGCAAACTCCCCCCAAAAAATAAAAGAGAGGACCTTTTCCAAACACATTTTATGAGGTCAGCATTATCCTGATACTCAAACCAAACAAAGATACTACAAGAAAAGGAAATTACAAGCCAATATCCTTGTTGAACATACATGCAGAAATCCCCAACAAAATATTAGCAAACTTAATTCAACAATCCATTAAAAGGCTCATACACCATGATCAAGTGGGATTTTTTTTTCCAGGGATGAAAAGATGGTTTGACATCCACAAATTAATCAATCTGATACATCATAGTCACAAAGTGATAAAATTATTCACAAAATGTTCACAAAATTAAGGATAAAAATCATATGATCATCTAGATGCAGAAGAAGCATTTGACAAAATTCAACATCCATTTATGATAAAATTCTCCACAAAGTGAAAATAGAGAAATATAATAAAAGGCATATACAACAAACCAATGATTAACATCACACTCAGTGGTGAAAAGCTGAGAATTTTCCTCTAAAATAAAAAAATGAGACAAGGATATCCACACTCGCCACTTGTATTCAACATAGTACTAGAAGTCCTAACCACAACAGTTAAGCAATAAAAAGAAATGAAATGCACTCAATTTGGAAAGGAAGAAGTAAAATTGTCATGATTTGCAGATGACAGGATTCTATGTGTAGAAAACCCTAATGACCATTGAGAATGGTTAGAACTAATAAATGAATTAACTAAAGTTGAAGAAATCAAAATCAATATATAATTGTCTGTGACATTTCTATATACTAATAACTAAATATAAGAAAGAAAAATTAAGAAAACAATCTCATTTACAGTTTCATCAGAAAGAATAAAATACCTTGGAATAAATTTAACTGAGAAGATGAAAGACCTATACACTGAAAACTGCATGATGATGGTGAAATAAATCAAAGAAGACACAAATTAATGTTAAAAATGTCCACACTACCCAAAGCAAATTCTTCAAGAGATGGGAATACCAGACCAGCTTAACTGCTTCCTGAGAAATCTGTATGCAGGTTAACAAGTAACAGTTAGAACCAGACATGAAACAACGAACTGGTTCCAAATTGGGAAAGGAATAGGTCAAGGCTGTATATTATCACCTTGCTTATTTAACTTATATGCAGAGTACCTCATGTGAAATTTTGGACTGGATGAAGCACAAGCTGGAATCAAGATTGCCAGGAGAAGTATCAATAACCTCAGATATTCAGATGACATCGCTCTTATGGCAGAAAGCACAAAGGAACCAAAGAGCCTCTGGATGAAGGTGAAAGAGGAGAGTGAAAAAGCTGGCTTAAAAGTCAATATTCAAAAAGCTAAGATCATGGCATCTGGTCCCATCACTTCATGACAAATAGATGGGGAAACAATGGAAACAACGACAGACTTTATTTTCTTAGGCTCCAAAATCACTGCAGATGGTGACTACAGCCATGAAATGAAAAGACGCTTGCTTCTTGGAAGAAAAACTACAACAAATCTAGACAATGAATTAAAAAGCAGAGACATTACTTTGCCAACAAAGGTCCATCTAGTCCAGGCTATGGTTTTTCCAGTGGTCATGTATGGATGTGAGAGTTGGACCATAAAGAAGGCTGAGCACCGAAGAATTGATGCTTTTGAACTGTGGTGTTGGAGAAGACTCCTGAGAGTTTCTTGGACTGCAAAGAGAGCAAACCAGTCCATCCTAAAGGAGATCAGTTCTGAATATTCACTGGAAAGACTGATGCTGAAGCTGAAACTCCAATACTTTGGCCACCTGATGCGAAGAACTGACTCCTTGGGAAAGACCCTGATGCTGGGAAAGATTGAAGGCAGGAGGAGAAGGGGATGACAGAGGATGAGATGGTTGTATGGCATCACCGACTCAATGGACATGAGTTTGAGCGGGCTCCAGGAGATGGTGAAGGATAAGGAAGCCTGCAGTGCTGCAGTCCTGGGTCACAAACAGTCGAACTTGACCGAGTGACTGAACAACAACAACCCAAAGCAATGTACAGATACAATGTAATCCATATCAAAATTCCAATGGCACAGTTCACTGAACTAGAACTAATAATTTTAAAAGTTGTGAGGACCCTGAATAGCCAAAACAATCTTGGGAAAGATGAGCAAAGCTGGAAGTATCATAATCCCTGTTTTCAAACTATACTACAAAGCTGCAATCATCAAAACAGTATGGTACTAGCACAGAAATAGACACACAGATGAAGGGAACCGAAATGAGAGCCCAGAAATAAGCTCACACATATACGGACGGCTAATTGACAACAAAAGAGCAAAGAATATACAATGAAGGATAGTCTCTTCGATAAATGCTATTGGGAAAACTGGACGGCCACATGCGAAAGGGTGAAATGGGACCATTATTTTATACCATACACGAGAATTAGATCAAAATGGATTAAAGACTTGAATGTAGGACCTGAGAGCATAAAGTTCCTAGAAAAAAGCATAGGCAGTAACCTCACTGACCTTGGTCTTATATTGATGTTTTTGTGGCTCTGACTCCATGGGCAAGGGAAACAAAAGAGAAAAAATGGGGCTACATCAAACTAAAAACTTCTGCACAACAAAGGAAAAGACCATCAAATCAAAAAGGTAACCTGCTGCATGGGAGAAGATACCTGCAAGTTGTATATCCAGTAAGGGAGTGGCATCCAAAATATATAAAGAAGTCATACAACTCAACAATAGAAGAAGAAACAACCCAATGAGCAATGAGGATCTGAAACAGATTTTTTTTTCCAAAAAAGATATAGAGATGACCAATAGGCACGTGGAAAGTTGTTCAGAACCACTAACAAGTAGGGAAAAGCAAAGCAAAACCACAGTGAGATATCACCTCAAACCTCACAGAATAGCCATTATCAAAATGACAAGAAATCACAAATGTTGGAGAGGCTAGACATCCTCGCACACGGTTGGCAGGACTGTAAAATGATGTAGCCACTCTGGGAAAGGGCATGGAGATTCCTCAAAGAAAGACTAGAGCAAGCGCATGGCCCAGCATTTCCACTTCCAGGTGTTCATCCAAAGAACAGAAGAACACGAATTCAAAAACACACATGCACCCGTATGTTCATTGCAACGTTATTTACAGTAGCCGAGATACGGAAGCAACTTAAGTGCCCATAGATGGATGAATGGCTAAAAGAGATGTGGTATATATATAAAATGAGATACTCAGTTCAGTTCAGTTGCTCAGTCGTATCCGACTCTTTGCGACCCCATGAATCGCAGCATGCCAGGCCTCCCTGTCCGTCACCAACTCCCGGAGTTCACTCAGAGTCACGTCCGTCGAGTCGGTGATGCCATCCAGCCATCTCATCCTCTGTCGTCCCCTTCTCCTCCTGCCCCCAATCCCTCCCAGAATCAGAGTCTTTTCCAATGAGTCAACTCTTCGCACGAGGCCATAAAAAGCAGTGAAATCCTGCCGTCTGCAGTGACATGAGTGGAACCTGAAGTTATTAGGCCAAGTGAAATGTCAGATGGGGAAGGACAAATGCAGTATGATCTCACTCATGTATGGAATCCAAACAACCCCAACGAACAAACAAATAAACAAAAACTCATAGATGCAGAGATCCAGTCAGTGGTTGGCAGAGGAGAAGGAGGTTGGAGGGAGGATGAAATGAGTGAAGGGTGTCAGCTGTCTGGTGATAGATGGTGACTAGCCTTGTGCTGGTGAGCACTTTGTAGTGTATACAACGCTGAATTATAATATTATATAGCTGACTCTTACATTAATAAAAAAAAGAAGAAGCTGGGCACTTACCCTGTCTGTCCTGCTGTCCATATTCCCAAGTGGTCACTTCTAACCACCACCAGGGGGCAGTCATGCCCTGTCTCAGATGGGTCCTCCACGGGCCCAGCTTGGATCCGGAGAGAAGGGGAGAGACGCAGATGGGAACAAAAGACTAAGGGTAACAAAAAAAAGCTCTCAGACTCACCAGCTCGGGTGTCTTGGGGAATCAGCTACGTCAGACCTAGAGAAAAGTTTCTCAATTGTTTTTCCTCCCTTGTCTCCCTCCGGCTTTAATGTCTCCCCATTCACTCATTTAATAAACTTTTAAAATAGCTTTATTGAGCTATAATTTCTATCCCATATAAGTGCACCCACTTAATGTGGACAAGACAATGCTTTCTAGTATATTCAGAGTCATTCAACTGTTCATATAATCCAATTTCAGAACATTTCAATCCCCCAAGAAGCCTTCTACTCATCGGCAATCACTTCTCAGCCCTTCACTGCGTTTTCCTCTCCCCACCCTGCCCTAGGCAAACCACTAACCTATTTTCTGTCTCTATATCGTTAGTCACTCAGTCTGGCCCAACTCTTTGTGGCCCCATGGACTGTGGCCCGCCAGGCTCCTCTGTCCATGGGATTCTCCAGGCAAAAATACTGGAGTGGGGAAGCATTCCCTTCTCCAGGGGATCTTCTCGACCCAGGGATCGAACCTGGGTCTCCTGCATGGCAGGCGGATTCTTTACCATCTGAGCCACCAGGGAAGCCCCAGGATTTCTCTCTTCTGGACACCTCCTATGAATGGAATCATATAATAGCGTATGCAGTCTTCTGTGGCTGGCTTCTTTCACTTGCTGTAACGTCATCGAGGTTCAACCACGCTGTAACCTGTATCTTTGCTTACTTGCTTTTCGTTGCTGAATAATATTCTGCCATACGGATAGACCACACTTTGTCTATCCATTAATCAGTTAATGGACTTTCGGATTTTTTTCTGCTTTTTGGCTATCATGAATAACATTGTTATGAACATTAGCATTCCACTGTTTTAAACAGAGATATAAGTCATATACCATAGACTTCATCCTTTTAAAGAATAGAATTCAACAGTTCTTAATATATTCACAAAGTTGTGCAACCGTTACCACTATCTAATTCCAGAGTATTTCATCATCCCGTAAAGACCCCATGCTTATGAGCAGTCACTCCCTATTTCCCCCTCCCTCTAGCCCCTGGAAACCACAAATCTACTTTCTGTCTCTATATATTTGTCTGCTCTGGACGTTTAATATAAATGAAATCATATAATATGTGGCTTTTTGTGTCTGGCTGTTTTACTTCGTGTATGTGTTTGAGGTTTTTCATGTTGCAACATGTATCATTACTTCATTCTTTCTGTTGCTAAATAATACTGCATTGTAATGATATAGCACATTTTATTTGTATATTTCTTGCTGGTAGACATTTGGGTTGTTTCCAGCTTGGGGCAGTTATGAATGGTGCTGCTGTGAACACTCACAAACACGTTTTTGTATAGACATGTGTTTTCATTCTCTTGCTTACATACCTAGGAGTGAAATTGCAGGATCATATGGCAACTTTGTAATGTTTTTGAGAACTGACTGACTCAAAACGGGCTGCACCATGTTCCACTCCCACTAGCAACTGTATAAACATTCTCATTTCTCCTCATCCTCACCCTTTTGATTCTAGCCGTTCTCCCGGGTATGAAATGTTTACTCAATCCGCTTTTACCGAGCACCTTACTATGTGCCAAGGCCATTCGAGGTGCTGGAGATGAACAGTGAACAGCACACAGATGGCGCTGCCCTCATGGGGGCTCAGCAGCGACTATAGATTCAGGCATTCGGGGAGTAACGAACCCACGGACTGGACAAGTACAGGGAGCGCTATGATGGCTTGAAACAGGGTCTGAGTGGCCGGGCAGGGGTGATGGTGCCTAAGCTGCTTCACCTGGAGGATCAGGTGTAAGGTCCCCTCTGGGAAAGTGAGGCTTGTGTTGAGACTTAACAGGTAGGAGGGAGCCACCCCGCTCAGCCCTGAAGGGCACCATCCCAAGTCCAGGGAACAGCAAGGCCCAAGCCCCTGACACCTGATGACTGTGGTATCTCCTAGTGACAGCAAGGAGCATGGTGTGTGGGCACTGAGTGAGCCGAGGCGAGGGAAGGGGGTGGCCGGGTGGGCAGAGGAAGGTCCATGTGGAGAGTCTGAATTTAGCTCTGAGCTTGGGGAGAGGAGCATTTTTACATTCTGAGAATCTCCGTCTTTTTTAAATTAAAAAAAGATGGGGCAGGAGATGGGAGGGAGGTTCAAAAGGGAGGGGATATATGTATACCTATGGCTGATTCCTGTTGAGGTTTGACAGAAAACAACAAAATTCTGTAAAGCAGTTACCTTTCAATTAAAAAATAAACTTTAAAAAAATATATATTTTATTTATTTGACAGCTCCGGGTCTTCGCTGCGGCACCCGGGATCTTGAATTGCACTATGTGAACGCCCTGTTGTGGCATGTGGGGTCTAGTTCCCTGACCAGGGATTGAACCTGGGCCCCCTGTACTGGGAGCTCAGAGTCTTAACCACAGAACCATCAGGGAAGTCCCAAGAGCCTCCTTCTTTCCGTGTGTGAAAAAAAGAGTCTCTCAGGAGACAGGAACTGAGCAGGGAGCCTGGGAAGGGCACCGTTCACACAGTCCTGGGGAGAGATGGCCGAGGCTCGACGTGGAGGGGCTGGGGCTGGATATGCTTTGAAGGTGTATGTGTCCTGAGTCCGCATCCGACTCTGCAACTCCATGGACTGTAGCCTGCTAGGCTCCTCTGTCCATGGGATTCTCCAGGTAAGAAGACTGGAGTGGGTTGCCATTTCCTTTTTCAGAGAATCTTCCCAACCCAGGGCTTGAACTGGTGTCTCCGGTGTCTCCTGCGTTGCAGGCAGATTCTTTACCTGTTGAGTTGTCGGGGAAGCCCAACTGGAGGGGCTGGGTCTTGATATGCTTTGGAGGTAGAACTAAATGATTTACTGGAGGACTGCACGTGAGGAATGAAGAAAGGAGAGGCATATTCTTCCTGGCCCCTTGTATTCAGCCAACATGCCGTGAGGCTTTGGTGGACCAGTTTGACCCAGTGGACCCCTGGGACCAGGAGGGATACATCTTCTGCCTTCAGCCTGGAGACCCAGGACTCTCCCACCAGGAGATTGCAGGGTGGTGGGGAGCCTTCGTGAGGCTCCTGTGGCATTCTAAGTCTGACCCTTGGCGCTATGGGGGCTCAAAGGAAGACCTTCATTCCTGCCCTTAGGAGTTCAAGCCTCGTGCCAGCCCTCGTCTAATGGCTTCTGGTCATTGGGAACATGCTGCCCAATTCATCTCCCTGGCACGGGGCTCCCACAAGCTCACCCCCGACCTGGAGCCCTTCAGTGGGTTACCGTGCCCCTCCCCATGTTTCCCGGCTTGAATAATACATAGACACGCTCTCTGAAAGGAAGAAGATCCTCCCAGCCAGACGTTATTGATTTGCAATGTTTTTATCATACTGTTTTATAAGACATAAAACTAGGTACAAACTCCATGGGCTCTCATAAAACCGTAAAACCAAGTTATAAATTAAACACAAGCACAGCTACAAATCTGATCTCATTACGATGAACGCTAGTCATTTAATGTGCCAGATGTTGTTTTGCAGGATCAAAATTAGCCCTTGCAGTACTGAGCACTCTGCGGGCTGTGCCAGTGTGTTTGTCTTGCTGGTTTGCTTGTTTCCTTTTGTTTCTAGTTTGAAGCTCCCACCGGGGCTGTGCGGGCTGAATAGATTCACTCACTTCTCTTTTCCAGGTGGGTGACGGGAACCCTCTCACAGGTGAGTGCGTGGGCTCATCATTTGGGCCCCTGGCTGTGGGCATGGCAACTCCTCTGTGTTTTAAGCCCAGGACTGTTATAAGAACCGTCATAGGCCCTCAGATAAGAAAATGTCTTAATGACTCAGATAACCATGATGATGTGGTCACTTACCAAGAGCCAGACATCTTGGAGTGTGATGTCAATCCAGAAGAAGACCGTCCCAGTCAAACATTGTTGATTTGAAATGTTTTCATTATATTGCTCCTTAAGACATAAAGCTAGGTAAAAACTCCACTCAGCAATGGCTCCAGGACTGGAAAAGCTCAGTTTTCATTCCAATCCCAGAGAAGAGCAATGCCAAAGAATGTTCATACTACTGTACAATTGCGCTCATTTCACAAGCTAGCATGATAATGCTCAAAATCCTCCAAGGTAGGCTTCAGCAGTATGTGAACTGAGAACTTCCAGATGTAAAAGCTGGATTTAGAAAAGGCAGAGGAACCAGAGATCAAATTCCCCACATTTGTTGGATCATAGAAAAAGCAAGGGAATTCCAGAAAAACATCTACTTCTGCTTTGTTGACTACACTAAAGCCTTTGACTGTGTGGAATATTCTTAGAGATGGGAATACCAGACCACCTTACCTGCCTCCTGAGAAATCTGTATGCAGGTCAAGAAGCAGCAGTTAGAACCAGACATGGGACAATGAACTGGTTCAAAACTGGGAAAGGAGTACGTCAAGGCTGTATATTGTCACCCTGCTTATTTAACTTATATGCAGAGTACATCATGAGAAACTCTGGGCTGGATGAATCACAAGCTGGAATCAAGATTGCTGGGAGAAATATCAACAACTTCAGATATGCATATGATACCACCCTAATGGCAGAAAGCTGAGAGGAACTAAAGAGCCTCTTGTTGAGAGTGAAAGAGGAGAGTGAAAAAGCTGGTTTAAAACTCAACATGAAAAAAATGAAGATCATGGCATCTGGTCCCATCACTTCATGGCAAATAGAAGAGGAAAAAGTGAGAACAGTGACAGATTTTATTTTCTTGGGGTCCACAATCACTGTGGATGGTGACTGCAGCCATAATATTAAAAGATACTTGCCCCTTGGAAGAAAAGCTATGACAAACCTAGACACCATATTAAAAAGCAGAGATATCATTTTGCCACTGAAGATCCATTTAGTCAAAGCTATGGTTTTCCAGTAGTCATGTACAGATGTGAGAATTGGACCATAAAGAAGGCTGAGCACCAAAGAACTGATTCTTTCAAATTGTGGTGCTGGAGAAGACTCTCAAAAGTCACTTGCACATCAAAGAGATCAAACCAGTCAATCCTAAAGGAAATCAACCCTGAGTATTCATTGGAAACACTGATGCTGAAGCTGAAGCTCCAATACTTTGGCCACCTGATGCGAAGAGCTGACTCATTGGAAAGGACTCTGATGCTGGGAAAGACTGAAGGCAGAAGGAGAAGGGGACGACAGAGGAGGAGATGGTAGGATGGCATCACTAACTCAATGGACATGAGTTTGAGCAAATTCCAGGAGATAGTGAAGGATAGGGAAGCCTGGCGTGCTACAGTCCACAGGGTTGCAAAGAGTCAGACAGGACCGAGTGACGGAACAACAAACAGGCCTCCAGAATTCTTAACTGTAGAGGCTCCACTTAGCTCTTGTCAAACACATTAAAAACATACCCACACTGCACATCAGTTACACATTTGCTTCTTGCTGTAAGAGGGGATATAATTCTGCAGTTGAAAGTATTTCCATGAACAGTGTTTGCGGGTGTGCCTGTTATTTTAGTTGTTGTTGTTTGTCCCTTCAGAGCTGTTCACATTCTTTTTTAGATCTGGAATGTTGTCTGGGCCCTTGGAAATCTCCCAGGCCCAAGGGCTGAGCTCATGGTCTTGGAAAATAAACTAGCCAAGCCAAGACCTGCTTCTTTCTTTCCTCGTTAGCCCAGGACAATTAAAGGGGGCCAGTTGGCGCCAAGCTGACCCCAAGCACAGACCCACGTGGGCTCAAAATTAGGGTTGGCAGCTCTGGGTTTTGAGGCCTGGGTCACTCAATGGAGTCAGAATACGCTTATACTTATTGTTTTTAGATTATCACTGAAATGAAAGCCCCACATTATGAAAACTCTAGCGAAGCCAGATTACTGGGAACATGCCTGAGGCTTCTCAGAGGCCAGAGACCCCAGTTTGAGGCCCCCTGGGCTTCAGGGTCACGTCACAGCACCTTGACCTGGGACCACGTCCTCCGCGATGTGCAACTAGCTCTCCTTTCCAGAGGTTTTTCTCCCCATCCCTCAGCCAGCCTCTGATCCTACCGCTGTCTCTGCTCAGAACGGCCTCCTCACAGTTTTTAGACTCTTTTATGTGTTTATTTCTAAAATAATTATTTACTTACTTGGCTGCATTAGGTCTTAGTTGCAGCACGTTGGGTCTTCACTGGGTCCTGGGGGATCTTTCCTTGGGGTGCATGGACTCTCCGGTTGTGGCGCACAGG
Organism: Bubalus kerabau; assembly: GCF_029407905.1. Classification (NCBI taxonomy): domain Eukaryota; kingdom Metazoa; phylum Chordata; class Mammalia; order Artiodactyla; family Bovidae; genus Bubalus; species Bubalus kerabau. The sequence continues at coordinate 185,194,313 of NC_073626.1, forward strand.
CCTAGTTGCTCCACGACACGTGGGGTCTTAGTTGCCCCACCAGAGCTCAAATCCGTGGCAGGCTTTTAATCACCGAACCACCCCTAGACTCTTATTTTTTTAAGTTTTAAAACACTGTGCAGGTTATACATGCTAACTATAGGAAAATCAGAAAATATAGGTATATCAAAATAAAAATAGGAATGTAAAAAAAAAAATCAGTGATTTAATCACAGAGAAATAGTCATGATTAGCTGATTACTGGGCTTCCCAGGTGGCACGAGTGGTTTGATTCCTGGGGTGGGAAGATCCCCTGGAGGAGGGCATGGCAACACACTCCAATATACTTGCCTGGAGAATCCCATGGACAGAGGAGCCTGGCGGGCTACAGTCCACAGGGTCACAAAGAGTAGAGATGGCTAAAGTGACTTAGCACGCACATACACGAGACTGATTATTGCTCCATCAGTTCAGTTCAGTTGCTCAGTCACGTCTGACTCTGCGATCCCATGGACTGCAGCACGCCAGGCCTCCCTGTCCATCACTAACTCCCAAGGCTTGCTCAAACTCATGTCCATCTCGTTGGTGATGCCATCCAACCATCTCATCCTCTGTCATCCCATTCTCCTCCCGCCTTCAATCTTTCCCAGCATTTCCCAGTCTTTTCAAATGAGTCAGTTCTTCGCATCAGGTGGCCAAAGTATTGCAGTTTCAGCTTCAGTGTCAGTCCTTCCAGTGACTATTCAGGACTGATCTCCTTTAGGATGGACTGGTTGGATCTCCTTGCAGTCCAAGGGACTCTCAAGAGTCTTTTCCAACACCACAGTTCAAAAGCATCAATTCTTCAGTGCTCAGTTTTCTTTACAGTCCAACTCTCATATCCATGCATGACCACTGGAAAAACCATAGCTTTGACTAGACAGACCTTTGTTGGCAAAGTAATGTCTCTGCTTTTTAATATGCTATCTAAATTGGTCATAACTTTCCTTCCAAGGAGTAAGCGTCTTTTAATTTCATGGCTGCAGTCACCATCTGCTGTGATTTTGGAGCCCAGAAAAATAAAGTCTGACACTGTTTCCACTGTTTCCCCATCTATTTGCCATGAAGTGGTGGGACCAGATGCCATGATGTTAGGTTTCTGAATGTTGAGCCTTAAGCCAACTTTTTCACTCGCCTCTTTCACTTTCATCTAGAGGCTCTTTAGTTCTTCACTTTCTGCCATAAGGGTGGTGTCATCTGCATATCTGAGGTTATTGATACTTCTCCTGGCAATCTTGATTCCAGCTTGTGCTTCATCCAGCCCAGCGTTTCTCATGATGTACTCTGCATATAAGTTAGATAAGCAGGGTGACAATATACAACCTTGATGTACTCCTTTCCCTATTTGGAACCAGTCTGTTGTTCCATGTCTGATTCTAACTGTTGCTTCTTGACTTGCATACAGATTTATCAGGAGGCAGGTAAGGTGGTCTGGTATTCCCATCCCCATCTCTTTAAGAATTTCCCACAGTTTGTTGTGATCTCCACAGTCAAAGGCTTTGGTATAATCAATAAAGCAGAAGTAGATTTTTTTTGGAACTCTCTTGATTTTTGGTGATCCAACGGATGTTGGCAATTTGGTCTTTGGTTCCTCTGCTATTGCTACATATACTCTTTAAATTTCAGTTTTCCACATATTAACAAAATGCAATGAGTGCAATTTTTCAAATGAAGTAATATAAGTAAACAAAAATAGGGAATACTGTAACATACACTTGTAATAATCAAGTTTTGACAAAACAACACTTTTAGTATATTTGCTTCAGCTCTTTTATTTATTTATTAAAATAAAAATCCTAACTGATTAGGGTTTGTTTTAATTTATTTATTTGGCTGCACTGGGTCTTAGCTGCAGCACATGGGATCATGAATCCTCGTAGCACGCAGGAGATTTTAGCTGTGGCACATGGGATCGAACCTGGGCCCCCTGCATTTTGAGCATGGAGTCTGAGCCACTGGGCCACCAGGGAAGTCTGTTGAGGTTTTTTTAAAAAAATAATAAAACTTAGCAGATATAGCTGAAGCACTCACCACCTACATACACACACCCGGTAACTCCTTGGCCATCCCTCTGCAGTGTTCCCCTACCAGAGTCAAACTCTGTCACAAATCTGGGGTTTATCTTCCGAATCAATGCTCTGGATATTGTTAAACTTCAGATGAATCGAGTCGTGCACATATGCCTTTGGTCTGTCATAATGTCTTACCGATGTGTTCACGTGGATCCCGCATCACCCCGTTCATCTGTTTACACTGGTAATCATGATTCTGTGGACTGAATGAATTGCAGTTTCTTTACCAGCTCCCCTGATGATTGGTTGTGCAAACCACGCTACATGCCACCACTCTTGTGTTGGGAACATGAATTTCTTTGGGATCAATACCAAGGACAGAATTGCCGAGTTGTAGGACACTCACAGTATTATAACCTTCCTTTTGTTTCATTCAATCACAAGTCATGAACATTCTTCCATTTCAATACTTATCCCACATCAGTAGTTTTCCATGGCTATAGAAATTCTGCCACAAATTCCTCAGCATAATTATAATGGGTGTAATTAGTTTCTCTTAAAGTCCACTTGGTGAGGGAGTATCTTTGCAGCGATATATTTGTGCATATCTTTAATTATTTCTTCAGGAGAAATGTGTGAAAGTAGAACTTCTGGGTCCAAAGGGATATGAACTTTCTTTCTTTTTATTAATGTTTATTTGGCTGCACTGGGTCATGCGGGATCTTTAGTTACAGGATGTGACATCTGGTTCCCTGACCAGGGATTGAACCCAGGCCTCCTGCCCTGGGAGCAAGGACTCTTAGCCACTGGACCACCAGGGAAGTCCCCAGCACATGCATTTTCAAGACCAACTTCACTGAGAATTCTTGGACCAACTGCTCCTTCCACCAGCTCCCACCTCCTTCAAGGGGAGGAGAGCCTGTTCCCCAAATCTGGCCCACTGACCCCTTTAAGTAAAGCGTCTGCCTCTGGAAATCTTGTCCTTATACCTTCACCTCACCCATTCCTTCTCCTTCAGCCAAACTCTGGCCTGTGGACTTTCATAGCCCTTAATCACTTTTGTACAACATTCATTACTTTCTCATTTCCTCCACAGCTATTTTGGTGTGTGATTTATCTTCCCATCCAGATGTAAATATTTTAATGTCAGGAACTCAATTTTCTTCAGTGTTATTCTTTCATAATTTATAGACCTCCAAGGGACATACACAACATCTACAATAAACTCCACATACAGACTGTTAAAAAAAATACCTGGAAGGCTAGAAAATACTTGATTAAGATGTTCTAATTCAATGAAGTTACTGCATTTCCATTCCATTCCACCAAACTGACATTTGTTGGTAAATCTCTCTGGGACAGGAGCTGTGCTAGGCCCTGGGGAACCAGAGGCAAAGAGGCCCTGGCCCCTGCCTACCAGGCATTCACAGTCAACTCAATGTTGTCCTAAGCATCCTCTCATGCAGGGCAAAAAGGGAAATATGATGTATTATCTCCAACCCCTGATTAAAGAACAAAGGCTGTTTCAGCTGGGAAAGACCCTTTACCCTGGCGCTAAAGTACAAGAAGGGTTTGTCACATGTGGACCTATGTTTTGGACAATCTGTTTAGCAGCCTCTTAAAGACAATGCAGAGATGCTCTTTTCCACGTGGATTCAATTCCTCCATCGCATTTCAGAGAGGTAAGGACATACATCTTTTATGGACTTCCCTGATGGCAATGGCACCCCACTCCAGTCCTCTTGCCTGGAAAATCCCATGGATGGAGGAGCCTGGTGGGCTGCAGTCCATGGGGTCGCTAAGAGTCAGACACGACTGAGCAACTTCACTTTCACTTTTCACTTTCATGCATTGGAGAAGGAAATGGCAACCCACTCCAGTCTTCTTGCCTGGAGAATCCCAGGGACGGGGGAGCCTGGTGGGCTGCCGTCTATAGGGTAGCACAGAGTTGGACACGACTGAAGTGACTTAGCAGCAGCTGATGGCCCAGTGGTGAAGACTCCATGCTTCCCCTGCAGAGGGGTGTGGTTCCATCCCTGGCCAGGGAACTAAGATCTGACCATGCCACACAGCAAGGTCAATAATTAAAAAAAAAAAAAAATCATTCCTAAGGGTCATTTTGGTAGATGGTAGACATGGCGCCGCCTCATACACTGCCGCTGGGAGTGTGAGATGATTCGGCCACTTTGGAAAAGAGCTTGACAGTCTCTGAAAAAGCTGAATATACAGCTGACCACACAACCCAGGAATTCTGCTCATAGACACCCAGGTATTCACTCCAGGGAAACGAAAATGTGTGTCCACACAAATACTTTTAGGCAAATGTCCATAGCAGCTTTATTCTACAGAAAAAACTGGAGGCAATCCAAAATTGACAAGGTTAATGGATAAAGAAAATGTAGCACAGCCATGCTAGGGGTTACTATTTAGCAACAAAAAGAGACAAAAGACCAAGACTTGCAGCACAGATGAGGCTCAGACTTCATGCTCAGTGCAAGAAGGCTTCACATTATATGGTTCCATTTATGCAACTTTCCCAGAAGAGGCAAAACTGGGGAGACACAAGGCAGATTGGTGACTGCCTGGGGATGACGGTAAAAGCAGGAGCCCTTATAGTCAAAGCTATGGTTTTTCCAGTAATCATGTACAGATGTGAGAACTGAACCATCAAGAAGGCTGAGCACTGAAGAACTGATGCTTTTGAACTGTGGTGTTGGAGAAGACTCTTGAGAGTCCCTTGGACTGCAAGGAGATCCAACCAGTCAATCCTAAAGAAAATCAACCCTGAATATTCATTAGAAGGTCTGGTGCTGAAGCTGAAGCTCCAACACTTTGGCCACCTGATGTGAAGAGCCAACTCATTGGAAAAGACCCTGATGCTGGGGAAGATTGAGGGCAGGAGGAGAAGGGGACGACAGAGGATGAGATGGTTGGATGGCATCCCTGACTCAATGGACTTGAGTTTGAGCAAACTTCAGGAGGTAGTGAAGGAAGCCTGGTGTGTTGCAGTCCACAGGGTTGCAAAGAGTCAAACACGACAAAGTGACTGAACAGCAAAAAGTGACTGAACTTGCAAAGAGGCCTGAGGGATCTTTTGGAAATGATTAAAGTTCTACAACTGGACTGTGGCGATGGTTGTGCAACTCTATGAATTTACTAAAATTCACTGAATTATACACTTAAAATGGTGAGTTTTGCGGCATGTTAGTTACACCTTGTAAAGAGCTATGACAAAACATGAAATACACAGGCCTTGCATTTGTGGGTTTTATCATTATTTAGGCAGAGAGTCAGTGGATCAGTCATTAAACCCCTAAGTATAGAATTATAAAATCTGCTAAAGAGAAGGAAAGACCGCAGGTGCAGTAACAGAAAATAGAAAGAGAAACCTCCTTGGAAAGGGTGGCCAGGGAAGGCCTATCTCAAGAGGTGTCCTTTGGGCAGACTGGGAAGGGCACTCCAGGTGAGGGGATGGCACGGTTAGAGTCGGGGTGGGAAGTCTAGGAGCCTTACTGTTACACACTCATGGTAGTGTTTAAAAGAGTTGCCCCGACCTGCTAACCACATGGCCCATGAGCGATGGGGCAGGGGTTTAAAACAACTTCTTGTGCCTTCGGTTGGCATCAGTCTTCCTGCCAGTCTGTTCTTGCAGCTGATGCGATTGCCCCAGTCATACGCCAGCTGCCCAGCCTGTCCACGCTGGCCTGCCGCTGCCCAGGGCTTGGAGCACGGTGGGGCATGGAGGTGCCTGAGCACGTGCGAGGTGAGGGGACGGCTGAGGTGTGTGTGAGCTCACGCTGCCCCGACACCTGCTGCCCATACTGTGAGTCACAGGCAGGGATGACCGTGGGATCCCGCCTCACAGACTCAGCCAGGCTCAGGCGGTCCAGCGCCCAGGCGGGCTGCAGGCTCCAAGAAGACCCACCTGCCCACACCTCCTCTCACCTCTAGGACATAACGCTCTTTTTGTTTTAATTCTAATTTTTACCTTCCACCCTTTTCCTGTCCTTTTTTTTTGTTTAATTGAACATTTTATATAATTGCATTTTCTCTTTCTTGGTACTTCAGTCATACTTAAAAATATTTTTTTATTTAATTGGTTTATTTGGCTGCACCCAGTCTTATCTGCGGCAGGCAGGATCTTCCATCTTAATTGGGGCATGTGGAATCTTTAGTTGCCACATGCAAGATTTTCAGCTGCGGCATGTGGTATTGTTCAGGGATCGAACCCAGGTCCCCTACATTGGGAACGCAGAGTCTTAGCCACTGAACCACCAGGAAGTTCCCCAGGATATAATGCTCTTGAGGGCAGACCTGGATTCAGATCTCCACAATGGCACTGCTGAGCTATGTGACCTTGGACTTCACTGAGCCTTGCTCTCCTCCTCTGCTGGATGAGGATGTTGGGGTATGGGAAAGTGTAGATCTGGGATTAGAACCCACATCCACTCAGCTATGAAGCCCTGGTTTCTCCACTATGCCATATGGGCTGGCTTCTTTCGATGGCCCTCACTGAGGGTCTAGTTCAGTGTTCTCAGCCCTGACTATGCAATCAGATCAAACCTGGGAGTTTGGTGAACTTTGGGATCCACCCTTAGAGATTGGTTTAATTGCCGTCAGGTGGGGCCCAGGGACCAGTACATTTTAAAAGCTCCCCAGACAATTCAAACAGGTTTCCAGGGTTGAGAATCACAGATCCAACCCTTTCATGTTCTTTGTTTTACTTTTTTAAAAATCCCTTCATTTTAGAGACAAGGAGATGGAAGCACAGAGACTCTGAATGACTGTCCCCATCCCCAGAGATCCCCCAGCCATTTTCAGCTGAGCTGAAACTTTTGAATTCTCCCCTCTGCATGAAAAAGCTATAGTGCAGTTATATAAAGGCCCAGTGAAGAACCAGAGCTTTGTGATCAGATAGCTGTTGTTTAGTTGCTCAGTTCATGCCAGTCTCTCTGCAACCCCATGGACTGCAGCACACCAGCCTTCCCTGTCTATCACTATCTCCTGGAGTTTGCTCAAACTCATGTCCACTGAGTCGGTGATGCCATCCAACCATCTCATCCTCTGTCGTTCCCTTCTCCTCCCGCCTTCAATCTTTCCCAGCATCAGGAATCTGATGAGTCAGTTCTTCACATCAGGTGGCCAAAGTACTGGAGCTTCAGCTTCAGGATCAGTCCTTCCAATGAATATTCAGGGTTGATCCAGGTGGATTCAATCCCAGGTTGTCACTTATAGGCTGCCTGGCCTGGGGAAAGTCACTTCATCTCTCTGACCCTCAAGATCTTCATCTGTGAAAATAGGGGTTATGTGAAGCCTAAACCAGATACGTGTGTGCAGAGAGGAGATGCTTGTTGATCGGACTGCATCCTCCAGAAGAGGCCTTCCGTACAGCTTGATGGATGTTATTGAGCACCAGCTACAGGTCGGCCCCTGTTTCTGGGGCTACAGCGCTGAAAGCAGACAGAGGAGACAGGAAACAGACCGGGCTGGACAGAGTGGAGGGGCTCCGTTCGCCATTTAACATAGGCTGTGGGAGCCCCAGTCAGACTTGAGATGGGGCATGGCGTGTAGGGTACAGGGTGACTCCATCAAAGGCCTCTTTCCTAGGACCCTGGGTTTGGGGAAGTGAACATTGATCAAACAACTACTTTACATTAAGTCTTTTGCTTTTATTGGCTCACCTGAGCTTCAAAACAGCCCTTCAGGACAGGCAACATCTCTGGTGTTTTCAGTTCAGTTCGGTTGCTCAGTCGTGTCTGACTCTGTGACCCCATGAACTGCAACACGCCAGGCCTCCCTGTCCATGACCAACTCCTGGAACTTACTCAAACTCATGTCCATTGAGTTGGGGATGACATCCAACCATCTCATCCTCTGTCGTCCCCTTCTCCTCCTGCCTTCAATCGTTCCCAGCATCAGGGTCTTTTCCAATGAGTCAGTTCTTTGCATCAGGTGGCCAAAGTATTGGAGTTTCAGCTTCAGTATCAGTCCTTCCAATGAATATTCAGAACTGATCTCCTTTAGGATGGACTGGTTGGCTCTCCTTGCAGTCCAAGGAACTCTCAAGAGTCTTCTCCAACACCACAGTTCAAAAGCATCAATTCTGGTGTTTTAGAGATGAGGTTCAGAGAGGTGTGGAACCTTGGCTAGGCTCTCAGCTAAGGACAGAGTCCACTTAGAGTCTGACTCCAGTGTGGGATCTCATCCCACGGTCCCCAGCCCTAATCAGATGGGGTCTTTGGGGGCTCCCAGCCCACCAGCCTTGCTCTGACTGGCTGGGCAGTCTCTAGGGAGCTCTCCCCTTGACTCAGTGGGGCTGGGCAGCTGGTCTGCTTTGAGGGCACCTGGCTCGATGCCTTTCTCCTGTCCCCACCTGCTCCCCCAGCCCAAAGCCAAGGACACCCAGGAGTGGGAAATAGTGCCTGGCCTGGGATTGCTCCTGAGAATGTAAGCCTTCAGGTTTCAGGATAAAAGATACCTTCCTGAGTGGCAAGACACACTCCTAGCCCCAGCTCACCCACGGTCCTCACTGCTCTAAACACACCAGACACTGGAGCCTTCTTCCTGTCCTCCTGTGTCCTGCCCACATCCGGGTCTGTACACAGGCGGCTCCCACTGCCTGAGCCCTCTGCCCTGCTCTGGGTGTGTGACTCCATCCGCCACACTCAGCTCCTCCCTCTCCAGTGCTCCTGCCTCCCTGCCATGTGGAGCATCTCCAGAACCCGGCTCCTCTTCCCTGTGTGATCAGTCACGTTTGCTGAGTTGGTCTTGACATCCTCTCCCTCCTGCCTGATCCAGCTTGCCCACCTTGGCCCACTCTACTTCTGTGCCCTTTCCCATTTCTCTCTGACTTGACTCTCTTCGGCTGTCAACCAACACATTCATGTGACCAAATGTTTTTGTTTATGATCAACATCTTCTCCATTTACCAAAATGCAGTGAAGTGGCTGCTTGGTGTTAAAGCAAACATTATAAAACATGAATTTAAAAGAGAGGTTGAAAGCCATTAGGAGATAGGGAGAGATCTTTTTGGGCTTCTGGACTGAATTTGTAACTGAAGTGGAATATATAACTTACCCAAGAGTGTTCTAGCAGCCAAAGCAAAAGGGGAAATGGCAGTCTGGTTCTGGGGTGACTTGGTTCCTTGAAAAACCACACCCTTACCCCCTCGACTGATAAGGGCTGTAGATAAAAAAACTGCTACCGGCAGGGAAGACCTTTGAGGAAGTGGGTTTCCAGGCTCCGCATGCCTGTCCCTACTGGCAGTCTCTGTGCTCATCCCAGCTAATGCTCAGGAATTTTTTCTGCTTCACTGCTCCAACCTGGCCTACTTTCCCCAGCTCTGGGCTCCACAAAAGTAGTGGGTCTCCCATCTGAGAAATGTCAAACTTGGGCCAGGTGACCACTGTGGGGGAAGCGGCAAAGATGTAAAAATTGAAATAGGGACTAGAATAGATGATCGATTCAGGTCCAGCCCTCAGGGTCTGTGAATTTATGCCTGGGTAACTGAGGTATGGCCCAGGTTCCCAGTCAGTTCCGGTTCCTGTATGCTCCTTCCGAGAAAACAAATTCACACATCACAACTTAAAAGCTGCCTTACTCTGGGTTAGTGACCATGTTCCACGCAGCTTCAAGGCTCTTCATGTAGAAAACAGGGGTGATACTGATCACAAGGAATCATGGAGTCAATGACAGTGCATGTCTAACTTTTATTTATGTATTTTCCTACATGATCAGAAGCAGAAAGGGTTTTGAAGCTCCTTAAAAAATAAACAACAACAAATAGAACTAAGCAACTACATTAACCAGAAGATTAAAATCAGAAAAGTTATTTCAGGGACTTCCCTGGTGGTCCAGTGGTTAAGACTGTGCTCTCCCCTACTCCGCCTCTCCCCCAAAGAAAAGAAAAAGAAAAGCTATATCATCCCTGCTCCCTATTTTCTGGCTATGTCACCTTGGGCAAGTTGCTTTGCCTCTCTGAGCCTTGGTTTCCTCATTTGTAAAATGAGATAACAGTAGTACCTTCCCCCAATGGGGTTAGGGTTAATGGAAGAATGATTAGCACGCTGTCTGGCATATAGTAAGTAGGCAATACATTTTAGCAATTCTTATTATTATGTAATCTCATTTTTTGTTTATAAGAAAAGTAACCTGGGTAAAAGCTGAGCCACTTTGAGGCCAGTCTCAAATCCTTATTGAATTAGAAATATCATTTCCTTTCCCCACCAAAAAAAAAAAAAGCAATTCAAATGTTTATTCAGTACTTCCGAAAATGTTAAAGATTTCATTCATTTAAAGATTTCATGCATAATTTCAACATAACTTCTTAACATTCCTTTTCCTCTCTTTGTTCCTTCTTCTCTTCTTCCCTCCCACCCTCTGCACACAGCACACACATCTGTCTTCCGAGTCCCTCAAATATTTTCTCAAAGCTCAGGCTGCACGGCTCTGGCTCCCTGGCTCCTGCTCCAGCCTCTCCCGTCTCCTCCCCTCCAGCATCCTCTGCCCTGTCTCTCCTGGCTTGTGTCTTTCTCCTCCCTCACCCTGTTACTCAGATCCACAGGACAAAGCCAGGCTGAAGATACCTGAACTACAGTTTTCTTCCTGAAAGGTAGGAGGGGGACTTCCCTGGTGGTCCAGTGGTTAAGAAATCTGCCTGCCAATGCAGGGGACACAGGTTCCATCCCTGGTCCAGGAAGATTCCACATGCCAAGGGGTAACTAAGCCTCCTCCGAGGGGTAACTACTGAAGCCTGCACGTCTGGGCCCTGCACTCTGCAAGGGAGAAGCCACTGCAGTGAGCAGCCCCCGCTTGCCACAGCTACAGAAAGCCCGCGTGCAGCAAGGAAGGCCCAGTGCAGCCATAAATAATTTTTTTTAGTAAAGGAAAAGCAGGTATAATGTGAGCATCCAAAATATGTTCCAATGGTCCTGTATTTAAATCATGTAAAGTGCCAAGTATGGGGCCCAGGACACATTTGATAAACAGCATCTACTGTTGGTCAGGACTTAATGGACCTCCAATCCCTCACAGAAACTCAAACTGCCAACTGAATCAGAGTAGCTAGTGGCCCAAGGAGAAAAGGGTCAGGCTGGAACATCCTGGTCCCCAGCCCCATCCCAGGCAACCTCTCTACAGCATTGGGTGAGTCAAGAAATAGTCTAATTGGATCTGACAAGCTCTGCCTGCCCTCCTGGACCAACCTCCTAACGGGCTCCTTCTTACTACATCCTCTTAGACAGGCTGGTGGGTGGGTGTGTGTGATAGGGGAGTCTGTTCCTAGAGTCTGGTGATACCCCCCAGGAGCTCTAGACTATAGCTTCAGTTCTGTTATGGAAGACAAGACAAAATTAAAAAATCGAATAGCTCTTTTAACAAGTCTCATTTTGTCTGCAGACCTATAGCTGTCCAATCTATCCAGACTCTGACTTGGTAGGTAGTATTAGTAACCCCCTACCCGAATCAGTTAACCACTAAGGATTCCTTGGGTACCCACTGTATGCTAGACATTACCGTCAAGATGTTGACAGAGGAAAAGTGGAGGAAGAATATCAATAAAAACTGTTGCCATTTATTGAAGGCCTATGAAATATAAGCCTCTCTACAAATTCTGGAGGATTCTTCTTGGACCTGCATTGGGAAGATCCCCTGGTGAAGGAAATGGCTACCCACTCCAGTATTCTGGCCTGGAGAATTCCATGCATAGTCCATGGGGTTGTAAAGAGTCGGACACGACTGATCAACTTTCACTTTCACTTTTCATACTTGGATCTTGCTGAGTCCTGAGGCTGGGATAGCTAGACCCACATAGACTCAAACACCAGGTACCTCTGAGACCCTCAGGCTCGGTGGCCTGGCCAATCAGAACCCTTGGTCACACTGATTGGCCAAGGAACGGATACTTATTTCAGTAACAGCCAATGAGACTTGGTTTGGCCACCGCTGTTAGAACTGTTGGGAAAAGAGTCTCTATTTCTGCTGGAGCTGTGGGAGATTAGGATGCATGGCTAGAGCTGCTGGCAGCCACTTTGTGATCAGGAGGAGAGCCTGCCAGAGAATGAGATCAGTAGGGACGGAAAGAATCTTGAGGGACCAAGAGACTGACCCTGAATCCTGACGACATCATCTGAGCTCCTCAGTGCAGCCATGCCTAGAGCTTGCTCGACCCTGTCCTTACCATTTTAAGGTAGGTTTTCTGCCAGTTCGAGCCCTGATGCTCTGACTACTGTACCCAGAAACCTGAGTGTTTGGCAGAAGCATCCTCAACATCCAGTCTATAGGAGCCTGACAAGGGAATCGGGTTCTCCTGCCACACAACTGCCCACGTTTCTGTCAGCACAGCGAGCCCACAAAGGCCAACAGAAGCAGTATGGCACCAGAACGAAGGAGCAAGTCCTCCTAGGCTCACTGTGTCACCTTGGAGGAGTCACTTTCCCTCTCTGAACATTCATTTTCCTCACCTGTAACATGGGGCTGGGGTGGGAATCATGGTATCTGTAGAACAGGTTTGTTCCCATGAGGCTGTTTGGGGAGGGGAATACTGGGGACCCCCGAGGAGCTGGGGGTGAGGGTCAGAATGGGCAGCACACCTTCTCACTGCTGTGCCCCGAGCAGCATGAAGACCAGGGCCTGTCTTTCCCAGGCAGCCTGTGGGATGGAACAGAGAAGACAGCTCGAGTGCTGAAAGGCCTCAGTTCTAGCCCTGATGCTGCCGCCAGAGCAGGGTCTGCCTCTGGGTACGCGCCTCCCCTGCCGGTGTGTGCCCCTCAGAAGTGGAAAAGCCACGCCCTTTCTCCTCGGTTTTCTGGAAGGGTCAGGATCCTGTCGTGTTCACTGTTGTACATCTCCAGTACTCAGCCCAGCTCCTGCCTCACTGATACAGCAATCCAGGATGCCCATCACGCGAGCGAAAGAACTGCGGTCAGGATACCTGACCTTTCTTCTCTTCTTTTCGGAACATGCTGTTGGAGTATGACACATACAGAAAAAAGGCGCAGATCCTAAGGAGGCTTCACAGATAGCACATCCCTGTACCTAGCCCTCCCACCCGCAAGCCACCCTCTACCAGCACCTGGAAGTCCCCTGGTGCCCCCTTTCCAGTCATTCCTTCCACAACGGCAAGGCTGGCTTCTGACAGCATCAAAGTGCTTTGGACTTTATAGAAATGGAGTAACGCTCAACATTTTCCAGTGATTCATAGCTTACAAAGAGCCCACGTGTACACAAACTCATTAAATCTTCACATCAGTACTGAGGGGTAGGCAGGAATTACAAATTCTACTTTACAGAGGAGAAAACCAAGGCTCAGAGAGAAGGGAATCCCCTGAATTACATCACTGGTAAGTGGACTGCCAGGATAACTGGTTCCATTTTCCGGTCTCCCTGGATCTCAGAATGTCCCTCCAGGCATTAGGATGCAGTTCCCAGGAATGGTCTGGGCAGCTGATAGTATAAGTTACCAGTCCTCCAGGATGGAGAGAAGGCGCAGACCTTCAGTCCAGAGAAGATCTGGGCACCTTCAGGGCAGGGCCCACCTCTCCCTTTTTTCAATCTGTGGCACTCAACAAACTTTGTGAATTCTGGCAAGTGGCCCCCCCCCGTCTGCTTCCCTCCACGCTGGAGAATTCAGAAGGCTGTTGAATGGAAACAGGGAGAGTTATTTCCCCAGCCCCCTCTCTGCCCTCCAGGTGGCCACATACACTGCCCAGATCGCATGGTCCCATCTGGCTCCTGGCAGACTGTGCCCAGACCTCTCCTTTGCAGAGTCGCTCTGGGCCAGCTCCTCCCCCTCTCCAAATCTACCTCTGTCCCCCACGGCTGCTTGGCAAGATTCCCCAGGTCTTTCCTTCTGGCCTCCTGAACTCTTATACATCCTTCAGTGTCCCAACCCCCATGTTCTCTGGAATATCTGTTTCTCCTAACTATCCACTTATCCCAGAAATTAACCCACATTAATTTCTCTTTCTCAACACAACACAATCACAAAGTCACACGGACAAAACACACTCTGGCTGTATCTTTTTCTCTCTCTTTTTCACAAACTGGGCTGCATATACAGTTGTACCAAATAATAGCCACGGCCCTCGCAGGTCTGCACATGCGAACAAACACAGGCTACACCACAAAACCACAGGGTTTGGTTTCTACTTGTTTACAGCTGAGGCACAGACTATCTTTCTACCATACCAACGTGTGTGCACAACAGGCCCAAGAGTACAGATCACACACCATACAAATACACAGACACACACTTCCTTCACTCAGGCAATCACACAACCACATGTAGAGACAGTCCTTCCCTGACATACAGACCGGTGCAGGCGCGGAGAAGCATCAGTCCTTCACTCTGGTTCCATCCCTCCTCTTTTCAAGCCTCTCTCACTCTTATACACACACACGGGCGCGCGCGCGCAGCTGCAATGCCCTGGCTCACACTTCGTGCAGGCACCAAGCAGGAAGACAAAGGTCGCCGAGGCTCCCGGCGCCGCGCACCGAACGCAGCTGAGCGGCTCTCTGGCCTTGGCCGGTCCCGAGCCAGGTCTCGGCGAGGTCTGGAGCCCGCGCCCGGCGCCGGAGCCCTAGCCCGGGTCGGCCCTCGGGGGTGCGCACGCGGCCCCCCGGCCCCGGCCCCGGCGCGCCGAGAGTTAAGGCGCGGGCGCAGGCGGGGAAGGCGGCCCCGGGCGTGATTGGCCGCGCCGCCCGGGCCCCGCGCCCCCGCGCCCCGCCATTGGCCCGTCGGCGGGCCCGCCTCCCGGGGCTCGTAGCGCGAGCCGCTCTCGCTCGCGGGGGCCCAACCTCGCCGTCCGGGCAGTGCGGCCAAGAGCCGGGAGTGGGGCCGGGAGCGCGGCGCGGGGCCGGAGCGGAGCGCGCGAGCGATGGTGAGTGCCGCGCCCGGCCTGCCTCGACCGTGGGACTCGGGGCCGGCCCTGCGCGCGGGGGGCCTGGGCGCCGGCTGCGGCTGTGGGAAGGTGTGCAGTCGGGGGGCGCGCGGGCCGCGCTCTGCTCGCCTGGAGGGCGCCGCGCTCTGTTCCGTCGGGGGCGGCTGAAGGGGGTCGGAGTGGCCGCTTCGGTTCGTGCTCCCTTGGTGTGGTTTTGCGCTAGGGCGTCCGGAAGCCCCTGAGCGCGGCTGGGCTTGGAGACCCTCGGCGGGTTCCGTAAGGGGGTCGGGGACCATCCGAAGCGCTGGATTCAGTAGGACCTGAGTGTCCCGGGACTCTGAGGCGGGTCTGGGGCTGAGGCTCGGCTTGGAGCGTCGTGGGTGGTCGCGCCGAGAGCTTCGAGGCGTAGTTCGGGCGCCCTAGGACTACGGATCCACTATGTCCTGAGGGTTGAGAGTAGATGCTGTCAGAGACCAGGGGCCCCTGGGGGGACCCTAAGCCCAGCGATCTGGTCTCCCCAGCATGTCCTAGTAATGGGTCTTCATCGGAGGGGGTTGCTGAGGCCACTGACTCGGATGGGCAGTGGCACCAGGGAGAAGGGACATGGGGACTTCGGGGGGGCGGGGGAGGGGGGTGGTGGTGTTTCTGAAGTCCCCGGAGAGAAATCCGTTTGATCAGGCTGAATTCGTTGAGGCTGTTTTAGAGAGGAGGGTTGTTCTGGAAGGAAAGCCAAGATCTTTCAGTACCTCTCTGGGGCCTGGTGACCACCTTGCCATTATGGAGGCCAAGGCCACCTACTTCTCTGTGGCTTGTTTTCTCCAAGGGCAGGCCCCTCCGATTCTCTCTCTAGTCCTGCTCTGTGCCCTGTGGAGTGGATACAGGGCACCATGTAGGGCCTGAGGAGGGCATGAGTCAGTGATGGTGGCTGCCATTCCCACAGAATATCCCGTTCTTCTTCCCTTCAAGCCAGTCCCCTCTTTTCTCACCCACGAGTGTCTGCCTCCCCTGCACCACCATGAGCCACTCCAGAGTCAGTAAGAATGAAGTTATGGCTTGACTCTGCACCTAGAGGTGCTTAGAGACCATCTTGGATCCAACCTACCTCTTTGATCAGGAGCCTCCCCCCTGGATCGCTCCTCTTGAACAGTTGCAGTGGCAGGGTGCTCACTCCCAAGTGGATCAGCCCTTGATTTAAGGTCTCAGCATATGGGAAATAAAAAAAGGGTGACTTCGAGGTCATATCATCCACTCTGCCTCCAAGCCTACCCTGACCTTAGTTACTCAGAAAGAGAAATTTATCCTTCTCAAAAATCAGTTAAAGAAGGCGAGGTCACTTTGCCTTGGTGACATTTTTCAGAGCCTTACAACCTTCCAGCCTGTCAGAAAGACCCCTGGTTTTGTCCTCAAACAGACTTGGGTTTGAATTCTGGTTCCTCTACTTCCCCAGAGGGACAAGTGACATCATCACCTCTGAGTTTCCATTTCCTCTTCATCTGTGAAATGAGATGATATGTCTTATCTCTCACGGATGGTGTACAGATTTGGTGAGCTAACCCAGCAAGAGGGCTTTACTTGAATACAGCTTAGTTTCCTTTCTGATACAACCTTAAGCTCAAGGTGGGAAGTTCTGCCTGACATCTAACCTATTTGCTAAGTACAGAAGAATGATTAAAGTTTATCATGTGGGGAGAAAAAGGGGAAGGTGATACTTAGAAAATCGGGCATTAGCTCATCATTCAACAAAGATTTATTGAATTCTTCTACATGCCAAGTCCTGTCTAGGGAGGAAAAATATGGTCATAAACACCATGGTGAGAGCACTTCCATGGGACTTCCCCTGGCCACCCAGTGGTCAGGGGCTGCGCTTCCACTGCAGGGCGCCCGGGTTCAATCCCTGGTCAGGGAATTAAGATCCCACATGGCACATAGCATGGCCAAAAAAAAAAAAAAAAAAGAGGGCTTTCACTAGTCCATAAATGTCCACACCATCCTCAGGCTAGGTGGCATGTCTTTAAGAGAGGTGGCGCAATGCTTCCAGGGGAGGGCTCCCTTCTGGATGGAGAGGTGGGAGAAAGCTTCACCGAGCAGGTGGCATCTGAATTGGAAAAAACATCCCAGGTCAGGGCACCTGTGCGAGCAGAGGTGTGGGAGTGTGGGAAGTATTCTTGGAAAGGGCCCAATGGGGCTTGGTGGGCATGTGGGCACCAGAGCGGCAGGAGAGAGGAGAAGGTGGCAGGGGACGCTGCTGGGGCTGGATGGTGGGAGGCTGGGGCAGGCCGAGGGGCCAGAGCTCCACGATGGGTAGTTGGTCCACTGCAAGCGGGTGGGAAGAAGCAGAAGTCAGGCTCCTCGGCCCCTGTCATTTTGGTTTCTCCTAAACACCAGGCCCTGCGCTCATTCCTGAGGTGGGGGTGATTCAGGGCTGCTAGAGTGTTTATTCCTTGGCTCTCCTGCTCTAGGGGTTTTAAACAATAACAATTCAGCATTCTTGCCAGCATTGCCAAGTTTCCCCTGGCCCCTGGGTTCCTAACGGGGCTCTGCTCAGAGAGCGCGTGGGCTGTTTCCTGTGTCCTGTCTCCATCTCCTTGATGGTCCCCAGCTCCCCACCTTGGTCTCTAACCCCTTGACAGGGAGTCAGCGCTGTTCTCAGAGGTTTCAAGTAGACGCTCCCCCACTCCCTGCCCCTGCCCCCGCAGGCTTGGGAGATGAGGGTTCTCAGGAGGCTTTTTGTGCCTTGGTCTCTGGTTGTCCTTATACTGCCCGGCAGCAGGCACAGAGAGGCAAAGGACATTGTCCAGGGTCACACAGCAAGATGGGACCAGAGCAGGCACAAACCTCCTGGATGTCTGGGGGGTTCCCAGACAGACAGGTTGGGGGAAGGAGGCCCAGCCTGCTCTTGTGGAGCCCTAAGAATGTTTCATTACCTTCCCAACTAGGGGTTGAGCTGGTGGGTTGGCAATCATCTTTACTGTAGGTGGCTGAGCTGAGAACCGGGTCCAGCTCCCAAGGGTCAAGACTGGGTGTACCACCCACTTGCTGCGTGACTTTGGATCAGCTGTTCCTTCTCTCTGTGCCCCCTTTCCTGCCAAGTGCGGCAGATTTGCTCCTTGTCAGGATCACAGGCCAGTACCACCTGGTACGTGACACAGAAATGCTTCACAAACTGTTGAGAACTTGCAGGAGGAGAAGGGGACGACAGAGGACGAGATGGTTGGATGGCATCACCGACTCAATGAGTTTGAGCAAGCTCTGGGAGATGGTGAAGGACAGGGAAGCCTGGCGTGCTGCAGTCCATGGGGTCACAGAGAGTCGGATGCAACTGAGCGACTGAACAACAACAAGATGACTGACTGAAGATGGGAGGCCAGCCACATGCCCCCTGAACCAGTCTGCAGGGAGTTCCCAGAGTACAAAGTATCTTTCCCCAGTGTGGCCAGGCCACTGTGCTATTGGGTCATTGCTTATAGGCACCTTATTAACTTGTGTTAAAGAATAGATACATTGTTTCCCAGATGGAATTGGAGAGACCAAGCCCTATACTGGGGGAGAAGCAGGATTTAAGTAGTAGGAGGGCTACGGGTGGGTTCAGCAGAAAGTTTCAGGCCTTGGCCTAGACAGAAACAGCTTGGCTAAAGTCCACACTTTGACATCAGCGGTGACAGCAACAAGGGAGGAGCCATCAGCAAATGTTTACGACTTTTTGTTCCCCTCAATTTTTTCTTTTCAGTTAACTAGGTAAGCGCCTCGCCCTGGTCAAAGTGCTGCATCCATTCATTCATCCACCCATTCATTCATCCACCAAAAAAGTATGCCTGGCATAATGCCAGGAGCTGGGGCTGTGGGCATCAGTGTGGATGAGACTGGGAGGTCTGTTTTTCAGGCTGGCAATCAGGAGATACGGAGTAGGAAATTACAGGTGTGATTTCTGTTACCAAGGACACACACAGGGCGCTGTGGCACAGATAGGGCAACCTGGGGCCGGAGAAAGGCTGCCCTAGAGGACATGCCATGAAGGTTGTGGCCTTAAAGAATGGGCGAGACCGGGAAGAGCATTCCAGGCAGGGGAAGCAGTAAGTGGGAGATGGGACAAAACTTGATGCTCTCGGGAGTTAATTCACCTGCAAGCTTAGAAGATGATGCTTGGTAGGTGGCCGGGGTGGGTGCATGCAGGGAGGGCCCGGTTCAGGATTTGGAGCTGGATCCTAAGGGCAGTGAGGGGAGTGACGTGGTCAGGTCTGCATTTTTGACATCATTGCAGAGCCTGCTTTGCGGAGAATGCAGGGAAAGGGCAAGGCTGGAGGCCGGGAAACCCATTAGGAGACCGGGGGAGCGGCCCCAGGAGAGACCACAGTGGTCTGAATACCCACTGCTGCCCCCCAACCCTACCCCACACTCCCATCACGCTTCCCAGGGTGGGCGGTGCAGCGAGGAGGGGCTCTGGCCCTAGAGGTCTCCCAGAGCCCCCTGCCCTGTGGGTGTGGACCTTCCTCTTCTCCTGATTTCATGCAAATAACTAGCGAGTCTCCAGGAACTTTGATCTAACAAACGAGAAAGGTGAAGTTTCCAAAAAGTTCTGAAACAAGGTAGAAAATGGGGATGCAGCTTCAGGGTCCCCCTGGCCATGGGGGTGTATCAGGGAAGGCTTTCCAGAGGAGGTGGCATTTGAACTGCTTCCTTGGGCCACAGTGAATGGAATGGAAGGCTTCCAAGGAGCTAAGCTTTGGAGAGAGGACAGTAAGGAGATACTGACTCACTGGGAAGGACCCTGATGCTGGAAAGATTGAGGGCGGGAGGAGAAGGGGCGACAGAGGATGAGATGGCTGGACGGCATCACAGACTCGATGGACATGAGTTTGGGTGAACTCCGGGAGTTGGTGATGGACAGGGGAGCCTGGCATGCTGTGATTCATGGGGTTGCAAAGAGGCGGACACGACTGAGGGACTGAACTGAACTGAAAGAGGTATAGTCTGGCAGGGGGCAAAATTTAATGAGTAACCAGTGCTGACTGAACCCCACTGCCAGAGGAGGGCACTGGGAGTCTAGGACCTGGGGGTCCTGTCCTTTCCCTAGTGGTCCTGAGGATGGGGTGCCCAGGCCTGTCTCAGCTCACTGACAAGCCTCAGAAAGGCTCCCTCTCCCCACGGGCCTCCTGGTAGGGGAGTTAGTGAGGGGCAGATGTAAACAGAGGAACAAGTTTCTGGAAAACATTCAGGAAATAAGCTGAGGGAGGATCCAACTTCAGGGAGGTGGGCCTGGCTGCTCTATCTCCTTAAAATCTTGGAGTGCTTGTGTTAAAGGGGGATTTGTAACTGCCTAATTCAACAGCCCTATTTTACAGGAGGAAAGACTGAGGGGTAAGGTGAGTGTCCACCATGTGCCTGGCACTTACGTGTCACCCTTGTGACCGTCACACCAACTGCAGGGAGCAGCTTCATCCCTATTACAGACCTGGGAAGGCTGAGGCTCAGTGACCAGCTAGGGAGTTAGGACCTGTAAGCGGGCAGCAGCCTCCCGATTACTCAGGATTCTGGCTTCAGTCCAAACGGCCTTCCTGGGAAAGCCCCTTAGGGACGGGGATGGGACTGTTGGGCGGTGGCCAGAGACCCTAGGAGCTGGTTGGGGCTGGACGCTGGCCAGGCCGACGCATTCATTACCTTTCACCTTTGCCCAGCACTGGACAGTTGGTGAGGTCCTTCCGCCCACCCCTTTCACCACCTGTCCATGATCCCACGGCCAACAGGTGGCCAAGCCAGGGCTGAAACCCAGGCCCTTGTCCCCCAGCCCAGACCCCTATCTCCCAGCTCCCGGCATTGCCCCAGGGGCCCCAGACCAGGTCCCCAGTGGCCCCTGGCTGGAGACATCCCCAGCCTCCTGACCTCATGCTCCCCGATTGTGAGGAGCGGCCCCTGACCCAGAAGACAAACCCTCCTCTTCCCCAGGCTCCTCCCCACCAGCTCCTCCCCTCCTCGGCAGGAAGGCAGGAGAGGGCTGTGGGCAGCAGGCAGGAGTCGGGTTACAGGGTAAACACCGCTGTGTCAATATTTAGCTCTCCTGGAACCGGAGCCTGCCTCCCACGCGCCGCCCACAGGTGTGTGGGCCTGCCCCGAGCTGGTCACCAAAGGCAAGGCCAAGGGCGGAGATGTAGCCCTCCGCAAGACGCGCCTAGTTTTACCATCTGTAAAATGGTGTGGCTGGAACAGACCGATTCAAGGGGTCCTTTTCAGCCGTGATATGCAGGATTCCAAGCATGATGCTCTGGTTCAGAGCACGGGTGTGGAGTTGGCCGGACTGGGGTTTCCATCTCAGCTCTGCATTTCCTCCCTGCGAGGCTGTGGGAGGTCAGCCCCTTCGAGCTTCAGTTTCCCCAGTCTGTAAAATGAGCTGCTAACGGACCTGTCTTGGAGGATCACTGGTGAGGATTAACAAGATGACACATTGATGCACAGAGTTTGGGGCACAAGATAAGTAAGTGGGGTGTCCCTGGTGGCTCAGACAGTAAAGAATCTGCCTGCAGTGCTGGAGACCCGGGTTCAATCCCTGGGCCAGGAAGATTCCCTGGAGGAGGGCATGGCAACCCACTCCAGTATTCTTGCCTGGAGAATCCCTGTGGACAGAGGAGCCTGGCGAGCCACAGTCCATGGGGGTGCAAAGAGTCGGACACGCCTGAGCAACTAAAACACATAAACACAAGAAGTGAGGAAGTGGTGGTGGTGGTGGCTGTTAGTCCAGATAAACATTTGATACTCCTCTGGATCCAGGCACTGGGTTGCGTCACTTGGGAACAAGAACCAAGGGTGGGAACTGTAACCTCAAACCCTCCTAGTACTTGGGCGGGGGGAACCCAGGAGTTGAAAAAGCCCTTGGATTAACACCACACACACACACACACACATACACGAGTTGAAAAAGCCCCTGGGTAAACACCATACACACACGCACACACCCAGGTCCAGGACTGACCTCAGCGATCTGTGGCGTGAGAGGGGTGAGGGAGGAGGCAGAGGGGAGACAGATGCATTTCCGAAGGGATTAGTTCACAGGAGCTTCGCGTCCAGTACAGAGAGGGTCCGTTGCCTCCAGCCCTGGAGAGGAGGGGGCGTGGGGCAGGGCAGACAGGGAGGGGGCAGCTGCCAGCCGGCAGATGTGGGCCAGGGTCCAGCCTGGCTCCCTTGCTTTTTGCACTCTCACCTGGGACAGCATGTCACCTCTCTGAGCTTCGTTTCCCCCGTCTCTAGTATGGAGATGGTGGCGCCTGTTTTGTACTCCAGTTGAAACACTTGTATCAGATGCTGTTTCGGAAGAACCCAGTTCCCTCCTGGCACATCCAGGGGGCTCGGCCTGTTTTATCAGCCTCTTTTATGGTCACGAGAACCACTTGCTGGTCCTGCTTATCAGGGTGCTTCTTGAGGGCATGAGTGTGAATTTTTTAAAATTGTGGCAGAGGGACTTTCCTGGCGGTCCTGTGGTTAAGAATCCGCCTGCCGGTGCAGGGGCCATGGACTCGATCCCCGGTTGGGGAGCTAAGATCCCACCTGGCCACAGAGCAGCTAAGCCCGCGGGCCACAACCACTGAGTCCGTGCTCTGGAGCCCCTGAGCTGCAACAAGAGAAGCCCCTGCCCACCGCAACTAGAGAAAGCCCACGCACCGCACCGAAGACCCAGTACAGCCATGAATGTAAAATTAAAAAGTTGCGGCATAATTTACACAAGATGCACACATCTTGTACAGCTCAGTTTTCACAGATGTACACACTTACATAACCACCACCTAGAGCAAAATATAGAACCTTCCTGCCGCCGCCAGAGAGTTCCCACATGCCCCCCCCCCCACTTCCCGTGGGAAGTTCTCATGTCAATCCCCCTGCTTCAGGGGGCCGCTGACCTATCTTCTGTTCCTCTGTTTTGCCTGATTCTGAACTCTGTCTGCGTGAATTCGCACGTATGTAGGCCTGGGTCTGGTTTCCTTCAGCTTCCGTCAGCACTGAGTGTAGCTCCTCCAAGCTGTTGCCAGGACTCATGCCTTTGTGGGCTCTGTTACATGCCGCTGGGTGGATGTACATGTGCACGTCCGTGGATGGTGTTTGAGTTGATTCCAGGTAGGGGCGGCGGTGACGTGCCTGTCTCCTGGGCGGGTCATAGGAGTAGAACCGCCCGGTCGGAGGGTCGGTGTGTGTTTCCTAGAAACTGCCACATGTTCTCCAAGGAGGGCTCTGTTCACCTCTTTGCCCTGGGCCCGCAGCCTAACCTAGAGTACCTGCTTGATGAATGTCTTTTTAAAGAAAGATGGAATTTGAGTCCTTGCCTTATGCCCATGGCCTCAGGACCTGACTGCTCCCAGCAGGGGCTCTGCCCAGATCCTGAGCTTTGTCTAGGAGCCCCTCAGTCCTCGGGGCAGGGCAGGAGTCTGGCCCGGGGGACCCCAGGCCTTGAGGCTCTACCACTGATTGGCTGTGGGACCTTAGGAAGTCCCTTCCCTCCCTGGTCCTCAGGGAAGTCCTTTCTGCTTCTCCCAGACACGGTGTGGATTGAAGGTTTCTGCGGCTCCCTGGTTTCCGGTGGGCTCCCCTCGTCTGGGAGCATCTGCTCCCAATTGCTATATACTTCTCCACCTCCGGGCTTGCTCCGGTGCCCCTGTGTCCCGAATCTCCAAGGAAGGACCCTTTAGGAAAGTGGGTTGTCTCTTCATTCTTGGCACCCTCGATAAATACCTCCTCGTGACTCAGTCCTCTCTGGATGAGATTTCCCCCTGGCCAGAGGGGGCCCCTGGTGGTGGGAGCCCCACCCATGGAGGCTCTGCAGAGGTAACAGGGCCAACCTGGGTCTGAATCCTGCCGCTGCTGGTTCTGTGACCTTGGGCAAGTGACTGCATCCTCTTCTGCAGGGTGATAAAGCTGAAGTGAGGTCCTGCCTCATGGTGGGGGCCGCAGAACCCCCGCCCGTAAGGATCTGCCTTCTAGGAGAAGGAGCCACAGATTTTAAACAGGCGAACCAGTCAACCAGAAAGAGCCCATCAGAGAGAGGAGAGAAAAGGAACACAGGGATGAGGCTGTGGGAACGGGAAACTCTAGATGGCTGGGGAAGGATGAAGACGGGGCGGCCAGGCAGAGATGCGGGGAGAGGAGAGAATTCCCAACAGGACAGCCAGTGCAAAGGGCCTGAGACAGAGACGAGGGATCGGTCACATTATGAGTGGCCGGAAGGCTGATGGGACTGGCTGATGGATGGAGGGAGCAAGGGGGAAGTGGGTAGGAAGAGGTGGGTGTGGAGAGGCCAGGTCCTACAGGGCCTTGTCAGGCTTGGTTCATGGGGAGTTGGCATTTTCTCTTTTAATTAATTTATTTTTGGTTGCACTGGGTCTTCCTTGCTGTGCGTGGGCTTTCCCTAGCTGTGGCCAGCGGGGCCTAGCTGCTCTTCGGTGTGGTCCACGGGCTTCTCATTGCCGTGGCTTCTTCTGTTGCCGAGCACAGTCTCCAGAGCGTTTGGGCTTCCGTAGTTGCGGCACACAGGGTTTAATTGCCGCGGCATGTGGCATCTTCCTGGACCAGGGATCAAACGTGTGTCCCCTGCGTCAGCAGGCGGACTCCCGTCCAGTGTGCCACCAGGGAAGTCTGGCATTTCATTTTTTCAGAGTGATGGGAAACCGCTGCAGGGCTCCAGACGGGGAGGGGACGCATTTGGCTTTAGGAAGGCTCCAGCTGCTGTGTGGGGAGATGGCCTGTAGGGGGCAGGAGTGAGGCAGGGAGGCAGCGCCCAGTGGGAGCCACCTTCACCTGTCCTGCGGGCAAAGGAGGCTTCTGTTAGGCCAGGACCAGGGCTTTGAGCAGCTGCTTCAGAGGAGGAGAGAGAGGTGATAGGGCCATCCCACGTGCTAAAGATGTTCCTGGCAGCTGAGCCTGGTGGGCAGAGAACTGATGCTTGGAGCCAGAGAGACTGGTCTTAAGACCTGCCTTTGAACTCAGCCTTCCAGAGTGAGTTTCGGGTCCTCCCAGAGGGACCCCTTTCCCAGCACCCCAGGCCCTGGGGACCCAGGGACATGGAGCAAGAAGGGCCCCTCCACACCGTCTTCTGAGAAGTGAGGCAGAGGAAGTGATAGCCTCCAGGGATCCCAGTCCTCCCCCCACCCCTCCTCCACAGGCTGCAGCTCCCATGGCCCGGCTCCAGGCCATCCTGGGGCTTTGTGGTTCCCGGGTGTTCCGGGCTGGTCTGAGGCAGGAGGCAGCTGCGAGAAAGCGGTCCTTCACCTTCCTCTGCCCCTGAATGGGTGGTTACTGGGTATCCTGCTGGGCTTCCCCGGTGGGTGGGGAGGGAAGCCACAGGGAGGGCAGGGCCTGGGAGTTCACCGTCTCATGAGAGCCACATGCAAATGGGGACTTAGATGTCATCTAGAGCGGCTGCTTCACGGGGAGACAAAGGTTCAGGAAGGGAAAGAACAGTCTTGTGGACCCTGACTGCTTCCCCTTCCATGCGAGTCCTCTGCAGCCAGCAAAAGTTAAGAAGTTAATACGAGGTCTTTCTGTATATCCTCCCTTAAGCATCAGCTCTGGCTTGAGCTGGTGTCTTTGAGGAAAAAGGGATCTGGAAGTTGAAACCCTGGCAAACAAAGGGCCTGTATCTGAGAGAGAAACAGGATTAGAATAGAGCCGTTTAGCAGGGAGAGGAAGGGAACTCAGAAGGCTGAAAAAAGTTGGAATTCAAGCTGAATCAGCATTTGCTGAATGCATCTTCTGTGCCAGGTATGGGGGTATCTCTGCCCGCCCCCCAACAAGGAACTCCCAGGCCTGTGGGAGAGACAGACAAGTCAACTGGCAACAAGTGAGCAGCCACGGCCTTTAAAGGCTGGATGACTGATTTGGCCCAGGGTGGTGATTATTTTGAGCTGGGTCTTGAAGGATGAGTAGGAGTTCGCCAGCCAGGCAGAGCCAGAATTTAAATCTAAAGAGTCTGTCTTGGCTTGGCCCCACTACCCTGTGAGCCTTAGGAGATGTGATTCCTCTGGTCCTGGGCCACTGAGTGTGGACCCTGGGCAACTGTCCAGCCATTTCTCATCCAACCCCTGATCCTGTCCTCTCAAACCCTGCTGCCTCCCGCTTCCACCAGGGTGGTGGGTGGTTGACCAGCCTTGCGTGGAGAGTCTCTGCCCTCTCTTGATGGCCAGGACTTCAGTCCTGAGAAGGACGCACAGATTCCACCACCAGTGCACCTGTGGCTGCAGAGCAGGCACGAAGAGACGGTGGAGGATTTCCTCTTTCATTTTGCAGCTCTCCTCACTTCCCTGCACCAGCCCCCGCCCCAGCCCCCGCCCCCAGCAACCTGAGATGTACTTTGCATAACGCACTTCCTCAGATCTTTCCAACAACCCTGGCAATTAGATGGGCTTCCCTGGTGGCTCAGAGGTTAAAGCATCTGCCTACAACACAGGAGACCTGGGTTCGATCCCTGGGTTGGGAAGATCCCCTGGAGAAGGAAATGGCAACCCACTCCAGTAGTCTTGCCTGGAGAATCCCATGGACAGAGGAGCCTGGTGGGCTATGGTCCACGGGGTCCCGAACAGTCGGACATGACTGAGCGACTTCACTTTCACTTTCACTTGTCACCATTTTAAGCATGCAAAACGCCTGACCTGCCTCTTGAGAAATCTGTATGCGGGTCAGGAAGCAACAGTTAGAACTCGACATGGAACAATAGACTGGTTCCAAATAGGAAAGGAATACGTCAAGGCTGTATATTGTCACCCTCCTTATTTAATTTATATGCAGAGTACATCATGAGAAACTCTGGGCTGGATGAAGCACAAGCTGGAAGCAAGATTGCCAGCAGAAATATCAATAACCTCAGATATGCAGAAGACACCACACTTATGGCAGAAAGCGAAGAATAACTAAAGAGCCTCTTGATGAAAGTGAAAGAGGACAGTAAAAATGTTGGCTTAAAGTTCAACATTCAGAAAACAAAGATCATGGCATCCGGTCCCATCACTTCATGGCAAATAGATGGGAAAACAGTGGGAACAGTGGCAGACTTTATTTTGTTGGGCTCCAAAAATCACTGGAGATGGTGACTGCAGCCATGAAATTAAAAGATGCTTACTCTTTGGAAGGAAAGCTATGACCAACCTAGACAGCATATTAAAAAGCAGACATGTTACTTTGCCAACAAAGGTCCGTCTAGTCCAGGCTATGGTTTTTCCAGTAGTCAGGTATGGATGTGAGAGTTGGACTGTGAAGAAAGCTGAGCGCCGAAGAATTGATGCTTTTGAACTATGATGTTGGAGAAGACTCTTGGGAGTCCTTTGGACTGAAAGGAGATTGAACTAGTCAGTCCTAAAGGAAAGCAGTCCTGAATATTCATTGGAAAGACTGATATTGAAGCTGAAACTCCAATCCTTTGGCCACCTGTTGCGAAAAGCTGACTCATTGCAAAAGACCCTGATGCTGGGAAAGATTAAAGGTGGGAGGAGAAGGAGATGATAGAGGATGAGATGGTTGGATGGCATCACTGACTTAGTGGACTTGAGTTTGAGTGAACTCCGGGACTTGGTGATGGACAGGGAGGCCTGGCGTGCTGCCTGGGGTCCATGGGTCGGACACAACTGAGCGACTGAACTGAACTGACTGAACTGTCACCATGTTAAGCCTGCAGAAGGCAACAAAGAGAGGTTGAGCTGCACGTCCACGGGCGCACGGCTAAGCAAATACTCTAGAATTTGCTCCTCAGCTGGTCTAACTCCAAGGCCTGTGCTCACGTTTCTAAGCCGTGAGGAAGCAGACCAGTCATGATAGGCTGGGCCTTTCTGGTGACCGGTGCTCCGACCCCCATCCACGCAGCCTCTGGGCTTCTCATCAGGGCCCCAGGACTTCTGCAGGTGGGTGGCAACAGTAGCCTCCATTGTATTCGTGGCAGCCCTTCTCAAGCCCAAGTGTGCGTGCGAGTCCTCAGGGACTCCGGCCACAAATGCGCGTTTCATCGCCGTTGTCACACGCACTCTGACTCCGTCTGTATGGAGTAGGGTACAGGCAGGAAGTTGCGTTTCCAGTGAGCTTCCAGCTTCCTGATTCTGATGCTGGTGGGTGATTGATCACACTTGGGCAACCCTGACTTACTGCACGTCCGCTCTGGAGGCAGCACTGTTGTGGGCCTTTTGTTTTGTCATTTCAGCCATCAGAACGTTGCTCGGTGGGGGAAGTTGGTACAAAAGAAAGTGAGGAGTCTTGAGACTTCGACCAGTCATAATGAGGACATTTGTAACCAACGAGTCAGACGTATTTCATCTTCAGATTAATTGGCTGAGGAGACTGAGGCTCAGAAAGGTTCAGGGACTTAGAACACACATCCCTCAGCTGCTGATGCCTGTGTTCTCAGCCCTGCATGTGGCCTCTTTTGCACATTCCCAAACACAGGCTCTTAGAGGCCTGGGATCTAAGGAAATATGGGAAGATTGGTGGTGGTGGTAACTACCATTTTTTGAGCAACTCCTGTGTGTCAGGCAGAGTATAGAATGGTGAGCACACAGAAATGGTCTTGGTAATTGCACAGATTTCTGATTTTGAGCAGAATACTGTGTGATCTTATGTCTGAATAGCTCATCCCAGGCAGGGGTTGGGGGGACAGCAGTGGCGGGGAAGACGTCTCTCAGGAAAAAACAATTGAGGAGAAATCTGAAAGGTGAGTTACGTATTAACCAGGTGAAAAGATAGAAAAGTACTCTAGGCTAAGAGAATGGCATGTGCAAAGGTCCTGAGGTGGGTGGCCTATACAGCATGTTCAGCGTAGCTGGAGTAGAAAGTGAAAGTGACCCAAGGTGAGGCAGAGGGGTTTGCCAGGGCCTTGGCCCCATGGGGCTGTGTGGACTGGGTGAGCAACTTGGACTTCGTCCCAACAGCAGTGGAACATGGAAAGCCATGAGAGTGTGTGTGTTTTCAAATCAATAAACTTTATAGGGTTTATTTTCATCTACAATGAAAGATCCCACTTAAGCCTGTGAAGGAAGAAAAGGCAAATGTCTCTAACTCACAGGGTGGAGGGTCCACCTGGCCCTGGATGGGGTGCCAGCAGGGAGATGGCAGGACCTGAATCGCCTTTTATTAGACTCACTCTGGCTGCTGAGTGGAGATGGGCTGGGGGGAGGGGGCAGGAGTGGAGGTGGGAGATGGCGGCCCTGCCCGAGGGAGTGGAAGGGAGAGGCAGACAGAGGCGCTGGCGGGTAGAGCTGATCACTTTGATGAGTGAGTGGAGCCCAGGAGGTGTGTGAGCTGCTCTGGGTCAGAGTCACACAGCTTGTTGGCGGGCCTTCCCACAGAGCCCTGACTCAGGGCCGAGCTTCTGGGCAGCTCTTTTCCAGAGTCCTCCTTTCAGGACTTCTCATGCCTGCGCCCGCTCCCAACTCCCCAGGGGTGGGGTGGGGCCTGCTGACTTCAGGGGAGGGGGGGCTTCATGGCACATATCTGTCTTTGAAGCATCTACCAGGGGAGGGTGGTGCTGACCCCCAGATTCTTTCCCTCTGACCTCTGCCCTCTGCCCGGCCATCCCCCGGCTTTGAAGGAGTCTGCAGAAGTGGGGCTGGGATGGGGATTGGAGCCGCCGTGCTTACATGGCCCCTGCTTGGGCAGGAGTGGGGGCCCTTCCAAGGATCTGAGGAGACGCCCTGCTGCGGAAAGAAAGAAAGGACCAGAGCCTGGGCCTCTGCAAGTGGGCCCCCTGAGATGTAGGAGATGCCCCACGCCCACACCTCTTGAGCTGGAAACAGCTGGCTGCCATTTAGGGTTTTTCTCCTCCCCCTCCCAGCCCCGCATTAACTCCCTGGCACATGCCACCTCTGAGATGTTCAACGAAATGGATTTCTCGCCCTGCAGGCCTCCCCCACTCCAGCTCTAAACCATCCCCTCTGCAGTCTAAGAACTGTGGCGCTCCTGCATGAACCGCATCCCCCTTGTGTGGGAGCCCCCATTTTCCTCTTTGCGGCTCAGGCTCCCCTCTCTTCTCTCCAGGTTCCAGAGCCCACTCTCCTCTCGGTGAGAGGAATCGCCCCTTGAGCTTGGTTCTGGGCGTGATCTCTCTCTGGGGCCCGGGTCCCCTGCTCTCCCGGCTGGTGCACACACACACACACGCACACACCCACACACCCACGTGCACGTAAGGACTGGGTCCTTCTCACCCTGACACACACTGTGTGCGCGCTTAGTTGCCTCCATCGTCTCCGACTCTTTGTGGCCCCATAGACTGTAGCCCGCCAGGCTCCTCTGTCCACAAGATTCTCCAGGCAAGAGTACTGGTGTGGGTCACTATACCCTCTTCCAGGGTATATTCCTGACCCAGGGATCAAACCCACATCTCGTGGTCTCCTGCATTGCAGGCAGATTCCTTACTGCTGAGCCACAGTAGGGATGCAAGTAGGTACTGACACATAGTAGGTACTCAAGAAATGTAGTCTCTTTCTCCTGCCATCCCCTCTCCCACCCCCCCAAACCTTGTGACCCCTTCAGACTCCCCCTCCCCCACATGGGTATTTTTGCTTAGGGGGCCACATGCTGTGTGACACCCGGGCCTGGGAAGCAGCTATTATTAACTCAGGACATTGGGACAGGGAGAAGGCTCAGTGCTACCAGCTCAGTCCCCTGTCCTGATGTCCTGTTGAGTCAGGATGAGGCAAGTTTGGGACAGAACAGAGGAAGTCCCCTTCTCACCGCCGGGAGCTCAGCTGTGGACATCATTGCATGGGCAGGACACAGGCAGCAGCTTTGGAAGCGATCTGGGGAGGTGGCGTAAGAGCCACTGGTGGCTTCTTGGGGAAAGAAGCCAAGATCTCCCTGGGTCTGGAGGACAGGGTCTGGACGCCCGGTGTGGGTGCCACGCTTGGGGCCACCTGATCTCCCCGTCCCCGCACCTGTCTGCTCTGCGGAGCAGGAGGCAGGAGCCACCACTGAGTGAACGCTAACTCGGAGCCGGGTCCTGTGGCAAACGGCGGTTGCGTGTCATCAGAGTCAGTCTAAAGAGATGGGTCCTGAGACCTGCCTCGTGGTCCAGTGGTCAAGACTGCACTTCCGCTGCAGGGGACGTGGGTTCCATCCCTGGTTGGGGAGCTAAGATCCCACATGTTGCACAGCCACCCTCCCTCCCCACCATAAAAGAGAGAGAGAGAGGTCCTAGGGTGTCCCCATTTAGCAGATGAGGAAACTGAGGCTTGGTGAGGCAAGGTGACTCGGCCAAAGCCATGCAGCTTAAGAGCCGTGACTCCAGAGCCAGGAGTGTTTGCAGGCTCCTCTGGAGCACCTTAACTTCTGGGCTGGGACGGGGTGGGCTTGTGGCTCAGAAAAGCCATCAAGTGGTGGAGAGAGAGCCAAGGAGCATGAGAGGAAGACGGCTCTGGAACCCTGACCCGGGATCTCTCTGGAGGGAAGCGGGTAGTCCCCTCCAGGGAGGGACCAGGCAGCCGGAAGCAAGTTTCGAGCTGGACGAGGAGCTGGCACTGTTCTGTCCTCTGGGCACTTAGCGCCCTTTAGTTGTGCCTGTGGCTCGTCTGCCCTGGAGGGGAGCCCTGGAGGGCAGAGACCCTGCCTCTCGGCGCACCTGCTCTGGGCAGACGAAAGATGAGTTCGGGGGTGGGGTGCAACCCCACAGTGCTGGAAGAGGGGAGCAATCGGGATGGGGAACAGCCCTCCTGGGCCAGAGGGGCAGTCCTGGAGCCAGTGCGTGGCTCACAGGGTCACTAGGGACAGGCCTATTGAGTGTTAACGCCAGCTAATGGCGACACAGATTCCGATACATAAAAACTGCACTTTGCGAGCGATTGCGAGCCCCATCTGTTGCGTCATGTGTTTCAAGAACAGAACCTGGAACAAAATGTCAGGGAGCATCTCTGCCAGTGATCTAGGATCCCTCCAGACTGAAGAGGGATTTTGTTTTCCTTCTTTGGTGATCTGAGACTTTTCTTAGTGTCCCCAAGTGCCAGTGAGTCAGCCATGAAGCTCATTCAGGAAAGTCCACAGGAATCTTTCTCCTCCGTCAGGTTCCATCTGGGCAGGGCCAAGTGACACCCGGTGACGCACTCGAGGTTGGGTGAGGAAAACCAGGCACACTTCACCAGCCACTTGTCCCTGCCTACGTTTGTCACCCGTTCCCAGGGCACAGAGCTGGCTCAGCCCACGCCGGCAGGCAGATCCGTGACCCCAGGGCTCTTCCAGCCTGACTCAGCGCAGCCCTGGCCCTCTCTGGGGGAACGTGAGTCACTTCTTCAACCCTGGAATGTTTCTCTTTGTGTGGAAAGAAGGGGAAAGGAAGGGGGTGGGGATAGCCCCACTTGGGGCTCCTTTCTCAGGCCCCGGTGGAAGGGGTTCCAGGCGACTGTTGGAGGGGGTAATCGGACCCAGTTAAGTCAGTAAACTGTGCTGAGCTGAGCAAGTAGAAGGTCCCTCCCCTTTCCTCTGCACCCCCCCATCCCAGCACCCTCAGGTCAGTTCAGTTGCTCAGTTGTGTCCGACTCTTTGCGACCCCATGGACTGCATGCCAGGCCTCCCTGTCCATCACCAACTCCCAGAGCTTACTCAAACTCATGTCCACCGAGTCAGTGATGCCATCCAACCATCTCATCCTCTGTCATCCCCTTCTCCTCCCGCCTTCAATCTTTCCCAGCATCAGGGTCTTTTCCACTGAGTCAGTTCTTTGCATCAGGTGGCCAAAGTATTGGAGTTTCAGCTTCAGCATCAGTCCTTCCAATGAATATTCAGGACTGATTTCCTTTGGGACATGCTAATCCTTTCTATCCCTTGTGAAGTGAGTGAAGTGAAAGTCGCTCAGTCGTGTCCGACTCTTTGTGACCCTGTGAACTATACAGCCCATGGAATTCTCCAGGCCAGAATACTGGAGTGGGTAGCCTTTCCCTTC
Organism: Bubalus kerabau; assembly: GCF_029407905.1. NCBI lineage: Eukaryota > Metazoa > Chordata > Mammalia > Artiodactyla > Bovidae > Bubalus > Bubalus kerabau. The sequence goes on from NC_073626.1 coordinate 185,227,099, forward strand.
TCCAGGGGATCTTCCCAACCCAGGGATGGAAGTCAGGTCTTAACTGCTCTTTAACCTGACCAGGTTAAGAAGGTATCTGGGGATGGGAGGTGTTGATTAGGAGTGACTGTTCTGCGGATTTGAAAACCTGACTTCAGCAAGGGCAAGACGTGGATGGATCCATCCATTAGTGATGGCTGCCAGGGCGTGGGGACAGGCGTGCAGCTTCGCTGGAGAGGAACTGCGGGGCCTGGGTTCGCCCTTCCCCTCTTGCCCAGTTTCCCTGTTATTTGCTAGGTGACCTTACAAAAATCCTTTTCCTTCTTTGAGACACTTTTCTCATCTCTAACACAGGGCAATTACCGCCCACAGGTGTTGAAAGATAAATGAGGAAGCATCTGCAAAGCAGCCTCATTTCCTTTGCATCCTAACTCAGATGTCACTTTCTCAGAGACCCCTTCCTGGCCATGCTCCTGAAAACTGCCCCTCCCTTCACTTTCTGTCCCTTTCCTTGCTTGATTTTTCGCGTTAGCTCTCGCTACAGTCCAACACACTGCCTGTTTTACTTATTCATTTTCCTTCCTCCTCTCACTAACCCATAAGGATTTCTGTGGGTCTTGTTCCCTAGTTTAGCCACTCACAACGGTACTGCCACATGGCAGGCGCATAAATATTTGTAAAAGAACGAGTAAGTGGAAAAGCAAGTGAAAAAATGAACAAAGTCACGTGACCCCAGGCACAGTGCATAGCCGTTCGTAAGGCCTGGGTTCCTCATCCTTCTCCAGCTGTGTTATTCTGGATGGACCACTCTCTCCAGGTCAGCTCACGCACTTTTTAAAAAATTTTTTGTTTGTTTGGCTTCTCCGGGTCTTAGCTGCGGCATGCAGAATCTTTCGTTGCCACATGCAAACCCTTAGTTGAGGCATGTGGGATCCGGTTCCCTGACCAGGGATGGAACCTGGGCCCCCTGCGTGGGGAGCTTGGAGTCTTAGCCACTGGACCGCCAGGGGAGTCGCCTGCTCATCCACTTTTGAGGGTTCATGCTTTATATGTGAGCATTTCATACTAGTCCAGGAGATTGCCTTGGGGAATATAGTGGGGGGCAGTTAGAATAAAAGTTACCGGGGGAGGTGGGAAGGAGGTTCAGGAGCGAAGGGTATATATACATATACTTACGGCTGATTCACGTTGTATGGCAGAAACCAACACAACATTGTAAAGCAGTTGTCCTCCAGTTAAAAATAATAAATGAATAAAAGGCACTGTTTTGGAGTCAGATGCAGAAGGTACATGAATTTTTAAGGTTTTTTTTTTTTTTTTTAAAGAAGCTTCAGCGAAGATTCCTCTGTGCCCTCAGACCTCCCTGGCTCCAGGCTCACTCTCTGGGCGCCTTCGGGAAGGTGTGAGGAGGCTTGGTTTGGGAAGTGACCCCAGTCTGGAAGCCCCATGGCCTGCCCTCCCTCCTGAGCCCCTGCCCAGGATTCCAGCAAACATGCACGGTTGCTACAGGGCACACACCCCAGCGTGTCTCCTCCAAGGCCTCTGCCGATCCCCTTCTTAAGCTGTTTCTTTTTCCCAGGAGAGTCAGTCCCTGGGACCTGGAGCCCTGAAACTCCCTTTCTTTAAATAAGCATTTTGTTTTGAAATAATTTGGGGCCTCCCTGGTGGCTTAGACGGTAAAGAATCCACCTGCCATATAGAAGACTCGGCTTCAATCCTGGGATTGGGAAGATCCCTCAGAGAAGGGAACGGCTACCCACTCCAGTATTCCTGTATGGAGAATTCCATGGATAGAGGAGCCTGGTGGGCTACAGTCCATGGGGTCGCAAAGCATTGGACATGACTGAGTGACGTTCACTTTGGAATAATTTTAGGTTAACAGGTTGCAAAGGTGATAAGGCGTTTCGGTATCCTCCTCACCCAGCTCCTGATCGTGGTGTTAATAACATCTCTCATGAGCACAGGACGTTTGTGAAAACCGAGACACCATGGGTGGTTCATTGCGGTTCATTAAATCCATACTCTGGATTTCACTGGTGTTTCCTCGCGTGTCCTTTCCTGTTCCAGAATCCCATCTGAGACACACGCAACAGTTAATCGTCCTGTCTCCTTAGCCTCCTCTGGCCTGTGACCGTTTCTCAGACTTGCCTTGTTTTTTATGACCTCGGCGATGTTGAGGGTACAGGGCAGGTGCTTGTGGAATGTCCTTCTGTTTGGATTTGTCTAGGGCCTCTTTGTGATGCCTTCCTCTCTGTCTGCTGCACAGAGTGGTTCCCAAGGCCATGGCCTTTTCCTCGGCCCTGGACTCTACCCGCCTCTTTTCCGCTGATGCTGCAGTGAAGACCACCTCTGCCCTCCTGTGTCCCAAACCTGGCTTTTCCCGCCCTCAGCCAGTGGCTTATCTGTTCAGTTGCCTGCCTGGAGTTCAAAGTGCCACCCAGGTGCCTCCTTGCTTGAGTTCTATCAGTATTCTGCCTCCCCTCCACTTCTTTCCACCCACACCCTCTGTCGGCCACCCTTGTCCCTGGATTAATGCAAAGTCTCCTGACCCACCTGCCTCCAGCCTTACCCCTCCAACTTGCCTCCTCACTGCAGCCTTGGCCAACTTTCTGAAACATGTCTGGCCATTCTGCTTAAATGCACCGCATTGTCCTGGGAGAAGTCAGACTCCTCCATAGGAATTCTCAGGTTCTCGTGACCTAGTCTTCGCCCCTTTCTTCAGCATTGTCTCTGGCCTTTCTCCACCCTGTCGTCCCTGCTTCGGCCAAATAGAGACACAGCACCCCTGCCGCCCCCAGGGCAGTTTACTCTGTCTGCCCTTTGACCTCCATCAATTTGCGTAGACTGTGCCGTCCTTGTCTGTTTCCTGCCATTAGAATGTGAATTTCATGAGGTTAGAGATTGGGCTTGTTCTCTACTTCCCTGCAGTACCTTGGACAGTGCCTGGCACATAGTAGGTGGTTGATGGTGGTGGCAAGAGTACTGGGGTGGGTTGCCATTTCTTTCTCCAGGAGAACTTCCCAACCCAGGGATCGAACCTGTGTCTCTTACATCTCCTGCAGTGTAGGCAGATTATTTACCACTGAGCCGCCAGGGAAGCCCAGGTGCTTGATAAGTAATGAATGAGGGCTTCTCTGCAGATAATGACGCTCTCGGCGCAATCTGAAGGAGAGGTGCTGTAACTAGGTGGGAAGAGAAGAGCGTTCTAGGTACAGGGCATTTAGTCTGCCTGAGTGTCAATCTCCTTGTCTATAAAATGGGACAGAACCACCTACTTTATAGGGTCACTGGGGGCATCAAATGAAATAAGTGTAAAGCACTTTGTCCCATTTTGGTGCTGGTTGGGGGCTGGTAGATGTCGCATTTCTTCCCTCCCTTTATCACCCCACCAGCAGCAGCTGCAGACTGTGAGAGAGACATTAACAAGCCCTGTTCACAGCTAAGCCGAGCTCTCTGCTCATGGTCCTTCCCCTTTCCCTCCCATCTCAGCCTCTGCCCTGCAGGGAGGAAGGTGATGCCCATCTGCCCCTCTCAGCCCAGGCCCACCTCCTGATCTGACCAGCTAGATGCTAGGATCCCCATCGCCTGCTTCTCCCTGAGCTCTGCAGGGACCAGCGAGGTACAGGAAAGCCAGCTGATCTGTTCAGCTTGCTCTGGGGCTCATGAGTTTGAGTGTAGAAGGGCTGTGCCTGTTCTGATACCCCAGGAACCCACCCAGACCCTCCCACTTGCTCGCAGAGCACCAGCTGCCCTGCTTTTTGGCCACCGTTTCTCAAGTTCCCTCTGTTCACGCTTTGGAGTCATGACCCTATTTAAGCCACATTCCTGCAGGACATGAATCAGTGTCCCCTTTTCACAGATGAGGAAACTGAGGCCCAGGGAGGTGACATGATATTCCCAGGCGCTCGTCGCTTGTTGGTGGCAGGTCCACCTGACCTGGAGACCCAGGATCCTGCTTTGCCTCCTGTTGGACTTGGAGGCTAAGAACCCTGGGAAGAGCCTTTGAGGTTACAGCCAGTGCCTCTGAATGCAGGCAGTTTTGGCATATGGAGAGAGAAGCAGTTTTTATTATTTTGCAGGATTGTCCCACATATAGCAGAACATTAACAACTCTGGCCCTCAGGCTTAAATGTGAGTCCTCCCCAGTCACTTGACAACCGAAAATGCCCCCATATATATCCAAAAACTCCTCAGAGGGGTAGAACTGCCCCTAAATTGAGACCTGCTGATAACTGAGTAAAAAGGACGGTAATACTGACATTATCGAGGGCCCGCTTCTGCCGTTGTGTAGTCGCTTCAGTTGTGTCTGACTCTGTGTGACCCTGTGGACTGCAGCCTGCCACTGCCACACAGTAGGTGAGCATTGGGGTGAGTTTGAACTCAGGACTGGCAGAGCAGTGCTCTTTTCACTCCATCTGATGCTTAGAAGGACAAGAGGAGCCCCACTTACTGCAGCTAGCCAGAGAAGCCACTGGCCCATGGTCAGGGGAGGACTTCCACCTCTGTAGCCTGATGCCTCAGAGAAGGCAATGGCACCCTACTCCAGTACTCTTGCCTAGAGAATCCCGTGGATGGAAGAGCCTGGTAGGCTGCAGTCCATGGGGTCGCACAGAGTCGGACACAACCGAGCGACTTCACTTTCACTTTTCACTTTCATGCATTGGAGAAGGAAATGGCAACCCACTCCAGTGTTCTTGCCTGGAGAATCCCAGGGATGGGGGAGCCTGGTGGGCTGCCATCCGTGGGGTCTCACAGAGTCGGACACAACTGAGTGACTTCACTTTTACTTTTCACTTTCATGCATTGGAGAAGGCAATGGCACCCCACTCTAGTATTCTTGCCTGGAGAATCCCAGGAACGGGGGAGCCTGGTGGGCTGCCATCCATGGGGTTGCACAGAGTCGGACATGACTGACGTGACTTAGCAGAGGCAGCAGCAGCAGCCTGATGCCTGGGGTCCACTGCCGTTGCCTTCACCCAGGCACCTTTGCTGTGTTTATCCGCATCCCGTTTCTCTCTCTCCTTCACCCCGAACCTTGTGCCCTTGGACCGGGCCCATCAAGCCCCTCCTCTAGCCTCAGTCTTTCTCCTTACCCGTGGAATTATCCTTGTCTCTCACGGAGTGGGACATTTTAGAGGATCAGGTGCCAAAACTCGTATGAAGAGCGTGCTGGTTTGGTGCCAGGCGGGTCCTGCGGGTTCAGGAAGTGTTTGCTAACTCTGACCTCCATTGTCCTGCCCAACTCCATCCTCTGTCCCTCTGTCTCTCCCTCTTCCTCTCCTCTTCATCTCTGACTTTTTTGGTCCTCACCTGGCTAGGTATTTAGGCCAGCTTCTGAATCTCAGTGCCAAACCGGCCCCACCTCCCTGTCTCCTATGCCAGTGGTTGGCACTGTCTTCTCTGCCACAGGGCCGGGGGCCTTGGGCTGGAGCGCATGGGAGGAGGGTCCCTGGCATAGTCCCAGCTTGTGCCCTCGGCCTGCCCTTTGCACTGACCAGGTGAGAAGGGCCGACTGGTCTCCTGCCCCCAGAGTACTGCTGACATTTCCATGGCAGCCGTACAGCCAGGAGCCCTTGGCCCCTGCTGGGCAGAGGGTCACCAGGTACCCCCAGGTGCCCACAGCTCCTGGAAGGGAAGCCTCTGTTGGGAGGCCAGAGGTGGGCAACACTCACCTACCCTGAATTCTTAGAGAGGGGAGCAGCCATGGCTCAGGTGGGGTGTGTGGTCTTTTGGTTTCATCCAGTGTACTCCTGTCCCCAGTCCATCTGACTGGGAAGCTGCCCGTGACTTCTCTCTGAGCTTTGGTTTCCTCATCTCTAAAATGGGGATATAATGCTGATCACAAAAGTCATCCCAGCTGCCTGCATGAGCCTGGGGGTTGGGGGGGACACCTTGGTCAATGAGCCTGGAGGAGCTGTCCTAGGACAGAGCTGGAGGGAGACAGGACCAGACCAACAGGACATAGCTCTGTTTCATTAGGACTTGGGAGTCAGACAGATCGGCTGTCCAAGCAGAGTGGTCTGTGCCTTCTCCAAGCCTCCATTTATCCTTCTCTAAAGTGAAGATAGTTCTTCCTGTATGACAGGATTGCTGGGAGCACGGAATAAGATATATGTGGCATGCCAAATGTGGCGCCTGACACAGTACACAAGAGGTACTCGTTAGGCGTTGATTACGTTTAAGGGCACTGGCCGGTCACAGCCCCAAGGAAGGGTGTTTCCTGTGGTCAGCCCTGCCTGCACAGACCTAGGTCCTCCACAGACCCCATTCCTGGGCAGGGCTGCTGGGTGCCCCCAGGATGTGCCCCACCATGGGGAATTCCTCCTGCGTTATTCACACAGACTCCCCCAGGAAGGCCGAGCCCCTCTCTGTAAACGTACCAGCCGCCCCGTTATCTGGCTTTCCCTGAAGGCCTTTGTCAATTTCTGGTTTATGTTAGGTTGTTTGTGCCCCGTCTTATCTTCCCCAGGAGACAGGGGCAGCCAGCTGAGTCACAGGGACCTGCGTCTGAGTCCCCGGCTCTGCCACCGATCGGCTGTGGGGTGCTGGACAAGCACCTTCATTTCTTGGAACTTCGGTTTTCTCTTCCATACAAATGGGGATGATAAAACCTCCGGCACAGAGCGGTCGTGAAGATTACGTGAGAAAAGGCCGCATGGTGCCTGGCGTGGGGCAGAGGAGAAGTCAGAGATAGCCTGTCCCAACCCTGTTTTCCAAACCAGCAGCAGCAGGATTCTACATGCTCTGACCCAGGGCCAGGGAAGAACCGTACAGATAAGCAAGTCACCCACCACCCAGGCAATGGGCAGAGGCGGCTGCACAGCTGAGCCTCCGTCTGCTGGAAGTTCCCAGGACCTCATGGCCGAGAGGAAGCTGGGACCTCAGGAAGCCTCCCAAGAAGGAAGAGTGGGAGGGAAGATACAGATGAGACCCTCGCAGGGATGTGGGCAAGCATGGAGGTTAAGAGCACAGACTCTGGATCAAGCACTCACTTCTTCCACTTAATGAGGGCTGTGACCCCAGATAAGTGAACTGACCTCTCTGGGCCTCAGTGCTCCACCTGGGAAACGGTACACGATGCACCCCATCTCCTGGGCTTGCTGTGCGAAGGTGATGAGATGAAGCATGGAAAGTGCTTGGCATCATCTGGTCAAGATTTCCTGTTATTTATTTTTAAAAAGTGCTCTTTAGGGCCCACCAAGTGCTTCACCAAACTCCTCAATTACCCCTAAAACAATTACTTGTGAAGTTTTGTTGTCGTTTTTAATCTTAAGAGCTTATTTTTCCAGTACCTTCCAGGACCTAGGCACTGGGCTTTATGCCTTCATCATTTTAACTCATGTAATCCTTTTTTTTAAAGTTTTTTTTGTGTGTGTGTGATGTGGACTATTTTTAAAGTTTTTATTGAATTTGTTACCATATTGCTTCTGTTTTATGTTTTGATTTTTTTTTTTTTTTAATGTTTTGATTTTTTGGCCTCAAGGCTTGTAGGATCTTAGCTTCCCCACCAGGGATCTAACCCACACCTCCTGCATTGGAAGGCCAAGTCTTAGCCACTGGACCACCGGGGAAGTCTCTGCCCCGTGTAATCTTCATTGTCATCTCTTGTCCCCATTTTGTAGATGAGGAAACTGAGCCTCTGAGAAGCTGGGCCACCTGTCCCGGCCCACATGGTCCTTAACTCCCCAGAGCCCAGCCCTCTCTCACTTTGCCCCTGTTCTGGGGATCGTTACCGACTGGCTTGGGAATGTCTTGCCAGGTATCAGCTGGATGCAGCAAACCCCAAACACAATCTGTGAGGAGAATTTGTAAACAGAGGATCTGGAGTTGGGTGGAGGCGCCTGGGAGAGTGAAAGCCAGGCGGGAAGGGAGCTGGAGGCAGGAGCCTGTGACCGCGTGTGTTTATTCAGCCTGTTCCAGGCAGGCAGGGGGCCCTGGCTGGCCAGTGTAAACATCCGGCCTGCTTGTCGGCCAGCTGGGGGTGGTGCGGGGGGGGAGGCTGAGGCAGCCAGGGAACCAGCAACCAGGGCCTCCTGGTGGCAGCTCGGTGCTGGGGTACCTTGTGAACGACGGGACGGCATGAAGTTGTTGAGTGTCTAGTACGTGTCACGTCACTTACAGCATCTTATCACATCTTTTACAGTAGCCCTTTTTGGTCTCTTTTATTATTTTTACCTTGCTGATGAGGAAACAGAGCCCTGGGAATGATATAGCCCCCAGCTGTCAAAAGCCCACAGAATTTGGTTTGCTGAGATGGTGAGTTTGTCAAAGTGTAGCTTAGACAATATTCCTTTGCATCCACTTCTGCTGATGCCACCCTTCCTGGGTGAACTCTGCTGGGACCCTAATTTCCTTGCTGTAAATTGCCTCCCCTGGTTTAGTGCTCCTTAGCCCATCACTGTGTGTGAGACTGGCCGGGCTGAGTAAGGCCAGCTCAGGGTTTCTGCCCCTTTCTTAACCAGGGAAGGGAATTTTGCTGGCGCTGGTTTTGCAGCCTTGTGGAGTGGGTCTGATGGATCGATAAGACCTTAGGTATCATCCCACCCATTTAACAGATGGAGAAACAGAAGCCCAGAGAGGAGAAATGTTTGTCCCAAAGACTTGCCGTGAATGGCCAAGACAGAACCGGTGTTCAGGTCTCCAGGGAGGACGCCCCTAGTCCTTTGTTACTGGGGGTGGGGGTGGGACAAGGTTAGGAAAGGACAGGGATGGGGTGAGTATGTTCCCCAGATGCGTCATGATCTGAAATCTGATTTCACAGCCACCCCCACTGCCTTCTGCCCTCTCCAAGCTGTGCCCCAGAGATGCCCTTGGGCTCTGGGAAACGCGGATAAATTCCTGTGTTTGTGCCAGCAGGGTGGTTTCACTTGGTTCCACTGGCTGAAAGCCCGTGCAGGGGCCCCTGCGCCCCCACCTGCTGCCCCTTTCTATCCCAGGTCTTCTCCTGCTCCATCCCCACACACTCCCACCCCCCTCAACACCACCCTACACCCCGCCCCAGCTTCACCTTGGAGTCCAACAGAACGGCCACTTGGGTTGTGCCAAAGCTGGGAGGAATCATTTAAATATTGACTTGGCCAAACGGATGTTTAGATCTTTCTGTAAATCTTACAGAAAATCCTGAACAACCCGTTTGGCCAACCGAACATAACAGCGTCCAGCGCCTGGGCACTGGATGCCCGAGGGGCTCAGGCCCGACCAGAGGTGTTCCCGTCCCCACTCAGAGAGGGGGCTGGCAGTGGCCACAGTTGGAGGTTGAGGTCACACCTCGTGCCTGGATTTGAAGCAGGAGGCGCACACGCAAGGGTCCACACCCTCGGCCACACCTCTTACAGCCTGGGACCTGTGACAGCCGCTCTGGAGGGTTTGTTTGCATACAAGGAGGTTCAGACTCCACCTGGAGCGTGAGGCGTGCAGTCTCAGGTGAGTCCGAGGAGAGTTGGGTGGGGAGGGAGCCCAACTTTGCTGCCCACCTCGCAGCCAGAAGGGGCGCCGAGAAACCCAGAGCCAGAGATTCTGAAAAGGGCTGGGGCCATGGCGGGAGTCCGGCCAGCCAGGCCCATGACTCTCCTTTTGTGTCCTGGCCAAGGGACCACGATTGCCCAATCCCCACATGCGTCACCAGTTAGGAATCACTGAAGGCTGGCCGGGCCTCGGGACAAGTAAACCCTTTTCTCCCCTTGATCTGAGGCCTGAGGACTGGCCCCGCGCCTCCATCCATTTGTTTTGGGAGACTCTCCCGACAGCTGTAAGGACAAGAGCAGCTGCCGGGCACCTGGCCCCGCAACAGCACCCTGCACCCTACAGGGTGCCAGCCACTCCCCCCGCAACTCTGCACCAGGCTCTTTACAAACCCAGCCTTGATTGATTCCCAGACAAGTCATGGGAACTAACAGAGGGTCTTATGATCCCGCTTCACATTGGAGAAGACTGAGATCACGCAGCCGCAAAGCCCGATTCTGGCTCTCCATTCAAGTGTGTCTGCTTCCAAAGCCCATGCCTTTTTTGATATGGGACAGAATAGTTCAGACATATAAAAGGCATAGAGTTCAGCAAAACAGAAACACTGGTGAACCTACCATCCAGCTTAAGAATAGAACATTCCAAATGCAGTGGAAGGCTCCACACGGGTCCCTCCGTGATCCCATTGCCTACCACCCCCGTTCTTCCAGAAGAAATGGCTTTCTTAAATGACCTCCTCAGTTCTTTTACTAGGTCTTTCTGCCTCCCCAAATGATACATGTGTGTGTTAGTGTTATTCACTCAGTCGTGTCCGACTCTGTGCAACCTCACGGCCTGTAGCCCATCAGGCTTCTCTGTCCGTGGGATTTTTCAGGCAAGAATAGTGGAGCGGGTTGCCATTCCCTTCTCCAGGGGATTTTCCCTGACACAGGGATCAAACCTGGGTCTCCTGCATTGCAGGCAAATTCTTTACCATATGAACCACCAGGGAAGCTCAAATGATACATAGCACTGCTCCTGTGTTCGAAAACTTAAATGCTAGTAATTGGTGCAGGGCTGTGTATTGCCCGCTGCAGCTTCTTTCTCTGCGTGCTGTGCTTGGGGTGGGTCCAGGTCACTGCAGCGGTGTAGCATGTCCTGTGTCTCATGCATCAACACGGTTGGCAGCCAGTTAAGTTGCTTCTCATTCACTATTTTTTTTTTTTTTTAGTCAGTCTTTTTATTTTATTTATGTTTGGCTGTGCTGGGTCTTCGTTGCTGCATGGGCTTTCTCTCTTTTTGGCAGTGATTGGGGGCTACTCTCACATTGCGGCGTGCAGGTGTCTCATTGCGGTCTTGTCTTATTGTGGCGCACGGGCATAATGGTCCCACGGCAAATGGGATCTTCCCAGACAGAGGATGGAACCCATGTCTCCTGCATTGGCAGGTGAATTCTGTACCACGGAGGCACCAGTGTAGCCCCTCGTTCACTGTTCAGATGATGCCATGCAGCTTCCTTGCCCATGTCTCCCCGTGAACACGGGAGAGTGTCCGAGTTGTGTATATGTTTGGCCACCAGAGGCAAAGAGCCGACTCATTGGAAAAGACCCTGATGCTGTGAAAGATGGAGGGCAAGAGGGCGACAGAGGATGAGGGTTGGATGGCATCGTTGACTCGATGGACATGAGTTTGAGCAAACTCTGGAAGACAGTGAAGGACAGGGAGGCCTGGTGTGCTGCAGTGCGTGGGGTCGCAAAAGGTCGGACACGACTGAGCGACTGAGCAGCAACAGTGTTAAGGAGGGGGATTCAATAGGCCCACTGTGTCACAGGACTCTTTGCTGAGAGAACTGATCAATAATTTGGGGGGAGGTTCCTGCTCGAAGAGTTAAAAACCCCCAATGACAAGAGTCTGCTGCTAGGAACTGCACCCAGAACAGTGTCCGGCAGTTAGTGGGTGTACAGTAGATACCTGTTGACTAGGTATGCATGTTCCAAGCTCTGTGTGAAGCCTTGACATTCACAACCTTAACCAATCTGCTGTGCAGATGGGTTCTTCCCACCTCACAGATGGGCTAAGGCCTCAGAGTGGTTAAGTCACGGCCCCAGCATCCCAGAGCCAGCAGCCCAGTCAGTCAGCTCCAGAGCCTGCGCTCTTTCCTAATTCCAGAGCCTCCTCCGAAATTGTCTGTGTAGTCAGCGGAGACTTCAGAGGCCAGGAGCTGCTTCTAAAGCCTAGTTACTTGGGGACTTCCCTGGTGGTCCAGTGGCTAAAACTCCATGCTCCCAGTGAAGGGGGCCTGGGTTCGATCCCCGGTTTGGGAACTAGACCCCACATGCCTCAACTAAGACATGGTGCAGCCAAATAAATAAAAATAAATAGGCATTTTCGAAAAATAAAGTCTCGTCGGCTAGATAGGGGTGCTTAGGGCTTTTACGGTGGTTGGGTGTGGTGGGGCCCACTGGTTGTAGCTTCGAATGCCACCATGGGGTCCGGGAGTGAGTGACATCTCACTTCTGAGGCTGATCCATGGGAGACCTACAAAGGCTGAGGCCATGCCAGGCTCTGGATCCTGATGCAGCCGGTGGGAAAGACCTGTCATACTGCAGGCAGCCTGACCCCTCAAAAGAATCATTTGGGTGGGGTGTGAGCAAACCCAGGTTCAAATCCCAGACCGGCCACTTAGTAAACGTGTGACTTTAGGTGAAGTCACTCAGCCTCTCTGAGCCTTGTCCTTTCCATCTGTTCCGTGGGGATATGGACTTTCTTATGCAGAGTTACTGATGTGTTTAGAATTGAGCGTAACAGTCTTGGCACAGCGCCTGCGTAGTAACTACGGTGCTGGGGGAAGGATATTCCGTTAGGGATACATACAGATCACTACAGGTGCTCCCAGATGGGGCAGCTTAGGACACTTAGTGGAGGACATTTGATTTGGGTTCTGAAGGGTGAATAGGAGTTCTTCAAGCCGAAGAGTCGACTATGGGTCCGGTGACTTCTGCGTGTCCCGACTGGACTTTGTATCAAGAGAAACATCATAGTGTTGCTTTGAAAAAGCAGAAGGAAATGTGAGTTGCTTACAATCTGATAGAGGTGCGTGACCTCTGACGATGATGCTGACTGCATAGATAAAGGATCAGGAGTTAATGGTACTGGGATCCGAGGAACATGTGAAAACGGTGGGCTACGGCGCTCAGGAAGTTCTGGGGGTGAGTGGTGGGGCTTGAATGAGAAAGGAAGACGAGAGGGAGAGAGACTGGGTGATTCTTGGTTTCCTGGCTGGGCTGGGTCAGGGAAGGGGCCTCCCCAGCCTGGCAGGCGACTAGGGACAAATGCGTCCATGTCCACCAAGCCTTGTGCTGTTTTTTCCTTGCGAAGAGAAGTTGTTTCTAATTGTGCAATTGCAAATTGGCTCCTGAGCCGGCCTGAGGAGAAGCCAAGCCCCAGAGGGAGGGAGGAAGAGCCCGAGCTGGATGGCTACGCAGCCAGGAGTTTGGGGGCCCAGGAGGGGGTTCGGGAATGCCGCTGAGTGAGTTTCCCAGGCAGGGACGCCTGCCCGGCCTCGGCAGACCTCCCTGCCCAGAACTCCCCCTCCATTCCGCAGGATCCTGTGGTGCCCAAGAGGTGGGCTGACTGGGTCTGGATTATAGCCTCTCCCCGGCTGGGTGACCTTGGACCAGTTACCTAACCTCTCTGGGTCTCTCATTTCAAATCTCTCACATGGGATCGCTGCGGTGGTTAAACCAGAAAACACGTGTAAAGCGCACAGGGCCTGATGACGTCGCTGCTCAGGGAATAGGTTTTGTCGCTGCTGCTCTTGTGATTTTGCAGCGGCAACAGCTACACCATCGAGGCCGCTATCTGCCGTCACTGCCCCCATGACCCCAGGCCACGGTCTTGCTCTGGGGTGAACCCCAGGGTCATCCCAGCTGCCTCGCTATCTCTCCATCCTGTGCCATGGTATTAGCATCCAGCATCACAGCCTGTCCCCTTGGCAGGGGCCCCTCTTAGGAGGGGGTGGAATTTGAGCTCTGATGTGCCCTTTCGTGGATTATTTTCTTAATTCTCACCCTGTGAAGCAGGTTCAGGTGTCTCCACTTTATAGATAAGAAAACGTGCTTGGAGAGGTAAGGTGACTTGCCCAGGGTCGCATAGCAGTAAATTACAGGGATGCAACCCCGGGTCTCTCTGATCCCAAACCATCGCACTTCCCACTCCAGGGTGGGGCGGCGGCTTGTTCCCATGGCCGTGAGCCTGGCACCGTCTCTCCCTGCAGCCACCTTCTGCCCGCTTTGTGGCCATGTCCCCCGGCCCCTTGCTCTCCAGCCCCCTCGACTCTGCTCCGCACCTGGGGACCACTCTGGGCCAAGACTGCAGACAGGGCGGCCTGTGTCATTCCCCCACCGTCAGCAGAAGCCGGGCCTGCTCGCCCAGCAGGCATTTCCTCCCGAGCTCCCCAGGCAGCCTGACACATGTGTGATGAGGGGAGTAATGGGGACCAGATGGGAGGCTGAGCCCAGGGTGGGCTGTGTTAGGCAGACATTCCTGGTCACTGAGGCAACGCCAGCCCAGTAGCATCTGGTTTGGCCAAGGGTCCAGCCTGATTGGCTGGGGCTAGACTTGGGGAGTTGCCGCCCCCCTGGAGGCCCTGGTGTGGCGGCAGGTGGCGAAGAGCAGTTCCTGCTGAGACAGCATTTCGGAGCCCAGGAGGCAATAACAGGGGCCGGAGGGGCAGAGGGATAACAGCAGGGCGTTCAGAGTCAGACCTGGCGCCCGCTTCTGGCTCTGTCACTTTCGGTCACTGTCACCCCAGCAAGTCTTTGCACTTCTCTGGGCTGCAGTTTCATCACCTGGATCGTAGGGAAACGATGATAGTACTTACCCCACGGGTGCATGAGCGAATCAAATGCAGAGCAGTGCCGAGGCCAGGATGCTTTCTGTGTTTTAATTCCTCTCATGCTCATAGCCTCCCATGAGACTAGTCTCTGGCTCTGTGATGGCCTCTGTTTCACGGGTAAACTGAGGCTCAGGGGTCATGGCACTTGCAAAAGTCGGACAGGTCATAGGAGGCAGAGCTGGGACCTGAACCCGGGCTTCCAGGGACCCTTTAAGATTACATGGCTGGGTGAGTGGGACAGCCGCATACCCAGTCCCCACAGCAGGCGTCACCCCAGTAGCTTGGTGGGGTCTGATGGCCAGGTGTCCGGGCTGCATCTGTCAGCTGCCCTCGCCCTCCGCCTGCTGACAGCAACCCCTTCCTTTGGAAGCTGCCCCTCCCCTGCTCCTCAAGCTGTCCGCTGGTGCCAGTCACAGGATGCTGCCCCGCTCCTTCCCAGGGAGGACACATGCCCCGGGCCTGACCAGTCAGAGTCCTTCCCTGAGACTCTATAGTTCAACCCAGAGAAAGAGAAGGGTGCTTTTCTCTAGGGCTCTCAGCTGCCCGGACGCAAGCCTGGCCCTCTTCTGTGGGTTCAAAGGACGTCAGGAGATAAGGACAAGGGCACACACAGTGGGAAGGTGAGGGACGGGAGTAGATGCGGGGAGAGGTGCTCCGGCAGTCCAGCGCCAGAACTGCCCGAAGTCAGATCCTCCCTCCCTTCCAGGCAGTTGCAAGCCCGGGCGTTTGCTTTGTTCCAAAACTCCGTACGAGCTGCGTTTCTGTCACTTACAATCCTGAGGGCTTCCCTGGTGGCTCAGACAGTAAAGAATCTGCCTCCTAACACGGAAGGCTTGAGTTCCATCCCTGGGTCAAGAAGATCCCCTGGAGAAGGGGATGGTTACCCACTTCCAGTATTCTTGCCTGGGAAATCCCATGGATAGAGACGCCTGGTGGACTATAGTCCACAGGGTCATAAAGAGGCGGACACAACTGAGTGACTAACACACACACGCAGCCTTGAGGGTCCTGACTGAGGGGGCTTTGCAGAGGAGGTGGCGTCTGAGCTGTGTGTTAGAGGAGTTTTTGGATCATCAGCGATGTGAGGTGGCGCCAGGCAGGAGAAGCTGGTGAGAAGAGCCCGCTCGTGACCTGCCTGGGCGACGCTGTGATTCTCACTTTACAGATGGGGGGACAAAGGCATAGAGCGGTTCAGCAGCTTGCTTACGATCACATCGCAGGCAAACGCCAGAGCTGGGGGTTTGAACCTCAGCCGTCTGGCTCCAGAGTTTGTGCTCTTAACCACAGAGTAGAAGTGACCACCCTCTGACTGCAGCTTAGAGTTTTCTGTGGAACGCCATGCCTCGTGGCCCAGCGGGGACGCAGCTGCAGCATCTGCAACTGGGATGTGGCCCCGGGACTCCGGAGTCCCAGTGCGGGCTGGGCAGCAGAGAGGAGAGGGAGGGAGGCCCCTGTGGAACCTTCCAGAGGAAGTAAGGTGCTCTCCTGGCCGGCTGCCACCCCAGGCTAGCAGGGAGCTGTAGGCAGGTTTCCTGCCAGGTGCCCTGCCGTTTCTGTAAGCTGTGATAATCTCCAGACACGGTGAATGATGGGCTCTGGCTGTGTCTGGCTAAGCCCTTGGCAGGAGGTCAGCGAATTTAAGAAGCTCTGGCTTCCAGCCGAGGTGCTGGAGAGTTATAAAACCACTTCCAGCCCGGGAGGCCCTGGGCAGGCAGGAAGCGGGGAAGGACTCGGCTGCATTGACAATGGACCCCCAGGGATTATCAGCCTCAGTCCACAGCTCCAGCCTGCCCCAGGCTCAGGCACCTCCCTGTGTCAACAGCTTTTTACCGTATACTTACAGAGTTAGGGAGCATCAGCCCCATATTATAAGCGAAGAGGTTGAGGCTCAGTGAGGCTTAGTAACCTGCCCAGGGACACACAACCAGATCTCCCAGGTCTGTGTCCAGGCTCTGAACAGCCTCACTTCTGCTTCTTTGGCCTCATCACTTATCGGAAGGATGTCTGGAACACACGCCAGAGCCCCCTCAGTTCTGCTGGTCTTTTCCCCAAAACACTTCTTCCCTCCGATTCCAGAGAAAGGATCCTTCCCCCGTGAGAGAGTACTTTTCCATTGCTCCACCGGAGGAGCCCCCAGCCCCTGGGAGTCCTGCACAGGTGGTTCTGGGCCAGGGTTGGGGACTAAGGCTTCCACCTGTGTCCCTGTGTCTGGGCCCTGGCAGGCCCAGGGGAGCCAGTCTTGCTTGTTAGGCTCAAGCTCCGCGGGAGGAAGACTTTCAGTTTAGTCGCTCAGTCCTGTCTGACTTTGCAACCCCATGAACCACACCATGCCAGGCCTCCCTGTCCATCACCAACTCCCGGAGTTTACCCAAACTCATGTCCATTGAG
This sequence comes from Bubalus kerabau, assembly GCF_029407905.1. Classification (NCBI taxonomy): domain Eukaryota; kingdom Metazoa; phylum Chordata; class Mammalia; order Artiodactyla; family Bovidae; genus Bubalus; species Bubalus kerabau. The sequence continues at coordinate 185,243,804 of NC_073626.1, forward strand.
TCGGTGATGCCATCCGACCATCTCATCTTCTGTCATCCCCTTTTCCTCCTGCCCTCAGTCTTTCCCAGCATCAGGGTCTTTCCCAGTGAGTCAACTCTTCGCATGAGGTGGCCAAAGTATTGGAGTTTCAGCTTCAACATCAGTCCTTCCAATGAACACCCAGGACCGATCTCCTTTAGCATGACTTTAGCTGGGGGCAAAGGAAAGGCTGGGTAGGCCGAGCCTCAGAAGATTAGCCCTGCCAGAGTAGGGCAGGGAGCAAGGCTCTCCAGGTGGAGAAACAGCGAAAGTGAAGGTGCAGAGGTGGAGCAGTGGGCATGCTCTAGGGCACCGCCTGGCCGTCACCGCGGGTCTCGTCTTGGCCAGCGAGGCAGAGCATCTACCTCCAGCCCTCGCTTGTTTGCCTCAGCAGTGCAAAGAACCCCAAACTCTTTGCTCTAGACCCAGAGCCCCAGTCTGGCAGGGACAGGTGACCAGGACGGCCCCGGGCGTGCAGGGAAGGCCCTCCAGGTGCCCTGTGGCCCCGACATCCTCCCATCCGTGACTGGGACGTTGACATTGAGAGCTGCCATTTGTGAAGCGCCCGCCCTGTGCCTGCCTCTGTGTTTCGCACTTTCCACCCAGGGTCCCATTTGACACTCGGGACCACCTTGTGGGGAGGCCCCTGCTCTTCTTCTTGCAGGGGAGCTGCAGCTCCAGAGGTGGCACGACTCGCTGAACATCACTGTCACTCAACAGCTGAGCTGAGCGTGTCTGACGTCAGAGCCCGTGTCCCCAGCCACGAGTGGTGATCCAAACTCAGCCCTCGGGGCTGCTGTGGAGTGTGAAAGCAGATTCAGAGGAGCGATAAAGCAGGGCATCCAGGGCTACGCAGCCTGGGCCGGACAGACTTGGACAGGGCACCAGAGCAGCGAGTCCAGGAGCTGGCACCCTGGACCCAGGAGGGAGGCGGGGGTCTGGGTGCAGGGAGACGAGGGCCCCCCCCACCATGGCCCTCAGCCATCCTAAGCCCATGTCGGCTCCTTCACCAGCACCAAGTCCTTAGCAGCCATGGCTCAGGCATGTGGGGCTTTGAAAGGAGGGTCCAGAGGCCTGGCTTCTGGTCCTGGCCATGCCGGCTTGCTCAGGGGACTTCCTCCCACTGGACCTCAGCTAGTTCATCTGTAGAATGGACTGGGGCAAACGTGGGGGATCAGACAAGCTCCCCCCACCCACGACTCCAGCCACACTGCCCTTCCTGCTCCTTTTTCGTTTAATACAGTGTACACGTTTTTAAAATGTTACGTATTTATTTTGTTTCTGGTTGTGAGTCTTCGTTGCTGCTCGCAGGCTTTCTCTAGCTGCATTAGGTGGGGCTGCTCTCTAGTTGCGATCCGCGCTTCTCGTGGTGGTGGCCTCTCTCCCTGCAGGCTCTGGGTACGTGGGCTCTGTGGTTGCAGCGTGCAGGCTTAGTTGCTCGGAGGCAAGTTGGATCTTCCCAACCCGGGACTGAACCCGCGTCGCGTGCACTGGCAGCCGGATTCTCAACCACTGAAACACCGGGGAAGTCCCTTCCTGCCCCTTGAGCTCTGCTTGGTCCCGCCTCTGCTCTGGCTGTTCCCTCTGCCTGAAGTGCCCCCCTCACGGCCGACCCCCCGGCGTTCTGGTTTCACTTGGCGTGACACCGGCTCACAGATGGCCCCTCCAGTCTTCTCCAGTATCCCCTGCCCCGCCGCCCTGCCATCCTTTCTCTGCAACATGAGTCGCTCTTGACGCTGAGACAGTCAGGGTACCGGTTAGGGTTTAGGGACGCCAGAGTCAAACTCAGTTCAGTTCAGTTCAGTCCCTCAGTCGTGTCTGACTCTTGGCAACCCCATGGACTGCAGCACACCAGGCCTCCCTGTCCATCACCAACTCCCAGAGTTCACCCAAACTCATGTCCATTGAGTCGGTGATGCCATCCAACCATCTCATCTTCTGTCATCTCCTTCTTTTCTCACCTTCAGTCTTTCGCAGCATCAGGGTCTTTTCCGATGAGTTAGTTCTTTGCATCAGGTGGCCAAAGTATTGGGAGTTTCAGCTTCAGTATCAGTCCTTCCAATGAACACTAAGGACTGATCTCCTTTAGGATGAACTGGTTCCTGGGTTCAGGTCCCAAAGTCCACCCCTTACAACTGATGATCTTGGCTGTAGTCTCTCTGTGCCTCAATTTCCTCACCTATTAAATGGGGTCAATAATAAAGCATATTGTCATTTTTGTAAGGATTAAGTAATGCGTTACAAAACACAGTTGTTAGCACACAGTAAGCGCTAAAAACATGTTAGGAGCTGTTAGGATAGAGAGTAACTCTTAGCAATGTTGTTTAGTGTCCGACTCCCCACACACCGCCCCCCGTGACCCGGCGTTAAACCTCCAGCTCCTCAAAGCCAGGACTTTGTCTTGTTCAGTGACGTATATCAAGCATGGAGCCATTTCCTGGCACACCATAAGTACCTAATAAATAGTTGTTGAGTGAATGAATGGGTGGACGGATGAATGCTGACATTCCCAGCTTCTCAGCGCTCTGTATGGCTGGATATGGGGGAGGATGGATTTAGGGAAGATGACCCTGGCCCAGCCCCAGCTCAGTGCAGGACAGCCCCTACGGCGGGCACACCCCAGCCTGCCCTGATGGTGTCTGTGGGTGTTTGATGCTGTTTTCCACCTCGGAGTTTTGGATTTTTGCAATCGAGCATGGAGACTAATGTAGATTTTCCCCTGTGCTCAGCAGCCTTCCCTCTCAGACCTGCAGAGTTGGGCCCAGCCTACTTATCTTTACCTGGAGAAGGAGATGGCAACCCACTCCCGTGTTCTTGCCTGGAAAATCCCATGGACGGACGAGCCTGGTAGGCTACAGTCCATGGGGTTGCAAAGAGTCAAACACGACTGAGCGACTTCACTTCACTCACTTCATGCTTTATCACTGGAGAAGGAAATGGCAACCCACTCCAGTATTCTTGCCTGGAGAATCCCATGGACACAGGAGCCTGGCGGGCCATGGTCCATGGAGTCCCAGAGGGTTGGACAGGACTGAAGTGACTAAGCACGCACGCACTTATCTTTACCAGTGCCCATCACCCTTCCCCCAGCCCAGAGCATCTTTTTTCTTTCTTTTGGCCATGCCATGTGGAATCTTAGATTCCCACCCAGGTATTGAAGTTGTGCCCCCTGCACTGGAAGCTCAGAGTCTTAACCGCTGGACCGCCAGAGAAGGCCCCCATAAACGAGTCTAACAGGCAGAAATGTCCTCAACCGCGCCTCCTACCACGCCCATGACTCCCTCTTGTTCTAGAATTCAGGGTGGGACTCCTGACTGATCCGTCCCCCTGCAGGTCTCTTCTTGGCTCCCGGGCCTCTGAGAACCCCAAGCGGTGCCCAGTCCCAGGAGGGAGGGAGAGATCGGTACGTCACCATCTGCACAGATAACACCGAGGCTCCGAGGGGAGGTTTGCTGGAGGCCCTGTGCTGGCAGTGGCCAGAGGCAGAGTTCAAACCCAGGTCTCGCCATTTGCTGCTTCTCTTTCATTCATTCATTCACTCGGCTCAGTTACTGAACAGCTACTCTGTGTCAGACACTGCTCGGTGATCACAGTGCCTGCCCTGGCCGGGGGACCAGAACTTAGCCCAGCGACATAGCCAGCTACCCCATGCTGTCCCCTGGAGCTCTGTGACATGGAACTGTGCTACATCTGTGGCTGCTAACCATGTCTGGTTACTGGGCACTCGAAATGTGACTAGTGCAAATGTGGAACTGAATTCTTTTTTTAAAAAATTAATTTATTTTAATTGGAGGCTAATTACTTTACAATATTGTAGCGGTTTTTGCCATACATTGACATGAATCAGCCATGGGTGTACGTGTGTCCCCCATCCTGAACCCCCCTCCCATGTCCTTCCCCATCCTATCCCTCAGGGTCATCCCAGTGCACCAGCCCTGAGCGCCCTGTCTCATGCATCGAACCTGGACTGGCGATCTAGTTCACATATGGTAATATCCATGTTTCAGTGCTGTTCTCTCAGATCATCCCACCCTCGCCTTCTCCCACAGAATCCAAAAGTCTGTTCTTTACATCTGTGTCCCTTTTGCTGTCTCGCACATAGGGTCATTGTTGCCATCTTTCTAAATGGAATTGAATTCTTAATTTTAACTTCAGTGGCCACATGCGGCTCATGGCTACTGGGTTGGACGTTATGGGTGTGACAGTCCTCTGAGGAGCAGTCATTCATGGCATCGGATGGTAGGTCTCAGACTCAAACGCGAGCAGGGGGACCGTGTTGATTTCCCAGGGGGCAGCTTAGGGTCTGTCTCCTTTCCCAGCTGTCAGTATATTAAACTCACAGGTGTTTGCTTCAGACCCACAAAGGAGTCAGTCACTCTTTTCTCTGAAATGCAAGACCTTCCTAACCCATCGTGCAGTCTTCCCCGTGTTTTTTTCCTTGTTGAGGTGTAACTTATATAGAGTAAAATTGCACAGTCCAGAAGCAAACGGTTTGACGAGTTTTGACAACTGTTGACACCCGTGTAACCCCGGTGGCATCAAGATAGAGGACACTTCCAGAATATTTCCGCTTTCCCAGACGGCTCCCTCATGCTCCTTTCCAGTAAGTCCTGTCCTCAGAGCAACTGCTGTGCTGACATCTGTCACCATAGATTAGTTTTGTCTGTTTTTAAGCCTGACAGCAATCATTTTTGCACTTTTGACTGAGACAAGGTTTTAAGAAATAGTTCCCTTTGTTGGAGACACAGAACTCCAGGATGATGAAAAGAGGCAGTTGAGCCTGGGTCACAGCGAGGAGGAGACCGGAAAGCGGGGAGGGATGGGGTCCACAGGGGCCTGGGGCTTTGTGGCCGGTCCAGAGGGGGCAGCCACTCTTCAGCTCGAGCTGGCTGTGGCTACTTGAGAACGTGGGCCCAGCACTTCCAAGTCTTTTTTTTTAATCCTTTTTTTTTTTTTTCCCCTTCTGCCAAGTCTTTTTTAAAGGAAAGCTGAAAATACTGGTTTTCATGTAAAATCTCCTTAATGTTGGCATTTCAAAACGTGTTACAACATTGCGGGCCAGGTAATTCACATCTGTGTTAGACCTGCCGTGTGGACTGCCGGGATGTGAGATCTGCCTTGGGCTCATCAGGATGTTAAGTTACCATTCTGTCTAATACTTGTGGAGTGGGCCCTTGGCTCCAGGTCCTGTTCTAAGTACTCGATGTTATTAAGTCCTCTAATCCTCTTAATAATCTATTAATACATCCATTTCACAGATAAGTAAACTGAGCCGCGAGAGGGATTACAGGGCTCGCCCAAGGTTACAGGGTACTTGGCTGGCACTTGAACCCTTACTATCTGCTTTATGAGTCCCACCTCTTAAGCACTACACGCCCTTCCCCTTGAGGAGTGGGGGCGGAAGGCAAAGCCTCCCCAGGGATGGTTATGCCATTCGGGGTGCAGCTTGGCCAGCCAAGAGCACTCCCGCCCTGAATGAGTGACGGAGCCAGAGGCTGGGGCCCCACCTGCTGGGCCCACCTGCCCTGGCACAGTCCGTTTTCATGTCCGGGCACCTTGGCTGTCAGCTGGTGGAGCCCTAGTTTTTAAAAGTGCTGGGAAAGCAGCCAGGGGTGGGGCTGGCAGGCTGGAAGCCTGGCTGAGGGTATCTGGGAGCGCTGGGCAAGTGGGGACAGAAGCTGCAGTAAGCTGGCAGGGGGAGGGCCCAGGCCCAGAGGGTGACAGGGCCTTGGAGGAGGTGCCAGCCGCAGAGCGAGCCCGCCGGCCCGGGGTGAGGCCAGGCCGCTGCTGCGGGGAGCTGATGGCTGCGGTATCCCCACCCGCTGATGCTGCGCTCACACAGGCCTGTCTCCTGGGGAAGGTCAGGAAGGGGAAGGTAAGGATCACAAGGACAGACAATGCTACCTTTCCATTCTCCCCTAGTGCTTCTGCAGGTGGGGACACTGAAGCCCAGAGAGGGCGCCGCCAGGACCAGACCTGGACTTCCGGCTCCCCATCCTGCCCTCTCTCCGCTCCATTTGGGTCCACATTCCTCAGGACCCAGAGCTGTGGGACAAGGAGGTCTGTGGTCGCTGGCAGGCAAGCGTTCCAGAAGCCTGAGGCATGTGCCAGAGGGAGGCCAGACCCTCCCCTCTGGCCCCTGTCTATGTCACTGAGCCAGGGCCGGCCCTGTTTGAAAGAAGCTTTTGCCATTATTTCTTTTTTCTCCAGCTTGATCATCACACCTGCTTTTGGGAGATGTACTCTTATTATCCCCGGTATTACCAGTGAGAAAGCCAGTGCTTGGAGAGGTAGACATCCCTGCCAGAAAGTTGGTGGGTTGAATGAGTGATGTATGTCGAGTGCTCACCGCCGTTCTGGTACATAGCAAAGGGCCATGGGCTTGTGGGCCGGAACAGGGGTGAGGGGTGAGGGGGCAGGATTGGGGAAGGAGGACATCCTGCATAAGGTGACACGGACTGGGCTTTGGGGAGCTGAGCCTCTCAGGCAGCTGGGTCCCCTAAGGTCAAGGATGCTTCCTAAGTAAGACCACGTAACGTGGGTGGTACCCCAGAGCTCTCACAAACCTTCCAGCAGCCCACCCCCCCAACACACAGGGGAGCCCTCCGGGTCTGGCTCCAGGTCTTGTGCTCCAAGGAGCAGCCTGACCTTGAGGTCCTCTCGTCACCTCTCTGAGCCTCAGTTTTCTCATCTGTCAAATGGGTACAGTGCTACCTACCATGCAGGGTTGTGATGAGGGCATATGATAGGTGCTCAGTAAACAGGCATCACAGAATCTCTAGGAAACACCTGTTGAATCGACTTGAACTTTTAAGGACAGAGGACAGACATATTCCAAGTGTAGCCCAGGAAAGCTTGATCCATACTTCAGTGCAGAACCAAAAAAATCTCAACTCCAGCTTGTGAGGGTCATGTTTTAGAGGGTTAAGAGGAGCTGCTTGGCCCTCTTCAGCTATGTCTACACTGGAAGAAGGCACTAGGGGGCAAGTTTGTCATTAGTTCCCCCCACCCAAAAGCAGCAAACACTGAGTGCTTACTGTGTGCCAGACACGTGCTAAGCCCTTGCTTCATGCTATCACTTTATACAGGAGGCAGTGGGCTTGGCAGCCGGACCCTGGACCCTCCACCAGCGCGTGGTGGCACTGAGATCTGAACCGACGTAACCTGGCTCCAGACTCCGTTCTTAGGAATGGAAAATAATCTACCAGAAATATGTGCAAATATTCAGTGGGGGCAGTCTTTCACAATTCCAGCCTTTGCGTGCACGTGACTCCGTTTGCTCCTGGCGTCACTAGAGGAGGATGGTGTGTTTATGCCCATCTTGCAGTTGAGGATGCTGAGGCCCAGAGAGGTGGTGCGGGTTGACCGAGGCTGGAATGTGGGTCCATCCACCTGATTCCAAGTCCCGTGCTCTTTCTCCTGCTTCTCAGTCACCTCTTGGGGAAGAGTTATCTAGCCTGAGTGGTGACAGCCCGCAGGTCCCAGTGAGCTCTGCCTGTCCACTGCCACCACGGACCCAACCTCACTGGCAAGCATCGTGCCAGCCCCAGACCCCGTTTCCTGCAACCTTATCACTTTGATATCAGAGCTTTAGAGCCACTAGCTCTCAGAGAGAAACAGAGATGCTGCTGCTGCTGCTAAGTCACTTCAGTCGTGTCCGACTCTGTGCGACCCCATAGACGGCAGCTCACCAGGCTCCCCCGTCCCTGGGACTCTCCAGGCAAGAACACTGGAGTGGGTTGCCATTGCCTTCTCCAATGCGTGAAAGTGAAAAGTGAAAGGGAAGTCTCTCATTTGTGTCCGACTTTTAGCGACCCCATGGACTGCAGCCCACCAGGCTCCTCCGTCCATGGAATTTTCCAGGCAAGAGTACTGGAGTGGGGTGCCACTGCCTTCTCCGAAACAGAGATGAGGGATTTTCAAATTCCATTCCTCAGAACCCGTGAGGAAAGCAGACCCGGGGTCAGGATGTGGGGTTACTGAGCGCCTGAGTGCAGCTCCACTTGTCTGTTTTGTACTTTGGGTTGCAGTGTTAAGTTTTCAAAAACAAACGGCTCGACAGGACCCAGGCCCACGCACCAGCAGGCCAGGAGCCCTTGCACAAGGCGGGGCCTGGCAGCCAACTGGGCCCTCACCTACCAGTGTGCCCATAGTAACTGGCTCTACCACACCAAAGGGCTCACACAGCCCACACAGGGGGTCACCATATGGCTCTGGGGGCTAGTGGGGAGTGTTCTGTTGACGTATAGGACGTCTCCCGTAACAGGCCACCTTTTCAAAGACTGGGAAATGTAATCAACCTACCTAATACATGGAAATAAAAACAGAAATTAGGCAAAACAAGGCAACAGAGGAATATGCTCCAAGGTAAAACCCCAGAAAGAGAAAGAAAGAAAGGGAGCGCTCAGGCGTGTCCTACTCTTGCGATCCCACAAACTGCAGCCCGCCGGGCTCCTCTGTCCATGGGATTCTCCAGGCAAGATTACTGGAGTGGTTTGCCATTCCCTTCTCCAGGGGATCTTCTCGACCCAAGAATTGAACCCAGGTCTCCCTCATTGCAAGCAGATGCTTTACCGACAAACCTCAGAGGAAGACCTAAATGAAACGGAGATAGACCATCTATGCAATACAAAATTTAAGGAAATGGTCATAAAGATGTTCAACAAATATAGGAGAAGAATGGATGAACACAGAAGTTTAAGAAAGAATTAGAAAATAGAAAGAGAAACCAACTGAACAATACGATTGCTGTTCAGTCACTGAGTTATGTCCGACTCTTTGTGACCCCATGGATGGCAGTACACCATGCTCCCCTCTCCCTCACTATCTCTTGGAGATTGCTCAGATTCATGTCCATTAAGTTGGTGGTGCTACCTAACCATCTCATCATCTGCCACCCTATCTATTCTTTTTTTTGCCTTCCATCTTTTCCAGCATCAGGGTTTTTTCCAATGAGTCAGCTCTTTGCATCAGGTGGCCAAAGTAGTGGAGCTTCAGCTCTAGCATCAGTCCTTCCAATTAATATTCAGGGTTGATTTCCTTTAGGATTGACTGGTTTGATCTCCTTGCAGCCCAAGGGATTCTCAACAGTCCTCCAGCACCACATTTCAAAAGCATTAATTCTTTGGCACTCAGCCTTCTTTATGGTCCAACTCTCACATCCATACCTGACCACTGGAAAAACCATAACTTTGACTATATGGACTTTTGTTGGCAAAATGGTATCTTTGCTTTTTAATATGCTGTCTAGGTTTGTCATAGCTTTCCTTCCAAGGACCAAGCGTCTTTTAACTTCATGGCTGCAGTCACCGTCCACAATGATTTTGGAGCCCAAGAAAATTAAATTTGTCACTGCTTCCACTTCTTCTTCTCTATTTGCTATGAAATGATGGGACTGGATGCCATGGTCTTAGTTTTTTGAATGTTGAGTTTTAAGCCAGCTTTTCACTCTCATGAAACCTCATCAAGAGACTCTTTAGTTCCTCTTTACTTTCTGCCATTAGACTGATATCTTCATATCTGAGGTTATTGATATTTCTCCCAGCAACCTTGACTCCAGCTTGTGCCTCATCCTGTCTGGCATTTCACATGATGTACTCTGCATATAAGTGACAGGGTGATGGTATACAGCCTTGATGTACTCCTTTCCCAGTTTTGAACTAGTCAACTGTTCCATGTAAGGTTCTAACTGTTACTTCATAATCTGCTTACAGATTTCGCAGAGACAGGTAAGGTGGCCTGGTATTCCCATCTCTTTAAGAATTTTCCAGTTTGTTGTGACCCACACAATCAAAGGCTTTAGTGTAGTCAATGAAGCAGAAGTAGGCGTTTTTCCGTAATTCCCTTGCTTTCTCTATGATCCAGTGAATGTTGGCAATTTGATCTCTGGTTTGTCTACCTTTTCTAAACCTAGCTTGTACATCTGGAAGTTTTCAGTTCACGTACTGCTGTAGTTTACCTTGGAGGATTTTGAGCATAATCTTACTAGTATGTGAAATGAGTGTAGTTGTATGGTAGTTTGAGCATTCTTTGGCATTACCCTTCTTTGGGATTGGAATGAAAACTGACTTTTTCCAGTCCTCTGGCCACTGCTGAGTTTTGCAGATTTGCTGACATATTGAGTGCAGCAGAAAACCGGCAGCATCTTTTAGGATTTTAAGTAGCTCAGCTGGAATTTCATCACCTCCATTAGTTGTAGTGATGCTTTCTAAGGCCCATTTGACTTCATACTCAGGATGTCTGGCTCTAGGTGAGCGATCACACCATCGTGGTTATCTGGGACATTAAGACCTTTTTTGTGTAGTTCATCTGTATATTTATGTCACCTCTTCTTAATCTCTTCTGCTTCTTTTAGGTCCTTGCCATTTCTGTCTTTTATCATGCCCATCCTTTCATGAAATATTCCCTTGATATCTCCAATTTTCTTGAAGAGAGCTCTAGTATTTTCCATTCTATTGTTTTCCTCTATTTCTTTGCACTGTTCATTTAATAAGGCCTTCTTATCTCTTCTTGCTATTCTCTGGAACTCTGCATTCAGTCGGGTATATATTTCCCTTTCTCCTTTGCTTTTAAAGTGGAACAATACAATAACCAGAATTAAAAATGAGCTAGAAGGAATCAACAGTAGATTAGATGCAACTAGAGAGTGGCTCCTGCTCACCATCACTAGACAAGAGCCCACACAGCAAGAAAGACCCAGAACAGCTCCCTCCCCCAGAAAATCTTGAGCAAAATATTAGCAAATTGAATCCAACAATACATTAGAAGGATCATACACCATGATTGAGTGGGATTTATCCCAGGAATACAAGGATGGTTCAATATTTTCAAATCATTCAATGTTATACATCAAATTAACCAACTGAAGAATAAAAATCACATGATAATCTCAATCAGTCACTTCAGTCGCTCAGTCATGTCTGACTCTTTGCAAGCCCATGAACTGCAGCACGCCAGGCCTCCCTGTCCATCACCAACTCCCAGAGTTCACTCAAACTCACGTCCATCAAGTCTGTGATGCCATCCAGCCATCTCATCCTCTGTCGTCCCCTTTTCCCCAAAAACTTTTGACAGAATTCAACATCCATTTATGATTCAAAAAAAAAAAAAAAAAACCCAACAAAGTGAGTATAGAGAAACCATATCTCAGTATAAAGAAAGACACATATGACAAGCCCACTGCTAACAGCATACTCAATGGTAAAAATCTGAAAGCATTTCCTCTAAGATCAGAAAGAATACCGAATACCCACTCTCACCACTTTTATTCAACATAGTATTGGGAGTCCTAGCCACAGCAATCAGACAAGAAAAAGAAAAGGAATCCAAACTGGAAATCCAAAGAAATAAGGCTATCACTGTTTGCAGATGACGTAACACCATATATAGAAGATCTCATTAAAAAAAAAACAACTATTGAAACCAATAAATGAATTTAGTAAAGCTGCATGATACAAAATTAATATTAAGTAATCTGTTGTGTTTCTGTGCAGTAACAATGAATTATGAGAAAAAGAAATTAAGAAAACAATCCTGTTTACAATTGCATCCCAAAGTAAAATACCTAGGAATAAATTTAACCAAGGCAGTGAAAGACCTGTACACTGAAGAAATAAACTGAAGAAGACACCAAAAATGGAAGGATACACCATGCGTATGCACTGGAAGAATAACTCTTGTTAAAATGATCATACCACTCAAAGCAATATACGGGTTCAATGAAATCCCTATCCAAATACCAGTGGCATTTTCACAGAACTAGGACAGATAATTCTGAAATTTGTCTTGAAATACAAAAGAGCCCCCATAAGAGTCAAAATAATCTTGGGGGAAAAAAGCACAAAACTAAAGATGTCATCCTCTCTGACTTCAAGCTATAACAAAGCTACAATAATCAGAACAATGTGATACTGACGCAAATAGAGACACACTGATCAGTGGAACAGAGTTGAGAGTCCAGAAAGAAGCCCACACGTAATGGTCAATTAATCTGTGACAAAGGAGGCAAGAATATACAATGGGGGAAAAGACAAGCTCTTCAATAAACAGTGTTGGAAAACTGGACATGCAAAAGGATCAAACTGGACTGCTTTCTCACACACTGTGTACAAAAACTAAACTCAAAATGTATTAAAGATTTAAATGTAAGACCTGAAACTATAGAACTCCTAGAAGAAAACATAGGCAGTATGCCCTTTGACATTTTTTTAGGAGTAATCTTTGGATCTGTCTCCTCAGGCATGGGAAACAAAAGTCAATAAACAATTGGGAACACGTCAAGTGAAAAGCTTTTGCACGGTCAGTGAAACCACCAGTAAAATGAAAAGGCAGCAGACTGAATGGGAGAAAATATTTGCATGTGATGTATCTGATAAGTTAATACCAAAATATATAAAGAACTCATACAACTCAACATTAAAAAAGCAAACAACTGGCTTAAAAAATGGGCAGAGGACCTGAATGGTCATTTTTCCAAAGACATACAGCTGGTCAACTGACACACGAAAATAACGCCCAACAGCACTAATCATCAAAGAGACGCAAATCAAAACCACAGTAAGATATCACTTCATGCTTGTCAGAATGACTTTTATAGAAAAGGGAACAAATAAACGTTGGCAAGGATGTGGAGAAAAGGGAACCTTTGTGCGCGGTTAGTGGCAATATAATTTGGTGTAGCCTGTATGAAAAATAGCACGACGCTTCCTCAAAAAATTAAAAATAGACCTACCATGTTATCCATTCCTGGATAGTTTTCTGAAGAAAACAAAAACACTAATTTGGAAAAGATATATGCACTTCAGTGTTCATTGCAGCATTATTTAAAATAAGGTATGGAAGCAACCTAAGTACCCATTGATAGTTGGATGGATAAAGAAGATGTGGCACATATATATGCATATATGTATATATATATATGTATATATATATATAATGGGATATTACTCATACCTTAAAAATGAAATCTTGCCGTTTGTGACAACATGGATGGACCTAGAGGGTATTATGCTCAGTAAAATGAGTCAGATAGAGAAAGACAAACACAGTGTGATTTTATTTACATACAGAATCTTTTAAAAAATGAATAAATGTATCCAAAAGAGACTGAGTCATAGATACAGAGCGCAAACAGGTGGTTTGCTCATACAGAGGGGAGGCAATAGGGGGAAATGAGTGAAACAGGTGAGGGCGATCAGTAGTACAAACTTGCAGTGACAAATGAGTCTGGGGGATGAAGTGTGTAACGTGAGGAATAGTCAGTAACATTGTGATAATTTTGCATGGTGACTGATGTTAACTAGACTTATTATGGTGATCATTTTGCAACGTATCGAAATATCAAATCATTATATTGTAGGAACTAGTAATAACAGCATTTAGGTCAATTATACTTTGAAAATATTAAAATAAAATTGGATGTGTTAACTAAAAATAACAGTAGTAAATAAAGGATTCTACAGGGCTGAAAATACATATGCTTTCAAACCGCTGTTTAAATCAGCAACTACTTCCCCATTTTACAGAAAAACTGACTCCAAAGCATGTGCTTTTCCCATAAATGACGATAACGTTCAGGCATGTTCCACGTTTCTTAACTTACTTAGCCCTCACAACCCTGAGGGCAATAGTTGTCTCCATCTTACTGATGGGGACACTGAGGCTCAGGTGGTCAAGGGCCCTGCCTCCCAAGTTCACACTTTCAGCCACTCCCAGCCTGACAGGCATACCTCTTTTTGTCTTGGAGAAGGAAAACCACTTGCCGAGGCCCAGGGTGAGGCAGTGTCAGAAATGGGTCCAGAATATAGATCTTCTGAGTCCCGGCGGCAAGCCCTGGTTACCTCCCACGGTCCAGGACGTCTCTGGACTGCAGATGGAGACGAGCCAGGCCTGTATGGAGCCTGGCTCTGTTCTTCACTGGCTGTGTGACTTTGCCCAAGTGAACGGACCTCTCTGAGCCTGTTCCCTCTCCCTCGAAAAGGAGTGATAGGGCCACATCATGGAGTTTATCGTGAAATCTAAACAGGATCATCCACATGAGTAAGTCTGCCCAGGGCCTGGCACAAACCGAGAGCCCTGGCCACCCTCAGTTCAGGGATCCGAGGGATCCCCAAAGCTTCCTGCCCCACCCGCCTCCTCCTCCTCCTCTCCCCACCCCTCTCCCACCCACCTGTGTAACACAGATAGTAATTACAACTATTTCCATGAACCGCTTCCTGCTTGAGCCTAATTACTAGGTGGCTCAGTCATCACCATTATAAATGTCACTAAGCGAGGCGGATTAACTTTGTCCTAGGTTTTATGTGATTAGATCAGCAATTGCTCAGGCACGCTTGGTCTTCCCAGCCTGAGACTTACCCAGCCTGGTCATCCTGCACAGCTTAGGGCCTGTTCCTGGTTTCTGGTCAGCCTCAATACCTGATGGCTCGGTGATCACAGCGGGCAACTCGGCCCCTGCAACTTCCCTGGTGGTCCTGTGGTTAAGACTCTGTGCTTCAGATGCAGGGCATGCGGGTTTGATGCCTAATCAGGGAACTAAGATCCCACATGCCGCACTGTACAGCCAAAAAAAAAAAAAGAAGTGGACAACTCAGCCCCTTTGCCCTGACCTAGAGGTGGTGCCTGAAGCGGTAAGGATGGAGCAGGTTGCTGCTGCCGTCATATTTGTCATGTGGGCTTTGCAAATAGATACATCTGGGCTGCAGCCCAGGCTTTGTTAGTTACCAGCTGTGTGACTCTGGGGCAAGTTACTGACCCTTCTTGTACTACAGTTGTTTTACACTGTGTAATTGGGAGTTAAAGTTAAATTACACTGTGTAATGTCAAGTTAAAGCACGGTGCCTGGCATGTCATGGGTCCTCCTAGTTCCTCCCCTTCCCATCTTCTGTCATCTTCAGTGTGAAGAGCCAGCCCTTTCTGAACCCCACCCACACAGTAACATCTCCTGAACGCTACTTCTCTGCGAGGCACTGGACTGAAGACTTTAGGCATCTTATTTAAGGCATATAAAGACCCTGGGGCTTCCCAGGAGGCGCTAGTGGTAAAGAACCTGCCTGCCAATGCAGAAGCTGAAAGAGACATGGGTTTGATCCCTGGGCCAGGAAGATCCCTTGGAGGAGGAAATGGCAACCCACTCCAATCTTCTTTTCTGGAGAATCACATGGACAGAGGAGCCTGGCGGGCTACAGTCCGCAAAGAGCCGGTCATGACTGAGTGACTTAGGACACGGATAGCATACAAAGACCCTGGGCTTCCCTGGTGGCTCAGACGTAAAGAATCTGCCTGCAGTGCGGGCGACCTAGATTTGATCCCTAGTTCTGGAAGATCCCCTGGAGTACGGAATGGCTACCTACTCTGGTATTCTTGCTTGGGAAATCCCATGGACAGAGAGGCCTGGTGGGCTACAGTCCAAAGGGTTGTGAAGGGTTGGACACGACTGAAGTGACTTAGCAGGCACACATAAAGACCCTATGAAGCAGATATCACAATCATTTGATAGGAGAGAAAACAACAGTATAGAAAGCTCTGTCAAGGTCACACAGCTGCAGTTGGATGCTGGTCACTGTATTGGGATGAGATGCTAGAAGCCTGTGTAGCTGCCTTCAGGGACCACAGTAAAGTCCGAGAAGGCTGCCTGTAGGAAGATGCATCTGAGCTGAGGGGTCAGGGGAAGGAGGAGAGGAAAAGCCTCCCAGACAGGAGACAATGGATACGCCAAGGCCTGGAAGAGAAAGCACAGTGTGTTTAAGGGCCTGACTATTCCTATTTTACTGAGGTTCAGGCGTCAGTGGGAGGCTGGAGAGGATCCAGGAGCAGCCTGAGAGGTGGGCGGAGGTTGGGAACCCCACCAGGACTCATGCTCTCACCTGCCAGTTCCAGGGAAACTTTGTGAGGAGGAGGAGAGTGACTGGATCATATCAGTTAGTTTAAACAGTTCTGCTGGAGCCAGCTGGGGGGTGGCGGACTCGGAGGAGTGAGGGGTTCTAAATCAGGGATGGCTTCCAGGCAGAGAAGGAGCAGAACCAAGTGGGCCTGGACAGAGGGGCAGAGATAGAGGCAGGCAGGTGGGGTGGAGAGAGGTGAGGTAGGAGGCTTGCACGGGGGCTGGACAGTCAGCAGGATGGTAGCGGCCTGTGTTGAGGAGCAAAGAGGCTGCCGGCCAAGCTGGACTTGGGTGTGGGCTGGCCACCTCGGCAGGCGCTGGAGCGCAGTCCACTGGCAACAGGTGAAGGCTCTCAATGCCTCCTGGGGCCCCCGGGCAGGTGAGTCAACACCAGGCCAAGTGGGTGAGTGTTTTCCAGCTCCCTGCATGTGTGGGCTGGTCTCCGGCTGCCAGCACGTTAGGGGGAGCCCAGCCTGGGACTCTGGTCCCAGACTAGGGTGATTGACTCATTGACTGGCAGAGCTGTAGCCTTCTCCTTGGAGGTGGTGAGCAGCCGTGTAAGCTCTGTGCCCTTGACCTTCCGGTCTAACTCACCTTTAGGCCTCCCTGAACTCCTAACTGTCCCCTTGTTCCTGCTCACCTTCCCCCTCCATGCTTAGGCCTCCAGGCCCTCCCGACCTAAAGTGCAATCTCTCTCCCCACCGCCCCCCGCACCCCCCAGTTGTATTCCTCTATTTCCCACGTCTCAGACAGGCAGCCTGTCGTCTCCAAAAGAAGTCGACCTAGAGAGCCAGGCCCCAGGGTAGCATGAGGAAAGAGGAAGAGGATCTCAGAGGGTCAGGAGGATCCGGGTTGGAGTCCCAGCTCTGCCCTAAGGGCAAGCTGCTTCCTTCCTCTGTCCTCAGTCTCCATCTGTGAAACAGGTCCCTGTGTTTGTTCCACAGGGTGATGCAGCGTGAGACAAATGAGACCAAGGTATAAAAGAGCCTTGAGAATCGGGTGGTGCTGGGCTTTTGGTGGTGTCAAGAACTTTTTATTCTGTTTTCAGTTTAGTCGCTCAGTCGTGTCCGACTCTTTGCGACCCCATGAATCGCAGCACACCAGGCCTCCCTGTCCATCACCAACTCCTGGAGTTCACTGAGACTCACGTCCATCGAGTCAGTGATGCCATCCAGCCATCTCATCCTCTGTCGTCCCCTTCTCCTCCTGCCCCCAATCCCTTCCAGCATCAGAATATTTTCCAATGAGTCAACTCTTCGTATGAGGTGGCCAAAGTACCGGAGTTTCAGCTTTAACATCATTCCTTCCAAAGAAATCCCAGGGCTGATCTCCTTCAGAATGGACTGGTTGGATCTCCTTGCAGTCCAAGGGACTCTCAAGAGTCTTCTCCAACACCACAGTTCAAAAGCATCAATTCTTCGGCGCTCAGCCTTCTTCACAGTCCAACTCTCACATCCATACATGACCACAGGAAAAACCATAGCCTTGACTAGACGGACCTTTGCTGGCAAAGTAATGTCTCTGCTTTTGAATACGCTATCTAGGTTGGTCATAACTTTCCTTCCAAGGAGTAAGCGTCTTTTAATTTCATGGCTGCAGTCACCATCTGCAGTGATTTTGGAGCCCCAAAAAATAAAGTCTGACACTGTTTCCACTGTTTCCCCATCTATTTCCCATCAAGTGATGGGACCGGATGCCATGATCTTCGTTTTCTGAATGTTGAGCTTTAAGCCAACTTTTTCACTCTCCACTTTCACTTTCATCAAGAGGCTTTTGAGTTCCTCTTCACTTTCTGCCATAAGGGTGGTGTCATCTGCATATCTGAGGTTATTGATATTCCTCCCAGCAATCTTGATTCCAGCTTGGGCTTCTTCCAGCCCAGCGTTTCTCATGATGTACTCTGCATATAAGTTAAATAAGGAGGGTGACAATATACAGCCTTGACGTACTCCTTTCCCAATTTGGAACCAGTCTGTTGTTCCATGTCCAGTTCTAACTGTTGCTTCCTGACCTGCATACAGATTTCTCAAGAGGCAGCTAATTATTTTTTTTTAATAAACATTTTATTTTAGAGCCGTTTTAGATGTATAGCATCATTGGGAAGATTGAAGAGAGTTCCTTTATATCCCATACCTGGTTCCCCTATTATTTATATATGACATGGAACATTTGTCACAATTAATGAACTAACATTGGTATATTGTCACTAACTAAAGTCTTCTATGCCTCTTTTTTTTGACCTTGCTTTGCGGGATCCTAGTTTCTGGACCAGAGACGGAATGAACCCAAGCCCCCTGCACTGGGTGCATGGAGTCCCAACTACTGGCCCTCCAAGGAAGTCCCTTAATTTGTCTTTTTTTTTTTTTTAATTTCAATTTTTTTTGGCCATGTCACATGGCTTGTGGGATCTTAGTGCCCCAACTAGGGATTGAACCCTGAGTCACAGCATTGGAAGCACCGAGTCTTAACCACCTGACTGCTGGGGGATTCCCTCAGTTTTCTTGAAGTTTCTGCCTAAGGTCCTTTTTCTGTTCTAGGATCCCACCAAGCGTGTACTGTGCTTAGTCGTTCAGTTGTGTCCAACTATTTGGGACCGTAGCCCACCAGGTACCTCTGTCCATGGGGATTCTCCAGGCAAGAATACTGGAGTGGGTAGCCTATCCCTTCTCCAGGGGATCTTCCCAACCCAGGAATCAAACCGGGGTCTCCTGCACTGCAGGCAGATTCTTTACCAGCTGAGGTACTGGGGTAGCCCCCCCCCCCTCCCCGCACCAAGCATACCCCATTACATTTACTTGCTGTGTCTCCTTAAGTTCATCTTGACTGTGGCCATTGCTCTGGGGAGGAAAGCACAGAGGTAAAGTGCCATTTGCATCCCATCGTGTCAGGAGTACATCATATCCTTCAGTAATTGGACTTATCATTGTGGACATTAGCCTTGATCACCCAGGAAGATGGCTGCTTTTGCCTTGTACGGCAGCAGAGCGAGATTCACAACCAGTATTAACTGAGCTAAGGCCAAGATCAGAAAATCTGGACGGGTGCAGAAGCAAATGGGAAAGCTGAGGAAGGAGAATAAACAAAAGCAGCTTATCAGGCTGCCGTGTTTCCCCCCAAGTGCCAGGTCACTTGGGGATGGGATGCTTGGTACCAGGCAGTTCGTTTCAGCTCATTAAAGCTTTTCAGGGACTCCCCTGGTGGTCCAGTGGCTAAGACTCCGTGCTCCCAATGCAGGGAGCCTGGGTTCAATCCCTGGTTGGGGAACTAGAGCCCACATGCCACAATTAAGAGTTCATATGCTGCAACTAAGACTAGCTCAGCCAAATAAATAGATTAAAACAAAATCTTTATACTGAACCATTTTATAGATGAGGAAGCCGAGGCCTTAGGAGGGAAACGACATGGTCACATGATCCAGGGGCCCAGGTCTGTCTTTACTGCTTCATTCCTGCTGTTGAATAAATACATCGAAGCTGCAGTCCCAGGAGAGTCAAGTTAGGACAGGGATGTTTAGTGATGCAGGTTGTTTCAAATTCACTTTATTCCAAAAAGGATTCATGATGGGTTGCAACTGAAACACATCAATCAAATGATACACAGTAGAAATGAAAAATCAGGAGCAGAGAAAATAGAGCAGAAAATGTGGACAAGGACAAAGCTGAACATAAAGGCCAGAAAAGCGCTTGATTTGGCTGTGAGCTTCCTCAGCTAATTCCTGTGATTCTTCTTATCAAAGAGCTAAGAAGCAGTTCACTCCTCCAGGAACTTTGTGGTAAATTTAAAAAGGACTTAATCACATGGAGGGATTCCCAACGGGTCCAGTGGCTAAGACTCTGCACTCCCAATGCGGGGAGCCTGGGTTCGATCCCTGGTCAAGGAACTAGATCCCACATGCCGCAACTAACAGTTCTCATTTGCTGCCACTAAAGATCCTGCAAGCTGCCGTTAAGACAAGATCTCGAGTGTGGCAACGAAGGCCTGGCACAGCCAAATGAATAAATATTTAAAACAAGAAATGAATCACATGGAAATTTCTCATGTAAAAGACACTGAGCAATGTTATAGATCATGTAACAGTAGCAGTAGGTGTTACCTGGTATCATCTTCCGGAGCAATGGCTATATATTTACTATATGCTCCTTGCCCAAATTTGTCGTATTTGAATTTTACTTGTCACCAAGCAACTCCACCCTGTTTTTTCTTCACTGAAGTCACAGATGCCTTTGCCCGAGTGAAAATCTTGGATACAAATTAACCAGTTATCTACATACCAGGTTCTGTGCTGGATACGGGGGATGGAGGGAAATAATGTACTTGTCGCCCATCCCCCAGGTCCATCCCTGCGGTGAAGACACCTGGACAAAGGCCTGAATGAAGCGCAGATGCTATGCTTGGGGTACACCAGAGGGGCGGGCATGATTCCCTCTGAGTCGGGAGAAGGGGGGACTTCCTGGAGGAAGAGGTAGGCTAGACATGGAGACCGGTAGCTGTGGTGGAGACAGCATAGTCTTTTGTGTTTTTCTGGCGGCGTCGAGTCTTAGTTGTGGCACATGGGATCTAGTTCCCTGACCAAGGATCAAACCCAGGCCCCCTGCGTTGGGAGTGCAGACTCTTAGCCACTGGACCACCAGGCACGTCCCAAGACGGGGACCTGGGAAAGAGGGTATCAGTCATAGGTCCCTTGAGGGTGGGGAGCAAGTGCTACCCCCTCAGCTTACAGCCTGGGGCCTGACAGATGTCATGGACTCAGCAGACTCCTTTTGGGAGGTCGGCACCCACAGGGATAGCTCAGGGGTCAGGGTGACGGCCATACACCCGAGAGGTGTGTGGAGGATGCGTCTGGGGAGGCAGGTTTGGGCCAGTTCAGGGGAGCCCTTGCATGTCAAGCTAAGGAGTTTGGATTTTGTCTTTTAGGCGGTGGGGATCAATTGGAGGCTTCTGAGCCCTGTGTCTTGTAAGTAGTGATGGTACAGATAGTAACAGGGAACACTTGGTGGGGATATGCTGTGTGCCCAGCACTGCCCTGAGCACTTTATTTATTTTTAAGTTTTAGATTTTTAAAATTTTTATTTTGGGCTGCACTGGGTCTTCGTTGCTAGGCACGGGCTTTCTTTAGCTGCAGCGAGCAGGGACTGTGCTCTTCTTTGCGGTACGCGGGCCTTTCTGCAGCAGCATCTCTCCTGAGGCGGGTGGGCTCTGGGGAGTGCAGGCGTCAGTAGTTGTAGTCCACAGACTTAGTTGCTCCGCGACATGTGGAATCTTCCCAGACCAGGGATCGGACCCGTGTCCCCTGCATTGGCAGGCGAATTCTCAACCACTGGACAGCCAGAGAAATCCCTAAG
The DNA here is from genome assembly GCF_029407905.1 of Bubalus kerabau. Lineage (NCBI taxonomy): Eukaryota > Metazoa > Chordata > Mammalia > Artiodactyla > Bovidae > Bubalus > Bubalus kerabau. The sequence goes on from NC_073626.1 coordinate 185,265,044, forward strand.
CGCTTCATATTAACTAAGTGTCGCAACAGTCCTATGAGGGAGGTGCTATTATTATCATCCCCATTTTACAGATGAGACTGCCGAGGCCGAGGGGCTGAGTCACTTGTCCGGGCTCACACAGCTGGGACATGGCATTAGTGAGGATCTGAACTGAAGCTTGGAACTAGAGCTTTTCCTCACTCTATTATTGTCCTTGTTAAACATAAGTATTTAACTAACATAAAACACGGAGAAGGAAATGGCAACCCGCTCCAGTGTTCTTGCCTGGAGAATCCTGTGGACAGAGGAGCCTGGTGCGCTGCTGTCCATGGGGTCTCACAGAGTCAGACACGACTGAAGTGACTTAGCAGCAGCAACATAAAACATGAGTGTGTATTAGGTGGGCTTCCCAGGTGGTGCCAGTGGTAAAGAATCCACCTACCAATGCAGGAAGAGAAGTGAGAGTCGCTCAGTCATGTCCGACTCTTTGTGACCCCATGGACTGTATAGCCCGCCAGGCTCCTCTGTCCATGGAATTCTCCAGGCCAGAATAGTGGAGTGGGTAGCCTTTCCCTTCTCCAGAGGATCTTCCCGACCCAGGGATCAAGCCCAGGTCTCCTGTATTGCAGGCAGATTCTTTACCCTCTGAGCCACCAGGGAAGCCAATTGCAGGAGACACAGGAAACACAGGTTCAATCCCTGGGTCAGGAAGATCCCCTGGAGAAGGGAATGGCTACCCACTCCAGTATTCTTGCCTGGAAAATTCCACAGGCAGAGGAACCTGGAGGGCTACAGTCCATGGGCTTGCATAGAGTCAGACAGGACTGAGTGCATGTACACATAAGGATTTAACAGCTCTGAACTAATTACTGGCACAAAAGGCAAGAACTGATGGGGCTCTGGCCATAGGGCAGCATTTCTAAGAAGCTGAGACTTAGAATGTGAAAACGACTTGTGGGCTGTGGTCAGGGAGTCCCAAGCCTCTGAATTTCACTGAATTTCACCCACAGCTGCTCTTTTTTTTTTGCCTCTGACGAGCTCTCAGTTTCTTGGAAGATCCCCCTCCTTTGGCCATACCAACACAAAAGCCATTGGAGTGACTGACGTGGTTAGGAAAGATGACCCTGTGGGGTCACACCCGGTGCCACTGAGCCCAGAGGCCTTTGTCATCAGAAACACATGAGCATTTATAACACTTCTCGTTTCTGTTTCAGCCCAGGCCTTTGATTTCCACAGGGTGGGGTTTCCAGAGCCGGGCACCATCACACCCTCCATCTGTCTGTCTTTCATCACCGTCTCTGTGATGGATCTGGGGACCGTGGTTCCCACTGCTCCGCTCCTGGTCTCCGCCTAGCCCTTCTCACGAACGCCAGGCCCTCACTTCTCATCCACCGCTCAGCGGGGCCAGGAGAGGAGCGTGCAGATCAGGGCAGCCTCTCCCCACAAAGCCGCAGTTGTTTGTCCTTTCCCTAAAGCTCCCTGGCCGTGGGTGTCCCCACGACCACAAACAAGGCCGTTAGGGAGAACAGCCCTGGCTGGCCTGCCACTCAGCGCCCCTGAAGTCCATGCCGTCCCCGCCTGGAGCAGCAGCTCCCCTTCTGCAAAGAGCAGGAGGCCCCACAATCCAGGCCCTGCTCTGCCGCGCACGAGCTGAGCGCCCGAGGTTCTCTGGAGGCGGTGCGGTGGGCTGGGGCAGCCAGGACTCCCATCCCGGTTCTCTGACTCTCTAGCCAGGGAGGGGACCTGCAGGAGGGCCGAGGGGGACTGGGAGGGGGGTGCCTCCTCCCCCATCCTCAGTCTCCTCTGCCAAGTGGAAGTGGGAAGTGGATATCCCACCGCACCGGGCTTCCCGGAGTCAGGAGGGATACGGATGGCTGGGGCCCCGCGGCTCAGCATAGACTTTTGTTCTGTCCAGCCCCTCTCCGTGCCTGGCCCCCTCCCACATCTCCCATGAAAGGGAAGTGATACCTGCCAAGGCTGGGGCTTTGGTGGGTGTGGGGACCCAACAAGACAGTGATCAGAGGGCCCCACCCAGAACTGGGTGGGTAAGAGACAGGGCTCCCCCCACCCAGCACCCCTCCCGCCCCGTCTTTGAAATGCTACCTCCTGACTGGGGCCCATGGTGCTCCCCACGGAGCAGAGACGCCTAAGCCATTCCCACGTCCGTCCGAGGTGGGTTCAGTTTCACTCCCCGGCCCCGGGGCAGGCGGCATCTCAAGAAGGGCCCCTCATCTTTTGTGTGCTGAAAAATAAACAGCTCTTGGTCTCCTTGGATTTCTACTCCAGAGGTAGGTGAGCTTCCCTGGTCATCCCTGCATGGACAGGCCGGCCTTGGCCCCTGGGATGGGCTGCCAGCCTCCTCCCTCACCTCTCACCTTCGCGCAGATGCCCATGGAAGCTCCAGCCCCACTCTAGGCCTTTGGGGATGTAGGGCCTCGCAGGACCCAGCCCTCCCTTCTAGGTTCTCCTAATTAAGGTGCTGTGTGCATCAGTAGAAGGAAACGTGGGATGTGGGGAGGGGTCAGGGAAGGTAGAGGACACAGCACAGGAGGCCTGAGGCTGCGTGGGGTCAGACAAGACTGGTCTGGAGAGCTTTCCAGAAGGGCTGATCTCTGAGTTGAGACAGAAGGAGAAGCCATTGCTTCTCTACACCTAGGCCAGTTACTTCCCCAAGCCTCGGTTTCAGATTCTGTAAAAGAGACCGATGATACCTGCTTCAGAGCGAACAGCGAGAGGCTTCAATGAGACATGAGTATAGAAGAACGGACAAATACCTTGTCCCTCTAAGCGCCCAGGAAACAGTAGCTGCCTGCCGTGCCAGGCACGGGAGGTGTTTGGTGACTTGAATTTCTTTTTCAAGGGTCTTTTTCCTGGGGCAGTTAACACCTGTTACTTAGTGTAACTGGTTTCCAAAAAAAAAACAACCAAGGGTGAAATTAAAACAGCCCGATGGCCCTTTCTGTTTCTCCAGTGGGTAATGGGAAGTCCTGCACCCAGAGGGAGTGGAGCAGAAGAACCCAGAATTAGAATTCTTCCCACGGACCCTGCCTCCCCCAAGGTCCTCAGACATGTTCTCCTTGTCCTTGGGTATTGCAAAATTAGATGCACTTTCAAGGTCCTTCCCCAGAGTAATTTTCACTTCTCCTTTACTTGTTCTCGCATTCATTTTAACAGTGTTTGGAGCGCCTGTGCTATGGCAGCCGATGGGGATTCTCTGTGTCAGACAAGGTCCCAGCCCTGATAAAACTCACAATTTGGGGGAGGGGGAAGGAGACAGATGTTTAAAACCAGCATAAATAAGTAACAAACTGCAGTAAAACAGGTTGCCATGATCGATAATTTGGGTTCTGCTTGGGGTGGCTGGGACGTTTGAGGGTGTGACGTTTACGCTGACCTCTATCTGCAACAGGAGCCTGCACGGGAGGAGCAGAGACATGTCCAGACAGAGGGAACAGTGCTATAAAGGTCTCGAGGGCAGGAGACACTCGGAGAATCTGGGGAACAGAGGGAGGGCAGGAGAAGCTGGGGCCTGAGGCAGCGAGGTGGGAAAAGGGGCAGGGTGGGCAGGGGCCACGGGGGACCGGTAAGGGGACTGTCCCCACAGAATTGGGAGCAAGGGTGACAGGATCAGAGTTTCCTGCTGAAGGCTGGCTCTGGCTGCAGAGCAGGCTGTGAGAAGGCAGGAGGTGAAGCCAGGAGACCTGGGGAGCCCACCGAGACTGCCACCCCCGGTGTCACTCAGCCTCCTGTACCTGCTCCTTCACGCATCTGTGAAGTCAACTATGAGAGGGAACAGGAGTGCTCTGGAAAGCTGAGAAAAAGTGTATAAATGCGGGGGGTTCCAGGTCTTACCAGACATGGAGGGTCCTTTGGGCAACTGTTGGGTAGGCTTTTCTGGGACCTTGAGGGGCAGGGAGAGAGCCCGGTATCCAGAGCGCCCCACCTCTGAGGGAAGGTGGAGGGAACGGTCCTGTTCCTGGCTGTCAGCTCGCCCCAAAGCCGTTCCTGTTTTGAGGGTAAGATCACACCTTGGAGCCTGGAGCCAAGCATGGGCTTCCCTCCAGCACGCACAGAACATTTTTCATTCTAAGTCAGGAGAGTGCTCTGGAATTTTCTGAGATCATCGTGAACTCTGGCTTAAAGACCCCTGAACTAGAGGAAGGGGGAAATGAGAGGGGAGGCACATGCTTTTTTTATTCCGTGTGTGTGTGTGTGTGTGTGTGTCTGTTTTCCCCCCAATCTTTCTAGCTCCCATGGGGGAGGCCGCTCTTGGCGCAGCTAAGGGTCAATGGCGAGAGAAACTTCTCTCTTGACCTTTGCGGCCAAACTAGGGGCCCTTTCCTAATACCTGCCTTTTGGCATCTGCCACCACGGTTTATAGGAGGACTTCATGTTTCTTAGAAGGAAGGGTGGCCGCGAGCCCCTTCCTGCCTGCAAGCGGGAGGCGCCTCTCCCCGACCCCCACCCCACGCCCCCCGACCCCCACCCCCCCCCGACCTCTGGGAAGGGGGAGAAGGCTCCGTGTCCCCGGGGACTCTGGGGGGCGGTCTCCCGGCGCGGCCGGGGAGGGAGCCGGCGCGGCCGGGGAGGGAGCCGGAGCCGCGCGGGCCAGGCTCCGCCCTCGAAGGTGGTGCGAGGCCGGGCCCAGCCCCACGGCCGGCCCTCCGCGGCCAGAGCCGCGGGCGCGCGGCGGCGGGAACCCGGCGGGGAGCGGGCGTCGCGGGCGCACCATGCGGAGCCTGTGGCCGCCGCGTCCGGTGGCCGCGGCGCTGTCGGCGCTGGGGGTGAGGCTCGGGGTTGCATAAGCGGGGAAGGGGCGGGGGTGGCGGAGGGAGGCGGGACCCCCCTCGCCTCCCCCGGCGCGGGCCTGGCCGTGGGCCGGTCCCGGTGTCCCGGCCGGGGCGGGGCGCGGCGGCGGCGGCGCAGGCGGCGGGTGGCCGCTTCCCCGTTCTCCCCATTCGGGCGTGGGAGCCATGGAGGCGCTAAGAGAGTCCGTGCTGCACTTGACTTTGCAGATGTCTACCTACAAGCGGGCCACGCTGGACGAGGAGGACCTGGTGGACTCGCTGTCTGAGGGCGACGTGTACCCCAACCACCTGCAGGTAGGCGCCCCGGCGCTCTGCGTGCCCCCCCTCAGCCCTGGCCGACCGGGCTATCCTGCCCGCCACCGGGGGGAGGGGGGGGGAATGTGAGGGGGCCCGTGCCAGCCCGCCAGCTCCGTGGGTTAAGAAAAGCCTGTTCTGGGTTAGCAGTACCTCTGAGGCGCTGGGCTCCCCAAAGGGCCTCCCCGCTCCACTTCCACGCGTCCCCAAACCCTCTGGACCACCTGCTACTGGGTTACAACCCAGGTGGCCAAGTGGAAGAAGCATCCTGGAGGGGTAAGCTGGTCCAGTTCTCTTTTCACAGGGAGGGGGCCAGTCCCTGAGTGCTGAGACTTGCCCAGAGTTTTAGGCAGAGCCTAAAATCCTCCGAGTTGTAGCATGGAAAGTCCCAGAACCCTGTCAGTCCTGGGCAGACAGGGGGTGCTTGGTCACCCTGTCTGGTGGACGTTACCCCACATTCCTCCTCTTCTGCCCCCAAACTCCGCGTGTCCTGGGGGCTAGAGCCCAGCCTCTGCTCGTCTCTCCCTGCCCCTTCCAGCCTCTACTTGGAAAGCCCAGTTCCTCCCCCACCAGGCTCTGCCCCCTGGGGCTCAAATGTGCCCACCACCTCTGCCTCCCAGAGGGACTGAGCTGGGGCAGTCCAGACCAGGACCTCAACCCTGGCTGGGTGTGAACTGAAACAGGTGGACCTGAGGAATTTGGGAATTCCAAAGGATGCCCAGGGGGGCCCTGTGACCTGACACCTGGAAAACCGGCTCGCAGAGTCCCGGCCAGCAGCTCAGTTGAGGAGGCTTCGGCCAGGCCGACCCAGGGAGGCCTGCTGCAGGGACTGCTATCAGTTCACAAGCCGCCCCCAGAGGGGAAGCGTAGGTTGTGTGGAAGCCTAGACTGCCAGCCCCAGTCCTGCTCGGACACACCTCTCAGAAGCTGGGATCGTGATACTGGTAAAGGAAACAGCGCTGATTGACACTCGTTCAGTAGGCCCCGGGGAGGTCCAAACCCGACCCTGAGTGGTCTGCACACACTGGAGCGGGACTCTCTTGCCTACACCGTCCCACTGAGCCTTCAGGAGCAGCCCCGTGAGTTAATGTCCCCACTGCTCCCTCTTACAGATGAGGAAACTGAGGCTCTGAAAGGGGAGACAACTTGCCTTAGGTGCCCTGGAGCTAGAAATCTAGGAGTAAGAAACCAAACCCGGTCTGTCTAGAGCCGCTTCCCCGTGGACCCTTCTGAAGAGGCTAAAAATCCAGCAGGAAATTAGATTCCCGTGGCAGGCGCTTTTGCCTTCCCGAATCAAAACAGAATCTAATCAGCCGTCTTTTTCAGTCTCATCTTTCACAGAGGGTTCTAAATATATCAGCACAAAAGCATTTTGGAATTCACAACAAAGTACTGTGCTGTGCTGTTATCACCATACCGCAGCCCGCATGGGTATAGACTTTCTCAGGCCACAAAGCACATTCGTCAGCCTGAGGCTGCCTGGCAGAGGGGAGGTGCCCGGGGCTCCGGGGCGGGGGGGCCAGGTGTGAATCTGACACCGCCTGTGATCCTGGGCGATCTAAGCTTCTCTTCCTGCATCTGCACGATGGGAGTTGAGAGAACATGATCGTGGTGTGTGTTTCGGGGCGGCCAGGATTGTTGTTTGTGATCGTGAGGTAAGGGCTCTTGCGGCTGTGTTACACATGACAAGCTGAGTCTCAGAGAGGTTAGGGACATTCCTGTGGTCACAGAGCTGTCATGCGGTTGGAATGTAGTGTTGGTGCCCCGACACCAAACCACCCAGCTGGGTGTATCGTCCACTTTTACTACAGGATAAGCCCAAATGCTTGCCCCAAGGATTTGGAGGCATTTCTGTAGGTACCCAGCCTGGCTTTCCTTGAACCTCCATGACTTCCCCAAAGCAGACTAGCTAACGATTGTTCTTGTAAGAATCGAGAACCTTTTCGTCTCATCTTACAGAGTTTTCTATGAATTTTATGTCTTTAATCACAGGGAATTTTTTCCAGTATAGCAATTTTGTATACTAATTTGTGGAAAAAAGAGTCAAGTATAAAAAATATTTACAAAGAGACAGTAACCCCACCACTCAGAAATAACTACTTCTAGTTTTTCACATTTGCTTATATATATTTTTTATTATAATTGAGCTCACTCCACATCCATAACATTTTGTCCTACTTTTTTCATTTAATGCCACTTCATAAGCATTTTTTTGTGTTGTTAGGAACTTCTGAAACATCAGCTGTACCTCAGTTTTAAAAATACTTCCAAGGAGTTCCTTGATGGCTTAGTGGTTAGGACTTGATACCTTCACTGCTGAGGGCTGGGGTTTGATCCCTGGCCCAGGAACTAACATCCTGCAAGCCTTGTAGTACAGCCAAAAAATGAAACAACACTTCCAAAACATACTGCCATTAAATATCATAATACTTTATGGTACCAATATATAAAAATACATTTACTCAATCTGCTACAATTGGACAATAGGCCCAGTATCCATAACACTATGGGTGACCAGCTTCTAGCCTTTCGAATAATTTCCTGTGAGCAATTGCTAGAAACGCAACTGTTCCCTCAATTTTAGGCTTTTTAAAATAGATCCAATCCTCTTCCCCGCCCACCAAATCTCCATCTCTTGACGGGCAGCTATAAAAATCAGCTACTTGATTTTTCAAGATTTTGAAGCCCGTTGTTCCTGAAACTCCGGAGTTGTCAGTACCAACACTAGTAAACGACAATTTGCATCTTTCAGCCAAACTTGCCACCTTTTGCCTGAACATGCTGACAAAGTGTTGTATTTAGCTGGAGCAAATTTCTACCTGTACCTCACCTGAAAGGATTTTTCTTTTCCTTGATCTCATATGTGAGGTACAACTTAATTGCAATCAACTAAAATTCGTCAGGGTGGACTGAGTGCAGAGTTTAAAGCCCCAGCTCTAACATGGAGCCCCAGCTTTGCCTCTCGCAGACTCTGAGACCTGGAAGCTACTCAGTTAACCAGCTTTTTTTTTTTTTTTACAAGATGGGGTTGATAATAATCCACTTCTCAGAGCTGTTGCAGAGATTGAAATGAGACAATACAAGTGGAAACACCTAGTGTAATGCACAGAAAATGTATTTGGTTGGGATCATGATAAAAGCTCACCGGGCATGATATCTCAGTGATGCCCTAAACGCAATAGCTTTGTCTCTGTTCGGCTCAGACTGGCCGCCTTGTCTCTGTACCTCCCGGTACATACCATACCATTTCAGTGGCCCAAAGGGAAATAACTAAAGTTGTACCTGCAGCTGGGGCTTCCCAGGTGGTAAAGAATCCTCCTTCCAGTAAGGAAACAGAGGAAACAGGTTTGATCCCTGGGTGGGGAAGATCCCCTGGAGTAAGAAATGGCTACCCACTCCAGTATTCTTGCCCGGAAAATTCCATGGACAGAGGAGTCTGGAGGGCTACAGTCCACGGGGTCGCAGAGTCAGACACAGCTGAGCATGCACACGCCCCTGCAACCTAAACTGGGGAGCAAAGGCTGCTGCTGCTGCTGCTTAGTCACGTCAGTCGTGTCCAGCTCTGTGCAACCCCATGGACTGTGCTCACCAGGCTCCTCTGCAGGGAATTCTCAAGGCAGGAGTACTGAGTGGGTTGCCGTGCCCTCCTCCAGGGGATCTTCTCAACCCTGGGATCGAACCCAGGTCTGCTACCCTGCAGGCAGATTCTTTACCACTGAGCCACCAGGGAAACTTCCCACAGAAGGCCACAACTATTTACCAAAACCTTTGAAGCTCATCCAGTTACCCCTAAAAAATCAAAATTTTTTTTTCAAGAAAAAGGAAAGCCAAGATATTTAATTCTTAGTGGTGGTTTTCTCTAATCCCTCCCCCACACCGCTTCCCTTCATGCACAGAGCTGTCTTTTGTCGGCAATTGCAGAGACAGTCCCATTAAGTACTTTAAAAAGATCTCTCTGCTTTCCAGCACACTCTTTCAACTCCATCTGCCTGTTCGATCTTTTTACTCTTGACCTTAGAGTTGTTCTAGGATCTGAACTGGTCAGGCCTGGCACCTCATTTGCTTTCTCATTTTAAAAATAGGTGACTGGGACTTCACTGGCGGCCCAGCAGTTAAGACTCCACAGTTCCAATGCAGGGATGCAGGGGGCACAGGTTCGACCCCTGCATGGGGAACTAAGATCCCCTAGTCTGCATAAAATAAAAAAATATAAAAATAGGTGACTGAGGTCCAGAGGCTGCCCAGGGACACACTCGTGATCTTGATAAAGCCAGGGTTGACCTTTGACTTCTCGGGGTCATGCCCTTTCTCCTGTGTCATTGACAGCTGGAAGGTGTATCTTCTAAATACTAGACTTGGATTCCTGTTGAGATGCAAGGAGTCCCCTCCCCCCATCAGGTACTGATTCAAGCTGCTTTCAGCCATTGGAAGAGTCAGGCAGTGGGGCTGAGGGGCTGGTAGGGCTCCGGGAGGAAACAGAGAGGCCGGGAGGGCTTCATAGTTTCACTCTGGCCTGGCCCCAGTGGCCTTAGCCAGAAGCCCGCCATGTAGAAACTGTCCTGGAAGAAACTTCCCCAGCCTAACACAGGATATCACGCAGGGCCAGGCTGTCACGGTCTGTCTGTTCCGAGGGGCTGACTCGGAGGCAGGCGGCCCTGTCTCCCTGCCAGCCCTCCCCGGGGTGGTCTGGCCTCTGGGCTGCAGGGGGTGGGCTCCCTGCCAACCCTTTGGCCAGACTGACTCCTGTTGGCCGCTCCGCTCAGCTCAGGTCGCTGGCGGACCAGGCAGTGTCTCAGGAAACAACTGCCTTCCGTGCGGACCCCCTGCTTCCTCCGAAAGCCAGGCTCCCCACCCCTTCTGCTGCTGGCTTGCCTCCTGGGCCCCAGGCGTGGTGTCCCGTCCTCGCCCGTAGAACCCGTTCTTGCTGGGATCCTTGCGGAGCCAGGCGCTCACTTCTGTAACCGAATATTTATCCCTCAGCAGGGCTTTGTTCCCTTGGTTGTGGCAACCCTGGGAACTCCTGGGCTGGATGGCTCAACCGTTCCTCTCTCTCTCCACCTCTGTTTCCTGTTGGTCTTCCTCTCTACGTTTCTTTCCAGGCATCTTTCTGTCTCATGCTCTCTATCGCTAGGATGCTAAGCCGGCCAGTGAGTGGAGCATTCTCGGTGATTATTACCCCATCTTCCAGGATAAGCTCTGCTCCTTGGCTGATGCTGCACCCAGTTACCTCTCCCGAGACCAAGTGAGCTGCCCGTCACTCACCCTCCGACCCTGCACGTTGCTGGAGACCCCTCTCTCACGATCCACATGCCCTCATTTCCCAAAGGCGGGCTCTGAAGGAGGCAGGGCGGGGAAGGGACTCACTGAGCCAAAGAGCAGCTTGGAGGCCCAGCCCCAGCCACGGCACCTGGGAATTGGACAGCCTCTCCTGGAGCGGCCTCTTGACCCCGGCACAGTCTCCTGGTGACTTCTCCTGCCATGGGAGACTGCATCTGGTCTTCGGCCCTCAGAGGCAAGTCTTGTCCAGAAACCAAGAGGCCTCTCTGCCTGGTCGTTCAAATCAAGCAAAGAACCATACAAAGGCTAAAAAAACCCTGTCTTCAAATTCCATTTGCCCTTTCTCCCTGGAATTATGAATGTTTAATTTAATTTTGACTTAATTCTGTTTGCGTTTTGCAGTGAACACCATCTGTCTGTTTGATATTAAATAGTGATTCTCGGCTCGACTCGCTGCTCCTGGTGGGCAGCGCGGCCACGGGGCTGATGCTGTGGGCTCGGGGGAGATGTGGGTTTTCTTATCACCCTCTCTGGCCCCCGCTTCCTGTGTTCCTTCTGGAGCTAATACCCACGCCTACTCTTGGGGATGCTGGGAAGATGGAATAGCATCATCCGGCAACAGAATTAGAGTTAACACGGGTACCCAGAAAGCCCTCAAACATTAGCTGCCGTGATCGCTGCTTTTGCCCTCCTTCCCTTTGTCCTCTTCCTTCTGTCTGTTTCTTCTTTCTCTTCCCTTTCACTTCCTCGGATCGCACCTTGCTCTGTCCACATAAGAGCGAGTTTCCTGCCAAATGTCAACATGAATCAGCCATAGGTATACATATGTCCCCTCCCTTTGGCAGAAAACAGCAACATTCTATATAGCAGTTATCCTTCAATTTAAAAAAAAGTTTTTTAAAAAAGAGTTTCCTGGACTCCCCTGGTGGTCCAGTGATTAAGACTCCACCTTCCCCAAACCGGGGGCACAGGACCAATCTCTGGTCAGGGAGCTGTTGCACATGCTGTGCTTGCTGTGCAGCTGAAAAAAAGAAGGACAGGGTTTCCAGCCCCAACAGCTGTGCTCCCTGGCTTCCCAGGGCTCTGCTGCCTCTTCAACCAAGGTTAGCCCTGGCTTAGCTTTCCACCCGTCTCCCCCTGAGCTGAGCTTTGGGGTCACTGAGAGGCCCAGCGGCGGAGACAGAAGGGGATATCAGTTCCATGGCACAGAAAGAGTGAGAACAAATGTCAGCGTCCCCAGACAAGGCAGCGCCTGCTTCAAACCCCTGGGGGCCCCTCTGGATCCCAGTGCCCCTGATGAACTGGGCGAGGGAATTGCTACCTCTGAGAAAGCGCTTCATAGACATTGAGGCTGTGAGCACATCAGCATTGTCCCAGGCTATGTCTGCACCAGGAGGGTGGTCAGAATCTTCATGTCTCACCGTTTTAAAAAGGTTTTTCAGGGGAGCTCCCTGGTGGCTCGGGTGGTAAAGAATCTCCCTGCAGTTCAAGAGACCCGGGTTCGATCCCTGGGTCAGGAAGATCCCCTGGAGAAGGAAATGGTAACCCACTCCAGTATCTTGCCTGGAGAATCCCATGGACAGAGGAGCCTGGCAGGCTATAGTCCATGGGGTCATAAAGAGTCGGACACGACTGAGCAACTCACACTTCAGGGCTTTCAGGAGACCGCGCCCCTCCCTGTACCTGCTTTCTGTCCCAGCCTCCTGGACCTCCACAGAATTCTCACCAAGCCTCAAGTTCCTTTTCTCGGTTTTAGAATCCATCATCTTTTATTTTCCCCACGAAAGTTTTGTCTTCCTCTTTCACTAGTGCAGCAATCCCCAGTCATTTCCTGTTCAGAAAATAGCCAGTGATGAACATAAGGCCACTCGATGCCCTTCGCTAAGGTGACTGGCCTCGGGGTCCCCAGGCGTCGGCGTCAGGCTCCCTGAAGACTGTGTCGTGGCCCCTAGGGGCAGCCGTCCTCTCAGCAGTTGGGGGCCACTCTCAGGTCGGAGGCTGGGTCTCCCTGCCTCCATGCCCGTTCCCCTCCAGCCTTGCTTCTCCTTCCACCTTGGCTTTTCCAAAGGGTGAATCTAATCCCATTGCTCCAGCCCTGGGAAGAAGTCCCCCACCCATAACCCGGCTTATAGCACCCCTTAGCATCCAGGCCTTGCCCCGCTCCTTCTCCCTTTCCCTCCCCTTTAACCTGGCCAGCTGCTACTTATTCTTTTAAGACCCAGCCCAGGGGCCCCCACCTCCAGGAAGCCTTCCCTGACTGGACCCCTGCCTATCCCAGTCTGTTTCTGTCTGCTGGGCAGTGAGAGCTGAAAGTGAGGTCTGGTCCTCTCTGTACTTCCAATGTGGCCCTGAGCTGGTGCTTGACTGTTGACACGTGGCCACAATGTCACTGAACTGAACCCCACCGGCAGGGTTCCCTTCCTGTCCCGTGGACCCAGCCTCGGCAGGAAGTACCTCATGGAACAGAGGGGAGCCCCCAGCGGGCTTCGGGTGCGAAGACCGGACCCTGGGCTCTGAGCGCTGTAGGCTGGTGGGCCCCTCCTCAGCTTGGAAGGCCCTGTCACACCCTCCACTTCCTCTCATTGTACCTCTTTTCCTGTTTAGCTGACTGTGAGTTAGGCCGAGAACGTTTTCTCCTCCCTTTGAGGACCTGCTCGGATGGAGCTGTCTCCCCTTTGCATTCCCTACTGACATCTCCCAGGACTCAATGCTCTGACCCGTGGGTGGGCTCTGGGATCCATACATTTGGACCCAGATCCAAGCTCGACCCATCTAGCCGTGTGAGCAGAGGCAAGGGGCTCACCCCTCCGGGTTGCGGATTCCTCATCTGTAAGAAGAAGCTGAGGGCACAGTCCTCGTGGGGCTGCGGCGGCTCCGGCGGCCCGGGCTGCCCGCGCCCCTGCCCATGTGCTGCGGCGCAGGCCGGTGGTTGTGTCAGCCTCAGAGCCCAGCCGGATGCTCCCTGGATGCCTGCGAGTGCAAACATCCTGTTCTTTTTTGAACTCCTTACTGGAGAAACGGGAAAATCCGATCTATTTTTTCCCCCTTCTACCCGGATCGGGTGACACAGAAAACACGAGCACGGCTGGGCTGAGCTGCTTGACTCCGAGCTGCTGAGCAGGGTGGCCGTTCCTCTCCTGGATTAGGCCGGGTTCCGTGGGAACCAGACCACCCCTGAGACGGGAGGGCGGCCCTGATGTCTCCCCGGGGCCAGGACCTGCTGCGGAGCCCCCTCCTCCTGGGCAGCGAGGCCCCGGGGCTCACGTCCTCCCCGTTCCGCCTGCCTCCTTCCCTGCAGGTGAACTTCCGAGGCCCCCGGAACGGCCAGAGATGTTGGGCCGCCAGGACCCCGGTGGAGAAGCGGCTGGTGGTGCTGGTGGCGCTCCTGGCGGCGGCAGTGGTGGCCTGTTTGGCAGTACTGGGCATCCAGTACCGGACAAGTAGGTGCCCTGTCTGTGATGGGTTATGGGCTCCACTCACTGCTGCCCCGGGCTTTGGTCTGCTTGTGTCAGCGACTGGCCTCCGAGGCTCAGGAGGGAGCTGGGTCTGGGGGGCCGGGGTGGCTGCCGCAGACTGAGGCCTGGGAGGTGGGGGGACGGGTGATGATAAGGTTTGGGGGTCAGGAGGAGGTGAGTTTGAATCCTGGCCTGGCAACTTGTTATCCGTGTGACTTTGGACAAGTCACTCAATCTCTCAGAGCTTGTGTGTTTTCTGCTTTACATGGAGAGACCGGTAGTCAATTTGAATCTCTCCCACAACTAGCCCATGTTTCTCTGTCCAAACTTGTGTAGCAATATGATCAGACCCCACTTCGATCTCTGAGGATTCAGGATAACATCTGTCACATACCTGGTGCCCGGTAGAACTTCTCTGGCCTCTGTTCCGGGTTCTCTTACTGTTAGGATGCAGGCTGGTTAGACACACGGGCTGGCCCCGTCGCCCATCGACAGTTCCAACAGAACGGCAGTAATGGCTTCCGTTTGCTGAATACTTTCCATGTACCGAATACCTTGCCTCTCCTTTGCAGATGCAATCTCGTTTCCTCCTCGTTGCCACTCTGTGAGGTGTGGTTGCTTCTGGCCCCGTTTCTGCAAAGGAAACTGAGGCAGTGAGACTAAGCGGCTTGCCCAAGGTCACGTGTCTGGTGCAGAAGGGATTCAGCCATGGGCTGGCGGGCGCCAGAGCTCAGGCCCTATCTTCTGTGTAATTGATGGTACACCCCAGTGTGTGTTACCACCCCCAGGAAAGCTGTTCTTCTCTGAGCCAGGGGACCTTTGCGTACCTCTGTCATCTCATTTCTCTGTCCTACCTTGTATAGTAATATGATCAGACCCCAGTTGGATCCCGCTGTCAGGGGTCTGAGGCTGGTTCTCTGTGTCTGGTTGAGTGTATGTAGCAACTGCCTCTCACAGAATCAATGCTCCGTAAGCTCTTACGGACCTGGAAAGGGCAGATCCAAGCTAATAGGGATGAGAGTCCAGTTAATTCTGGGGTCTCTCTCTGCTCTGTGCCCTTGTATCCAGCTCTCTGATGGCAAGAAGCACCTGGATGAGCAGCCTCTGGGGCGTCGCCAGGAGTTTAACCCCGTTGACTTGGTCACCTGGTGCTCAAACCATCAGAGAGATTGTGAACCTCCATAGGATCTGGGAACATCAACTCCAGGCTTTGCTGAGCTTTCTCCGCTGTGAACTTGCTGGCCTGCATGACTGGCCACACTGCATTGGGGTCGGGAAAGGGTTTGGGGGCCTGAAAAGAGTGCAGGGCTTCATCTGAGTCATCCTCCCATCCCTCCTGGATCAAGCACTCATTCATTCATTCATTCACTCATTCATTCATTCACTCATTATTCATTCCACAAACGTGGAACGAGTGCTTACTCTATGTCAGGTGCCTAGGTGGTACCTAAGAAATAATTGCTTATTTAACTGACTTTTTAATGGTTTGTAGACATTTTACCAAATGTGCCTAGCCCAACAGGCGATGATTGCATATCTGATTGATTAATTAGTGATTTCTTTACCATGCGTGCTCAGCATAATGCCTCCATGCCATAGGATACTTTGCAAAGTGAATAAATAAATGATTGAATGAACAAAGAGCAAGAAGGAAGACAAAGTGGGAACAGCCTTTCTCTGCTGATTACCCTTCTCCTGCGGCTGCCATCTTGCTTCATCCTAAAGCAGGTTTAGTTCCGGGCAATGCAGGCCCTCTCCGGCCTTGTCTGCCCAGCTCTTGGCGCTGTGCATGGGAGCCGATGAGATTCCAACACGCACTGTTGCCCTGAGGTTGCCCCTAGAAGTCCCCAGGACATTTCTCCATCAAAAACCAGAAGGGAGCTCCCAAGGCCTGGCTTCTACACACACACGTCTGTAGTTGCCAGGTGGGGCCCACAGGGAGGAATCCTGCTTCAGTCTATCCCGTCTGTCTCAGGGCTCCAGACGGGTTTTCCCCAGCCTGGTTCTGGCTAAGGGGAACTCTTCCCCCCAGGGTGGAGCTGGGCTGGGGATCCAGTGACCCTTGAGCCCATTCATGTGTCTTTATCAGCTGCCTGAGCCTGGGAAAGCAGTGGCTGCCCCAGATGCTGGTGATTGGCATCATCCACATCTGGGCAGACACTGGGCAGGTCAACACCGATTCTGGTGATTCTATAAAGACACACCTGTAAGTTATGTCTGAGCACTTAAATACATATTTATCCACCTTCCTGTTGCACCCTGCTTTCCAGAAACTTACAGATGATTTGCAAAAATTGGCAGCAAAACAAACAATACATCTTCCAGAAAATATTCTGAAGTGTCTCCCTTAGTGTTGAGGCCAGGCACCATCCAGAGCCACTAACCTTTAGCTAGATCTGGGACCTGCTCCTGCCTTCTCGATGGATCATGCACGACCTAAAGGGAAGAAATATTTCTGCATCTACAGGTGGTGACCAAAGGCTGGACAAAGCTCTCTTATTCATTCAGCTATTCATTAATTCAACAAACACTCAACGGATAGCTGCTAGGTGCCAAGTTTGCTGAGCAAAGGAAGTATAAATGCAAGTAAGATGCTGCCCTGGGCTTTGCAGGTGGCACTAGTGGTAGAGAACCCACCTGCCCATGCAGGAAATATGAGAGTAGGGCTTGATCCCTGGGTCAGGAAGATTCCCCTGGAGGAGGGCATGGCAACCCACCCCAATGTTCTTGCCTGGAGAATCCCATGGACAGAGGAGCCTGGCAGGCTTCGGTCCATAGGGTCAGAAAGAGTGGACACAGCTGAAGTGACTTAGCATGCACACACGCATGCAAGATACTGGCCCTACCCTCAGGCTCACTGCCTAGTGGGGAAGGTAGACAGGGAGACGGCCATGACACAAAATAAAGTGTGCTCAGGCAGCAGGCCTCCAGACAGCCAAGGCGACCAGGGAAGGGTGAGGTCTCCCCAAGGAGAGAGAGCCTGGGCTGAGTTTTGAAGGTGTTGACATGGGATGAGAGGGACGTAGAAATTATGAATTAATTAATCAAATGTACATGAAGCACCTGCTAGGCCAAGGATCATTGATAAGGGATCTACAAGCCTATAATAGTTAAAGAGCCAAGCAATTATTGCCCAAATATCACCTGGGCGCTTAAGTATTGCTGTATGCATAGCAGGGTGGGTGCTTAAGTGAAGAACTGTCAGGTCTGACTGATTCCTGGCGACAGGTTTCTTATTTAAAACCAAGGCCCCCTGTAATAACTACAGATAGCTCTCTGTCTCTCTCATGCACACACACACGCACAGATTCTGTGTCTTGCTCCCTCAGGATCGATCTCTTTACAGCTGGCCTCTGGGTTTTCCCACCAGCCAAGTATTTGTCAAGCTTGACTTCCTGCAGTTAGTTGTATAAAAACAATAGGTATTCTTTTCCTTTTCCAAATATGAAGTTATAATAGTGAATAGGCTTTTTCAGATGACACAGAAATTCTTTTCCCCCACCCCCTCATAAAGATTTTGGTAAATTTCCTTAATTGAAAAGCAAGGCATGCAACCCAAAGCTCTCGTCTAGAGGTATTTAAAATTGTGCTGTGTCCCCTACCAGTTCCTATCTCTATTTTCATGCCTAAAGTGAAACTCACTCAGTCGTGTCCGACTCTTTGCGACCCCATGGACTACACTGTCCTGTGGAATTCTCCAAGCTAGAATACTGGAGTGGGTAGTCTTTCCCTTCTCCAGGGGATCTTCCCAACCCAGGGATCAAACCCAGGTCTCCCGCATTGCAGGCGGATTCTTGACCAGCTGAGCCACAAGGGAAGCCCATTTTCATGCCTAACGGTTCAATAAGCTTTAATTGTTGTACAGTCATCTCAAAACAGGAAATTATTGGTTGGCCAAAAAGATCATTCCAATTTTCTGTAACATCCTCCAGAAAAACCTGAGCAACCTTTTTGACCAGCCCAATACCTGGAAATAGAATCGCCCTGATTTTTGTGCTGTTGTGCGACCCTTCTGAGCCATTCGTCCACTCTCAGACCTTGGGTTTGTCATCAGATGTTAATTAGCACACAGGTTGCTAGCCCAGCCCCGGCCAGCGTTGTGTGTCCAGGTGAGATGATGAGCAGCCCTGCCAGCCCGTACACTCTCTTCTGCTCTCTGAGGGTTCATCTGGGAACCTCAGACCCTAGGACTCCATGGAGCTGAGTCCCCTGCCCCCACTGCCCAGCCACAAGGTTATTTCCTCATCATCAGGCAGCTGGTCCTCCTCGTCCTCATCTCCAGATGGAGAAACCCAGCTTCGGAGGGATGAGGTTGCCAGCACGAGGCCAGAGGCAGAGAGCTGGGCTTTGCACCCAGGTCTAGGAAGGAGCCCCCAGCACCTGCCCTGCCGGCCTCCTCCCTGTGCAGTGGGAACGGAAGGGCCGCAGCAGCCCCGGCTGGGGCTGGCCAAGCGACGGTGTGGGGATGTAGGAAGAACCCAGCTTCCGTGTTGCGGAAGCAGCACAGAGCGGGTTCAATCTGGGCGCTCCCACGCCGCCAGGGGACACTCAGAGCCTCGCTGTCCTCATCTGCCCACGGGGGTCTCGCCCCCGTTATCGGGAGACCATCCCGTCTGGTTGCCTGTCTGCTCAGGTCAACAGGCAGTGCAGATCCCCCGTCTCCTGCGGTCGGGTTGGTCTCACCACCTGGGTCGGACCCCGCTCAGGTGGCCCCGGGCTTGCTTCCTCCGCTTGAGCCCGCTGACCGACCTCAGGGCCGGAGTCGGGCCCGTCCACCGGCCTCTGCCCCAGGCCCTACAGAATCAGCTCAAAGTGAAAAGCAAAGTCGCTCAGTCATGTCCAACTCTTTGCGACCCTGTGGACTGTAGCCCACCTGGCTCCTCCGTCCATGGGATTTTCCCAGACAAGAGTACTAGAGTGGGTTGCCATTCCCTTCTCCAGGGGATCTTCCCGACCCAGGGATCAAACCTGTGTCTCCCGCATTGTAGGCAGATGCTTTACTGTCTGAACCACCAGGGAAGCCCATAGAATCAGCTCAGAGGAAGCGGATTTCTTTGTTCATTGTGTTTTGTGGGCACTTGTAGGATTTGGCAGCCCTCCACCGGGGGGCCAGTCATCACAGAAAGAGCTCCCTTCCAGGCCCAAAGCAGAGAGAGGGTGGGACTCAAACCCCACGGCCGCTGAGCAGGGTGCTTAGTCTCCCTGTGCCTCTGTTTCCCAATATATAAAAGTGGCTTTAAGCAAAGTGATCTCTTAGGGTTGCTTCCTTTTCGCTTTTTTGAAAATTCAGTGAGATGATTCTCCTGCCTTATACCCAGTGGGAGTGATTTTTCACCGTCCCTTCTACTCCTCAGTCTTTCCTTCTCCCTGAGTCCTGGCACCATGCTGTCCGGGTCCGTGGACTGTGTATCCTCAGTGAGTGTGTGGACAATAAATAACAGACATTTCTCCTTCTGTAGTCTTGACTTTTCTTAGATAAGTTTGCATCCCCCACAAAATTATTAAAAAAGACTATGCTTTTATATCTCCCACCACACACACACACACACACCTACCTGCACTCAGCAAAGAACCTGGAAGATGCTCAGTAATTATTTTGTTGAATAAATGAATGCATGAATGAGTAAACGAATTTGTTGAGCATCAGGAAATAATTTTTAAAAACCAATGAATATTTATGGAAGGACTGATTAAAAGAAGCACCTTGGTTCTGGTTTTAAAGTCACAGGAAGGATTTTAGGCAACTCAACGGAAGTCTTATTTTACAAGCCAGGAGATCATAAATCCCCTGAAATCTTTGTCTCTGTCGTGTTCTAGTGATTATCTCTGTTTGGTCAGGGCTGGGGTGGGGCCTGGCACCCCAGGGCCCCAGACCACCTGCACTGTATTTCCACAGCCTCCTCCCTGCCTGCCCCTCATTGACCTCTTACCCTTGACCCTTGCCAGGAACGCCCTCGGTATGCCTAAGTGAGGCCTGCATCTCGGTGACCAGCTCCATCTTGAGCTCCATGGACCCCACGGTGGACCCCTGCCAGGACTTCTTCACCTACGCCTGTGGCGGCTGGATCAAAGCCAACCCCGTGCCCGACGGCCACTCGCGCTGGGGGACCTTCAGCAACCTCTGGGAACACAACCAAGCCATCATCAAGCACCTCCTTGGTAGGCAGCCGGCGGGGGGACTGGGGAATGGGCTGCAGAGGGGGGCTGCCCTCTGCACCCGCCAGGGTCGGCTGAAGGGCGAGGTTGGCGGGATGGGGAGGCGAAACGGTTGGGAGCAGACGAGGCTGGGTTAGAATGTCTGCCCCGTCTCTGGATCCTAAGTTGCTTATCAGTGAGCCTCACTTTCTCCATCTGTAAAAATGGGACTAGTAAGGCCCAAACTGCAGGGTTTCAAGAACTGGAGAGCAGATGTGTGAAGCATTAGCGTGGTATGTACGGCACATCATAGGTGCGTAAGAACTGTAGCTGTGGCCGTAGTTTATGGCTTCAAGCTGTGGCTTAGTTTTGGACTGGTTTTGACTGGGAGATTTGCAAGTTGTGAGCAGAAGGAATGAAGGCTGAGCATGCTGGGTCCAGATTTTAAGGTTGTGAGCCGATCCAGGTTCTGACAACAGTTTATCTGAGAATCATCCAAAGGCTGGAGTCTTCCTTGGCCTCGTGGTAATCCGGCTTGCGTGATAAGCCATCTCACCAAAGTTCCTCGCGTTATACCTTGTTAGGCCATTAGCACTTCTAGTTGATCTTGGTGTTGGTGGTTTTATCCTCAGGTTAGGATCCCATGTCTGTCTGGTTTGAGGCTGTGCCCTTGGTCAGTGTCTGTTGAATTAGCATCTGCCCCTGAGGGTGCTCCTCTATATGTGGAACCAAAACACGCCATGCTGTAACCTATAAAGGTCCCAACTTGAAGCCCTTTGGGACCAAGACCTTCACCATGCCTGTCTCCTGCTGACCCCTGCCCCATCCTGGGACCCTCGATGCTGATAGGAGCTGGATCGTGAAAAGTCTGTCCATTAATTCATCAATGATAGAACTTAGATTCAAGAAATACTTATTAAATTAAAAAAACTACTTTCTTAAAAAATAAAACCTTTTTAATACTCAAAAGTAGGTAAACTGAAGAAGACGTCTAAAAGAGGGCTCAGTCATGTCTGATTCTTTGTGACCCTATGAACTATAGCCCGCCAGGCTCTTCTGCCCATGGGATTCTCCCGGCAACAACACTGGAGTGGGTTACCATTGCCTCCTCCAAGGGGATCTTCCTGACCCAGGGATTGAACCCTCGTCTCCTGCATTGGCAGGCAGATTCTTTACCACTGGTGACACCTGGGAAGCCCCTAAGAAGGGGTAGATCTTCTCAATAGGACAGAAACCTTCCTATGAGATCGGAAAAGATTCTAACTTGATGATTATGAATTTCAGGAGACTGTGTCTTTAAGATGAAAGTGGAAATTAGCAAACCAGATTAAAGAGACCTTTCCTTTCCTTCTCACCTCAGCCCCAGGGGGCATGGCTGCTGCAGGGTGAAACTCACCCACACTTCTCCTTGGTACCCAGAAGCTCCTGGGCAGGGCCCCTGGGCACAAGGAGACCTCCTTGTCTCCTTGAGGATCAGAAAAGGTGGTGGGTGGAGGTGGGGCTGAGGGAACCCCATGTCAGGAATAACACAGCCCCCTGCATGCTTTATGCCACCCGATTGCCTTTGCAAGGGGACCCAGCCTTTTATTTCAGAACTGAAGGCAAATAAGTCTGTGGTGGCCAGACTGGAACTCAGGGACATCCTTTCCCCAGCATCTAAAGACAGCTGGAGACTAGGCAGGGATCACCAACCAAAGCAGGAGAACAGAGGACTTCCCTGATGGCCCAGTGGTTTAGATCCCACCCTTCCACTGCAGGAGTCACAGGTTCCCTGGTTGGTAAACGAAGATCCCATATGCTGCACTGTGCAGCCCCCAAAACAAGTAAGTTGTATTTGGGGACTTCCCCGGCAGTTCAGTGGTTAAGAGTATGTGCTTCCAATGCAAGGGACACAGGTTCGATCCCTGGTCTGGGGACTAGACTAAGATCCCACAATGCTGTGCAGCGTGGTCAAAAAAAATGAAAAACACGGCAGGAGAATAGTCTCGGTAGGATAATGATATGGGCTAGTGCCTCTGCGTCCTTCACCCCAGGACCTGGATTCAAGTCCTGGTTCTGCTACTTACTGTGTGATCTTGGGTCAGTGACATAACCTCTCTGGGCTTCTTGTCATCAGTACAGTGGGAACCACACCTCCTCCAGGTTGTGAAAATTAAATGGAAAAATATCTATAAAGCACTTTCCTGGAGCCAGGCATATTGTGGTGGCTGCTGGCCGTGCTGGTGTTACTCTTGTTATTCACCCTTGACCTTTGCCCAACACTTGTCAGTTTACAGAGCTCTTTTGTAGATAACCATTCCTTGTGACCCCGCTCCTGTAGGAGCTAGGGAGCTGTTGCTCACCCCACTTGATAGATGAGGAACCGGAAGTCCAGAGAGCTCCCCGAGACGGGCTAGTAGGTGGCAGAAGTGCCACTGCCTGAATCCTGGCCACATGTCCCTTTCCTGTCCCGCGCTGCCCTCTCTGGGCACCAACGATGGTACAGCTCCCTGTCCATCTTTCTGGGGAGAACTTGCAGGAAGCACAAAGTGTTGAGAGTCTGAAGGAAAGGAGGAAACAGACCGGCACTTGCTGAGTGCTCCGTGCCGGGCTGTGAACCAGGCTCTTTATATCCACTGCCTTCTTAATCCTCACGGTTACCCTGGGACCTAGAAACTGTGGTCCCGTTTCCTGGATGACGAAACTGAGAGAAGCTAAGCTTGCCAAGGACACCCTGCCGGTCCAGGGGCTTCGGCCAAGGGGACCAGTTCACACTGAGAAGGGACTGTGGAGAAAGGCAGACGGGCCCTCTGCCTCCCCGGGCAGGCCTGGAGCTGGCTCTTGGGGAGGGCACCCCTGGGTCCTGATCTGCTGCTTCTGGGAGGATCGTGGGTCTTATCAGGAAGACCTTGGGTCTCGGCCGAGACTCAGCCCATCCCTACACCCTGTCCCGCCCCTACCGCAGTGGCCTCCAGTCTTGACTCTGGCCTTCCATCCCTGCTGTCCCTGAGAGCGGGGAGCTGCAGTGAGCTGGCGTGCAACAGCCAGGACCTTGTGTACAAGCCCCTGACCCTGGGTCAGGGCCCGGTGGGATTGGGAGCCCCGACAGGCTAGCTGATCACGTGTGGCCTTGGACAAGTGACCCGCCTTTTCTACCCGCCTTCTCTTCTCTCTTCTATAGATCGTTTCACTATCTGTAAAAGGTGGATGATGGTGTTGCCTGACGCTCAAGGTTACTGTGGGTATCATCTCGCGTGTGATGGGTTAGTGTGCTTGGCCCAGAGCCTGGCACCCAGTAGGTGCTCAGCAGAACTGCCCTCCTCGGTGGTGGGGATGGGTGAGTTCCAGGTCAGCCCCTCCCTACGGGCTGTGTGACTACAGAGGGCTGCCCCGCCTGCTCCAGCCTTTCACCTATGAAGTGGGAACCAACTCAGAGTACTGGCCGGGGTGTCCTAAGGATTCATGGGCTGGTCACAGAGAGAGTAATTATTGCTTGTTTTATTTCTTTTATTTCTTGGATTTGCCTGGTGGCTCAGACGGTGAAGCGTCTGCCTACAATGTGGGAGACCTGGGTTCGATCCCTGGGTCAGGAAGATCCCCTGGAGAAGGAAATGGCAACCCACTCCAGTACTCTTGCCTGGAAAATCCTGTGGACAGAGGAGCCTAGCGGGCTACAGTCCATGGGGTCGCAAAGAGTCAGACACGACTGAGCGACTTCACTTTTCACTTATTTCTTAAAAAAAAAAAAAGTAATCGGAGTATAGTAGCTTTACAATGTTGTAGTAGTTTCTGCTGCACAGTGAGGTATCCCCCTCCCACTTAGGTCACCACCGAGCGCTACGGTAGCATTCCCTGTGCGATACGGTAGGCTCTCCTTAGTTATCTACTTTATACGTAGTATCAGTAGTATCTCTGTGTCAGCCCCAGTCTCCCAATTCATCCCATGCCTCCGCTTTCCCCACTGGCATCCGTCGGTTTGTTCTCTACATCTGTGACTCTCTATCTACTTTGTAAATGAGATTGTTTATACCAGCTTTTTCAGATTCTACACATTCACGTTAATACACGGTGTTTGTTTTTCTCTTATAGAAGCCCTGATAGAGCCTCTTATCAGAAGGAGGTCTGAAAGTGTTAGTCATTCAGGCTTGTCCGACTCTTTGCAATCCCATAGCCAGACTCCTCTGTCCATGGAATTCTCCAGGCAAGAATACTGGAGTGAGTAACCATTCCCTTCTCCAGGGGATCTTCCCGACTCAGGGATCGAACCCGGGCCTCCTGCATTGCAGGCAGATTCTTCATCATCTGAGCTGCCAGGGAAGCCCCAAGGAGGTGTGGGTGTATCCATGACCATGCTGGGTTCTTTACTTGTATTATTTTCTTTAAGCTATGGCGTATATGCCCATTTTACAGATGTGATTCACAAATACAAAGGAAACAGATCTCCTAGGAAATGGTGGAGCTGGGGCCTCAAACGTGTCTTTCTCTACTGATTCTGCTGTGCACAGAGGTCACAGAGCAGCCCAGAAGTATGGTCTGCCCTGCCATCTCTTTTCCCTGACAGCTGCTTGATTTTGTTCTCTGGGCCAGGGGAGACCTGGCTGAGGCCCAGTGAACAAGTAGCCAGGATCCCCTCACGTCATTATGACCGAGAACTTCCCCACAAGGTATATCCTGGCATCCCCTCCCCCTAGGCTCACTGTTGAAAATCAGTCTAGAAACGGCCCCTCCCCTGTGGACCTTGATACCTGGGACTCTTGATACCGGGAAATTCCCGAAGGGGCAGGAAGCAGGTGAGCAGGTGAGTGAAATATGCAGGCGCGTGGGCCAGTGCATTCTTGGGCTCCAGGTCAGGCTGGTTTCAGCTCCCCCAAGACAAAGGGGTCAGCCAGCAGGTCTCGGGAGGGGTTGGATACACAGGGGGCCTGACTGGGCAGGCTGGCCTGGGTGGGGGCGGCTTCTCTGGGAGGAGAAAGACAACTCAGAGGCCAGTGAGTGAGGATTGTTATCAGCTGGTCGGGCAGGACAGCTGTTACCATCAGCTTGCCCCGTGACCTTGGGCGAGCCACTTCTTTCTGTGAACAGTGGGTTTGCTCTGGCCCGCTCTGAGGAAATCCAAGGACATCTTTAGCAGGTGGGTTGAGCTGGGCCAAGTGCCACCGTGGCATATCTTGGCAGCCTGCTGGCTAGAGGGGGGCGACCTCAGCCGCATGAGACCCAGGTGCCTCAGCCGGAAGACCCTCTGCCATCCATACACGCTGCCGGAGGGGGCTGCCCTCGTAGGCTTTGGGGAGACCGGAGGGTGTCCTCACTTCATCAGGGGAAAGATACGGTTGGACGCGTCACCCCTGAGGCTGGGCCCTCGCCTTAGGCATTCTACCTTGTGCTTTTAGCACAGGCTATTCTGCCATCTGGATACCTTCCCCACCTCTTCCCAGTCCCGCAAGACTCTGTCAAACCTGCTTCTCCCGTTATGCCTTCTGTGGTTACCGAAGGGCCTCTCCAGGCTTGAGCTACAATTAAATTTTATGTACTTGTCAAGTTTACTGTATTTTATATTCTAAGATGAGTCATGCAAAAAAAATAATTGATGCCTACTTGTAACAATAAACTGTGAAAAATTCTGAAAGAGATGGGAATACCAGACTACCTGACCTGCCTCTTGAGAAACCTATATGCAGGTCAGGAAGCAACAGTTAGAACTGGACATGGAACAACAGGCTGGTTCCAAATAGGAAAAGGAGTACGTCAAGGCTGTATATTGTCACCCTGCTTATTTAACTTATATGCGGAGTACATCATGAGAAACGCTGGGCTGGAAGAAGCCCAAGCTGGAATCAAGATTGCCGGGAGAAATATCAATAACCTCAGATATCCAGATGACACCACCCTTACGGCAGAAAGTGAAGAGGAACTCAAAAGCCTCTTGATGAAAGTGAAAGAGGAGAGTGAAAAAGTTGGCTTAAAGCTCAACATTCAGAAAACGAAGATCATGGCATCTGATCCCATCACTTGATGGGAAATAGATGGGGAAACAGTGGAAACAGTGTCAGACTTTATTTTGGGGGCTCCAAAATCACTGCAGATGGTGACTGCAGCCATGAAATTAAAAGACACTTACTCCTTAGAAGGAAAGTTATGACCAACCTAGATAGCATATTAAAAAGCAGAGACATTACTTTGCCAACAAAGGTCCGTCTAGTCAAAGCTATGGTTTTTCCAGTGGTCATGTATGGATGTGAGAGTTGGACTGTGAAGAAAGCTGAGCACTGAAGAATTGATGCTTTTGAACTGTGGTGTTGGAGAAGACTCTTGAGAGTCCCTTGGACTGCAAGGAGATCCAACCAGTCCATCCTAAAGGAGATCAGTCCTGGGTGATCGTTGGAAGGACTAATGCTGAAGCTGAAACTCCGGTACTTTGGCCACCTCATGGGAAGAGTTGACTCATTGCAAAAGACCCTGATGCTGGGAGGGATTGGGGGCAGGAGGAGAAGGGGACGACAGAGGATGAGATGGCTGGATGGCATCACTGACTCGATGGACGTGAGTCTGAACTCCGGGAGTTGGTGATGGACAGGGAGGCCTGGCATGCTGCGATTCATGGAGTCGGGAAGAGTCGGACACGACTGAGCGACTGAACTGAACTGAACTGTAACAATTCAAGTAACGCAGATTCCCTAAAGCCCAAGTTAATGGTTTATCTTTCTTCTACTCCTGACCAGATACAGACAGAATCACCCCATTGGCATCAGATCTGTCTGTGTCAGGGCCTTGGCAGTTAATCGTGTCACCCTGTGACGTCTCTTCTATTGCCATTTTGTTTTATCTTTCCAGTATTTACTGTCGAGCGTAGCTTCATCTTCTGTGCACACTGAAAACTCTGTGGACAAGATCTGCATGTGGAATGCCTTCTATCCAATGTCATTCCCGCAGAAGCGGGCCCTTCGTTTTCTTTCATGCTTGGTGGGGGGTGATGGATTGGCTTTTTTAGTCAATCATTTATTTATTTTTGGCGGCGTTGGGTCTGGTTGCCGTGCCGCGCTTTCTCTAGTTGTGGTGAGCAGGGGCTCCTCTCCCTGCCGTGGGTGGGCTTCTCATTGCGGTGGCTTCTCTTGCTGCAGAGCTTGGGCTCGAGCTGCTCAAACTCAGTAGTTGTGGTGCACGGGCTTAGTTGCTCTGTGCGTGCATGCGTGCTAAGTCACTTCCATTGTATCTGACTCATTGCAACCCTGTAGACTGTAGCCCGCCAGGCTCCTCTCTCCGTGGGGTTTCTCCAGGCAAGAGTACTGGAATGGGTGGCCATACCCTCCTCCAGGGGATCTTCCTGACCCAGGGGTCGAACCCACGTCTCTTATGTCTCCTGCATTGGCAGGTTCTTTACCCGTAGCATCACCGGGGAAGCCCTATTTGCTCTGTGGCATGTGGGGTCTTCCTACCCAAGGCTGATCCTGTGTCCCCTGCGTTGGCAGGCAGATTCTTCACCGCTGGATCACCAGTGAAGTCCCTAGATGGATTGAGTGATGAGTTGATCCAAGGATGGGAGTGGGTGTCCAGGGCTTCTTAGGGGCGGCTAGATTGCCTCAGATCTCCCTCTGGTGTTCCAGGCCAACCTGTAGGAGGGGAAAGAGACGGCGAGAGAGCGTAGGCCTCTGCTGTGGCCTCAGCCACTCGCTGGTGTGACCTTGGACCGGTGACCCAGCCTCTTGCCTATAAGTTGGCACCCATGTCTGCGGCCGCCCAGTGTCTGTTTCCTCCCCAGGAGCTGTGGGAAAGGGTGTTCCAATAAAAACTTCCAGAGGAAGAAGTAGGCCGATTAAATGGGCTGCTCTCTTTCCTCTCCCAGACTTTGGGGAAGTGACGGAGGAAGTTTCTGGAATTTGGGGTCCCTGGAAGGAAGTACCCAGGCAGTTGGGAGTCCTGTTGTGTGGTCCTGGGCTGCCAAATTGTCTCCAGACCACTGGGATCCTGGAAGTGCCACCGTTTTCAAAATATGGCCCCCTTCTGGGTTCTGGGGCCTTCCCTGGTGGCTCAGTGGTTTAAAAAAAAAAAAAAAATCCGCCTGCCAGTGCAGGAGACTCAAGAGACGTGAGTTCAATCCCTGGGTTGGGAAGTTCCCTGAAGGAGGAGATGGCAACCCACTCCAGTGTTCTTGCCTGGGAAATCCCACGGACAGAGGAGCCTGGCAGGCTACAGTCTAAGGGGTGGCAAGAGTCGGATATGACTCAGTGACTGAGCGCGCCCACACACTGGGTCCTAGACACTGCCCAGCCCCTTCCTCCTAGGCCACTCTCCACTTCTGGGAAGTAAACACGGTCTGGGGTGTCTTAAAGGAAACCAAGCTTTTCCTCAGGAGAAAATCAACTGTGCCTGATTTCACTTGGAAACCGAGACTGCTCCCTCGGGCCCGAGTGATGGACGCCTTTGTCTGCGGAGCCCCAGACACACCTTCCCTCGCTCTCTCAGCAGTTCCATGCTGTCCACTGACTGTGTGGCAGCTTCTCTAGGTGCCCGGGGTTGTGGAGGGAATTTAGCAGTCTTTCTTTGTGGAACTTACATTCCCACAGGGGAGACAGACAGTCAAGAAATTAATGCGTTAATAAATGACGTGGTTGTAAAGACTTCAGCTCAGTTCAGTTCAGTCGCTCACTCAGTCGTGTCTGACTCTTTGCGACCTCATGGACTGCAGCACGCCAGGCCTCCCTGTCTATCACCAGCTCCCAGAGTTTACTCAAACTCATGTCCATCGGGTAGGTGATGCCATCCAACTGTCTCATCCTCCGTCGTCCCCTTTTCCTCCCACCTTCAATCTTTCCCAGCATCAGGGACTTTTCCGATGAGTCAGATCTTCCCATCAGGTGGCCAAAGTATTGGAGTTTCAGCTTCAGCATCAGTCCTTCCAATGAATATTCAGGACTGATCTCCTTTAGGATGGACTGGTTGGATCTCCTTGCAGTCCAAGGGACTCTCAGGAGTCTTCTCCAACACCACAGTTCAAAAGCATCAATTCTTTGGTGCTCAGCTTTCTTCACAGTCCAACTCTCACATCCATATATGACCACTATAAAAACCATAGCCTTGACTAGACGGACCTTTGTTGGCAAAGTAATGTCTCTGCTTTTGAATATGCTGTCTAGGTTGGTCATAACTTTCCTTCCAAGGAGCAAGCGTCTTTTAATTTCATGGCTGCAATCACCATCTGCAGTGATTTTGGAGCCCCCCAAAATAAAGTCTCTCACTGTTTCCACTGTTTCCCCATCTATTTCCCATGAAGTGATGAGACCAGATGCCATGATCTTAGTTTTCTGAATGTTGAGTTTCAAGCCAACTTTTTCACTCTCCGCTTTCACTTTCATCAAGAGGGTCTTTAGTTCTTCGCTTTCTGCCATAAGTGTGGTATCATCTGCATATCTGAGATTATTGATATTTCTCCCGGCAATCTTGATTCCAGCTTGTGCTTCTTCCAGCCCAGCGTTTCTCACAATGTACTCTGCATATAAGTTAAATAAGCAGGGTGACAAAATACAGCCTTGATGTACGTACTCCTTTCCGATTTGGCCTTGAAAAAGAATCAAGTAGGAGGCAAGACCAGGGAAGGGAGAGGTCACTGTAGCCATGGTGATCAGGAAGGATGGGCCTGTGGAGGAGGGGCCCCTTGAGCAGACGCTTGAATTAAGAGAGAGAACAGCCCACAAGGATGTGAGGGGAAGAGCGCAGCCGGCAGGAGGCACAGTGAGCACGGTGGCCCTGGGGTAGGGGTGTGGGATCCAGAGGGAGGGGACAGAAGACAGGCTTGAGCTGGAGGCGGCGAGGCGGCGAGGCCCAGGTCATTCAGGGCAGTGTTTCCCAGCCTTTTTTAATGACTGCCCCCTCCTGAAAATTTTAACCCCACAGATATGCCGTATGCTTGTTTCTGTACTGTTGTTGTGGTTTAGTCACTCACTAAGTTGTGTCTGACTCTTTTGTGACCCCGAGGTCTATAACCTGCCAGGCTTCTCTGTCCATGGAATTTCCGGGCAAGAGTACTGGAGAGGATTGCCATTTCCTTCTCTGGGAAATCTTCCCAGCCCAGGGATCGAACCCGCATCTCCTGCACTGGAAGTGGATTCTTTACCACTGAGCCACCAGGGAGGCCCTGTGTGTATTCATAAAATAAGCTGTTTCTAGGGACTTTACTGGTGGTCCAGTGGTTAAGGCTTTGCCTTCTAGTGCCCGTGGGGTGGGGGGCGGGAGGTGGTGCGTGGCTTCAATCCCTGGTTGGGGAGCGAAGATCCCACATGCCTCATGGCCAGAAAAATCACAAACATAAAACAGAAGGAACATTGTAAAAATTCAACCAAGGGAAAAAAAGTAGTCCACATTTTTTAAAAACTTTTAAAAAAAGGCTGTGCTTCCACTGCAGAGGGCACAGGTTTGATCCCTGGTCAGGGAACGAAGATTCCGCATGCTGCTTGGCACAGCAAAGGGAAAAAAAAAAAAAGAATAAGATGTTTCTGCTATTCAAGAATTAATTTTCTCCCCCCTTTAGGAGCAGTATTACCCCCACGGAGAATGCTTGCTGTAGAACCCTCTAGGCAATGTTAAGGAATGTGTATACTCCTTTGCCTCTTGGCACTAAAAGTATTCAAGACAGCAGCTCTGTCAACTGCCCCCAAGGTTCCACATGGATGTCTGATAGATCTCAAATGTAAAATATCTGAAATCCGAAGTGCTTGTTCCATTCCCTGAACCTGCCTTCCACCGCCCACTTCTGTAGCTCAGCGCCCCAGGTTCCGCGGGGGGAGTCTGGCAGCATCTCAACTCCTGCTTCCTCCCATGCTCCCCCCACCGGCTTCTCGGTCCTTCTCTCTGCCACCCTGCCCCCCCACATCGCTCCGTCGCTCTGCTGGTCTGTTGCAGTGAGCTCCCAGCTGGTCGTCTCACCCTGGCTGCTGTCCTGCAAGGAGTCTGTGGGGTCGCAGGTGCCCTTGAGCGAGGAGGAAGGAGAGGAGGTGGGTGGTCCCGAGGGGCGCAGGAGCCAGGCGGGGTGGGGTGGGGGGCTGTGGAGGAGCTTGGCCTGCTCCCGGGGCTCTGGCCCCAGCCCGCGTGGGCAGGTTCTGGGGACAGAGCGTGCTCAGTCCCCGGGGGCCTCATCCTCTGTCCCTCCCTGCCCTCCCCCCGCCTCCTTTCCTCCCCTTGACAGTCTCCCCTGGGCCCTGGCCTCAGCACCCTCTTGGCCCCCAGATACAGCATCTTCCTCATCAGACATAGATTCTGGGCTCCATTCTTTCTGTGCCCATTGCTGCGGGCTGCTGTGTGCCCGCCCAGTGCTGGGGGAGCAGGGGGAACTCGGCCGTGGACTGGTGGGCAAGGCCGCCAAGCACCACGTCCGCAGTCACTCCACATCTTCATGCTTCCTTCCCAGAGCTCCAGCGCGGCATTCCCGGGCCTCACCCACCATCCTGTTTAAAGCCCCTGGACTTGCTCCTTGTAGCGTCACTCCACGCAGAATCAGAGGTCTTGTGTGGACCGTGCTGTTGTCCATCTGGCCCGTCAAGCTGCGGACCTCACGCCAGCAGACCTGTGTGTCCCGAGTTGCCCAGGGCCTCCTCCTCACCCAGCCCGGCAGCCCCCAAACCGTTGGAACTTAGTAAACGTTTGTGGGGACTTGAGCCGAGGTTGACCACTGGAGTATGGAGCCAGGAGGAAGGAAGTTTGAAGCTGAGAGGGAAGTCGAGGCATTCCATCTCCTCCCAGCCATCATTTGGGGTTGTATCTGACAGGTCTGCCTGGAACTCGCTGTAACAAGCACAGCCAGGCTGTTCCTTGGGACTCTTTATTTGGGCCTCTTATCTCGGTGGCCTTGAGGCCGTGAAGGAGAGAGATACTCGGCCCTTCCGTGGGCCAGAGCACGCAGAACATGCCTCCCCTGACACTGGTCTGGCATTTCAAGGTCATGGCCAGAGCCAGCTGAGCACAGTGGGATGCTGGCTGCTTCTGGGGTCTGGTGAGCAGTGATGGTTCTTCAACAGCCTAGCTGCTGGGGGATGTTGCCACAGAAATGAGGCCCCTGGGAGGCGGTGGGAGCCCCCACTTTGCATTCCCCGATGTTCTGCTTGGAGAGTCTGGGGAGCTGGGCAGCTCTCGCCCCATCTGGGCCCCCCTCTCCGCCCCCAGAAGGCTCTTCTCACGCTCCAGGAGGGCCCTGGGGGCGCTCAGGTGTCTCCAGGGCTCAGCTGTGGTCTCCTGGGAGCTCCGGGGCTGTGTGTACCCTCCGCAGCCCTGCAGCACACCCCAGGACCTCCGTCTCCATACCACCCTTGAAACTCCCGTCCGGTTCAGGGCCGTCTCCTTGACCGCAGCCAGACGGGGCTGATGTTCTCTGCCAGTGGCCCCCTGACACTGTTTATCGTAAGAATTGGAGGGCAGGGGCGTGCTCGGGAGAAGGGCTGGAAAAGCTGATTAGACCGGTCAGGAAATGACTCCCGCCCTTGTGAAACAGGCTCCGCCAAACATTTCTTTTCTCCCAGGCCCTTTTACGCTTTCTTGCTTTGCCTCATCCTGTCCAACTCCCCTCCACCCAACCAGACCCAATACCCTTTCCCTTCATTTCTGCCTGGTGAGTAACTTTTTGTCTTTCAGAACTGGCTCAAACAGTAGAACATCCTCTGGAGACCCTCCCCCATAGGCCCTCCCCACTCCACCAAAGGGTGTGACCTTTCTGTAGGTGGCAGAACCATTTGCGTTAGCGAACTCACACCCTGTCTTGAGGTCGCATCTTATGCATGCCTGAGTCACCATTAGACCGTGAGCTCCCCAGAGGCAAGAGCAGGTCTCACTCATGTCCGTAAAACCTTATGCCCGATCTGGTACCTGTAGGTGCTCAGCGTTGAGGCCCTTCGTGAACGAGTCTCTGAGCAGAAGCCTCATAGTCAAGGTGGCCTCTGAGAGGCCTTGGAAGCTGAGTGCGGTGTGAGAGTGTCTGATGCAGAAGGCTAGAGGGAGCTTTTACTTTATGCGTTTCCTTGTTTAGTATTTGTGTTTATTTGTATTTGTATTTATTTCTTCAAAAGGAAGCTCCATGGGGACGAGGACATTGTCTTTTGTGTCCCCAAAGCTGGCACAGAGACTGGCATAGAGTTAGCAACTAGTACCTGCTTCGTGAACGAATGGATAAAGTTCTGCCAGAAGAGTCTTCATGGAGGAAGTGGGGTGTAGGGAGTCTCTCCAGGAGGCAGAGGGAGGGGTTTCAGGATCCAGGAGGAGGAGTGAGGAGGAGTGCTCTGGGGGAGCCAGATGAACAGACACAGAGCGCCCCGTCACCTCCAGTGGGTGCGGACAGGCTTGGGCACATGCAGGAGCCTGGTCCTCAGCAGGTGGCATCGGGACCAGCACCCCAGGGGCAAGGAGAGGGGCCAGGGGCTCCCAGGAGTCCCCAGGTGAGGCACTGAGGTGCTGCTCGTGGGGGTGGGAAGGGGCATGGCAAAGGGCCTCTGTGTCAACTCAAGGTCAGATGAAGCTGCCCGGCCCCTCTGAGGAAGGG
Source organism: Bubalus kerabau (assembly GCF_029407905.1). Taxonomy (NCBI): domain Eukaryota; kingdom Metazoa; phylum Chordata; class Mammalia; order Artiodactyla; family Bovidae; genus Bubalus; species Bubalus kerabau. The sequence goes on from NC_073626.1 coordinate 185,298,487, forward strand.
CGCCGAAAGCCAATCTGTAATGAGCGAGGCCTTTCAAGCTCTGCCCAAGTCCAGTCTTGATCACAAGAGAGGTTCTCAGGAATCTGGGAAGAAAACCCCAAGACAGGCATCTGTCCCACACACCAGGCTGGGGTGTACGGGCCGCGTGCTGGCCGGCAGGGAAGCCGACTGTCGTCTGCCGTCCTGGGACAGGTCTGAGGAGGCGTCCAGCGGAGACGGAGAAGCACGGGCTCCTCTCTGCGTGCGGCCGGCGGAACTGAGACACCCGCCAGCGTGCCCGCACGGAGGTCGCGTCTCTGCTCTGACCCGGCTCCTCGCCTGCACTGACAGGCTCTGCACCAGCCCTTTACACAACTGAGGCCGCCCGACCTCTCCAGGGGCCGCCCAGCGTGGGGACGGGCGTGTGCCGTCAACCGCTGTCCTTTGTCATTCCAGAAAACTCCACGGCCAGCGTCAGCGAGGCAGAGAGAAAGGCCCAGGTGTACTACCGAGCCTGCATGAACGAAACCAGGATTGAGGAGCTCAAGGCCAAACCCCTGATGGAGCTCATCGAGAAGGTGGACCCCTGCCCCCGTCTCCCCCTGCCATGCCCCCTGCCCCCTGCCCTAACTGCTGGCTTCCACCGCCAGGGCCCAGCCACCTTACACCTCACCCAGCTGGATCATGGAGTCTGCTGACGTGTGTCAGGCTGCCTGAGTGTGTGTGCACGTGTGTGCATGCATCTCTACATCAGTGGAGATGTCTGTCGTGTGTGTGTGTGTGTGTGTGTGTGTGTGTGTGTGTGTGTGTCTGGGCATCTGCGAGTGGGACAAGGGCTGCGTTTACAGGGAAAATGTTTCTCTTTCTGGCTGCTTCCATTCCCTCAGAGGGGATGTTTGTGTGTGTGGAGGGGTGTGGCCCGCAAGGACCAGCAGAAACTCTGGGGTCAGAAGCAGAGCCCTCCCGGTGAGGAGGGCCACACTGACCCAGGCCCCCCGTCCCCCTGAGCTGAATGCCCTCCCGGGCACCGTCCAGTCAGCCTTGGAGGGACCCTGAAGGGAGCCACCCAAGACTGGCCATGCTGCCCAGCGCACACAGAAGGGTGGGCGTGGGTGTTCCCGGGGGCCTGCTGTTCCCCTGAGGCCCTGCTCCCAGGTGGGCTGCTGGGGGGCCCTGAGGCAGGGTAGGGCACTGTGGGCACCACGGACTGGACAGTCCTCCCCTATGGCACAGGCGGAGAACATTAGAAAGTCCCAACTCGGAGAGAGACTCTGTTAGACCTTAGCTCATCAACCTGGTAAAGAATATGGACCCATTTTTTTATGGGCACAATTGAATTTCTGCTTTAATAGGAATTACATTGACACAATTGATTATTCAAAAAATGAACAGATTCAGGAAAAGTCAGCCACCTCGGAAGCAAGAGCCATATTCTCATGGCTCACTGATCAGAAACCCCCAGTAAAGACAGACCAGACCTCTCATTTGCTCCTGAGGCCCAGAGAAGTCAGAGGACGGCAGAGGGTCACGCAGCATGTCCACCGCAGAAGCAGAACCCGCATCTGGCCTTCACCCAGCTCATCCCCTCCCTGTCCCCTCTCCCTCCCCACAGCTCGGCGGCTGGAACATCACGGGGCCCTGGGACAAGGACAACTTCCAGGACACCCTGCAGGTGGTCACATCCCACTACCACACCTCCCCCTTCTTCTCCGTCTACGTCAGTGCCGACTCCAAGAATTCCAACAGCAACGTGATCCAGGTGAGTGGCCTGGAGGTCTAGGGCAAGGACGGGCATGACCTCCAGGCCTGTTTTGCATTTAGCAAGTGGCTGGGTGGGGTGGGGTGCAGACCTGCCCTGGGCACAGTCTTCTGGTTTCTGAGCTTGGTGTCTCTGGAGGCTCCCCACTGTGAGATTTAGGGCAGGAAAGTTGTTAAAGGGCAGGCTTGCCCTCCTTGGGTAGGTGGGGTACCTGCAGTGCAGGTGAATTTGGGGGGTTCTCATTGGTCCCTGTGAGCCCCAGGGGTGATATCAAGTCTTGGACACAGCTGGAGCCACCTCCTGGTCACCCCACCTCTATCTCCAGCCTTTGTGGCTCTGCTTAGAACAGCTTTGAGTCCACCTGTTCCCACCAGAGCCTGCCCCAGATGGTCAGCACACCCAGGGGAGCCGCAGCCCTGGTCTGCCCACTCTCAGATGCAAAAGTGAGAAACCCAAGCTATTCCTGGGTTTCTCCCCACTTCTACCACTCACTCACTGTGTGACCATGGGGGAGTGCCTCAGCCTCTCTGAGCTGCAGTTTCCTTATCAGTCAAATGAACTATAACAACACCTACTCCAGGTATGTCAGAGAGTGGCCGAAGGCTTTGTTAGGAGCTATCAGGGATTGACCCTGCCTCCCTGCCCAGCACCCAGCAAGCCCTTCACGGGTACTGCCTCCTGGTATCCTCATCCCAGCTCTGAGGACTTGATGGTTCCCCATCTTCCAGCTGGAGAAGCTGAGGGTCAGAAAGGTTGGATAGCTTGTCTAAGGTGACATAGCTCTGAGTGATTCTGGACTGCTCACTATCTTAGGAAGTGGTTAATTAAACAGAGAGAGTCTGCAGATCCTTGAAGTTTAAAGAGGAGGATGGCTTCATCTGGCCCATGAGAAGGGCCCTGAGCCCCTGCAGCTGACCACATGCATCTGTCTCCTCGCTGGAGGGCCCATCCCAGGGGTGGCCCTCACTACCAGCTTGTGCTTCTGTGTGCTCCCATCCCGTTGTTGCTATGTGCCTGCTGTCCCTGGGGCTGGTGGAGGCTGCGTGGGTATGCATGCATGGGTGTGCGTGTACAGGTGTGCATGCATGGGTATGCGTGCACAGGTGTGTGTGTGCAGGTGTGTGTGCATGGGTATGCGTGTGCAGGTGTGTGTGCATGGGTATGTGTGCACACGTGTGTGCGCACCGGTATGCGTGTACAGGTGTGTGTGCATGGGTATGTGTGCACAGGTGTGTGTGTGCAGCTGTGTGTGCATGGGTGTGCATATGCAGGTGTGTGTGCATGGGTATGTGTGCACAGGTGTGCGTGTGTAGGTGTGTGCACATGGATATGCGTGCATGGGTATGCGTGTGTAGGTGTGTGAGCGTGGGTATGCGTGCACAGGTGTGCGTGTGTAGGTGTGTGTGCGTGGGTATGCGTGTGTAGGTGTGTGCACGTGGATATGCGTGCATGGGTATGCGTGTGTAGGTGTGTGAGCGTGGGTATGCGTGCACAGGTGTGCGTGTTTAGGTGTGTGTGCATGGGTATGCGTGTTTAGGTGTGTGTGCACGGGTATGCGTGTGCAGATGTGCGTGCACCGGTGTGCGTGTACAGGTGTGCGTGCATGGGTATGTGTGCACAGGTGTGTGTGTGCAGCTGTGTGTGCACGGGTATGCGTGTGCAGGTGTGTGTGCGTGCATGATAGCAGACTTCCTTCTCACCCCTACTTTTCTCTCCAGGTGGACCAGTCTGGCCTGGGCTTACCCTCAAGAGATTATTACCTGAACAAAACCGAGAATGAGAAGGTGAGCGTGCCTCTTCCGAGAGAGTGGCTCCTACCCAGCCCACCTCTCTGTGGTTCGTCCCCCTCAGTGACCCCTCAGTATCCACACCTCTGCAGGTCTTTGAAGCTAGAGAAGCACACAGGGGTCCCTTACCTAGTAGTCCCTGGCAGGGGGAGGGGCATCATTTGTCCCCATTTTAGAGTGAAGCTCTTCCACGTATCGCCCTGTGGGCACAGTGGACAGGGGACAGGGGTCATCTGTCCCCGTTCCAGAGAGAGGCAGATCTAACAGTCACTGCCTCTGGCCTTCCTGGTAACCCTGCAGGTCCTGAATGTCTCTAAACATCATTCCTCTCAGCTGTCATATGTGTATTATTTTTCCCTGGCCTGTTTTGGAGGAGGAAATAAGGCTCAGAGATGCTGAGTGACCTGCTCAAGGTCACACATCTGGCCGTCAGTGGTGAGGCTGAGAGTCTCATCTAGATCCACTGACTCCAAACCGCCTACTTTACCCTCCCTCCCCCCAGCTGCCTCCCGTGATGTCCCAGGGAGATGTGGCCTGAGGTTCGTCATCTGTCCATTCACGAGCCCACCTGCTTGTATTGAGCAAGTGCTTACTAAGTGCCCAATGCTGGGGAGACAGTGGTCCACGAGGCCCGCCTGCTTCCCACCCCATGGGGCTTCGAGTCTAGGAGAGGAGGCAGATGTTAAATAACTTGCCACCAGATTCGAGGCATAGTGAGCAACTGTGCTAAGGGAGGGGCAAGCTGAGAAGGTAACCTGAGGCTCTAATTCAGATCTGGGGACCTGGCTGAGCGGGGTTGTTCGGAAGTAGTATGTTCCAAGATGAGAACTGAGCAGTGGCCCCGCTGGTGGCTTTCGTGTGATGGGCATCCCAGAGGGAGTGTGGGCCGGGACAGCAGAGACCGACCCACGTGGGGCCCTGGGTGGGCCTTATCCTGGGGGCCATGGGGAGCCAGTGATGGGGTATGCTGCCAAAACCATTCATGAAGCTGGTTTCCTGGGTAGAACCCCCAGCTCCCTGGCTGCCTGCCCAGGGCTGCCCTGACTGCCCACCCCTGGCCCGGCTTGTCCAGTGGGCAGCGGGTAGCAGCTGCTGATGGAAGTGGGGGGCTGGGTCCCACAGGTGCTGACGGGATACCTGAACTACATGGTCCAGCTGGGGAAGCTGCTGGGAGGAGGGGCCGAGGACACCATCCGGCCCCAGATGCAGCAGATCCTGGACTTTGAGACGGCGCTGGCCAACATCACCATCCCCCAGGAGAAGCGCCGGGACGAGGAACTCATCTACCACAAAGTGACCGCGGCTGAGTTGCAGGTAGCCGAGCTGGCTGACATGGAGGCTGGGGCGGCCACAGAATTCAGGATGCAGGGCGCTGGGCTGGGGGCGTGGAACCTCCTTCACCAGAACAGCCCCACGAAGCACAGGGGTGGTTGTTATCACCAATTCACAGATGGCACTGAGGCTCAGACAGGTCGAGTTGCCAGCGGAAGGTCACACAGCCAGTGACGCCAAAGCTGGTCTCTTGCTGTACACCAGGCTGCTTTTCTGAAACCGTAGTTAGCTGGGGAGACTCTGTGCTTATGACAGTATCGAATCATACTGGTTGGGCATGTCCATTCTCTAGAGCTCCTTGAGCCTGGCACATAGCAAATAAATCTGATGTTGCCTCCCTTTCACCAAGCTGGGAGGTTAGGTGTTGTGCTCAAGGCCTCCAGGCTTCTAGGTGGCAGGGGAGCTGGGACCCGGACTCAGGCTTGGCTCCCTGGAGCTCTGCTCTTGACCATGACCGCTGTGGCCTCCTGGAGCTGTAGCAGGGTTGAGGTCAGCACTGTACAGCTCTCTACTGGGTGTAACCCATCTGAGAAGCCACTGTCTCCTCTGTAGATCAGTTCAGTTCAGTCGCTCAGTCGTATCCGACTCTTTGCTACGCCATGGACTGCAGCACGCCAGGCCTCCCTGTCCAGCACCAACTCCTAGAGTTTACTCAAACTCATGTCTATTGAGTCGGTGATGCCATCCAACCATCTCATCCTCTGTCGTCCCCGTCTCCTCCTGCCTTCAATCTTTCCCAGCATCAGGGTCTTATCAAATGAGTGAGTTCTTTGCATCAGGTGGCCAAAGTATTGGAGTTTCAGCTTCAGCATCAGTCCTTCCAATGAATATTCAGGACTGATTTCCTTTAGGATGGACTAGTTGGATCTCCTTGCAGTCCAAGGGACTCTCAAGAGTCTTCTCCAAAACCACAGTTCAAAAACATCAATTCTTTGGCACTCAGCTTTGTTTTTAGTCCAACTCTCACATCCGTACATGACTACTGGAAAAACTATAGCCTTGACTAGACGGACCTTTGTTGGCAAAGTAATATCTCTGCTTTTTAATATGCTGTCTAGGTTGGTTATAACTTTTCTTCCAAGGAGCAAGCGTCTTTTAATTTCATGGCTGCAGTCACCATCTGCAGTGATTTTGGAGCCCAAAAAAACAGTCTATCTCTGTTTCCACTGTTTCCTAATCTATTTGCCATGAAGCGATGGGACCAGATGCCATGATCTTAGTTTTCTGAATGTTGAGCTTTAAGCCAACTTTTTCACTCCCTTCTTTCACTTTCATCAAGAGGCTCTTTAGTTCTTCACTTTCTGCCATAAGGGTGGTGTCATCTGCATATCTGAGGTTATTGATATGTCCCGGCAATCTTGATTCCTCTGTAGATCAGCCTCTACCAAAGTCTGTCCCCTGGTGGCTGCTTGGGACTTGCAGGTGATGAACTGGCCTCAGTTCCTTCCTTCTTCTTTTTATATTTATTTGTTTCTATTTACTTATTTGGCTGCACAGAGTCTTAGTTGCGGCACGTGGTCACTTTAGTTGTGGCTTGCAAACTCTTCGTGGCAGTACATGGGATCTAGTTTCCTGACCAGGGATGGAACCTGGATCTCCTGCCTTGAGAGCATGGAGTCTTCCCCACTGGACCACCAGGGAAGTCCCCAGTTCCTTCTTTCTGGCTCATAGCGTGTAGGCCTTCCCCCAGGCCCTGGGGTCACAGAGGAGTCAGCAGAAAGGCCTCGATCAATCTCCCTGTTTCCTGCCATCACTTAGCTCCCCTCCTGGGAAGGATGTCCAGGCCACCTCTGCCCACCAAGTCCTGCCCATCCATTCGAGTTCAGCTCATTTTCTCTCCTTTTCGGAAGAACACCTGAATCCCTATCCCCTTTTCTGTCTCCATCTCTGCCTCCAACAAGTGTCCATAGGCCTATGCTGGGGCCGTGCTTCCAGATGAACTGGGGACACCAGCGAGGAAACAAGCTCAATCTTATTGCCTCTAGCTTTGTGCAGAAGAGGCAGAACCCTGGGGCCAGGACAGGGCAGAGTCAGGGAGGGTGAGTCTCACATGGGGAGTGGGGTGAGCAGGAGCCAGGCTGACTGGGTGTCCCAGGTGGGGACACAGCCCGCACAAGCCTGGCGATGAGGGCCAGAGAGCCTAACCTCCTTCTGGGTGCCAGCTTCCCTTTAGGTCCCCAGAGAAGCTGGCATTGTAGGGAGTGGCGCTGAGTAGGTTGTTATGGAGATCAGAGGCCTGTGTTGGGCACCATCTGGCACTGTTTTTTCCTCTCCGAGGCCAGGAAGTCGAGGGAGATGCTGTTTGCTGATACAATTTGATTTGGTTTGCTCCAGCTGCCCGGTTCTCAGCCCAGGGGGGGCTCCGGCGGTCCCTGTCCCCCCCTACAGTGGCCACGAAGCCCAAGAGTGGCTGAGAAAGCAGTCGCCCTGGGTGCGTCTGCCCCAGAGTGGCTTGCAGGCTCCACCCCCAGATGCCCTTTCACCATTTCAACACGCTTTTGAAGGAAAAGCTTTTCTTCCCTCCCAGCTGCAGAACTCCCTGGGTGGGGAGGATTTTAGCAGAGGCAGCAGCCTGGAGCGGTGTGAGCAGAAGACTGCTCGAGCCCAGCGCCACCAGCAGCCTTGGGCAAGTCACATAACCCCCTCCTCCTTGAGCCTTGGTTTCCTTCTCATAAAGTGGGCTTTGCTCGCTCATTCACACCTGCTGTGTTCCAGAACTCAGAGACAGATGAGGGGCAGACGCTACCCTCATAAGGGGCAGTGGTTCTTACCCACCCTTTTTTATAAAATTCACTATTTATATTTTTGACCACACTGGATCTGCGTCGTGGCGCCCTTTCCTAGCTGCAGCTCGCGGGACGACTCTGCTGTGGCGCATGGGCTTCTCGCTGTGGTGCTTCTCTTGTTACAGCTCACGGGCTCTAGAGCATAAGCTTAATGGTTGTGGCACACGGGCTTAGCTGCCCCGTGGCATGTGGGATCTTCCCAGATCATGCAGGGAACCCATGTCCCCTGCACTGGCAGGCAGATTCTCAACCACTTGACCACCAGGAAAGCCCAGTTCTTACCTTTAAGTCACAGAATTTTTTGAGGCCAGGTTGAAAGGTATGGAGTGTCTCCAAGGGGATGGGTGCATATTACAAAATGACATCTAGTGTTTAAAGAAGTGCTGGATGCCTGAATCCTGGTATCCTGGCTGAGAATCCGCCTGCCCTGCCCATGGGCTTGCATGATGATGAGATGAGGCAAAGGCTGAGATCTCAAACTTTGCAAACTGGCCTGCAATTTGAACATGTGACAGCCATCGTTCTTAGTACTGTTCCTGGGTCATCAGTGATGATAGCCCATGTCTCCAGCCCTAAACCAATTTGACTCATTTCACCCTTGGACAGGAGAGAATGTCTTTTTGTTCCTTGGTATCTGGAAATGTAGTCTTCTTCCTACACTTCAGGTGACTCAGGAAAAGGCACCCCAGCCTTTCACAGTGTGATTCTAAGAAGACATGTCCAATTCCAGGCGAGCCCCCAGCAGCAGAGTCTGAATTGAGGACCACGAATCAAACCTCCTTCCGCTTCTCTAAGGGGCCTGAGGACCTTCCTATTCCTTCCTAGGACCTTCCACATCAAAAATTGACTGGGAATGAGCCCCATCCTCTGCTGTAAATTCTCTAGCTGAGGTGGAATCTGGGAGCATGTGTTCTCTCCCTTTGCAAGCCTCCTTGAGCTGGGGGCTTGGTGACAAGCAGGACTTTTCTTCAGCAGCAAGTGTGGAAAATAGAGCTCACCTGTGTACCTCAAAGGCTTAGAGTCACAAGTGGAAGGTCCTGATTGGTTAAAACAGCTGTCTCCATGGACACGGACCCAGGCACATGAGTTTTAAGTGTTCGCTAAAGCAATAAAGAGTGAAAATTTTGGTAAAGAGCACACACCTTATTTCAGAGTTGTGGGAATTTACCTGCACAGAACACCTGCTCTCCCTAAAGGAACAGGCTTGTGTTAAGCACATAGGGATTTATCATCACCTGTATCTCTACCCTGATTGGAGTCCCAGTCACCAGCAGTTGTATGAAGCTCTCGTTAATTGTATAAACAGCGACATTTTGTCAACTTGGCTATTCTCCCAGGGCTCTTTGCCAGCAAGTCACTCAGTCTCATGGCACTGTTGAGCTGTGTCTGACCAGCTCACCTGGACACCATCACGTTTTGCAGCCACAGATATTTGATGGGGAGGCCCAGAGGTTACTTGCTTGAGGGGTTCCTACCAGGGAAAGAGGGTGGAATGGACAAGCTGGTGGGGAAAGAAGCTCGATTTATTGAATAAGCCGTCCCAAGAGGCACTTGGCAGAGATTGTTGTCTCCATTGAAAGAAAGGCTGCGGAGTGACTTGAGGTCCCAGAGCTGGTTCATGGTGGGGACCGCAGTCCAGGTCTCGCTCAGGACATGACTCTGCCTAGCTCATCTTGCTCCCAGGCAGGCAGGGATGTGCTGGGTACACACAGCTCTCCCCAGCTCGTTGGGTGGTTTGCAATAGGTTATGGTGGGAATACAGATCACCCCCCATCACTGAGAGCCAGTTGTTATATATATATATTTTAATATGTATTTATTTATTTGGCTATGCTGGGTCTTAGTTGTGGCATGTGGGACCTACTTCCCTAACCAGGGATTGAACCCAGGCCCCCTGCCTTGGGAGCATGGAGTCTTTGCCACTAGACCACCAGAAAAAAATCCCCAAAAGCCATTTGTTAAATGTTTCCCAGCTCCCCACTGCCCACAGGACTGGCCCCCTTCTGTCCTTTGAGGTCCTTGCTCCCCAGCAGCTGAGCTGCCCTTTACAACCAGAGAGTGGTTGTCGGGTGGGAGGCTTCCATGGCTGCCTGTCACTGGAGGCATTATAAGTACTTACCAGCCGGCCATGAGTTCACCAGCGTAACAGGTTGAGTTCACTTTCTTAATTGATCTTCCCGTATGAAGGCCGTTTACAGCGCAACTCTCGCTTCCTTAATTTGTCTTTGCCCTTTGCCCATTTTCAAGGTAACAAAGAACAGAATTTGGAATCAGTCCCAGGACCACTCTTGGGAAACTTTGAGCAATGATTGCAATAGCTAATCAATGATTATAATAACTAACATTGAGTGAGTGCTTGCTCAGTGCCAGATACCATTGATATTAGAGAGGCATTTGTACTGTGACACAGGATATGTAGTCCTGAAAAACCTTGCTTTCTGTAAAATTACAGGACTAAAAATAGCAGAACATATGGGGAAAATAGGACCAGAGCAGACCATTCGAAAGTTGTGTAACTAGAGGACATTACGCCAAGTGAAATAAGCCAGTCACACAAGGACAACTGCTGTTTATATGAGCTACAGAGCAGTCAGATTCACAGCCAGAAGGTAGAATGTGGTTGTCTAGGGCTGAGGGTGGGGGAGGCATTGTTTAATAGAGTCCGTTTCAGTTTTGCAATATGGAATCTGCGGATGGCTGGTGAATGTACTTAATGCCGTAGATAAGACGGTAAATTTCACGTTATATGCATTTTACCATAATTATTTAAAATGTAGCATGACTTTGTAATCAAAACACTCCCAAGACAGTAATTGGCACCTCGAGAGAGGGCTCGGCATGGCAGGAGGCTGCCTAGGGGGTGGAATGGTGCTCCTGGCTGTGGACACCAAGACCCTGCAGACAGACGGACATGAGCTGTGTGCAAGTGGGCTGCCGTTTCGCAGGCCCAGGGCAAGTGCAGCCCTCTGGGAGCTGAGTCATGCAAAGCAGGCGTGTGCCTCTGTGGGGACAGAGCCCTGCGGGTGCTCCTTTTAAATTTTCTTAAAATAGAGCCGACCGGCTTCCTGTGTGTGCCGCAGCTGAGCTGAGGGCTCTCCCTTTCTTGCTGAGGTTAACATCCTGCACTTGCTTTTCCAGCTTCCATGCCTGAGAAAAACTCCCCTGTGGACCAAAGCACTCTACACGCTCTACAGCCATTCCTGTAATTGTCAGTCATGCAGAGGACCGATCATATAGAAACTGACGAATGTTACAGAAGCACTTGTTGAGTAAAACAGATGCGTTTAAGTTGTTTAATCCCCATAGTAACCCTATGGGATGGTTTCTAGGAAGATAAGCCTCACTTTTCAGAGATCCTGAGGCACAGAAAGTGAGGTGTTAGTCACTCAGTCGTGTCTGACTCTGCAACCACATAGACTGTAGCCCGCCACAGGTTCCTCTGTCCATGGGATTCTCCAGGCAAGAATACTGGAGTGGGTTGCCATGCCCTCCTCTAGGGGATCTTCCCGACTCCAGGATCAAACCTGGGCCTCCTGCTTTGCCGGCAGATTCTTTACCATCTGAGCCACCAGGGAAGCCCAAGAATACTGGAGTAGGTTGCCATGCACTTCTCCAGCGGATCTTCCCGACCCTGGGATCGATCCTGGGTCTCCCGCTTTGTGGGCGGATTCTTTACCATCTAAGCCACCAAGGAAGCCCTTGAGGCACAGAGGGCTTCATCAGCTTACTTGAGATCACACAGCTAGTAAGAGTATGAACCCAGGCAGTTTGGCTCCAGATTCTGCACACCCCCATGACACACCCCTCTGAGGCTCAGTTTCTTCATCAATGAAGTGGGGATAATGGTACCTACCACGTAGGCCTGTCGGGCAGTCTGGCTGAGAGAAGACGTGTGCCACCCGCGGTGGCTCCTGGCGTTAGAGGGCCTGACCGACAGCTGCTGCTTCTGTCCCCTTCTGTCCCCGTGTCTGCTCTTCTTCCATTTCAAGTTACAGTTCGGTGTTTGGCGCCTCGTATGCATCCTTCTGTGTACAGGGACTCTGACGGAGTCAGCCAGCCTGGGTTTGACGTCTGCCCAGCGCACCATCAGCCAGCGCCCAACTCTTCTGCTTTGTCAGTGGGTGGGGAGAGGAGGGCTCCTTCTTCAGAAGAGCGACCTGGAGACCTGGGCTCTGAAGAGAGGCAGCCCAGCCAGAGTCACCCTGTCCGCTTCCCTTCCAGACCTTGGCGCCCGCCATCAACTGGCTGCCCTTCCTCAACACCATCTTCTACCCCGTGGAGATCAATGAATCAGAGCCTATTGTCATCTACGACAAAGAATACCTGAGCAAGGTCTCCACCCTCATCAACAGCACAGACAAATGGTAAGGGCACCCAGCGGCCGGGGACGGGCCCCGCGAAGGCAGCCTTGAGGTTGCACACGGCCCCTCTGCTCAGCCAGCACGGGGACACGCTGACCCGGGAAATCGGCCCACGGGCTGGCTTTTTAAAAATCTTTATTTGGCTGTGCTGGGTCTTAGCTGCAGCACTCGGGAGCTTTTAGTTGCAATATGTGGCATCGAGTTCCCCAACCAGGGTTTGAACCGGGGCCCCTGCTTTGGGAGTACAGAGTCTTAGCCACTGGACCACCGGGGACGTCCCCTGGGCTGGCTTTTCTGAGAGGCTGCAGGGCACCCTGACTCCTCCACCGGCCCCCTTGGTAGCCTGGGGCACGTTTCTTTCCCTTTATCGGGTTCATCTTCCTCATCCATGAAACGAAGATACAAATAACACTTACCACACAGGGTTGTTGTGAGAACTGAGTGAAACAGGTGGTGTGAAGTACGTTAGCACAGTGCGGGCCCCGAATGGGACTCAGGAAATGTTCGCTAACACTTTTAGCTAATACTTATGATTGTTTTTAATTTTAAAGATTTGTTATAGGGAATTCCCTGATGATCCAAGGGTTAAGACTCTGGGCTTCCACGGCAGGGTCCCAGGTTCAATCCCTGGTCAGGGAGCGAAGATCCCACAATCCTTGCGGTATGGACAAATAAAAAGGATGTGTTGTAGAAAATTTTTTAAACTACAGAAAAAAGCAACAAAAATTAAAATTACCCAGAACGCTTATGTTGATCTTATGGGATGTGTGTGTGTGTGTGTGTGTGTGTGTGTGTGTGTGTGCATTTGTAGAGGGAAGCATGGATCTGTAAGTGAGAGAAAGAGAGAGATGGATGTTCTAATACATCGTTCCTCTTTTTCCCCATCATTGTGACCACATGGATGGTTTGCCTTTCCTTAACATTTATCATAAACATTTCCCTATGTCAACCCAGGCCTCTGCACCTCTCATTTTTCATAACTCCATGATAGTCCATCGAGTATAAATATGATTCTTTATTCACCCTTCTCTGTTGTCAGACATTTAGGTCGGTTGAGGCTGGATGTTCATTATAGTGAACACCCTGTGTGTGTGAAGGTGCCTTGCCTACAAAGGTGATATCAGCCCCTGATGACCCTCTGTGTTCTGGGGGCGGGGGCAGTGAGAGCTCCCATTCATGGAGACTTGGGCGTGGCTGGTCAGAGCGTCCTTTCCTGCCCATCTGATTCTTAGGCCCCTTTTCCCATTTCTGGCCTTCTGGCCGGGACACCCTCAAGCTTTGGAAGTGGCCAGCCCTTCCCTGCTTTGGCCGAGTGGCACCCACCATCCAGCGTGCGTGTCTGTGACCCCTCGAGGTCAGCGGGGGGCTTGCTGCATCCAGCCCCGGGCACTTCTGAGCCTGTCTGTGCTCCTGCTGCAGCCTGCTGAACAACTACATGATCTGGAACCTGGTGCGGAAGACGAGCTCCTTCCTCGATCAGCGCTTCCAGGACGCCGACGAGAAGTTCATGGAAGTCATGTATGGGACCAAGAAGGTGAGCCTGTCAGCGTGCATTTCCCCCACACACACTGAGCGCCTGCTGGGCACCAGGCCCTACAACTCACAGGGAGGTAGGTGCCAGGCAGAGGAGGAAGAGGGCCGCCCAAGGGACCCGCCCTGGTGTGCATCAGTGCGCGGGAGGGGACCTACGACAGCGGGGTACAGGAGCCTCCAGGGAGGGGCGGTTACACGACAGCGGGGTGGACAGGGGCCTCCAGGAAGGGGACATAAGACAGCGGGGTGGACAGGGGCCTCCAGGAAGGGGACCTAAGACAGCGGGGTGGACAGGGGCCTCCAGGGAGGGGCGGTTACATGACAGCGGGGTGGACAGGGGCCTCCAGGAAGGGGACCTCAGACAGCGGGGTGGACAGGGGCCTCCAGGAAGGGGACATAAGACAGCGGGGTGGACAGGGGCCTCCAGGAAGGGGACCTAAGACAGCGGGGTGGACAGGGGCCTCCAGGGAGGGGTGGTTACACTGCGTCTTCAAGTATACGGGCTTCCTTCCCAGGTGGCTCAGAGGCAAAGAATCCGCCTGCCAAGGAGGAGACTTGAGTTCGGTCCCTGGGCCGGGAAGATCCCCAGCAGGAGAAAATGGCAACCTATTCCAGTATTCTGGCCTGGGAAATCCCATGGGCAGAGGAGCCTGGCGGGCTACGGTCCACGGGGTTGCAAAGGGTCAGACACTACTGAACTACAAGTATAAAGTAGACCCAGAGATTTGGCTAATTTACTGCGAAAGGTGGCTTCTGTTCTCTCCCTCTGACTTCTCAGGTGCGATGGTTCTGAGGCTTCCTTGTGTAATAGAACTCACGTGACCGTCACATCCCTGCAGAGTGGGTGCCACCCTCAGCCCCCTTTTACACAGGGCCCCCCAGTAATCCTACTTCTTCCCCATAAATATAAAACCCTTGGAGCAGCCCCCCGACTCCCAGAAAGTACGCCAGTGTCCGCCGATGTTGTTTTCCTCCCAGGCCCCAGTCCAGGGGGGTCTCTGCTACTTTAAATGCCCCACTGTGACCCCTGCCCACCGGCTACTTCCACCTTCTCCTCAAGGAAGCGGAGGTCATCTCTGTCTGCCGTGGGCACCGTGTGCCAGGCTCTGAGCACAGTGTGTGCACTAGGCCCCCGTGCCTGCCCAGGGAGCTGGTAGAAACTATCAGTCCTCGCAGGTGCTGAGGGGACCCCCAACCCAGGGCCCCGGTGAGAAGCTGAGAGGTCCCCCAGCTGCAGAGCAGAAGCTGGAGAGCCAAGCCTTTGGCCAGCGCCTGTCCCCACCAGGACCGCTGCTTGCAAGACCCTAGAGGGTGGGCACAGCTGGCCCCCTGGACTCTGCCCCGCCACCCCTCCCAGAGTCCAGGGGGAGTGGGCGGGGCCAGATAAGGACTCAGGGGATGGCAGGATGTGGGTCTCACAGTTCATCCTGGGGCAGGGTTCTCCGTGTCCCTCTTTCTGGTGGGAAGGGGGCTGAGGAACAAGCCCTGAACCGAAGCAGAGGGGCTTCCTCAGCCCAACGGTCGCCCTGGCCCTGCAGGGAAGGGAGGGGAAGAGCTGGCTGCCCTTCCCGCCTCCCTGCTCCAGCTGCTCCTCCTACCCTGGTCCAGCCCTGAGGAGCGCCTGGGTGCAGACCTGAGCAGGCAGGGACTCTGCCCTGGAGCCCTGGGCCTCCCGGGGCCTTTATACAGGAGGGGCCCGACCAGGACCCGGCAAGGCAGTTACTGAGACAGCCCTGTGTGTGGAGCACACACCTCCATCATTGCTTTCCCCCGACCCCGCGGGTTACAGATGAGAGACCTGAGGCTCAGGGAGGAAAGGGCTTTCCCTAGTCACCCCGCAAGGAGGTGGTCAAGCTCAAATTCAAACCCCGATCTGGATGACTAGAACTTTTAGTACTGTTGGCTACCCACTATTGGTAATAATAAATAAAAAATATCCCTGCTGGATGTTTACCTTTATAGACATTATCTCCCCCAAGTTCCTACAACAGTGCTCAGTGTTGGAAACTATTACCATCATCCCATTTTACAGATGAGGAGACTGAGGCTCAGTGAGCGAAGGGGCTTATTTAGAGTCACACAGCTCCTAAGTGGAGAAAGTGAAAGTGTTACTTGCTCAGTTGTGTCAACTCTATGTGACCCCATGGACTATAGTCCTCCAGGTTCCTCTGTCCAAGGGATTCTCTAGGCAAGAATACTGGAGTGGGCTGTCATTCCTTTCTCCAGGGGTTCTTCCCAACCCAGGGATCAAACCCAGCTCTCCTGCATCACAAGCAGATTCATTATTGTCTGAGCAGCCTGGGAGTTCCATAAGTGGAGAGTGGCTTTCAAACCCAGCATGTCTGATTCCACAGCCTGTCCTTCTAAGCTCTGCACCACTCAGCTTCTGCTCTGCA
Organism: Bubalus kerabau; assembly: GCF_029407905.1. Lineage (NCBI taxonomy): Eukaryota > Metazoa > Chordata > Mammalia > Artiodactyla > Bovidae > Bubalus > Bubalus kerabau. Next base: position 185,314,420 of record NC_073626.1, read on the forward strand.
GGAACCAAAAGTTACAACTGAGCGTCCTGATAGTTGCCAGAGGCAGCAGAGAGGAGGGCAGAGTGAGGAGTTGTCAAATAGGTACAGAATTTCAGATCTGCAAGGTGAAAAGTTCTGGAGGTTGGTTTCAGGACCAGTAGATGTAAAACTACTGGACTTGATACTTAGAGTCCCTGGGCCAGGCTCCAAGTGCAGCTGCCGCTCTGACTAGTGAGATGCTGAGAGCTGGTGGGACACACGGAGGCCTGGGCAGAAGCAGGGTAGCTGGGAGACCCTGCAGGTGTGAGGCTCTGGGCCGGGGGTCGCTGGATGCCCCCGGGTGGAGGGATGGAAGATACTGCCTATCTATTTCTCCTTCTCCAACCCTCCTCACCCCGTCATGACTGCTCCTGGGTCCCGGCCGGGTCCACCCAGCTTGTATCCAGCACAACTCACAGGACAGCCCTGTGTGACCTTGGGTAGTCCTGGCGCCTCTCTCAGCCTCCGTTTTCCCATCTTTTGTTTGGGATCATTTCTGACCTCATCTCACAGGACCCTGGGGAATGGCCTCCATGTGGGAAAACACTTTTAATTTCCTAAAGCTTTATAGAGCGTCCAGTTGTCCACTGATATAGGGAGATAATAACGCAGAACTTTGCATCAGAAGGTCTGAATTTCCACTGCCTCCTCTGACCAGACAACCTTTTTTTAATATAATTTTATTTAGTTATTGATGTATTTTTGGCTGCTCCGGGTCTCCCGCTGCTGTGCGCAGGGCCTTTCTCTAGTTGCAGTGCTGTGATTTCTGGCTGTGGTGACTTCTCTTAGAGTGGAGCACGGCCTCTAGGTGCACGGGTTTCAGTGGTTGTGGCACACGGGCTTGGTTGCCCTGTGGCATGTGGGACCTTCCCGGACCAGGGATTCAACCCGCGCCCCCTGCATTGGCAGGCAGATTCTTTACCGCTGGACCAGCAGGGAAGTTCCTAACCTAACATATTTAGGTTAGGAATAAATTCCTAACATAGTTCAGTTCAGTTCAGTCGCCCAGTCGTGTCTGACTCTTTGCAACCCCATGGACTGCAGCACGCCAGGCTTCCCTGTCCATCACCAACTCCCGGAGTTTACTCAAACTCATGTCCATTGAGTCGGTGATGCCATCCAACCATCTCATCCTCTGTTGTCCCCTTTTCCTCCTGCCCTCAATCTTTCCCAGCATCAGGGTCCAAGGGACTCTCAAGAGTCTCCTAACCACACAGCCTTCGGCAAATCACTTCATTATTAGATCAGGGAGCTTAGTCTTTCTATCTGCAAAATGGGTTAATTCATCACTGCCCTGTTTACCAGAGGGCTGACTGGGATTACACAGGGGGATCCCCACAAAGTCTGCTCTAAAGGGTACCACACTCCACAAAGGAGCACAGAGAGAACCTGCCTCGTAAGGTTGTAGGAGGGTTCTAGGGAATAGGGCCCAGAAGCCAGTTCAATTCAGTCACTCAGTCGTGTCTGACTCTTTCTGACCCCATGGACTACAGCACGCCAGGCCTCCCTGTCCATCACCAACGCCTAGAGCTTGCTCAAATTCATGTCCATCGAGTCAGTGATGACATCCAACCGTCTCATCCTCTGTCGCCCCTTCTCCTCCTGCCTTCAATCTTTCCCAGCATCAGGGTCTTTTCCAATGAGTCAGCTCTTCGCATTAGGTGGTCAAAGTATTGGAGTTTCAGCTTCAGCATCAGTCCTTCCAGTGAACATTCAGGACTGATTTCCTTTAGGATGGACTGGTTGGATCTGCTTACAGTCCAAGGGACTCTCAAGAGTCTTGTCCAGCAGCACAGTTCAGAAACATCAATTCTTTGGCGCTCAGCTTTCTTTATGGTCCAACTCTCACATCCGTACATGACCACTGGAAAAGGTCCGTATAGCTTTGACTAGACGGACCTCTGTCAGTAAAGTAATGCACCCAGTAGACGTTTAATAAGCATTAACTACTGTTGCTGATGCTGTTAAGCTTGTTCTGCATCTGCTTCTCCCCCCAGATGTTCTGGGTGCTTCAACTGAGGCGCTTGAGGGCAGGACCTAGCCCTGGCTGTCAGGGTATAGCTGAACTGCTCAGAGCACACTGGCTGTGTGAATTAATGAACACACACATGTATGGATGGGTTTATGCAGAGAATCTCCTGAGAAGACAATGAAGAAGAATCGGTCCGTGATTCAGCCGCCCCAACCTGGAGCCTTCACGGAACCCAGGAGCTACAGTCCTCTGGTCCTGACCTCCTGCATGGTTGGCTTCTGCACCCAGGGCAGGGTGGGGGCACATGGCTGGGAGAGTTTAAATGGATTTAACAACCAGGAAGTATTCAAAGAACTTAGAAAAGGCTGGAGGGCCTTTTTCTTTCTTCCCTCTGGTATTTAAGGATCTTTTAAACTAACGTATAATTTGTTATTGTTTTTGTCTAGTGGCTGAGCCATGTCTGACTCTTCTGCGACCCCATGGACTGTAGCCCACTAGGCCCCTCTGTCCATGGGATTTCCCAGGCAGGAATACTAGAGTGGGTTGCCATTTCCTTCTCCAGGGGATCTTCCCAACCCAGGGATGCAACCCGAGTCTCCTGCTGGGCAGGGGGATTCTTTACCGCTGAGCCACCTGGGAAGCCCAACTACGTACAAGTGGAAACAGTGAGAGACTTTATTTTTCTGGGCTCCAAAATCACTGCAAATGGTGACTGCAACCATGAAATTAAAGACATTTGCTCCTTGGAAGAAAGTTATGACCAACCTAGATAGCATATTCAAAAGCAGAGACATTACTTTGCCAACAAAGGTCCGTCTAGTCAAGGCTATGGTTTTTCCAGTAGTCATGTGTGTATGTGAGAGTTGGACCATAAAGAAAGCTGAATGCCTAAGAATTGATGCTTTTGAACTGTGGTTTTGGAGAAGACTCTTGAGAGTCCCTTGGACAGCAAGGAGACCCAACCAGTCCATCCTAAAGGAAATCAGTTCGGAATATTCATTGGAAGGACTGATGCTGAAGCTGAAACTCCAAACTGTGGCCACCTGATGCGAAGAACTGACTCATTGAAAAGACCCTGATGCTGGGAAAGATTGAAGGCAGGAGGAGAAGGGGATGACAGAGGATGAGATGGTTGGATGGCATCACCTACTCAATGGACATGAGTTTGAGTAAACTCTGGGAGTTGGTGATGGACAGGGAGGCCTGGCGTGCTGTGGTCCATGGGGTTGCAAAGAGCTGGACATGACTGAGCGACTGAATTGAACTGAATGGACTAAAAATGTGTACATTAAGTATACAGTTCAGTAAGTGTTGACAAATGAAATCGCTCCGTTACCACCAGCCCAATCAGGGTGGCGAGCGTGTCCATCACCCATTTGTCCAGAGTGCTCTGTGTAGGAGGCTCCCTTGCACCCCCATCGGTCCCCCCATCAGCCCTGACCCCCAGAGGTGGGTGTAGATGGAACCACACACCGTGTGGGCTTCTTTTGCTCAGCATAATGGCAGTGAAATTCACCCATGTTGTGTGTGTCCGTCACTCCTTCCCCTTTTGTTGCCGAGTCGTGTGCAGTTGTATGAAAATACCACATTTTGTTCATCCATCTGCCTGTCAATGGGCATCTGGGTTGTTTTCAGTTGATGGCTATTGTGAAGCAGGCTGCCCTGAGCCTGGGTGATTTTCACCACCTGTTCTTCAGAGTTAAAAGGACCAGCTTCCCTGCAGCGCGGGGGTTTGTGTGATCAGGGCCACCGCTTGTGGTCACGTGGACTGTCCACAAAGGTGGTCTGGGCAGAGGAGCAGGCAGGGCTGAGCCCAGCCCAGGTGCTTGGCCCCAGGCCCGGCTCCGGAAGGCTGCAGCCCAGCCTCCAGCACATCTTGTGGGCTGGTGGGCTTGTGGGTGAGACCGAGGTCGGATGAACCTCGGTCATCCCACAGGGTCCCGGTGGTGGGTCTTTCTCCAAGAGGCTTTAAATGGGGCTGCAGCCCTTCTGGGGTTTTCTGTTACTTGGGGGTAGAAAGGGAACTTTCCAAGGTTCTTTGCGACCAGGATCCTTAGCATCCTCTAGGAGAGAGGAGGGGCGTGGGGTGTGGAGTCCGGCATGTCATGGTTCTGGCGGCAGGGTGACTGGACCAGTGGCTTCCCCTTGCGGACTATGTCCTCATCTGCCTCCCAGGTCCGTTTTGGTGGCTCTGTAAGATACCTCAGCATCTGTGGAGTGCTCTGCAGGAAGCGATTGATGGCAGGGATTAGGGTGATCCCCGGGCCTTTTGGTCCAGTGCCTAAAATAACTTCCGCTGGGTCAGGAAAGGTCTCCCTCAAGTTCTGGACAGAAGCACAGACCCCGCTCTGCCACCTCCCGGACAGACAGTGCCAACTAAACCCTCTGACTTGTGTTTTCCAGACGTGTCTTCCCCGCTGGAAGTTTTGTGTGAGTGATACAGAGAACACCTTGGGCTTCGCCCTGGGCCCCATGTTCGTCAAAGCGACCTTCGCCGAGGACAGCAAGAACATAGTAAGTGCCCCCCCACACACGGAGGCCGTGACGTCACACCCGCCTCCCCCGTGAGCCTGCCAGGCCGTGCTCTCATCCGCTCTGGACCGGCCCTACCCCGGGCCAGGGCTCCAGCCCTAACTCCAAGGTTCCATTTTCTAAAGCCTTGCGTAATCTGAGTTACCTACAACAGAGAACATGATCATAGTGGCAGGCACTTTGTCTGTAGGATTTCATGTAGCCCTCCTCGCTTCCCAGGGAGGTTAGTCTGGCCGTCTCCACCTCCAAGGGTAGGCAGGGCCCAGAGAGGTCATGTTGGCAGAACAGCTTGACCTGAAGTGGTGGCAGGCACAGGACACCCGTGGCTGAGCACCTGGAGCCAGCCGGGCCTGCCCCGATGCCCGCTTTGTCTTTTCCTGGTGGGGGTCTTGGGACAATACTCTGAGCCCAAGGACATGGAGGTGGGCGCGTCCAGCCCGCAGGCGGAGACTGGACGGCATTGTGCGCACGGACAGCAACTGGAGCAGAATGAGGGCTCAGGGAGGGTAGCCGCTGTGTCATTATTGTGGTTCAGTCGCTGACTTGTGTCCACCTCTTTGAGACCCCACGGACTGCAGCACCCCAGGCCTCCCTGTCCTTCACCACCTCCCAGGGTTTACTCAAACTCGTGTCCATCGCGTCGGTGATGCCATCCAGCCATCTCATCCTCTGTCACCCCCTTCTCCTCCTGCCCTCAGTCTTTCCCAGCATCAGGGTCTTTTCCAACGAGTTGGCTCTTCGCATGAGGTGGCCAAAGTATTGGAGCCTCAGCTTCAGCATCCGTCCTTCCAATAAATATTCAGGCTTGATTTCCTTTGGTACCATTTTTATTACTAACTTTAACTGCACAGATTTTTATTTGCAGTCAGAGGTTAGCAAACTGACTCACACCTCGTACGTGACCTGCCTGTTAGTGGCTGATGCAGATTCTGAGTCACGTTCTGTCCGTCGTCAGTCTGTCTGCTCCTCCTGCTGCCCGACTCCCCCTTCCCCTGCTCCGGAGGGTCTTTTTCAGCCTCTGGATCTGCTTTTGACATTCATCTCCAGCCTAAACAGAGTCTTTCTGGAACCACCCCTCAGAACTCGGCTTCTCTAGATTTTAAAGCCCAGTCTATCCAAAAGGAATTCCATGAGCCGCTACCTCTGAGAACAGATACATGTCCTAACATTTCTGAAAAGAATTGCAGTGCATGGCACCGTAAAGGCACTGCTAAGTCCCGCCGTAAGAGTCTTTTCCAGTGTTCCCAGAGCTTGCCCTGAGTGTATTTGACCAGGGAGCCCTGTTTATAGAAATCCGTCTCTTCTCACAGGATGCTAGTGTTGAGAGGAAGGAGGTTGGGGTCAGCCCAGCACCTCAGAGCATGAGGCCTGGAGCCAGGATCTGAGTTTAGTCTCTGGCCCCACAGCATCCTTCTCCATGGGATGCCCACTGCCCATGGCCAAGTTCAGTGCCCACACCTGACTGTCTCCTCAGGCCAGTGAGATCATCCTGGAGATCAAGAAGGCGTTTGAAGAGAGCCTGAGCACCCTGAAATGGATGGATGAAGATACTCGGAAATCGGCCAAGGAAAAGGTGAGGCTGGCCGGGAGCTGGGAGGGGCCCTGCACAGAGGGCCGCGACCTCCGAGGAGGTGGGCGAAGGAGGGACTGGCTCTAGCTGGTGAGCCCAACACGGATGATGCGGGCAGCCAGCACGATGGCGGGAGAGCCGTGAACACGTGGCTCGGATTAACGACTGGGTGAAAACAGACTGTGCTAAGTGTGCAAGGGAGGGACTTCCCTGGTGGCCCAGCGGCTAAGACTCTGCGATCCCAACGCTGGAGGCCCAGGTTGGACCCCTGGTTGGGAAACTGGATCCCATGTGCTGCAACTGAGACTCAGCACAGCCAGATAAATATAATTTTTAAAAAATATATGTGCAAGGGAGAGGTACAGAGTGATGTGATGATGGATTGGATATGGTGCAGCAGCGGCAGGGAGGCCATGGAAAGCTTCCCTGGAGAGGTGACATTGAGGCAGAGATCCCAAGGATAAGGAGAAGTTAGACAAGAGAAAGGAAGGTGAAAGTCTTGAGAGGAGAGGGGCCTGGCCGCTTTCCCTGGGCCCCGACCTTGAGCCCGGCACCCACAGAGCCCTGCTGAGCGCTCACTGTCCTCCGTGTCTCTCCTGCCCAGGCGGACGCGATCTACAACATGATAGGCTACCCCAACTTTATCATGGACCCCAAGGAGCTGGACAAAGTGTTCAATGACGTGAGTGGCTCCCTTGCATTCTGCCCCCTTGCATTCCTGAAATGCCCCTGGGGGGCCCTCCACTTGGGAAAGGGCAGAGGCTGATCTGGGTGGGCTGCTGGAGGCACCATGACTGTCAAGACGTCTTGAGATGAAGTGGTGTGGGGTCTGGGGATGGACTGGGCACCAGGGGGCCGATCTCTCCTCCCTTCTCCCCTGGGGCCAGCCAGTGGCCCCTGCCTCCCAGGACCCACCAGCAGTCCTTGGCCAGCACAGCACAGTCCGCTCCATTCAATGAGTGGGAGATAATGGGGGAGGGGGGCGACCAGATCCTAGAAGGCATGGAGATAATCTGCATCCCTAAAAGCATCAGAGCGGAGCCCCCTATAGCTCCCAGCCCCTAGAGAAACCTGGACCTGCTTCCTATCCCCCGGCTTCTCCCCACCTCCCCGGAGAAACCTGGACCTCTTGTTCAGACCTTGAAATGCTAATGGGAAGGAGGAAGCTAAACCCCAGATGCACGATTAAGCTTAATTTAGGCAGCAGGGTAGTTGATGCGTCCCTGGTGATTAGAGCTTTGGGCAAATCACTCCGTTAAATGGATTGTGCTTCTGCCCCGAACGTTTTATACCTTGTAATTGAAATTTGTGAATTCAGGCATTTGTGAAATTATAATAACCTCTCGTTGTGGTTATATTTAAAACCTAAGAATATGAAAATTACAGCTGAGAATATGGGACTCATCCGCAGCCTTTTTCCTTGAGAATAATTTTAGATGCTCCAGGGTATCATGATACAAGATGAGGGGCTCCTGGAGACAGCCCAGGCAGACCCCATCTGGATTAGAGTCTGGACCCCAAGGGCCTGGCCTTTCACTGGAGCCCTGATGTAAAGAGCAGGTCTGAGAGAGAACCTCACACCTGTGGCAAGAGCCGAAAGGCCAGGCCGAGTGGGGAGGAAGGTGTGCAGTCACGCCTGCGCCCTGGTGGTTCACAGATCCCAGCTGCATTTATGAGATCTGTGCTGGCCAGTGTGGCAGCTGCTGGCCACAGGTCCCTACTTTAGAGAATTAAAATCAGTTAATTCATTAAATTAAAAGGTTGCATTCGCCATATTTGAAATGACCTAGAGCCACATGTGGTGATGTCGACCGTACCTGACAACACACACATAGAACCTGGCCATCATCGCAGAAAGTTCTGGACCCCGCTGGATGTATTGCCCACCCAAGGCCCTGGCACGATGGCAGGGGCTTCCTGTTGCCCCGAGACCCTGCTGGGCCGCCCTAGGTGAAGCTCTTAGTGTGCCCCTGAAGGGAGAGGGCGCAAGCCCCCGGCCAGAATGCGGGCCAAGGAAAGTGCCCCAGCCTGCAGCCCCTCGCCCCTCGCTTTTGTCTGCCCTGTGGACCAGTGCCCAGGCCACGCGGGGTTTCAGCTTCCTCGGTTTTAGAAGCCGGGGTTTGCGTTCGAGGAGCTGAGCATGCTCTGACCCTGTGACTTGCTCTCTCCTGCCCAGTACACCGCTGTGCCGGACCTCTACTTCGAGAACGCCATGCGGTTTTTCAACTTCTCCTGGAGGGTCACTGCCGATCAGCTCCGGAAAGCGCCCAACAGAGATCAGTAAGTCCCTGGGCCTCACTGGGAGGATGCTGGCTCCCGCAGGCGGGTGTGGGGGCCCAGCTCCTTCAGCCTGAATCGTGTGCGGGGATGTAAGTGTCCTGACGGCCCTCTGAGCTGCGGGGACTGGTGTTATCCCACTCAGATGCCGGGTGCCGGGTTCAGCCTGAGCCCGCGTGTCCTTAGCGTCCAGCCTGTTGGCAGAGGGGGTCCACCTGCCATCACTGCCCAGCTCTGCCGCTGCGGCCTTCAGGGCTTTGCTTCATCGTCTGCAGATAAGATGTCTGTGTGTGTGTGTGTGTGTGTGTGTGTGTGTGTGCGCGCGCGCGCGCGCGCGCGCGCGCACGTGTATTCCGTTGTCTGACTTTTTGCAGCCCCGTGGACCGTAGCCCACCCGGCTCCTCTGTCCATGGGATTTCCCAGGCAGGAAGACTGGAGTGGGTTGTCAGTTGCTACTCCAGGGGATCTTCTGGACCCTGGAATCAACCCTGCTTTTCCTGCGTCTCCTGCGTTGCAGGCTGATTCTTCACTTGTTGAGCCATCAGGGAAGCCAAAGGGCGAAAGCCACTTCTTTCTCTTTGCTGCTGGCTCCCCCTTGTGGACAACAGGGGTTTGAACAGCTCTGTTTACTCTCTGTCTTCAACCACAGTACACCCGAAACGTACAAGAAAGTGGTCTTTATCTCCAGAATACGGTGCAGGCACTACCCCAGTGTTGTGAATTTACTAGAAGTCTTTTAGCTTAAACTTTTCCATTTAAATTAAGTCTCCTACTCATTAATGCATCCACGCTTAATGCATCTCTGTGGGGCTTACCTGGAAGAGACATACTGACTAGCTAGGCTCTCGGAGAAAATACCCTTTCTGTCTCACTCCACTCCCCACTGGTCCTTCATATCAGAACGATCATTGGGAGGCCAGATTTTTCATTAATATCTACCATCTAAGCCTCTTCTACGCTCAAAAAAAATCATTGAACCCCCAAGAGCCCGTTTATGGGGATTGTACTGACTTTTCTGAAAATGTTGTGAAAAAGAACTGTTTTAAAGTTTACTAAAAAGAGAGGTAATGTTTTAATTTTTACAAGTTTCTTTAATGTCTGTCTTAATGGAAAACAGCAGGATTCTCACGTCTGCTCCTGCCTTCAGTCTGTTGCAATATATTGTTTTGAAATATGTAAAGATATTCTGGCCTTACACAGACATGTAGTTAGAAAAGGAAAGAATATTTTAGCAGTCTTTTTGATACATGTGTACATGCCTCACTGATACTACTCCAAAACGTGGCAGGCAGTGATTGTTTAAAATTAATTTTTATCGGGGTATAGGTACTTTACAGTGTCGTGTTAGTTTCTGCCGTAAGGAAAACGCATCAGCCACACGCATACATATGTCCCTGCTTTTTTTGGATTTCCCATTGAGGTCGCCACAGAGCACTGAGCAGAGTTCCCTGAGCTATACAGTAGGTTCTTATTAGTTATCTATCTGATTCATAGTATCAGTGAGGCGATGGCACCCCACTCCAGTACTCTTGCCTGGAGAATCCCATGGACGGAGGAGCCTGGTGGGCTGCAGTCCATGGGGTCGCTAAGAGTCGGACACGACCGAGCGACTTCACTTTCACTTTGCACTTTCATGCACTGGAGAAGGAAATGGCAACCCACTCCAGTGTTCTTGCCTGGAGAATCCCAGGGACGGGGGAGCCTGGTGGGCTGCTGTCTGTGGGGTCGCACAGAGTCGGACACGACTGAAGCGACTTAGCAGCAGCAGCAGCAGCATAGTATCAGTAGTGTATATATGTTAATTCCCATCTCAATTCACCCCACCCTCCTTTCCCCCCTTGGTGTCCATAGGTTTGTTTTTTACCTCTGTGTCTCTGTTTCTATTTTGCAAATAAGATTGTCTGGTTAATTGCACCACAGAGTCTGAAACCATGTTCGTAAACTTTTCACATTCTGTTACACTAATGTTTCATCAGTGTGCCTTGCGCTTTGAATGGATCCTTCCTTTACCCATGCGTGACTTTGTAACACCATGCATTGGTCATTTGGAAAACAGTGCTTCACTGGGTTTCACATATCTTCCAAACAGTGACATCTTCATTATACATTATATATCCAAAACAAGTCTACATCGGGTAATGTTGCTGCTGACCTCCAGAGAAAAAAGTCTTTAAGTATTGGACAGCTATCAAGTTGGCCGTGGTCGACACCAGTTTTTTAAGTTTTTGCTTGAAATTTCAGTTGTTTTGAAACCTTGAGTTTTTATCATTGGCAACAAACCGCGTCAGTTGTTTTGCTTGAGGTGATGCGCTCACTGTTCATTTTCAAGAAAACGCCTGTCAAACACCCATCATCCTCTCAAGTACAAATGGCATTCCGTGAAAAAAACAGAAATGCTGGGACTTCTTGGTGGTCCACTGGTTAAGACTCCATGTTTCCAATGCAGGGGACGTGGGTTCGATCCCTGGTCAGGGAACTAAGGTTCCACACGCCACAGTGTGGCCAAAAGATTAAAAAAAAGAAATAAAAACAGAAATGCTTACAAGTGCTTTCCATCTGGTCACAGACTCTTAAGAGACTTGCACTCAAGGGTCTAGATTTAATGAAGGTAATTATTATGCTGCATCATCAAGGATGTTCTTAAGTGAAAAGATTTTATTTATTTTTTTATTGGTGAAGAACATGGTGACCCACTGAACTGGTACCTCCGCCTTGACTCAGCGGAGGCTCCGGCAGTTTTACGCAGCATTGCCTTCCCCCATCCGTATAATGTCAGCACGGTGGGAAAGGTAAATAGCATCTTAGTATTTTAATGAAAATAGTTTCGGCCTCACAGAGCCCCTGAAAGGGAGTTGGGGGCTTCCCATCTCAGCAGCAGCAGCAGCAGCATCTCACCAGGTATCCGTGGAGCACACTTTGAAAACTGCTGACACACTCCTTTTTGAGCCTGGAGAGTAATGACTTTTTAGTGTAGAATGGTCCATTTTGTTCCTTGGTTTTTTTTTGAGATGTTCAACATTTTTAATAGTGAAATGAAATATAAAATGAGATTTCATTGTACACTTGCTAACACGGCTAAAGTTGATAGTTTCTAGTGTGGAAGAAGATGCTGGGCACCTGGAAATATCCAGCCTGGCAGGTGGAGATGTAAAATGGTACAACCATGGTGGAGAACGGGGAGCTTTTTTCTCTTTTTTGGTTTTTAATTTTTATTGCAGTGCAGCTGATTTACAAGGTTGCATTAGTTTCAGGGGTACAATGAGATGAACCAGTTAGTTCTCCACGTACACACATCCACTCTTTTTTAGATTCTTTCCCTATACAGGCCTTACAGAGCCTTGAGAAGTCTTGCCCCCCTGTGCTCTACAGTAGGTCCTTACTAGTTAACGCATTTCGCTCTTTGCCAGGGTCTCACTGTTCCACTGTGCGATGTGACATCGAATTCAACCAATTCCTTCCTAACAGACATTTGGGTGTTTCTAGTTTCCTCTCTCAAAAGTAGTGCTACCTCATGCTTGCATGCCTTGGGCCGGGGTCCAGGGGAATCCACACTTTCAGGGTTCCCGACACCCCCAAGATGGGCTGTCCCCGCCTACCGCCCTCCGTGGGGTCGGATCTTCCACGTGTGTCTCGCTTGCAGGTGGAGCATGACCCCGCCCATGGTGAACGCCTACTACTCGCCCACCAAGAACGAGATCGTGTTTCCGGCCGGAATCCTGCAGGCGCCATTCTACACCCGCTCTTCACCCAAGTAGGACACTCCTGAGGCTCCGTCCCATCTCCTCCCCACCCCCGCAACCCCTCAGCAGACCGCCCCCCGGGCCAGCCTGACAGCTGGGTCAGCCCACAGCTGACCCCGCCTCCGTTCCACTAGCCAGGAGACGTTGCCATGGAAACAACACTCTCGCTCCCTGTGCTTCCCTCCGGGGTCTCCTAGACCTCAGAGTCCCTACACAGTGAGAACTCAGGGCTCATCATGGAGGCAGTTCAGTTCAGTCGCTCAGTAGTGTCCGACTCTTGGCAGCATGCCAGGCCTCCCCTGTCCATCACCAACTCCCGAAGCCTGCTCAAACTCATGTCCATCGAGTCGGTGATGCCATCATGGAGGCAGGAGCCCCAAACAGGGGAGTGCCCCTCTAGTGATATTCTAGAACAGTCTCAGCTGGGAAGTTGGGAAGGGTGAGAAGTCTCAGAAGTGAATTCCTCACAGGCCTGGATCTGAACTCCAGGCTTGCTCTCTGCTGGCTGAGTGGCCCTTGGGCAAAGTGGCTGAACCATCCTATACCTCCATTTGCTCCCTTATAGTCAGTTACTGAGTCCTGGCTCTTCGCACTGAGCCAAGAGGGCAGTGCCTGGCGCGGTGCCTGGAGTGCAGCGGGAACAGGCTGATGCAGCCGGCTCTCCAGGTTCTGCCTCTGGGCCCGGCTGGAGCCCTGCAGGACTCTGCTGTGTCTCCGGACTGAGGAAGTAGTGGGCCCGCCCCACACGGCATCACTCTCACCCGCGTGTCTCCCCTTCCAGTGCCTTAAACTTCGGCGGCATCGGCGTCGTCGTGGGCCACGAGCTGACTCATGCTTTTGACGATCAAGGTATGGGTTCCTCTGGGTCCCCTTCAGATGAATCCCCACCAGCTTCCTGGCACCGCTGCTCCTGCTTTTGCTCCTATGCATCTTAGCCTTGGAGACAGAAAGAGATGGAAAGTTAAAATCCTGGCCCAGACACCTGCCAATTTGTGTGGACTCTCACAAGCCCCATCATTTCCTCAGGCCTCTATTTTCTTATCTGTAAAATGGTTGTGCTGATCATGTGGTGATTGTGAGGACTGGGCAGGCTCACAGTGGGACACCCCGCTCCCCGAAGGTGTGAGGTGCTGGGGGGTAGTACAGCGCCCCCCTGTAGTCAGTGGGGAGCGAACATTCCTCCACTACCCCAGAGACTTCTCTGGTCCAACGACAAGTAGAAGAGTTAGTATCTCACCAGCTAACGTCCAGAATCCCCCTCATTGCCTCCTGCCTTGGGGACCCTGAGACGCAAAATGAGGAGGCAGGACCTTCCTGTGACCTTTGCGCTGCCCGCTGCCTTCCCCCCGCCGCTGGGCGCAGGGTCAGAGGCCCTTCACCAGCCTCGACGGTGAATCCAGCTCTACCGAAACTTTGAACGTGCAGGTCCTTAGTCGGGTCACATTCCTCCCTCCCCCACCCACCCCAGATGGCTGATGCATCCAGGTCCTTCAGTGCCCAACTGTGTCTCTCCTCCGCCCAGCTGTGTCTCTCCCCTGCCAAGCCTGACGCTCCCCTCTGACCCCGCAGGCCGAGAGTACGACAAGGATGGGAACCTCCGGCCCTGGTGGAAGAACTCGTCCGTGGAGGCATTCAAGCAGCAGACCGAGTGCATGGTGGAGCAGTACGGCAACTATAGTGTGAACGGGGAGCCGGTGAACGGCCGGCACACCCTTGGCGAAAACATCGCCGACAACGGGGGCCTCAAGGCGGCCTATCGGGTAGGAGGCCCCTCCCTGCACACCCCAGACCTGGCTTTGGGTCTGTCCAGATGCTTCTCAGTTAAGAGTGGTTGGTGGGCATGCACAACAGGGTCTTTGGGCCTCAGTGGCCGCATCTGTGGAATGGGTGGCAGTGCGGACCGAGTGAAAGGGTGTCTGTGAAGTGCCCGGCTCGGACCTGGCACACAGAGGCTATGTACCCCAAGTGCAGCCCCCATTGAGGGTCACCAGAACGGGCTTGGGCTGGATCCACCTGAAGACCTGCCTGTCCCTCCCTTTGCAGGGGAAGCCGCCCCTGACCCAGGCAGCAGTGGGCCCAGGAAGGGAGAGAGGGGGACACTGCTCACGGAGCCAGTTCTGGCTCCAGTCCTGGTTCTGGAGTGAGTCACTCAGCCTCCCTGAGCCTCTGTGCGTGTGGCTGTGTTCGTCCCTGCATTGCTGGGTGTGAGAGAGATGGCACGTGACGGCTTGGGTGCTGGGTCTAGTCCAGGGTAGCCCTCGGCGATGTTGGCTGAGTTGGAAGGGAGAGATGGCAGAGGCTAAGGCAGAACCTCCTCCTCCTCCCCGTGGCAGCGAGAGCAGGAAGCCTGAGAGATACTGTGTGTTGAGGCCTGTGGGCCGGGGCCCCCGGGAACTCTACGATTAGGTATTTCACGCCAACTGTGCAGGAGACGGAGAAGGCGATGGCACCCCACTCCAGTACTCTTTCCTGGAAAATCCCATGGACGGAGGAGCCTGGTAGGCTGCAGTCCATGGGGTTGCGAAGAGTTGGACACGACTGAGCGACTTCACTTTCACTTTTCACTTTCATGCACTGGAGAAGGAAATGGCAACCCACTCCAGTGTTCTTGCCTGGAGAATCCCAGGGACAGGGGAGCCTAGTGGGCTGCCGTCTATGGGGTCGCACAGAGTCGGACACAACTGAAGCGACTTAGCAGCAGCAGCAGCAGTGCAGGAGACAGAACCAACCAGAAACAACCCAGAAACATCTGGTGACTTGCCCGATGTCTGTTAGTCGGTGAAAGTGTGTTGCAAACTTTTGACCCGCTGTTTTTGGTGCTGGTGGTTCTAGGACGAAACAGCGACGGGTCCTGCTCTCATGAAGCCCCCAACTGTAGCGGGTCAGGGATGGGGAGGAAGGCAGTTCACACCTCCATGGATAAATGTGATGATGTCAGGTGCTGATAAGATGAAGAAGACAAGACAGGCCAAAGGAATAAAGAAAAATAGGGGAGAGGGTGGTCAGGGGAGGCCTTCTAGAGGGGATGACCTTTGAACGGAGTCCAGTAGGGTGAGAAAGAGGCAGGGAAAGAAGAGTAAGTGCCGAGGCCGCAAGGTGGACCCAAGCCTCGCACAGCCCAGGACAGGAAGAAGGACGTGGCAGCGATGGAGGGCACGGCCCGGTGCAGGAGGGGCGGCCAGAGGAGTGGCTGTCCCGGCTATGACCTCTGTTGACTGAGCAAGGACCTTGGGGTTTATTCTGGCTGCAGCGGGAGCCACTGGGGGGGTTTACACAGGGGAAGGATCTGCGTCACCCTCTACAACCTCTACAGCCTGGGGGCCACATCCAGCCCTTAGCTGGCTAAATCAATAAAAATAAATCAAAGTTGTGGGAGAGAGGGGACAGCTACACCCACTCATCTCCATGGTGCCTGTGATTGCTTTCATATATCAGGGTGTTCCTTGAGCCGTTGCAGCAGAGAAACTATTTGGCTTCCAAAGCTGAAAAGACTTACTCTCTGACCCTTTACAGAAAATGTTGCCAGCCCCTGCTTTATGAGGATGACCTGAGTTGCTGTATTGGGATGGGGTTGGAATTGGACCAGTTTGAGGTCAAGGAGACTAGTTAGAAAGCTGCTGTGAGGTTGTCCAGGCAAGAGATGGGCTAGAGCAACGTGAAGGGTGAGATGTGGTTAGATTGGGGCTGTTTGGTTGATTGAAAGATGAATCAAAGGAGAGTCCTGGGGTTTGGGCCTGAGTAACTGGGTGGTTCAGTTCGGTTCAGTTGCTCAGTCGTGTCCGACTCTTTGCGACCCCATGGCATTGCAGCATGCCAGGCCTCCCTGTCCATCACCAACTCCTGGAGTTTACTCAAACTCATGTCCATCGAGTCGGTGATGCCATCCAACCATCTCATCTTCTGTCATCCTTTTCTCCTCCCGCCTTCAATCTTTCCAGCTTCAGGGTCTTTTCCAATGAGTCAGTTCTTCATATCAGGTGGCCAAAGTATTGGAGTTTCAGCTTCAGCATCAGTCCTTCCAATGAATATTCAGGACTGATTTCCTTTAGGATGGACTAGTTGGATCTCCTTGCAGTCCAAGGGACTCTCAAGAGTCTTCTCCAACATCACACTTCAAAAGCATCAATTCTTTGGTGCTCAGCTTTCGTGGTTGGCATCATTTACTGTGATGGGAAAGCAGTGTGTGTGTGTGTGTGTGTGTGTGTGTGTGTAAAATGCATCTTGGATGTCCAGCTGTAGCAGTTGAATGTTCCCAGGAAAGGCTGGAGCTGGCAGGGTGCATCTGTATTTAGATGGAGGTGGTATGTAAAGCTGTGGGGTTGAATGAGCTCCCTTTGGGATGAGTGCAGGTAGAGGGCGGCTCCTCTAGGCTGAGTTAGGCTCAGAGCTGAGGCCCAAGACCCCCAGAAGCCAGGCCCTGTCCCAACAGGGTGTATCTTCCCAGGTCGCCCCCACTAGCCCCCCACTGCCACCCTGATTGTTCCTATGTCACGGGGACCCTGAGCTCTGTTCTCCCACCAGGCCTACCAGAACTGGGTCAAGAAGAATGGGGCTGAGCAGACACTGCCCACCCTGGGTCTCACCAACAACCAGCTCTTCTTCCTGGGCTTTGCACAGGTGAGTTCTTTAGAGAAAAACTAATACCCAGGCACAGTGCCATCTTGAGTTCTAGGAGCGCTGAAAACCAAAAGGCAAATTTCCTCAATAGAGAAGCCCTAGCTCGTGGGTCCATCCACAAGGTATTTACCCTGTAAGAAGGTGAGCTTCATCTTTGGAGAAATTCAAGGAAGGGTCGAGAACCCTGTTAGAGGAATTCCTGCATCAAGTAGAGGAGAGGACAGGTTTGCTTGGATGGCTAAGGCCCTCCCAGTTCTGCAGTTCTAGAAATGTCTTAAACTCAAGGTGTCCCAGGTCGTCCCTAGAGTTGGCAATCAGCGTGTAGCCTTCTGTTGGTGCCCAGAGCCACAAGGTCTCAAGTCAGTTGGTTCTGCCCAGGAAAGGAGTGATCTGGACTCAGTGCAAAGTGTTCAAACTGGTTTGGGGGCAGAATCTTTTGTGCAGGTGAAGTGTATCTCAGATGCCCAGGACAGACATTCAGCTGGTCTGGCTGCAGGAGAGGAAGCTAGATGAAGGCCCCCCAGCCCTCTGCTTCCTCCTAACCCAGGTGGCAGGCCCGTCATGGGGGTCTCAGAACCAGAGGGGCGCTTATTTCCCTGTTACAGTGACGGGGACAGTCTGGCGGCCTCAGGGACCGCAGTGACTCTGCCCTCTCCCTTATCACCCCCTCAAAGGTCTGGTGCTCCGTCCGCACCCCCGAGAGCTCGCACGAAGGTCTCATCACCGATCCCCACAGCCCCTCCCGCTTCCGGGTCATCGGCTCCATCTCCAACTCCAAGGAGTTCTCGGAACACTTCCACTGCCCACCCGGCTCACCCATGAACCCGCATCACAAGTGTGAAGTCTGGTGAAGGGCCAGGCACCCAGAGCCGAGATGGAGGGCAAGGGGGGGCCCGAGAACACACCCCTGGGCCCACAAGACTGCCCCCTCCATCCGGCGGCCAGCCCCCTCCCCTGACGCTGCAGGGTGGTCAGCCGGAACCAAGCCTGTGACGTGAGCTCTCACCGTAAGCTGAGATTTGACCCCCTGTGAAGACCTGCTCATCCCAGGCACACATGTGTCAACTCTGATGGGTGTTGGGGCATTAGCCGGGTTGCCCACTGGGCCTGGACCCTCGCCGACAAGGGCAGGGGGGCCCAGCCCCCTCCGCCCACATGCAGTACCAGATATACCACAAATACCACTGTGTCAAATGCTTTAAAGATATATTTTTGGGGAAACTATTTTTTAAACATTGTGGAATACACTGGAAACCTTCAGGGAAATGATGCATTTAAAACACTTTTTGTTTTTTTTTTTTAAGGAAAAGATCAGTATATTTATTATGTTCTGTTTTTCTAAATAACCTGTGGACAAGGGAAAGCCCCTGACTAGCTCCCTCTCTTCCTTCCTTGCTACAAGGTTGGGCTGAAGCAGGATTCCGGGCCACTGAGCAGGTCCCCACGTGGAGAGGTGCTTCTGCCCTTGGGGTGTGTGGTTCCAGCCCCCTCCCCTGGTTCTTGCTCCCAGCAGAGGGAGGGGCAGCTAGTTGGCACCACCCCCTGGGGATACCTGCCTCTGAACCTAGAGTCCATCGGTGGGGACCCCCCAGCAAGGAAACTCTGGCCCCCAGAGTCACACTAGGGGACTGATGGCTGTGTGAGGCCAGGTCTGTGCCCTCCAACCCAGTCTGGACGTGCCCGAGCACCCTGGACCTGGTTCACGAGCCTTGCGAGGCTGAGACCCCCCCGTCAGAGCTCTCTGCCATACCACGGGGTCTTCTCTCCGTCCCCTTGCTTTTGGGCACCTCCGTCAGCCCGGGACCCGCGGCAGCTCTGCAGCGCCCCATCCCAGCCGTTTTGGAGTCAGCCTTGCACGCCTCTTCCCCCCGGGGGAAGAAGAGGAGAGAAAGCAGCGCTCATCGCCCCGGGCCCGGGTCCTCGCTTGGGCTCCGACTTCCGCCACCTCCCTTCCTGGCTCCCAGGACCACAGGCAGCCCTGGCCTCCTGCTGAGTGCCTTATCTGGGGCTGCGCCCAGGCCCCCGCCAAGGAGACCGCCCTCCGCGCCAGGGCCCACACAGTTGCCCCCTCACGGCTGCCCAGAGCCCCGGGCCTGCCCGTCAGCAGCACCGCGGTCAGGAGTCTGAGGACCCCCTGAACGTGCCCCGGGCTCCAGCCCACCCTCAGGCCTGGCTGAGTGGAGACAGTACTTGCCGGGGACCCTCCTCCTCTTGGGGGGTGCTCCTAGCTGGGGGCGCGGTTCAGGGGGCAGGCACGGTGGGTCTGGCCCGAGGTGGTAGGGCACGGGCAATGCCGTCTCCTCCGCGCGGCCGCAGCTGGTCGGGATGGCCACGTTGGGACGCCCCCACCGGGCGGAGCTCAGGGAGGCCCGCCGCCCCCCAGGGGAGCCAGAGTCCCCCGGAGGAGCAGACTGCAGCTCGGCCACCGCCAGGCGCCCTGTCAGATGCGCCCCTGAGCTGGGGCGGGGAGTCGTCGGGGGGGGGGCTCGTCAGAGGAAGGGAGCCCGGGGCGGAGAAGGAGCGGAGTTCGCAGGCTGCCGCTCACCCCGCCACGGAGGGCCGGGCTCTCTCCCGCTCTCCAGCCTCCCCAGAGCAGGGTCCCAGCCCCCTGGTCTGGGGGCTGGGAGCCCCCCAGCGAACGGCAGCCGTCCAGGGCCAAGGGTCCAGCCAGAGGGGGCGTCCGCTGCCCTCACCGCTTCCGGGGGGCAGGGGCAACGCAGGCGTGGAAGCAAGCGAAGCCCCCACCCGCCTGGTGCCCGCCCCCTGCCCTGGAGCTTTGGGCAGCCGCCCTCCCTCGAGGGAGCCCCACGGGCCGGCGTCTCTGCGGGGACAGGGGAGTGGGGTTTGGAGCTGGGAATCTACTTTTTTGTATTATCGCGTTCCGTGCTACTGTAGTTCTGTGTGGCACCATTGTAACTGAAATAAAGTGCTTATACCGAAGGCCGTGTGACCGAGTGTGGCTTCCCCCAGGCAAGCTGTGTCCTGTGGCGCCGCCAGTGTCCCCGGGGCTGGCCGCACCTCCTCCCCAGAGCAGAGGCCTTGAGTGAGTGAATGAGTCAGAGAACGTCGCTGTCGTGGCCGACTCTACGACCCCGTGGACCATACAGTCCATGGAATTCTCCAGGCCGGGATACTGGAGTGGGTAGCCTTGCCCTTCTCCAGGGGATCTTCCCAACCCAGGGATCGAACCCAGGTCGCCTGCATTGCAGGCGATTCTTTACCAGATGAGCCACCAGGGAAGCAGAAGCGCTGGACCCTGACTAATGCCTGTGCCCACCTGGCCTCTCTTCCGCGGTCACTAAGAGCCTGTGAGGGCCCCCTGCTGGTGAGGATGATGCATGTCGCCACATGGGCTCAAGGGACCTCCTGGTAAAAATACTTCCATTATCTTGGAATGAAGGATGTCATCACTGTTTCAGGGCCTCAGGTGCTTGGGCAGGGCAGGCAGTTCAAGGAAGAGTCTCTGACATACCCTCATGCCTCTCCTGGGTTTTACATATATTCTTCCCTCTGCCTGGAATACTCTGCCCTGACTTCTTTTGGCTGATGAACTCCTACTCATCCTGCAATGCCCAGGTCAGCATCACCTCTAGAGAGCCATTCCTGACCTGCAGTCCAGATCAGGTGGCTCATACAGGCTTCCCTCTCCTACCAGACTGTCTTAATGCCGGGGCTGCCATAACAAAGTGTTACAGCGTGGTACCTTACACAACAGAAATGTATTCTCTTACAGTTCTGGAGGCTGTAAGTCTGAGATTGAGCTGATTCGTGCTGAGGAATGTGAAGGAGGATCTAGGCCTCCAGCCCACCTCCTGGGGGTTTGCTGGTGGTCTTTGGTGCCTCCTGGGGGTTTGCTGGTGGTCGTTGGTGCTCCCAAAAGTTCTCCCTTCGGTGCTTCTGGAAACGTCCCTCCAGTCTTGGCCTTCATCTCACATGATGTTCTCTCTGCATGTGTCTGCCTCTGTATCCAAATTCCTTTCTAATTTAATTTTTATTTTATATTGGGGTATAGTCGATTAACAATGTTGTGTTCTTCTCTGTTTTTATAAGGACATCAGTCATATTGAATTAGGGCCTTCTCTGAAAGTGTTAACCGCTCAGTCCTGTCCAACTCTTTGTGACCCCATAGACTGTAGCCTGCCAGGCCCCTCTGTCCACAGGATTTCCTAGGCAAGAATACTGGAGTGGGTTGCCATTTCCTTTTCCAGGGGATCTTCCCGACCCAGGGATGGAATCTGTGTCTCCTGCATTGCAGGCAGACTCTTTATGGTCTGAGTCACCCGGGAAGCCAGAGCCTACTTTAGTGACCTCACTTGTGTTCATGTATTTATTTGGCCGCGCTGGCTCTTTGCTGTAGCACTGGATCTATTATTTGTGTCATGCAAACTCTTAGCTGTGGTGTGAGGGAGCTGGTTCCCTGACCAGGGATTGAATCCAGGCCCCCAGCATTGGGAACACAGAGTCTTAACCACTAAGGAACTCCCCTGACCTCATCTTAACTGCTTGTAAGTTCATGTAATGAACTTATATTACATGCATTATATATATATTACATATTATATATGTGTAATATATTACATGCATCTTAACTGCATGTAATATAACCCTCTAAGGTCATATTCTGAAGTACTGGGGATTTCAGCCTCAACATGAATGGAGGTGTGGGGGCAAATTCAACTCCTAACACAGGCCCCAATTCTTCAGGCTTCAGAGCTGCCTGCCCCACCCCTAGCAGCCCGGCACCTGGGCCAGCCAGGGATTATTGGACAAAGGGGCAAGTGGGTGGGTGGGTGGATGAGGGAACACACAATAGCTATAAGTGATACCACGATTGAAACGGCCACCCCACAGCACACCAGCACCGAAGAGGCCAAGTCCCGTGGGCTGAGGTGGCCAGAGAACACTTCCTAAAGGGGAGAGAGTTCATCTGAGCCTTGGCCGAAGGGGGAGGATTGAGATCCGCACCCCAAAGTGGATGGCCCAGGCCAAGCACCTGAGAGGCAAGACTCCTCCCCCTGCCTTGCTTTAAAGGAAGTGAGTCATTTCTCTTCTCTGAGATTCCGTTATTCCAGCTCTAAAACAGACAGTTGCTGCTGCTGCTGCTACTAAGTCGCTTCAGTCGTGTCCGACTCTGTGAGACCCCATAGATGGCAGCCCACCAGGCTCCCCCATCCCTGGGATTCTCCAGGCAAGACCACTGGTGTGGGTTGCCATTTCCTTCTCCAATGCGTGAAAGTGAAAAGTGAAAGTGAAGTCACTCAGTCGTGTCCGACTCTTAGCGACCCCATGGACTGCAGCCCACCAGGCTCCGTCCATGGGATTTTCCAGGCAAGAGTACTGGTATAGGGTGCCACTTAGCTTTCTCTTTGTTGTGAGCCACAAGTACTGGGGAGATGTGAAGATCCTTGAGACGGTGATGCACTTGGAAGCTCGTCAGAAGGCTCACACGGTGTGAACCTTCTCACTGGCAGGTGTGCCTGAGCCCCGAGCTGCCAGTGTCTCTCAGCGGGCCAGCTTGGCCTCCTGCCCTCCCGCTACTCTTCTGTCCTCAGAGGAGTAAGCTGCTTAGAACTATACCCTCCCACCACAAAGAAAAAAAGTAAAAAAAAAAGTCACTCATAGTCTCATCACCTGAAGATTAAAAAAAAAAAGAGTAAGCTGTTTAAAGATCTTATTATTGGGAATTCCCTGGTGGTCCAGTGGCTAAGACTCTGTGCTCCCAATACAGCGGGGCTGGGTTCAATCCCTGGTCAGGGAACTAGATCCCACGTGCCACAACTAAGACTCTATGCAGCCAAATAAATAAAAATAAATATTTAAATAAATAAATTGTAAAGATCTTATTATCGCTCCCCATCACCAGCTCCCCCTGCTGCCTGAGTCTCCTTTCTGCACCTTACACAGTCCAGCCCTCTCCTGCCTGTCCTTCAGAGTAGAATGTCCCCCACAACACACACACTCACCCTTGCCAATGAATGAATGAATACAGAATTTTTTAAAAAAAGCTTCCCCATACTGCGTGCCTGCTGCAAGTCAGGCTGTGTGCTGTGTGCTGTACACACGCCCTCTCCTGGAATGCTCACAGCAGTGTTCTGAGAGAGGTGCTTTATCACCCAGATCACCAGGGAGCAGCGGCAGAGATGGATCCTGAAGCCATGTGAGAGGCTGCCAAGAACAGGGCCACTTTGAGAATCACACGCACGCACACACAGGCTGAAGGTGCAGAAGGGAGACATTTTTTCCTGCAGAGCCTCTCTTCCTCTCCCTTTCCCCATGACCAAGTGAACAGGTCCCTTTGTCTTCCTGGAGTTCCTGCCCCTCCCTTCCTGAACCTCCTCCCATTTTTGTAAGTGACAGATCCTCCCCTCTGAAAGCATGCCCCCCTCCCCAAGCAGGAATATTAAAACCCCAGCTTTTTACCCTACAGTTAAAGAGAAACACATGCAAGATGTGACTAACAAGAAAATGTATGCAACCTACAGCTTCCCAGGTGGCGCTAGTGGTAAAGAACCTGCCTGCCAGTGCAGGAGACGTACGAGATGTGGGTTCAGTCCCTGGGTTGGGAAGGTCCCCTGCAGGAGGGCATGGCAACCCACTCCAGTGTTCTTGCCTGGAGAATCCCATGGACAGAGGAGCCTGGTGGGTTACAGTCCATAGGGTCACAAAGAGTCAGACATAACTGAAGTGACTGAGCACGCACGCACGTGCAGCCTATGATAAGAATCAACTGTGAAAGCCAAAGGGTTCAGCAGAGACTCTCCATGAGGGCTAAGGAACTGCAGAGGAAGAAGACAGTATTCTAAACTTTTAAGGATCTAGTACAGTAATAAAGCAATGAAAAATGGGCGAAACCCTTACAAAAAAGAAAAAAAAACCTGTAAAACTTTCCTGAGGAACGTAAAAGAAGACGTGAATAAATGCAGATGAATATCCTTATCATGGATGGAAAAGTTGAACACAATAAAAGATGTCAGTTCTCCCCCACATAAATCTCTAACTTCCATGTACTTTCAACCAAACTTCCAAGATAATTTCCATGGAATTTGATAAGCTGATTCACACGGAATGGAAAATGTACCAGGGCCAAGACAATTTTGAAAAAGAATAATGAGGGCGCTGGACCTCTCACAATATGTTATAAAGCTTTAGTAAGTTGTATAACATGATGCTGGCATAGGATTAAAGAAATGAAAACAACTTGAATAGATTAGAGAACCAGAAACAATTCCATGTGTTTGTGGGAATTAGTATAGGAGAAAAAGAGCGGGGGCTTCCCGAGTGGCTCATGCTCAGTCACTCAGCCGCATCCGACCCTTGTGATCCCTTGGACTGTAGCCCGCCAGGCTCCTCTGTCCATAGGATTCTCCAGGCAAGAATACCGGGTGGGTTGCCATTCCTTCTCCAGGGGATCTTCCCCACCCAGGGATTGAACCCGTGTGTTTTATGCTTCCTGCATTGGCAAGCAGGTTCTTTACCATTAGCACCACCTGGGAAGCCCTTCTCAAGAGATAAAGAATTCGCCTGCCAAGGCAAGAGACAAGGGTTCAATGCATGGGTCAGGAAGATTCCCCTGGAAAGGGTAATAGCAACTCACTCCAGTATTCTTGCCTGGGAAGTCTCATAGACAGAGGAACCTGGCAGGCTACAGTCCATGGAGTGGCAAATGAATAAGACACAACTTAACAACGGAAAAACAATTAAAAATGCCCTTTAAATCAGTCGGGAAATGGTGAACCATTTAATAAACCATGATAGGCTATCCACCTGGGAAAAAAATGAGATCTTGCCTTTCTCACACAGTTCTCACATGTAGTGATCACAGCAGTAAATTCCACATAAACTAGAAACCTAAACATGCAGTAACTGTAAAAGTATCAGATGGAACAGAAGGTGTTCATGAGTTTGGGTAGGCAAAGCTATCTTTGAAAAGACACAATTCATAAATAGGAACGTAATTGTAGAATTTCTAAAAATATAAAAACCTCTAAAGAAATGAAAACCTACCTTAATCCTATCAACCAAAAAGTCTCAGACACACAAATGAAGACAAAAAAAAAAAGGAAACGATTAATACATTTGGCAACATCAAAATGTAATTCATTTATAAACCAGATACAATAAATAAAATTAAAAGATTAGACAACAAGGACCTACTATATAGCACCAGGAATTATATTCAGTATCTTGTTATAACCTATAATGGGAAAGAATCTAAAAAAGTACACACACACACGTATCTGAATCACTTTGCTGACACACACACACATTATCTGAATCACTTGGCTGACACACACACACACACACATATCTGAATCACTTGGCTGTACACCTGAAACTAACACAACATTGTAAATCACCTCTGCTTCAATTAAAAAAAAATTAATTAAAAGATAAGCGACAGATTGGAAAAAAAATTTGCAACATGTGCAGCTAATGATCCAGAACATATATAAACAACACACAAAACAGCCAACTAGGCGAAAAAGAGAGCAAAGAATTTAAAGCGTTCATTCAGAGAAGAAAAAATTAAAAAAAAAATTTTGAAAAGAGAATCCTGCTAATAATATGGGAAATGCATTTAAAATTGCAATCAGGTAACACTTTTCACCCATCGGTTTGACACAAGTGATGCTATTTGACATGAAGTTGATGAGAATAAAGGAAGCTGGGCAGTGCCGCCCGCTGCAGAGGCCAGTTCGGCAGCGCGTACTCGATATCCAGTGCGCTTACCAAGAGTTCCAGGCGTGGCAGACAATGGTGGCTCCCTAATTTCAAATCGACCCACTCACCCTCCTCCCCAAGAAAGTAAATCAACAAAGAAAGCAAATAAAACTGCACAAGAATCTTTCAGTTAACCAAAGCAGAGAAATAATCCAAATTCCAAGAGAAGTCACATCAGATACCGCTGCAAGCCTGTGGGTACACAGAGTGATGGAGAATAAAAGACCAAAATCATATCATAAATGAAGATTAAAAAGATGTTCAAGGGAGAATACATCCAAATGTAAACTTAATAAAGGACATTGAAGAAAAGCCAGAAAGCAACCATGAGAATGAGAAGTAAAACTGGTCAGAGAGAAAACGGTGGCGCTAAAAGACAGGCAAAGGGTTAACATTTTTAAAAATATTTATTAAGTTGGTGCAAAAGTAACTTCAGTTTTGCATTGTTGAACTTTGCATTGCTGACGACTCTGCACATGGACATCACCAGACGGTCAACACCGAATTCAGACTGATTGTGTTCTTTGCAGCCAAAGATGGAGAAGCCCTATACAGTCAGCAAAAACAAGACCAGGAGCTGACTGTGGCTCAGATCATGAACTCCTTATTGCCAAATTCAGACTTAAATTGAAGACAGTAGGGAAAACCACTAGACCATTCAGGTATGACCTAAATCAAATCTCTTACAATTATACAGTGGAAGTGACAAATAGATTCAAGGGATTAGATCTGATAGACAAAGTGCCTGAAGAACTATGGATGGAGGTTCATGACATTGTATAGGAGGCAGGGATCAGACCATCACCAAGAAACAGAAATGCAAAAAAGCAAAATGGCTGTCTGAGGAGGCCTTACAAATAGTTGTGAAAAGAAGAGAAGTGAAAAGCAAGGGAGAAAAGGGAAGATATACCCATTTGAATGCAGAGTTCCAGAGAATAGCAAGGAGAGGTAAAAAAGCCTTCTTAAGTGATCAGTGCAAAGAAATAGAGGGAAACAACAGAATGGGAAAGACTAGAGATCTCTTCAAGAAAATTAGAGATACCAAGGGAACATTTTATGCAAAGATGGGCTCTATAAAGGACAGAAATGGTATGGACCTAACAGAAGCAGAAGATATTAAGAAGAGGTGGCAAGAATACACAGCAGAACTGTACAAAAAATATCTTCATGACCCAGATAATCACAATGGTGTGATCACTGACCTAGAGCCAGACATCCTGGAATGTGAAGTCAAGTGGGCCTTAGAAAGCATCACTACAAACAAAGCTAGTGGAGGTGATGGAATTCCAGTTGAGCTAGTTCACATCCTGAAAGATGATGCTGTGAAAGTGCTTCACTCAATATGCCAGCAAATTTGGAAAACTCAGCAGTGGCCACAGGACTGGAAAAGGTCAGTTTTCATTCCAATCCATAAGAAAGGCAATGCCAAAGAATGTTCAAACTGCCATACAATTGCGATCATCTCACATACTAGCAAAATAATGCTCAAAATTGTCCAAGTGAAGCTTCAACAGTACATGAACTGAGAACTTCCAGATGGTCAAGCTGGATTTAGAAAAGGTAGAGGAACCAGAGATCAAACTGCCAACATCCATTGAATCATCAGAAAAACAAGATAATTCCAGAAAAACATCTACTTCTGCTTTATTGACTATGCCAAAGCCTTTAACAGTGTGGATCACAACAAACTGTGGAAAATTCGTAAAGAGATGGGAATACCAGACCACCTTAGAAATACCAGACAGCCTGAGAAATCTGTATGCAGGTCAAGAAGCAGCAGTCAGAATTGGACATGGAACAACAGACTGGTTCCAAATTGGGAAAGGAGTACGTCAAGGCTGTATATTGTCACCCTGCTTATTTAACTTATATGCAGAGTACATCATGAGAAACGCTGGGCTGGAGGAAGCACAAGCTGGAATCAAGATTGCTGGGAGAAATATCAATAACCTCAGATATGCAGATGACACAGTCCTTATGGCAGAAAGCGAAGAGGAAATAAAGAGCTTCTTGATGAAAGTGAAACAGGAGAGTGAAAAAGCTGGCTTAAAACTCAACATTTAAAAAATGAAGAGTAAGGCATTGGGTCCCATCACTTCATGGCCAATAGATGGAGGAACAATTGAAACAGTAACAGTCTCTATTTTCTTGGGCTCCAAACTCACTACAGATGGTGACTGCAGCCATGAAATTAAAAGACACTTGCTCCTTGGAAGAAAAGCTATGACCAACCTAGACAGCATATTAAAAAGCAGAGAAGGACTTCCCTGGTGGTCCAGTGGTTAAGAATTCGCCTTCCAATGCAGAGGATGCAGGTTCGATCCCTGGTCAGGGAAATAAGATCCCCCATGCTGAAACCAGAGAGCTCGTGCATGACATTGAAGACCCAGTGAAGCCAAAAATAAATTAAAAAAAATAAAATACAATTAAAAAATAAAATAAAAAGAAGAGACGTTACTTTGCCGACAAAGATCTAGTCAAAGCTATGGTTTTTTCCAGTAGTCATGTATGGATGTGAGAGTTGGACCATAAAGAAAGCTGAGCACAGAATAATTGATGCTTTTGAACTGTGGTGTTGGAGAACTCTTGAGAGCCCCTTGGACTGCAAGGAGATCAAACCAGTCCATCCTAAAGGAAATCACAATGGGTGTTCATTGGTAGGACTAATGTTGAAGCTGAAACTCCAGTACTTTGGCCACCTGATGCGAAGAACTGATTCATTTGAAATGACCCTGATGCAGGGAAAGATTGAAGGTGGGAGGAGAAGGGGATGGCAAAGGATGAGATTGTTGGATGGCATCACCGACTCAATGGACATGAGTTTGAGCAAGCTCTGGGAGTTGGTGATGGACAGGGAGGCCTGGCGTGCTGCAGTCCATGGGGTCACAAAGAGTCAGACTGAACAGAGCAAATGAACTGAACTGATTGTTGAAATTTGCCATTTGATATTGAAATACTTTCTTAAATAAGTGTAGATACATTATACATCACTTTCAAGCGCATTCTTGCGTTATAAGTTCTTTGTAATGAATTATTACTTGCTATTTATTTTACATGTATTTTAGACTATGAAGTGATTTTAGACAAAAAGAAAATTTGAGTGATTTTATTATTCGAGTTCAAAATGGATCATAAAGCAGCAGAGATCATTTGCAACATCAACAATGCATTTGGTCTGGGAACTGCTAATGAATGTTCAACTCAGTGGTGGTTCAATGAGTTTTGCAAAGGAGATGAGAGCCTTGAAGACCAGGAGTGCAGTGGTTGGCCATCCAAAGTTGACAATGAACAACTGAGAGGGGCATCAAGGCTGATCCTCTTGCAAGTACCAGAGAACTTGCCCAATAAGTCAGCAGCGACCATTCCATGGTCGTTTGGCGTTTGAAGCAAACTGGAAAGGTGAAAAAATCTCGGTAAGTGGGTGCTTCATGAGCTGACTGCAAATCAAAAACTCATCATTTTGAAGCATCATCTTCTCTTGTTCTATGCAACCATGACAATTTCTCGACTGGATTGTGACATGCAATGAAAAGTGGATTTTTATATGACAACCAGCAACAGCCAGCTCAGCAGATGGACTAAGAAGGGACTCCAGAGCATTTCCCAAAGCCAAACTTGTATCAAGAAAAGGGTCATGGGCTCTGTTTGGTGGTCTGTTGACGGTCTGATCCACCAAAGCTTTCTGAATCCTAGCAGAACCATTACATCTGAGAAGTACACTCAGCAAATCGATGAGATGCACAGAAAACTGCAGCGCCTACAGCCAGCACTGGTCAACAGAGAGGGCCCAGTTCTTCTCCATGGCAACGCCCAATCGCATGTCGCACAACCGAAGCTTCAAAAGTGGGTTACAAAGTTTTGTATTCACCTGACCTCTCGCCCATCGACTACCATTTCTTGAAGCAGCTTGACAACTTTTTGCGGGGAAAATGCTTCCACAACCAGCACGATGCAGAAAATGCTGTCCAAACATTCGTCGGATCCCAAAGCATGGATTTTTATGCTATAGGAATAAACGAAAGTATTTCTCATTGGCAGAAATGTGTTGATTGTAATGCTTCCTATTTTGATTAATAAAGGTATGTTTGAGCCTAGTTACAATAATTTAAAACTCAGGGTCTGGAACCATAATTATTTTTGGCCGTGCCGGGTCTTACCTGCAGCTGGTGGGGTCTCTCCTTGTGGTGCCGGGCTTCTCTCTTGTTGCAGCACGTGGACTCAGTAGCTGCGGTTCACGGGCTTAGTTCCCCTGAGCCATATGGGATCTGAGTTCCCTGACCAGGCATGGAACCCACGTCCCCTGCACTGGTGGGTTCTTAACCACTGGATCGCTACGTATGTCCTGTGAGCTAAAATTTAAAACAGTAATACAGAAGACTTTCCAGAAATGAAAGAGCTGCTTCTACACATCAAAAGGGCTCACTGGGTACCACTGGGTAAATCGATGCTAAATCATCAACTCTAAGATAGATCCTTATAAAGTTGTGGGGTTTTAAAGATAGAAAACACTCAGGGCCTCCAGACAAAAATATGAACTAATTTAGAAAGGCAGACTTTGAAAAAATTAATGTATATTATATGAGGTACCTAGAATAGACAAATTCATGGAGACAGAAAACAGAATAGAGATTACCAGAGGCTGGAGGGACGAGAGAAGAGGAAGTTATAGTTCAATGAGTACAGAGATTTTGTTGGAGATTATGAAAAGTTTTAGGTATAGATAGTGGTGATTACACAACATTTTAAATGCATTTAATGACATTAAATCGTACACTCATGAATGGTTAAAGTGATCGATATTGTATGTGTGTGTATATACACATAGTTGCAGGAACATCACGTACAAAGGGGAGCACCAGCGGAGCCGCACTGGGGCTTCCTGGTGGCCCAGTGGCGAGGGCTCGGTGCTCTCACTGCCAGGGTCCAGACAGTGTCCACTCCTGGTTGGCGGACTAAGATCCCACAAGCTAGTGGTGTGGCCAAAACAAAAACAAAGCACCAAGAAACCATTCTTAGCTTACAAGTTGTACAAAAAGAGCAGAGGGATGGATTTGATCCAAAAGCATGGTTTGCCAATCCTTGCCTTGGGGGTTGAGAATGCTGTGCTGTGTGTGCGTTAGTCTCTCCGTCTAAACATGCCTTTTATATTTACTTTTATTTTAACCATTTCTGGAGATCTTCATTTCTTTGTGTAAGAAACGAAACGCATCCAAGTGCTTATTCTGATATCATAGTCTTCCACATGAAGAACTCCTTTAAGATTTCTCGTAGTAATCTACAAGAAATTTCATCACCAGGTCTGCTGGTGATGAAATCTCTCAGCTTTTGTGTATCTGAAGAAGTCTTCAGCTCACCTCATTCTTAAAAAATTATATAAAGGATAATTGACTTTTTTGCATACAGTTCAATGAGTTTTGAGTTTTGCATAGGCTCCTCTGAGACTTTCCAGGTGACATAGTGATAAAGAATCTGCCAATGCAGCAGACACAAGGGACGTGAGTTCGATCCTAGGGTCTGGAAGATCTCCTGGAGGAGGGAATGGCAACTCACTCCAGTATTCTTTCCTGGAAAATAACATGGACAGAGAAGCCTGGCAGGCTACAGTCCTTGGGGTCTCAAGAAGTCAGACCCAACTGAGCAACTGACCAGGTATGCCTAACATCCTCTAACCACTAGAATCAGGATACAGAATAGTTGTGCTTTCATTAAAAAAGAAAACAAAAAAAGGGTTTTATTTTGAAATAATTATTGACTCATAGGAAGTTGCAGAAAAATAGCATTGAAAGTCCTGTGTACCCTTCACCTAGACTTCCTCTGTGGTAACCTCTTACAAAACTATTGTACAACATCAAAACCTAACACTGTCAATTCAAGAAACTTACATTAGTATGAGATACTATTAATCAAACTTATTAAGACCTTATTTACATTTCACCAATTTTTATGCACATTCATATCTCTCTATGTGTGTCTCTGTGTGAGTGTATAGTCATGTGCAGATTTATGCCATTTATGGATTCATGTTACCAGCACCTTCATTTTTGAAAGTTTTTTTTTTTTTTTTACTTCTCAGCCATGCCATGTGGCATGCAGGATCTTTGTTCCCCCACTAGGGATCAAACTGACACTCCCTACAGTGGAATCGTGGAATCTTAACCACTGGACCACCAGGGAAGTCCCCTGAAAGATATTCTTGATGCAGATAGAATTCTGGGTTGATGTTTCTTCAGCACTTTAAAGAGGTCAGGGCTTCCCTGGTCCTCAGTGGTAGAAAATCTGGCTGCCAGTGCAGGAGACGTGAGGTTGAGCCCTGATCTGGGAAGATCCCACATGCCTCAGGGCAACTAAGCCCATGCACTGCAACTGTTGAGCCTGCGCTCTAGACCCCGGGGGCCGCGAGCACTGAGCCCCTGCTCAGAGAAGCCTGCTACTTCTCTGCAGCAAGAGGAGCCCGTGTTCTGCAGCGAGAGAATAGCCCCGACTCTCCACAACTAGAGAAAAGCCCACGCAGCAATGAAGACCCAACACAGCTAAAAATAAAATAAATAAAATTATAAAAAAACCCAAAGATGTCAGCTCGTCTCCTGCTTGTATAGTTTGTATGGTTATGTATTAGCATAACTGATGCCATCTTGGGATCGTTCAATTCCTCTTGTCCTCCCACTGAGCCTACCTGTGCCTGGACTGAGTGGTAAGTAAATCTCTTCTCTGTGGTCAAAGGTTCTGTAGTTAACAGACACTGTTTAATGGTGGTTTAGGTCCGGGTGGCCTCCATGCTCCACGATGGTGAAGACTTTAACTGACATTACCAGCACCCACAAGACTAGTTACCCATTTATATATCTTGACTTAGGAATGCACTTTTTGTCTCCAAGCACGCACCTCCACACCCGAGGTTAACTAAAATTGTCCCAGGGGCCTCTCGTTGGTACACAGTGCAGCTGAGGATGCCTCTGGGTCGCAGTCTGCTGATTCCATCCTGCAAGTTACCCTTTAATAAACTGATCCATTGATCACATGGAGCTGCCTCCCTCGCTTTTCAGCTCAGTGGACACGTTTTGTTCCCTCTGTCCTCCCACTTAGTTTCTGAGCAGAAGTCTGCTGTAATTCTTATCTTTGCTCCTTTGTATGCATTAAAGTATCTTTGGCCCCTCTGTCTGCCTTCAGGATTTTCTCTTTATCTTTGGTTTTCAGCGGCTTGACTACGATGTGTCTCGGTGTTTTTGCTTTTGTTTTCTTATGGGATGCACGCATGCTAAGTTGTTTCCGTTCATGACTCTTTGCAACTCTGCAGACAGTAGCCTGCCAGACTCTCCTCAGTCCATGGGATTCTCCAGGTGAGAATACAGAAGTGGGTTGCCATGTCCTCCTCCAGGGAATCTTCCCGACCCAGGGATCAAACCTGCATCTCTTATGTCTCCTGCATTGGCAGGTGGGTTCTTTACCATTCATGCCACCCAGGAAGCCCTTTTTTATGGGGGGCGTTATTTACCCCACTTGGTGTTCTCTCTGATTCTTACATCTATATTTGATGTCTTTCATAATTTTTGGAAGAGTTTCATCCACTGTCTCTTTGAGTGTTCATCTGCCTGTTCTCTGTCTTTCTGGGATTCCAGTTATACACATATTAGATAATCTGATTTAGTCCCACAGCTCTTGGATGCTCTGTTTTGCTTTTATTTGTTTTTTCACTTATTTCTCTCTCCTTGTTTCAGTTTAGATAATTTCTATTGAACTATCTTCAAGTTTACCAACTCTTTGCTCAGTTTTGTTGGGTCTGGAGATCAGTCCATAGAAGGCGTTCATCTCTGCTACCACGCTGTTTTGTTTTTCTTCTAAAATTTCTGTTTGACTCATAATTTCCATTCTGCTGAAATTCCCCGTCTGTTTGTGCATGTGGTCCATCTCCTCTACTAGCATTTTTAATGCACAAATCGTGATTGTTTAAAAATCCTTCTCTAGTAGTTTAAACAACAGCATCATTTCCAAGTCTGGCTTGGTTGACTCTCT
This sequence comes from Bubalus kerabau, assembly GCF_029407905.1. Lineage (NCBI taxonomy): Eukaryota > Metazoa > Chordata > Mammalia > Artiodactyla > Bovidae > Bubalus > Bubalus kerabau. The sequence goes on from NC_073626.1 coordinate 185,347,877, forward strand.
GTCTCTTGAGAGTGGGTTTTTTTCTTGCTTTTTAGTGTCTTATAATTTTTGACCAAACACCCAGACACTGCGCATAGAGCAGTAGAGACTAAATTAAGTAGCACCAGTTCCTGGAAATGAGCATGCATCTTTCGCTAGACAATCAGTGTAAGAGCTGAAGTCAGTGCACTTAGGGGCTGAGCTGGTTTGGACTTTGTTGTTGCTATGGTTACCTTCCTTGCGCTACTGATTTCCAGCTCCTCTAGCATCATCTCAAACTTCGGGTGAGGACTGGGTTGCTGAAAGGTTTTTAACAATGGTCCTGCTTCACCCCCTTAACTTTCCATTCCTCAGCTGGGTTGCTTGTTACTTGGTGCTTGCTAGCCTGGGTGGGGGTGGGGGTCAGGTGGCTCTTCTTCTGATCCAGCCTCAGTCTTTGGTGACTGTAACCCTGAGTTTGAGAAGCCTCACTCTCAAAGATCACACGCTTCCTTAGTGACCCTCTCCTCCTCCTCGTGGCAGCAAAACCCTGCTTTGTATTTTGGCAGTTTCCTGCCCGCCCCGCAGTGATGAGAGCCTTGTAATGGTATCAGCATAGGCTCTTGGTCCATGAGGGTTTCTGCCCCTCCCATGTCCCCCAGCCCTGACAAGTCGTCACATGTGCCCTGTGGGGGAAGGGCTTGCCTCCGGTCCCCAGCAACTCCAGATTTCCATTCTATAGAGGAGACGGGTCCTGGGGAGGGCAAGACTTCCCGCCCCTCCTGCAGCTGCAAGCAGTCCTCTCCTCCAGGCTTGACGGAGGCCTGAGGAGAGAGACCTGCAAGAGGGTACGTGCATCTGCGACTCCTGGGGTCCACAGAAGGCCTGTAGCAATGAGTTACAGATTCAGCCTGAGTTCCTTAGTGCTTGGCACTTGGCGGACGCACAATACATACTTACTGCATATTGGGAGGAAATGATGGGCTTCTCTAAGTCTCTTTCTGCACCTGTTAAATGGGGCTGATGAGGCCCACCTCACTGAGAGCTCACGCGGGGCAATGGCTACGGGAGGGTTTGTGCTAAGTGGTGGTGGTTTGGTCACTAAGTCGTGTCCGACTCTTTGTGACCCCCTGGACTGTAGCCTGCCAGGCTCCTCTGGTCCATGGGATTTCCCAGGGAAGAATACTGGAGGGGGTTGCCGTTTCTTTCTCCAGGGGATTTCCCTGATCCAGGAATTGAACCTGGGGCTCCTATATTGCAGGCAGATTTTTTTTTTTTAACCGGTTGAGCTACGAGGGAAGCCCAGAAGAAGCAGAGAGCAGCAAATACACACACAAGATGGTAAATCCCGGAACCTCTGCTTCCTCACCTGTGGGAAAGCTAAGGAGTGCGGTGAGACCAGGACCGAGGGTGAGAGGGGTGTGGGTGGCACGTGTGGTGGAGACAGTGGTGGGAAGGGAGGCTGCAAACCAACGGGGAGCTCTAGTTCCAGCAGTCTGGGTTTAAATTCCGGCTCCCACAGCGAACCCTTATTGACCTGGGGTAAGGTAAATAACCACTCCGTTTCCTCATCTGCAATATGGGTTTTGAGATTTGTGATAATTCAATTAAAGCTTATCACGAGTTTAGAATAGTACTTGGCATAAAGTACTTAACAGATATCAAGGATTTTGTTTGGTTTTACTAATCCCTTCATTCATCTATTCAACAAATACTGAGAACCTAGTATGCACTAGGCATTGGGCAAAGTGCTGGAAAGAGGCCATTGAATGCGATAGGGTTCTTGTCAGTGATCAAGTAAAGCAGTCACTGGACAAGAAATAGCCACTGTAAAGAGCACTCTAAACTTGAAAGTGCTACGGAATATACAAGTGCATGTCTGAAGAGGCAACCTTTGAGCTGAGATGTGAAGAACAAGCAGGAATTTGTAGATAAACAGCAGGCAAGAGTGGGAATTCCCTGCTGGTCCAATGGTTAGGATTCGGTGCTTTGAGCTCGAGTTTGATCCCTGGTCAGGGAACTAAAATCCTGCAAGCCACGTGGCGAGGCCAAAACAATTTTTTTAATGGGGGGGTGGGCAGTGTAGGGAAGAATGTGTCAGGCAAAGGGAACAGCAGGTGTAAAGGCTGAATTAGGAAGATGCAAGCACCTGGAAGAAGGCCAGGGAGGCTACAGATCAAGGTGAGAAGGAGGGCGGAGGGCGCCAGAGAGAGAGGGAGCTGGGAGGGAATGGCCATAGGCTTCAACCTCAGAATAAGTGAAAGTCGCTCAGTCGTGTCTGACTCTTTGCGACCCCATGGACTATACAGTCCATGGAATCCTCCAGGCCAGAATACTGGTGCGGATAGCCTTTCCCTTCTCCAGGGGATCTTCCCAACCCAGGGATCGAACTCAGGTCTCCCGCATTGCAGGCGGATTCTTTACCAGGTGAGCCACAAGGGAAGACCAGTGGCTAAGACCCCCAAGCTCCCAATGCAGGGGACCTGGGTTCGATCCCTGGTCGGGAAACTAAGATCCAACATATCGAAAGTAAGCGCGGGCACCACAACTACAGAAGCTCAGCAGGCTGCAATGAAGACCCGTTGCAGCCAAAATAAATAATGAATTTTTAAGGAAAAAGATCAATGAGAAGTTATCTGAGAGTATAAGCCAGAGCTTCCCTCCTAGCTCAGTTGGTAAAGAACCTGCTTGCAATGCAGGAGATCTGGGTTCAGTTCTTGGTTTGGGAAGATCCCCTGGAGAAGGAAACGGCAACCCACTCCAGTATTCTTGCCTAGAGAATCCCATGGACAGAGAAACCTGGCAGGCTACTGTCCATGGGACTGCAAGAGTCAGACATGACTTAGCGACAGATAGACAGATAAGCCGGAGAATGACATGATCATCTTCGGGTTTTTAAAAGCAGTTCTGCCAGCTGTGCAAAGAATAGATCTGAGGCGAGCTGGAGTGGAAACAGGGAGCCTTAGAAAACAGAGAAAAAAAGTGGAGCACGGAACACCCAAGGCAGCAGGGAGTATGCATCTGGACCTTGTGAGCCGATTCCTTTTCCCTCCTGAGCCCCAAGACAAAAACCTGCTTCGAGAGAGGGAATTTGCTATCAAGTCCAAGTTTCTTGCCAGTTCTAAGATATGGCCACCAGAGGGCGCAAAACACCCTAAAGAGTCTCAGGATCAGCCCAGATCCTCCACCTTGCTAGACTGTCCAAGGACTTAAAGACAGCTCCAGGCGTCCCCTCCCCTCTCCCAATTAAAGGGCTGAGTCCGGGGCCCACAGGAGGCAGCCTCCAGTTCCTTTGTTAGAAAACAGTGAATAAACTGAAAGAATCATGGACTGGGAGCCTGAAAACCTGAGCTCTGATCCCATTTCCCCACTGCTCCTGGACTTGGGCAAGGTACTTCATGTCTCTGATTCCCCCTCCCCAACATCTGCAAGAATCCTCGCTACTGTTTCCCTTTTGCTCCCTCATTTGGACCAGGGACCATTTGCTCCCTCTGCCCTCATTTCAGAGAGAAATGTAAGGGGGGTTCAGAGCCTACTGTTTGAGTCACCTGGTTTAATCTCCATTCCAACCACAGGTGACTCCACCTGTCAAAGCCCCAGTTAACTGGAAATCCTGATCCATCCCTTGCAGGGTTGCAAATTATGAGATAATGTCTCTAGTGCTTAGAACATATTAATTGCTCGATATATGGTTATTATGCAGACAGAAATTTGACTCACATTCATTAAGTGCTTACTTAATGAATCTCCAGGATTAGAGCTTTAAGAGTAATTCTTTTTGCGCCTTTTGGCAAGATTCCTTCCTTTTTTTTTTTTTTTTTTTGCCTTTTCTGAGCCTCAGTTTCTCCAACAGAAAAACAAGAGGGTGAGTGGCTCCTCAGTAGGAGCCATTCCAGCCCTGACCCGCCAGGCTGTCTCTATCTCCCTCCCTCCAACCTCCCCCTGCTCCCTTCCTTTCTTCCATCTATCCATCATTTATTCGTTCAGTCGACCATTATTTATTGAGTATCTACTATATTGCAGGTGCAGGAAACACAACAGACACATCCAAACAGGTGTCCAGCACTGCCAGCCAGTCTGCTGGAAGCGTGTTTGTTCAAACCCTTCTTTGTCCTCTCTTTCACCAATCAATCCTGCAGGTTATTTTGTGTTTGGAACAGGGAAAAAAAAGAAAAAAATGTGCCAAGAGTTTATTTCCGTGCATCTCTGTGTGGCTGTGTACACACACACATTTATATTTAACATTTGCAGCAGCGTTGTCATGGGAACCATTTTTTGGTGTCTCTGGGCATGAGGACTGCCTGTGAGTGGAGGAGCTTTTATGAAACACCCCCTGCATGTACTTTTGTGCGGCGCACCATCCTGCTGGGAGAGTTCCCCCAAAAGCCTTTGTCGGCCTTTTTGATCATTGCTGCCTGTTTTTCTCATTGATCTTGTCGGATGTGAGTGAAAATGACTGGGGGTGGGGGGTGGGGGGCTGAATGTCAAGCTCAGCGACTGGCAGAGCCAGATCCCCCTGGACATCTGCCAGCGAGCGGCGTGGATAGGTCAGCTTGGGCTTTTTGTCTTTTTAAACCCTTGATTTGGGAATGTTTGAGGCTTTGGGGAAGACTTGGATGAAAAGACAAAAGCAGCCAGGGAATGTATTTCCAGAAACGACAGCTGCAGCAGCCGCTTTTGAACTTGGTAGGCAGAGCCAGAGCTGGGAGGGGCGGAGTGCCGGCCAGGGCAGAGCCAGAGCTGGGAGGGGCGGAGTGCCGGCCAGGGCAGAGCCAGAGCTGGGAGGGGCGGAGTGCCGGCCAGGGCAGAGCCAGAGCTGGGAGGGGCGGAGTGCCGGCCAGGGGGAGAGAAGGGACGCGCTCTTCATCACGCAGCTCCTCGGGGGGCCTGGCCCGGTCCTCGGTGCTTTGCATACGTTATCTCCTGTAATCCTCCCATCCAGCCTGTAAGACAGACACTGTGGTTCTTAGCAGGAAACTGGGATGGAGAGAAAAAAGGGCCGAGCCAGGAAGTGGCAAAGCTGTGAGAGTCAAACGCAGGCTGAAGGCTGACTCCAGGGTCAGGGTTCTACCCACTGCTCCAGCCACTGGAGCCCTCTCTGCAGCCAGAGGTTCCCCTCAATCCAGGCCAGGATTTGAGGGGAGAGGCCACCAGGAATGGCAGCCCAGAGATGCAAGTCCTTGTGCAAACCCCAAGTCACAGGGGCAGACCCCCTTCCTAGGGGGGCCATGAGATGAACAAATCAAATCTCTGCAGACATTGTATGTTTAGTTACTAAGTCATCTCCAACTCTTTGCGAACCTTTGGACCGTAGCCCTCCAGGCTCCTCTGTCCATGAGATACAGATATTAACTTCATTCTAAATACAGGAGCTGGCTTGCATTTTGGTGTCATGAGAGCTCACCAGGCATTGTTTCACTTCTTTATATTATAAAGTCCGTGAGACCAATGTTATCATAATATTATTCCACTACAGATAAAGAGCGTGAGGTACAGAGAGGTTAGATGTCTTGCCCAAGATCACACAGCTAGTGAGCTGAGATTTGAACCCAAGCAAATTGGTTTTGGCACCTGAGCCCTTCTGGTCCATGAGCTAGGATTCTGCACAGAGTCATGTGGAACTCTCCCCTCCCCAAACAGCGCCAGCTGAGAGGTAAGAAGGGTTAAAGGAACAGGAAATAGGATCTTCCTTTATTTTTCATGGCTGCACCTTGAGGCACATGGAACTTCCCCAACCAGGGATCAAACCCGTGCCCCCTGCAGTGGAAGCTTGGTGGACCATCAGGGAAATCCTGAGGGTCCTCTTTTATTGATGTGTTCAGCCCTGAGCTACGTCTTTCTACCTCAGAACTTTGCCAGTCCATTGGAACTACTAGGATCCCCTTTATCCAGATGACAGGAGTCAAGGTCCAGCCGGGTGAAGTGATTGGCTAAGGTCTCAGAACTGGGATTTGAGCCAAGACCTACATTTTCCAAAGTCCAAGCCCTATGCTCCAGGAGTAAGATAGCACTGCCCTGGGCACGTCTCCTACATTTCTCAGTTTATAGTGCCAAAGAAGTGTTCAGGTGTTTTGCTGACAACGGGGAAAGCCATTCTAGGAAACCCCTGTAAGGCAGAGGACTCAGACCTGCCCAGATCGAGGTGTTCTCTCAAATCTGCCAGGGTTGGGTTACACTCAGTAACTCAACCAGCATCCATCCCTCAGCTATTTCCAGAGCGCCACCTACTGCCAGGCTCCAGGGCGTGCAGCAGTGAAAGCCAGTCATTGACCCTGCCGTGGGGAGCTTACCTTCTAGCCGCCAATATCCATGACCCAAGTAAGTACCTGTGTGAGAGATCCAGGGAGCTGTGGGTGTGGATAAGAGACCTCTGAGCCTAGGTTGATAACTGATGTGCGTGTTTTACATTTATTCAAGGACTTGAGAAGGTCAAGGATATCACTTAGAGCTTTTGGCCAAAGCTGAAAGCTGGCCATGCTACAGAATGAAATGAAAGAGATTTCTATTTTCTTCATGTTCAGAAAGCAGGCTGTGGTACCGTTGGGATTCACCTCCTCTCCCCAAGCCATTTCCAGCTTCATAGAAAAGGTAAATAAGCTAACGTCTGTTGAATACTTATTATGTGCCAGGTACCAGGCTACATCAGTCCCTTATGCATGCAGCACGATAGAATCACACACACACACACACAAATCGTCCCACCACAAAAGTAGCAGAAGGTGGGGATGAATTAAGTTTGTCTGGGAAGGAGGCAAGTCAAGGAAAGTTTCTCCTGTAAGATGATTCTTGCGCTGGGTTTTGAAGGATAAGTAGGAGCTCACTAGGCAGTCCAGAAGCAGGAGACACTTCAGGTGGAGGAAACAGCATCTGGAAAGATTTGGAGACATGACAGCGTTTGGCTGTTCAAGGTGCATGTCAGTAAGGAAGTGGGAGGAACTGAGGGTGCAGAGATCGCTGAGTCAGAGGCCACAGGGCCTTAGGTACCTGGCTGAGGAACCTGGCCTCTGTCTGATCTCCACGTTCCCTGCAGAAGGGTGGGAGCCAAGCATCTTCTTCCACTTCTCTATCCAAGTGGAAGCAAAGGCACACAAGGGGGGGAGGGGGAAGAGCGTGATTGCCAAATTTGGGAAGCTGAAAAACGTTCATCTGCAGAATTAATTCTACATCGCTGCTATTTTCATTCTCATGCTGGTGGGAAAGGCAGAGCATAGCAACGCGCCTCAGCCTTTTTCCAGGTGTCTGGAGCACTGGCAGGCCGGCTCCCACGGAGATCACTGGGGCCAGCCTGCTGCTTGGCGCCAGCTGTGGGCATCTGGAAATCCAGCTTCCTCTTCTTGTCATTAGATAGGGGGGAAGATCAGAATCCAGGATTTTCCCAAGGCAGTAAGCTTGGCAGGATGATAAAATGGCATCAGGCTTGACAAGGGCCAGGGGGAAGGATATCCGGACCACCCAGGATAGAAAGATGTGGTTTCCAGATCCAGGATGGGGTATGTGGGTGACTCTGTGAAGGCATCTGGTTTAGAGCATGCTGGTGGCCTGCCGGGTGGGTTCTAGAGACCTTTCACTAGGCCAGGCCCAGTAGCCGTCAGGTTGGTCTCAGTAACAGGACAGCTTGGAAGATATGGTGTGTGGGTTGCTGTTGTTTAGTTGCTGAGTCGTATCTGACTCTTTTGTGACCCCCACGGACTGTAGCCCACCAGGCCCCTCTGTCCACGGGATTCTACAGGCAAGAATACTGGAGTGGGTTGCCGTTTCCTCCTCCAGAGGATCTTCCCCACCCAGGGATCGAACCCGTGTCTCCTGCATTGGCAGGCAGATTCTTTACCACTGAGCCACCAGGGAAGCCCTGGGTATGTAGGGGGTTCTGTTAATAAGGTCTGGAGCAGTGAGGTCACCTGCTGCTTTGCCCTGGGCCTAGTGGACATGTCCTGAACATGCTGGGTAACAGCCAGACAAGAGAGGAAGGAAGGCCCTGTTTGGATTCAAGCAGGGAGTATTGGTAGCTACACTGGAGGGTAATGAGTTAATATATCTCAATGAGTTAATATATGTAAAGAGCTTTGCCCAATGAATAACACATAGTGAGTGTTCAGTAAATGTTAGTTTTGTTATTGTTGGGTTGTTTTCTTTCTCTGACCAAACCCTGAAGCATTCGGGATCTTCGTTACTGGACCAGGGATCCAGCCCATGCCCTTTGTAATGGGAGTGTGGAGTCTTAAGCACCGGACTGCCAGGGAAGTCCCGAGTTGTTGTTTTTATCTGCTAGACACACTAATTGTTGTCTTCCATTTGCTAGCTTATTTAATCCTCACATCAGCTCTGGGAAGTAGGAATTAATAGGTTAAAAACAGTGTACTGTTTACAGGTGAGAAAACCAAGGGACAGTGGGGTAACACGACTCACTCCAGGGCACGTGGTTAAGAAAGTGACAGAGCTGAAAGGAACCTCTGCAACGCAACAACAACCGGAAAAGAAAAGCAGCCCGAGTCAAAACTGGGCAAAGGACAGGAACACACACAGATTTCTCTGAAGAAAGCATCAAATGGTCAGCAAGCACACGAGAAGATGCTTGACATCAGTAATCGTCAGGAAACTACAAATCAACACTACAATGCAATGCCACTTCACACCTAGTAGGAGGGTTATTATAAAAAAGAAAGGAAGAAAGAAGAAATAAGTGTTGGTGAGAATGTGGAGAAACTGGAACCCTTGTGCATTGCTGGTGGGATACACAATGGAGCAGCCATTGTAGAAAAACTGGCTGAGTGTGGTGGCTTTGCAAAAAATTGTACAATTGCCATATGATTCAGCAATTCCACTTCCAAGCATATACCCCAAGTAATTCAAAGCTGACACTGTGAACAGACACTTTACACCCATAAGTTCACGGCAGCATTGGTCACAATAGCCAAAAAGTGGAAACAATGCAAATCTCCACTGATACGTGGATGGATAGACAAAATGTGGTATATCCATTCGATGGGTTAGTATTCAGCCCTGAAAAGGAATTACATTCTGACACATGCTACAAGATGGATGAACCTTAAAAATATTAAGTGACGTTCAGTCAGTTCAGTTCAGTCACTCAGTCCTGTCCGACTCTTTGCGACCCCATGAATCGCAGCACGCCAGGCCTCCCTGACCATCACCAACTCCCGGAATTCACTCAGACTCACCTCCATCGAGTCAGTGATGCCATCCAGCCATCTCATCCTCTGTCATCCCCTTCTCCTCCTGCCCCCAATCCCTCCCAGCATCAGAGTCTTTTCCAATGAGTCAACTCTTTGCATGAGGTGGCCAAAGTACTGCAGTTTCAGCTTTAGCATCATTCCTTCCAAAGAACACCCAGGACTGATCTCCTTCAGAATGGACTGGTTGGACCAGACACAAAAGTATTGTATGAGTCCATTTACACGAGGTACCAAGAGCAGTCAAATTCAAAGAGACAGAAAGTAGAATGGTGGTTGCCAGCGGCTGGAGGGAGGAGAGAATGGGGAGTTATTGTTTATTGGGTACACAGGTTCAGTTTGGGATGTTGAAAAGTTCTGCTAATACACAAGGTAATGACTGCGCAACAATGTGAACGCCACTCAATGCCCCTGAATTGTACACTTAGAAATGGTTACAATGGTGAATTTTATGTTGTATCTTATATTTTTGTTTTTTATTTTTTGTATTTTTTATGTTGTATCTTACAACTAAAAAAAATGAAAGAAAAATAAATGTCAGAGTTGGATCAGGACCCAGGTCTCTTTGTCCCCAGGATCCCCTGGGATGGTTCCCTGGGCCCACTTTCTCCTTTCCAGGAAAATGTACTCCATTTTTGTTCAAAACTGACCAGCAGACAGACTTCCCTGGAGAACCAGTGGTTAAGGATCTGCACTTCCGATGCAGGGGGTGTGGGTTCTATCCCTGGTTGGGGAACTAAGATCCCACATTCATGCAGCGTGGCCAAAAAGTTAAACAAAAAAATTACTGAGCAGTAGAGAGAAAAGCTGTGTCTTGATGCTGATGGACACACCGTTGGAATTAGTTCTCTTATCCAAACAAGGCATAGGCAAGGGAGGTTCAACTCAGTGGACAGGCAGGTTCTGAATTAGAATGTCAGAAGGTGGTAACTGTGCTCCTTCCCTCTGACCCCTCCCGCTCCCACTTCCTGTGCCTCCAGCAGGTATCATTTTGTGTCAGTCAATGAATATTTCACTGAGCCCTCTGGGATATCACAAGCTAGCTCTCAGATACCAGCCAGGTACCTTACAAATTAACTCAACCCTGACACCATCGACCTGAAGACAGCTTTCAAATCCCACAGTCAGTTTATAAAGGATGGTCTGGGAAGGCCTCCCTGATAAGATGAGGTGAAGGGCTCAGTCCTACAAGGTTCCCCCACACCCACCCCTCTGCTTCAGATATGCCGGCCACAAGCTCAGGCTGTTATCTGTGCTTCTGATCCACTGGCTAGAGACGGAGGTTCCCATGATCCCTCCTTGGGTTGGAGTTAGTTACTAGAGCAGCTTACAGAACTCAGAGAAACATTTCCCTTAGTAGATACCAGTTTATTATGAAAGGATGTGACTCAAGAACAGCACAGGGCAAAGGACAGGGAAAGGGGTGCAGATGCTTCCATGCCCGCTCTCTACACCGACCTGGAGGCACTCACAACCTTGTACTTGTGGGTTTTTACAGAAGCCTCATCACAGAGGGCTACAGTTCATGGGGTCACAAAGAGTTGGACATGACTGAGCATACACACACACACACACACACACATGCACACACGCATGTGTGTGTATAACATACGATTGATTGATTAAATCTTGGGCCACTGGTGGTGGAACTCAACCTCCAGCAGAGGGACTGAAAGTTCAGCTCTCTAATCATAAGGTATATTCCCCTGGCAGCCCAGCCCCTGCTCCTTAGGTGACCTAGGGGCTTCCCAAACATCACTTCATTTACATAACAAATGAAACCTTACCACTCTCCTAGCTTCAGTTCTGTTCAGTTCAGTCTCTCAGTACTGTCTGACTCTACCACCCCACAGACTGCAGCACGCCAGGCCTCCATCACCAGCTCCTGGAGCTCACTCAAACTCACGTCCATCAATTCGGTGATGCCAACCAACCATCTCATTCTCTATTGTTCCGTTCTCCTTCCTGCCTTCAATCTTTCCCAGCATCAGGGTCTTTTCAAATGAGTCAGTTTTTCGTATCAGGTGAGCTTCAGCATCAGTCCTTCCAATGAATATTCAGGACTGATTTCCTTTAGGATTGACTGGTTGGATCTCCTTGCAGTTCAAAGGACTCTCAAGTGTCTTCTCCAATGCTACAGTTCAAAAGCATCAATTCTTCTGCGTTGAGCTTTTTTTATAGTTCAACTCTCACATCCATACATAACTACTGGAAAAACCATAGCTTTCACTAGATGGACCTTTATTGGCAAAGTAATGTCTCTGCTTTTTAATATGCTGTCTAGGTTGGTCATAGCTTTTCTTCCAAGGAGCAAGCATCTTTTAATTTCATGGCTGCAGTCACCATCTGCAGTGATTTTGGAGCCCCCCAAAATAAAGTCTCTTACTGTTTCCATTGTTTCCCCATCTATTTGCCATGAAGTGATGGGACGAGATGCTATGATCTTAGTTTCCTGAATGTTGAGTTTTAAGCAGCTTTTTCACTCTCCTCTTTCACTTTCATCAAGAGGCTCTTTAGTTCTTCTTCGCTTTCTGCCGTAAGGGTTGTGTCATCTGTTTATCTGAAGTTATTGATATTTCTCCCAGCAATCTTGATTCCAGCTTGTGCTTCATCCAGTCCGGCATTTTACATGATGTACTCTGCATATAAGTTCAATAAGCAGGGTGACAATATACAGCCTTGAAGTACTCCTTTCCCTATTTGGAACCAGTCTGTTGTTCCACGTCCAGTTCTACTTGTTGCTTCTTGACCCGCATACAGATTTCTCAGGAGGCAGGTAAGGTGGTCTGGTATTCAAATCTCTTTCAGAATTTTCCACAGTTTATTGTGATCCACACAGTCAAAGGCTTTGGCATTGTCAATAAAGCAGAAGTAGATGTTTTTCTGGAACTCTCTTGCTTTCTCGATGAACCAACAGATGTTCAAAATTTGATCTCTGGTTCCTCTGCCTTTTCTAAATCCAGCTTGAACATCTGGAAGTTCACAGTTCACATACTGTTGAAGCCTGGCTTGGAGAATTTTGAGCATTATTTTGCTAGAGTGTGAGATGAATGCAATTGTGGAGTAGTTTGAACATTCTTTGGCATTGCCTTTCTTTGGTATTGGAATGAAAACTGACCTTTTCTATTCTAAGGGTTCTAGGCGCTCTACTCCAGGGATGGAATGAAGACCAAATATATATTTCTTTTTTTTTTTTCAAATATATATTTCTTATTATAAATCACAATATCACAAGCACACAATATATGTCAGGCACTATTCTAGGGCCTGGAGATACAGCAACAAACAAAACAGAATCTCTACTCTTGTAGGGTTAACATTCTAATGGGGAAAGATAGACTGTAAATATGTCACTGGTTAGATGGTGATAAGTATAATGAAGGAAATTACAGTAGGATAGGGTGGGCTGAGGCTGGGAGTGGGTTGTTAACTTATAAGGGATGATCAGGGAAGGCCTCTCCTATAAGGTGGCAGTTGAGTAGGGACAAGAAGGAAGTGAGGGGGTGAGCAGTACTATATCCTAAGGACAGGAAACAGAAAGTGCAAAGGCCCTGAGGCCTGAAGTGTATAAAAGGAACATCCAGGAACTTCCCTGCTGGTCCAGCTGTTAAGATTTCACTTCCATTGTAGGGGGCATGGGTTCTATTCCTGGTCAGGGAAGATCTTGCATGCCTTGCAATGTGGCCAAATAAATAAATAAAATGTTAAGTTATTAAGGAGAAAAAAAAAAAGGAACATCCAAAAGGCCAGTGCACTAAAGAAGACTAGAGGAGGCGCTCAGGGAGGTAAAGGTGGTGGGGGTGGGAGACAGAGCTCCCCGAGCGCCTCATGGGTCACTGAAGAGATTTAGGTTTTTACTCTATCAAGTGAGGGCAGTGGAGGGCTCTGGGCACAAAAGTGGCAGGATCTTAATTTTTCAATGTAAATCATTATGGGGATTATTATTTGGCCATGGCAGCTTGTGGGATCCTAGCCTCCCTCCTGCAAGGAAAGCACGGAGCCCTAACTGGTGCACTACCAGGGAATTCTTTGGGGATTATTTAACTTGTAGGTTCAATTACCTCTCTCTCTTCCCTATTAGATGTGGTCTTGCTAGGGTCCCAGCACAGAGCCTAGTATGTAGATGCCACTCAGTAAATGCCTATTAAATAAGTTCTGAAGATTGGCTGTGATTCCAGAGGCACACAGGGGACGAATGGCCCATCCTCGAAGTGGGAAAAGAGGGGCATGGGTGCGTGTAGGGATATCCAACTTCTTAATGAGAGTATGGTATCAGGTCATGAGAAGCACCTTGGTCCAGCAGTGAGAAGAGCTTGTGAGTTTCAGTCCAGGCTGTGTTGCTCACTTGCAGGGTGAGAAAAATGATATCTGGGCTCTAATCTTAAAACCAGGACCCTAAGGCAATCCCTAAGGCACCTTCAGTCCTGACTAGACTCATTATAATACTTTAAACAATTATGGTAAATAAAAGTAACATAAAATTTAGTCTTAACCATCTTATGATAATATTTTTTGTTCCCTCTTCCATCCTGGTGAAGCTGCAGTATCTGCTGTTGCAGAACTGTTGGGGGCTGTGGTCAGCTGCGAAAATAGCTGAGAAATGAAGACCACTGCGCACACATACGGGCAAAGGCAAAGGGGTAGGATGACTTGGCCTGGGAAGTGGGGGTGTCTGTGGCAGCAAGCTTTGCCTTGGAGGGAAGAGCTAAAGGATGTAGCTTTGTTGAGGTTCTGACCATGCCCTGGGCCCTGGTGATGCTCTCTATGGACCAGCTCCTCCAAGTCCTGCTTTAATCCTTGGAAGGCAGACCTCCTGTCTTCCTTTTGCAAATGGCCCAGAGAAATTAGGAAACTTGATTAAGGTTGATCAGCTAGTCTGCAAGGTTAGAATCCAGATCTCTCTGAAAGTTTACAACCTTTGAAAGGAACTGCTTACTATCTTTACAGGGCAGCCTATCACCAGGCCCTCTGATGCTGGGCAGGGCCTGCTGGTATAGCTGTTTACTGAAGAACATTTATAGCTAATTATGAACCAGCTTCAGTATAGGCAATGGGGCAAAATATTTACTTTTTTCCCCCACAGGGGCTTTTCTCCTATACATGTTCATTTCAGATGAGTGCCCTATAGTCGCTACTTCTTCAATCTTCCTCTGCGTTCTTCTTCTTTTTAATGTTCTTGGTCTCTCATCACTACATCTTAACTCCCTAGGGTCTAGATCTTATGTCACTAAGTTCCACGCCCAGGCCTTGGTGGAGGTTTGCATGTCTCAGAGTGGAACACCTGATGCAAACCTTCTGTGGCTACTAAAGATGGCTTCTATTATGCTAAAAGGCTAGTCCCCTCCAGGAGGAAAAACAAGTGAAAGGGCCAGAGAATTCCAGCTTGCAACAATATTTTCAAAAGTTTTCAATTCAGAAATTAAAGGGTCCCCCTGAGTCCAGTCTTCCATTCATTTAGAGAAACAGCGTGGTGACCCCACATGATAACAAGTAAGCAAAGGATCATCACTCAGCCTTGAGAAGATGTATAAACTAGATCTTCACCTGCCTGCTGGCTCTTTGAGTGAGGATGGAGACGTATACTGATTCTGGGAGGGAATGCAGGCCTCTGCTGGGGGTAGTGTGGTGGGCTCTGGGAATAGTGGCTGGCTGGTTAAAAATGCAAAACTCCTCTGGTGGGCCAGCAGGATCCTCTCAACTTTCTCGCTCCCTGTGCAGTGAGGCCCAGCCTTGGCTCTGCAGTATCCAGGGCCTCTCCTGAAATCCTCTGGCAATTCACAATTATTCTCCCCTTCAGTGAGCTTCACATCCTATTAACTGGGTGCTAGATATCAAGGATATTTTAAAGGTACAGGTAATGTTCCTGTATCCAACTATTGCGGGCTTCACAGGTGGTACACTGGTAGATTCTGCCTGCAATGTAGGAGACACAGGAGACGTGCATTTGATCCCTGTTGGGAAGATTCCCCTGAAGGAAACGACAACCCATCCCAGTTATTCTTGCCTGGGAAATCCCATGAACAGAGGAGCCTGGCAGGCTACAGTCAATGGTGTCTCAAGAGTTGGACACGACTGAATGACTAAACCACCAACAGCCAACTATTATTATGAGTCAGGGACTGGACTTCCTGTGTATTATCTTATTTCTCATGATAGGAGGTAATCTCCATTTTACAGAGAAAACTGAGGCATAAGAGGTTAAGTGATTTTCTCTAAGGTCATACAACTAATCAATGGCAGGGCTGAGAATCAAACTCGGGCAATTTGATTCCAAAGGCTGTACCCTTAATTGCTCAACACGAGCTTTAAGCATCCACTTGGGAACCTAGAAAAGGTGAGCATAGCTCAGCCTGGGGAGTGAGGCTGTCTAGAGGAAGTGGGGCCTAAGCCAACCTTGAAGTGGGAGGGGAATTAGCCAATGGGCTGAGAAAAGAGAGGATGGTTTGGGGTTGTAGCCCACATATGGATCCCAGGGTGAGGAGGAAGATGGCCTTGTTTGCAGTGGAGCAAGGTGGCTGCAGCTTTGGATGTGAGGTGGAGAATGGCAGGATGGAAGTAGAGTCCAGATCCTGAGGCTGTTTTATTTCTTTACTTGTTTATAGCTGCACTGTTGTGGTGCATGGGCTCAGCTGCCCTGCAGTATGTGGAATCTTCCCGGATTAGGGATCGAACACATGTCCCGAGTTGATAGGCAGACTCTCAACCATTGGACCACCAGGGAAGTCTCCTGAAGGGTCCTGAATTTAAACTGGATTCTGAAGGCAATGTGGGAGACATGAACAGTTCTCAGCAGGCAAATTCACAAGATCAGCTTTGCTTGTGGACAGCGCCCCTGGCCAGCGTGGGGAGGTTGCTCTGGGGAAGGCAATGGTGGCAAATCAGAACTGGAGTCAGATGCCTGGGTTAATTTTTTAAAATATTTATTTATTTGACTGTGCCAGGTCTTAGTTGCAGCACAGATCTTTAGCTGTGGCATCAGAACTCTTAGTTGCAGCATGTAGGATCTAGTTCCCTGATCAGGGTTCAAACCTGGGTTCCCTGCACTGTGAGATTGGAGTCCTAGCCACTGGCCCACCAGGGAAGTCCCAGATGCCTGGGTTTAAATGTCAGCATTTCCACTTGAAAGTTATACAATTGTTTCTTCGCATCTTTGAACCTCAGTTTCTTTGTAAATAGGATATAATATTACCTTGCACAGTTGTGGAGGTGAATAGGATTGACCCTAAGTAGAATGCTTAGCAGAGTTGTGTCCTGGCACAGAGTAGGTGTTCAACAAATTTTAGCTGCTCTGTGTCAAATGGGAGGTGTTGAGCAGGTTTATGCTTTGGATGAAAGGAGAGCACTCTACCTTTCTGACTTTGCTCCCTATAAGCCTTTTGCATTGATTGCCCAGGGCTAGAATCTTATCAGGGACTGTTACATTATTTTGCTCAAGGTCTATCTGTTTTAAGAGAGAGAACGCTCATAAAGTGCTTGAAGACCAGACACACAGTAATCGCCTGACAAGTGTAGCTATTAAGTTGGAAAAGGAAACAAACTCAGAAAAGAACAATTAAGCAATTATCAGTCTGTTATCACCCAGTAAGTTCTGTTCTGTTCAGTTGCTCATTCCTGTCCTGACTCTTTGTGACCCCAGGGACTGCAGCACGCCAGGCTTCTCTGTCCATCACTAACTCCCGGAGCTTGCTCAAACTCATGTCCATTGAGTTGGTGATGCCATCCAACCATCTCATCCTCTGTTGTCCCCTTCTCCTGGCTTCAATCTTTCCCAGCATCAGGGTCTTTTCCAATGAGTCAGTCCTTCTCATCAGGTAGCCAAAGTATTGGACTTTCAGCTTCAGCATCAGTCCTTCCAATGAACATTCAGGACTGATTTCCTTTAAGATTGACTGGTTGGATCTCCTTGCAGTCCAAGGGACTCTCAAGAGTCTTCTCCAATGCCACAGTTCAAAAGCATCAATTCTTCTGTGCTCAGCTTTCTTTATAGTCCAACTCTCATATCCATACATGACTACTGGAAAAACCATAGCTTTCACTAGATGGACCTTTGTTTGCAAAGTAATGTCTCTGCTTTTTAATATGCTGTCTAGGTTGGTCATAGCTTTTCTTCCAAGGAGCAAGCGTCTTTTAATTTCACGGTTGCAGTCACCATCTTCAGTGATTTTGGAGCCCCCCAAAATAAAGTCTCTTACTGTTTCCATTGTTTCCCCATCTATTTGCCATGCGGTTATGGGACGAGATGCCATGATCTTAGTTTTCTGAATGTTGAGCTTTAAGGCAACTTTTTCACTCCTCTTTCGCTTTCATCAAGAGGCTCTTTAGGTCTTCTTCACTTTCTGCCATAAGGGTTGTGTCATCTGCATATTTCAGGATATTGATATTTCTCCCAGCAATCTTGATTCTAGCTTGTGCTTCATCCAGCTGGGCATTTCATATGATGTATTGTGCATATAAGTTAAATAAGGAGGGTGACAATACATAGCCTTGACGTACTCCTTTCCTGATTTGGAACCAAGTCTGTTTTTCCATGTCCAGTTCTAACTTCTTGACCTGCATACAGATTTCTCAGGAGGCTGGTCGGGTGGTCTGGTATTCCCATCTCTTTAAGAGTTTTCCACAGTTTGTTGTGATTCACACAAAGGTTTTGGCATAGTCAATAAAGCAGAGGTAGATTCACCCTGTAAATAGGAAACCAAAATTTTTCCTGGGAACAGGTTTTCATTGGGAGAAGGAAGTCTGAGATCTGGAACACAGAAGGAGAACCTGGGGAAGGGCAGGACCAGTTGGGAATTTTTCCTGGAGCTGATTGTGCTTGAAGAAGACCAGAAAATCCAATCCCAGGTAAACAGGTGTTACAACTCCAAATGATTCCAGAATGTGAAGTAGCTCCTGACTTTCAGTCTGGAGATGATGGATGGATGATATTCCTTCTTCACTACAGTAGGAGCTGTGAAACTCTTCCCAGAAAGATGCTGGGGAGGTATACCCTTCTTCCAGATGCTTTTTATTCAGAGGGAGCTTTTAGGGTTCCCAGGGACTGCCAAGAATTAAGCACCCACTGTGTGTAGAGCTTCATGTGAATTGAAAAAGAAAAAAAAAAAAGGCAGTATGGAACAGTATAGCAGGAGTTAGAACCCACCTCTGATTCCAATTTTGTGTCTGCCAATTACACTCTCCATGTGACCTTGGGAAAGTATCTTGTCCATTTTTTTTTTTTTAATGATTTTATCTTCATTTATTTATTTTTGGTTGTGCTGGGTCTTTGTTGCTGAGCAGGCTTTTCTCCAGTCGTGGTGAGCTGGGCTCCTCTCTAGCCGATGTGCAGGGGCTTTTCATTGCGGTGGCTTCTCTTGTGGAGAACCGGCTTTAGGGCATTCCGGCACACGGGCTTGGGAGTTGCAGCTCCTGGGCTCTAGAGCACAGGCTCAATAAGTTGTGGCACATGGGCTTAGTTGCTCCACCATCTCTGGGATCTTCCTGCACCAGGGATTAAACCGGTGTCTCCTGTATCGGCAGGCGGATTCTTTCCCTCTGAGCCACCAGGGCAGTCTCCTCTTGTGGGTTTTGAGCCTGGCTTTTCTCAGCTCCTGCTTTTGGGCGGTGGTATTGAGCCTCCCTGAGCCTCAGTCTCTTCCTTTGTGAAATGATTATCCCTATTTCACTGGGCGGTGTGAGACAGTAAATGCTCAGCGCCTGGGAACCATTATTACCTGGCTTGCTCCCTGATCTCTGCAGTTCCTTTCCCCTTAATGTTCCCGTGCTTAGACAAGACCCCTAGTGCGGGGTGGGGATGGTTTGTGGGCAGGGAGTGTGTGTGGGGGTGTGTTCGTGAGTCATGCTGAGGAGAAAAGGAGTTTATCAAGTGTCACAGGGCACTGGGGAGCCGACCTCCTGCTGACGGTTAAAGGGCGCTCGGGTCCTGAGGCAGGCCTGAGAAGAATCCGTGCACAGATCCCTAAGTTAGGGCTGCCGATTAGATAAGGCGGTCGGGTGAGGTCCCCGGGCCACTTGGGAGGCGGCCAGGTTCCTTCAGACGAAGGTGGATTTCAGATCCTGGTTTGGCTCTGTTCTTTCTCGGCTGGGTGACCTTGGGCCGGTCCCTTTCCCTCTCCTCGCCTCAGCGCGCTCTGGAGACCGGGGCTCCTCATCCCACTCCCTTCTCTGAGCGAGGGCGAAATGTCGACACAATGGACGGTGATGCGTTACAGGCCGGCGAGAGCTCTGTGTGATGCAGATAGAGGGGCACGCGGCGCCTTCCTCTCCAGCGATTTCTCTCTGGTGAAGCGCTTCCGACCTCCGTGACCTGGGTTTCTCTCCTCAGTGTCTCCCGCCCCCCGCGGACAGGGCTCTGCGGACCGCAGGGCTCCACGGCCGTTACCATTGTTCTTCGCGGCTGGGCGACAGGGGAGGGCTCTCACAGACCAGACCTCGCCTTTGGTCTCTCCCTCCGCCCGGTACCCCCCGGCCGCAGCGCGCCAGGGAAGCCGCCCCCCGCGCCCCTCCCCCGACTCCTCGCCGATCTTTCCCGAGGAAGCGAGTCCGCCCCAGAGAACTCCCGAACGGCGGCCGAAGACGCCCCCGAGCGTTTCCGAAGAATCCCGATCGCTCCCAGTCTCCGGAAAGAGCCGAAGGGGCTTCCCACCCTCGGCCTCCCGAGCCACTCCGAAAAGGCCCGAAGTTTTCCGAGCGGCCGTCCTGCCGGACTGCTGGAGGCGGCCGCAGCGCCATGTTGGATGCTCTGCTCGTTGAGGGAAGAAAATCCGCCGGCATCGCCTGAGCCCCGCTACCGAGAAGGGCGCCGCTTCCCCCGGGGAGGGGGATAAAGACCCCCCGCCGCCGGCCCATGAGGATATTGCCGTGAAAGGTCCGGTCTCTCCGCCTCCTGCCCCCGCCGGGTCCGGCCCCCCCCCTGGGGTCGCGTTGTCACGGAGACCGGCAGCCGGTGGTGCTGGCCCGCGGGGCGGCTGCTGCTGCCGGCGGCGGCGGCGGCGGCGGCGGCGGCGGCGGCGGCGGGCGTGTGTGACCGGCCCGGGCCCCCTCCTCCTCCTCCTCCCAGCCTCCCCCCGGCCCCCTGCTCCCGCCGCCTCCCCGGGTCTGCCCCCATCCCGCCCCCCCGCTGCCCCCGGCCCCTGCACCCCGGCGCGCCCGGTCCCGCTCTGGGGGGGTTGGTGGCTTCGCTTTGCCATGAGTTTACCGCAGAAACCGGCTCTGAAATCAGGCTCAGCGGCTGCAGCAGGAACCGGACCCGGCACCGGAGCAGCGGCGGCGGCGGCGGCGGCGGCGGCGGCAGCGGTACCGCCTCCTCACCCGGCGGCGGCGGCGGCGGCGGCAGCGGCGGCGGCGGCGGCGGCAGCAGCGGCGGCCCCTCCTCACCCGAACATCAGGGCCCTCCAGACCCAGGCGCCCCAACAGTATCCTTTTCACCTTCCTGCCAGCCCTTCGGCTCGCTTCGCCGTGGACCAGGGTTGGGGGTGTCGGGGACTGTGGCCCCTCCGGGGACTCTCCTGCCCGCAGCAGCTGCCCAGCCGCGGGCAGGGACGCTTCTCCTCCAGCCCACGCACCCGGCCTGGCGCCGGAGCTTTTGGGGGTGCCCTGGCAGCAGCACTGCGGGGGTTGGGGAGCCCCCCCTCCCCCGACCCTTTGCACTACTGTGCAGACTAGCTCCATCGGCCTTGCTTCTGCAGCCCTTCCCTTTTGGAGCCGGGGCTGGGTGGGAGACACCGTTTCCCCCCTCTCGCTTCTTCTCCCCTCCTAAACCCGACCCCCGCCCCCCTTTTTATTAGGCCGAATTTGCTTGTGCCTGTGACCAGCCCCGCAGGGAAGGCTTTTTCTCTGATTGTTGTAAGGACGACACCCTCCTTCTTGTCTCCCTTCAGCTCCCCCTGCAGCGGGGCATGGTGGGCTTCCTTGATTATCGTGGTTAATACATAATAAACTTTATTGGTAAATTTCCCGTGTGAAACTAAACTCAGCTCGTTCCAAAGGTAAGTTGGATTTTCAGTCTACGGTGAAATTTTGCAGAAAGCACTCCCTCTGGCTAGTGTTTTTTTTTTTTTTAGCGATTGGGAGAGTTGTGATGTGGTTTGTGGTGGAACGCGATCTAAGGAGGAAATGTTACGCCGGACGCTTCCCTGTCTTTGACCTTTTTAAAGGAAGAGGAAGTTAACTGACATTACCCATCACCCCCAAAAGTCTCACTTCTTGGAAGACTGGTGTTAAATGCTGAATATTTTTAAAGGGCTTGAATTTACTCTTCCTAGGCCTGATATCTGGAGGGTACCGTGACTCCTGGCTGGAAAGTCTAGTGTTGAATGTGTCTAATTTCATGTTATTTGCTCGACTGTAGAGTTTTTGGACAGCTTTGATTGAAAAGACTTGATGACGAGGTATTTTAGTTAAAAACCAGCGGGTGAAGGTAAAACGTTGAATTCATGAATTCCACGGAGAATTAGAAAGGCATTATTACCTACCTGAGAGTAACATTTCATCATACACCCCTCCCCCCAATCCGTTGTATTTATGTAAATCAATAAATAATTATTGGATGTTTAGATGTGTTGTGTTTTTGTATTTGTGTCATCATGCGTTTGACTTTTAGAGAGTAGGGTGTTGGAGCAAGCGAAACGAACTGCTGTGAGGTCCACAGGTTATTTCACAGTCTGTAGTTTGATTCTTGTCTGTATCCATTACTTTGAGAAGGGAAAGGTATCTCCCCTTGTGGAGTCGTCTCAGGCCATAGTTTTGGTTTCTGTCAAGTGCCATTTTCTCTGTGCTTTGAATATTGTTAGTCCACATTTTTTCAATCCAAGCAGTGTGGCGCAGGGTAAGATAAATTCCATTCCAGTGTGATGTGTGTACTGATTTCATAATGTTGAACTGCATGATTCTGTTCAGTTAAGAATTGCTCACTGATGAGACTGGTTAGTGATGCCTTACTGTTTGTTGCCCATGAAAAACCTGGTTAGTTTTGATCAGTGTCCCTAGTTGCTTTACTTTGGGGTGGAAGACTAGCTGATACTCCTACTTCAAGGTAGAATTCAGTATTGGATCTCTTAAAGGTATCTTCACTTAATGCTTTGTGAGTTTAAATTCCTTTTTAATTTCAGGGTTTTTTTGGTCTTGATTGCCCATATTTGGTTAGCGCTTTTGAAGTTTCTGTACTGTGCCACCAAGTAAATTATTCTTTACCTTCATCTTGGAGCTGTTTTGGAAATTAAACACATGAAAGGAGGCCTGTAGTTAGGTGTTCTTGACTACAAAGTGATGAGGACCAAGGTGCTGCATATGACAGTGCTTGGTGAGTTTAGTGGTATTATTTGGACACTAAGCATTTCGTGTGTGCTTTTTCAAATGCATTTCACAAAGGAAGGACTTGTAAAAGCTGTGAGTTGGTTACAATATAAGAGAAGCTAGTAATACTGCAACAGTTGTTAAAGGGGATAGATCTAAGATGTAATTTCCAATGGAAATCATTTTTATACTTAAATGTAGTAATATAGATTACTTGGTTTTATGTGGCTTTTTTTTTTTACTTTGCCTCATGTCAGTGAAGGAAGAATAAGTTTTCTTCTTAATGTATTTCACAGTTCTGTTATCTTTTATTTGCTTTACACATTGAAAGGTTACAATTGCTAAATCTGAAAGCTTGTAAGTAAATGAAGTATAGATTACAGATTTCATTAGAATGTGCCAGTGGTGAACCGTTATCCGTGGTAATGGGGAATTGGTTAAAAATGGATTGAGATAGAGTTAATTTTGCTTTTCTACACTGAGGGAGTGTGGGGATTTGTATCTGTTTGATAAAAGTGATTATCATATAAATTGATACACATAGAAGCATTGAGACTGGAGTGCAAAGTTGGAGTTGCCCTTTCTATGGCTTGATTAACTCTCCAGTTCCTCAGAATGTAGGGGTGCAGTTGTGTTTGAATTGAATTAATGAGTTTAGATAGCATTTTAAATCTGTAAAAATTTGAGGAGACTCATGTAACAAGATGTCTGTCCTTCATTTGTACATAGTGTTCAAGTGGCAAATCAGAAATGCTAATTGGAGTTGAACCTGCTTAAGTAGTCATTGGTAAGGCGCAGCAGGCTCCTAAGGCCCTGTCAGATAGAGGCCCTTGACTGCTGAGAGGCACAGGATAGGAGCTGTCCCAGGATGGATGGGCCATGGTGGAGGGTGGGTGGGGACGATGAGGATGAAAGAGGATAAACCCTGATACAGAAAGTGCTAATGGCAAGGGAGAAATATGCTTAAGAGTTTCTATAACGTAATCCAGTGTGAATAGTTTATGAAATTGGCACTTGGGGATCCTTGCCTGGAGATTTGCTCACTTTACCTTCCCAGTGGGAGGTTCCAGAAGGCTGTACTGAGAATCTCCATGCTGATTCTTAACCTTTTCTGGGTAACAAACAACTTTAACATTTTGATAAAACCTTGTAGACCTTCTCCAGAGAAAATTGTACATGCATAGAAAATCTTGCTAACATTTTTCAGGGAGTTCTTGGGTCTCCATTAAAAGCCTAGTTCTTTAGATGGAAATTGCTCACCCTTGAGATAATTGAAGATAAATGAGTTTGAATTCAGGTGCTCAAGTAGTTCTGACTTAAACAGAACAATTTTGCAGTCTGTTATGAATACTCAGTGTTCTATTTATATGGAAAGGCTTCAGGATGTAATTTCTCTCAGGGCTGCTGACACTTCTGGGGAGTCTAGTTACTGTTTAGGGGGAGTTGGTTTGGTTAAGAAAATCAGAGCAGTAGGTTTTTTAAAGAAACTTAATTTGGTAAAGGCCTGTGTGACCCCCAAATGACTTGTGTCCTCAGCTCTTTTGTCTTAGATATGACATACATTAAAAGCAAATATTCTCTTTATTTTCGGTACTGTAGTTTTCCCTTTTTTGCATTCTCTGTTGATTTTCAGTTTTATAGGCTGAAACCAGTAACATCTGCTTTCTTCTTTTTTTCCTCTATCAAAGCTAAATCTGAGTGATACAATGGCATTTATTTATTGAGTGCCTACTGTTCTAGGAGCTGTATATATATGATTTTATTTAATTTGCACAAGAACTCTAATATTCTCTGTTTTACTGATGAGGAAACTGAAGTTCAGAGAATTTAAGTAACGTTCTCAAGGTCATCTGTCTAGTAGGTAGTGAACTGTGGTTCAGACTGTTGTCCTAAGGCTTACGGATGTCCTTTCTATCTGCTGGGCTACTTCTTACCAAGTGTGTGTGTGGGAGTGATGGAAGCGAGGATGCCCTCCCGTATTTTATAGCTGGAGGAAGTCTGCGTAAAGTAAAGGATCTCTGTGGAGTAATCTAAAGTGCAGTGATGCTGTACCATGTTTTAATTAGCTCATAGCTACATACTGCTAGACAAGTAGGTTATCTTTACCTCATTGAGCCTTAAAGCAGAGGAATAGGCCTGCCACATTTGATTCAGTGCGTGTTTCTGCTTGTTCACATGTTACCAAGGGATCTCTCAAAATACCTGTATAACTAGCAACTAGAACTGTGTAGCTTATGCAATGGCCAGTAGTCTGTTTACTCTTAAGCCCCACCATCAACAAAGATGGATTTGTGTTTTGAGACACAGATCTCCCTCCTCTTCTCGGGAGGGAGATAAAGACAGAGATAAAGAAGGAACAAAGTTAGATGGCTGATTCGCATCAGCTCTCACCTCTGCTGCTGCTACGCCCTGTACTAGGCTCATTGGTATTTTCCGTCAAACTCGGAGAACTTAAATTACCTAAGGACTGATAAGTTGCTTTTTCACATTGGGGTTTCTGATAAGATTTTTACAGAAAGATCTGCTAAAAAATGTTTTTGAAAACCGTGTTTTACATCAGAATAGGGTTGCCACCTTTTTAGCTGTTTATATTGGTGCTTTAAGTGGCAAGTTTAAAAATTGTTCATCCAGTACCTACTGTGTGCCCACTTAGTGCTAGGTCTCGGGTTGAAGTCTTTGGCCTCAAAGAACTTGGTCCACACAGGCAAGCCAGCAGAATACCATGAGGCAAGTACAATTACTGTGCTGTAAGGGCCTAGCCTGGGGGGGAGGAGGAATTAGGGCTTCATACAAGAAATCCCGAGCTAAATTAGAAGGCTGAGTAAGAATTACCCAAGGTTTAGAGAGCTTTCTCCTCTGCCAGCTAACTTTTCCCAATTCCTTTGCTGTTGCTGCTGCATAGAATGTTAGTACTAAATGGATTTCAGGCATGTTTCAGGTTTTTAGCAGTGGCAGAGAAGCTAGAAAGACATACCAGAGAACGTGGCAGTCAAAACACAGTTGCTATAGATTGAAAATATCTTCTACATCATAATATGAGAATATGAGAAGATACATTCATGTTAATATATCGGATCCTGATTTCTGTGGTTGGTTCTTTCCTAGTCTCCTTCCCAGTCATCCTATAATAATATCCCCTGCCCTTCTGATACTAGACTGGCTTGGAAGCAGTACCTGCTGGCCTCAAAATATAAGTAGATTTCACTTGGTGTATTGAGACGGTCAGCTGTTAGGGAGTTTAAAAAAAAAAATCAGGATTTGAGTTTGGCTTTTCCATTTTAATGTGTTATCTTGGACTGGTCGTGTAACTGCTTTGGGCATCAGTTTCCCTTTCTCTAAAATGAAGAGGTTAGACGAGTTTACTAAGTGATCCTCTTGAATTGTAGTGGCTTTTAATTCTGAAGATTATGGTTTGAGGATCTGTTTTGTTCTTGCAAGTAGATGGGAAGGATTTATAGAGACCTATTAACGGTTTCTTAGTCTGTTTGATGGTCAGTGACACGTTTCTGTGGCGACTTAACTGATACTAGAGGCATTCTAACATGGACCACAGGGAAGGCAGCTTGCTCATAGAAGCCGCCTCTGGTTTTTGTCTTGTTAATGTTAGATTTAGCCAAACAGATTGAAATACTTCTGTGACTTTAGTAGTGAAGACTTTATTGTCTGTGGTGGGATGACTTGAGGCTATAAATAAGGTTTTCATGTCGGATGCTGCCTTGCTCTGGGGGATGACCCAGCTAGTTCATTATGAGGTATGAGGGAGAAAGTAAGTACTGAAATAAACGCCGGTGGTGAGGAACGATCTCTATTTTTACTTTAGGAATGATGCTTTGAGTTAATATAATAGGAAATGAAGTATTTCCTGATTATTAGGCAGGCGCCTGAGTTCAGGCAGTGAATAAACTGCAGCTGGAATTTACATGGATGAAATATTGCAGGATCCTGAGATACTTCTGAATTCTCAGTTGGTTCCTAGTTCTTTGGCTTGCTGCCAGTCAGAAGGAGTTTTTCGCTTTCCTATACCCTTAGCTGAAATTTGAGATGGTTTGAGCTATGTAAAGAAATTTGTCAGTTTTTATAATCTTTATTAACTAGTAGTTGTTCTGTACTTTTTTGAGCCCTGTGTGGGTGTTCCCTGACTCTTCTGAGACATTAAGTTTTATCTACAGAGAATTTAAACTCCTTAAAGGCAGAGGTTTTTGTTGTTTTTGTTCACTCTGTTGAGTTGCCAGCACCTATAACAGTGCTTGGCAGGTAGTCGGAAGTCTGTAAATGTTTGTTGAATGAAGTGTTAAGTTAGAGTCTAGGAATCAGTTTAAGGTAAGTTTTGAGATAATATAGATGACATCACAACAATTCTGGTACTCAAAGCTGCCCTAAAATTGTTTGCACTGATGTGTAATGGAATTGAAAATAGTTCATAATTTCCTTTGAGATGGCATAAGCATTGACCCAGTTTGCAAAGCTGTCTAAAGTGGCTGGATTGCATTTGAAGTATAGATACTGAGAATTAGAGTTTATATAAAGGCCAAGGAGAAAAAAACATAGTCAAACATTACTGTTAAATTTTTTGTTTTATACTTTTAATAATAATACATCAATTCAGAAAGGTTAAAAAATATAGAAAAGTTAAAGTCAACCATAATCTTAGTGTATAAAGATGCCCACTGTTTAACATTTTGGTATATTTTTTGTCCTTTTTTCTATGGACTTTAATGAACTTAAAATGTGCCCTTTTTTGTAACATAGGGTCAAATTACATAGTTTTGTATCTTGCTTATTTTGTTGCTTAACTATCTGTTAACAGAAACTACTTTTTGAATAGTTTTATTCTTCATCAATTTGGAATGAACCATTTTCGTTGCTTTGGAAAGGTTTTCTTGAGAATATTGTTTCACCTTTGGCTTGTAGCTCAGAAGTTATGACTACCCATTAGAAAGAGGAGGGCTGAAACCTTTATCAATAAGTCAGACATTTTTGAGTTATTGTGCCTATAATATTTTGCATTATTTATAACATTAAATATATTGATATAACTTCATAGGGGCTTCCCTGGTGGTTCAGAGGTAAAGAATCTGCCTGCCAATGCAGAAGACATGGGTTTGATCCCTGGATTGAGAAGATCCCCTGGAGTAGGAAATAGCAGCCCACTCCAGTATTCTTGTCTGGGAAATCCCACAGACAGAGGAGCCTGATGGGTATAGTCCATGGGGTCACAAAAGACTCTGACACAACTTAGCGACTAAACAACATAACTTCACAGATTTCCCCCCCTACAGTTATTTGCATTTAAAAAGTTATTCCTTTGAATCCATCTTCATCCATATATTTAAACATACTTTAAAAAGTTGTGAACAGGTGTTATTTTCTAGTTAGGAATTGTATACATGTGTATATGTATACCCGATTTTCAGAAAATGTTGATATTTATATGGAGTGATTAGAGGGAAGATAAGACTGCGTGAGCTCTCACGGAGGGCTCAGAAAATAAGATCAAAGCATCGGAACAACGAGAATTTTGGGATGACAAGGTGGGAACAACACTCCATCACAGTAGAAATAAGTACAGCCAGTTTTGAGCCAGTACAGTCTTTTTTACATTGAGAATGGAAAGAACTGAAACTTGTAGATAGGATGGAGGAATGTTAAGAAAGAAAGGGTGAGTGAGATGACTCCCAACTCTTTTTTTGGCCCTAGAAAAGAGCATATAAGACATAGAATTTGAACTGTAAGATGAATTTTTTAAAAATTGAAAAGAGTTTAAGATTACAGTCAGGGTTTGGTTGGGCAGAGAGGAAAGGATTGTGGTGAGTGGGTCATCTGCATGACAAAGATTTGGGCTTGAAATAAGCATGGTGTATGCTGGATTATTGCTTCCCTGGTGGCTCGAGTGGTAAAGAATCTGCCTGCCAATGCAGGGGATGTGGGTTTGATCCCTGAGTCAGGAAGATCCCCTGGAGAAGGAAATGGCAACCTACTCCCATGTTCTTCCATGGGAAATCACATGGATAGAAGAGCCTGGTGGGCCACAGTCTGTGGGGTCACAAAAGAGTCAGACATAGCAATAACATGCTGGATTGTTAGGGTCTTGATCAGTATGCTTGGAGTGGAGGATTCTTGTGGATGGGTGCAGATTCTAGAGGACTTTGCATGAATAAAAGAAAAGGTTAGACGTCGTTTGTATAAAGCATTGCTTTTTTTGGTGGTGGAGGGGCACAGTGTTGTTGAGATATAATTTGCCTATACCATACAAGCCACCCATTTAGAGTGGACAGTTCAGTGGTTTTTAATTTATTCACATCATTCTACAACCATCACTGCAGTAAATTTTAGAATCTTTTCATTACTCTCCAGAGAATTCATTAGAATTTCCAGTACCCCGCCCTGCCCCGCTGCCAACCATAGGCAAGTACTATTAGCCTACAGAAATTTGTATAATGGAATAATATAATAAGTGGTCTTTTGTGAGTGATTTCTCTCTGCGTAATTTTTTCATGGTTCAACTATGTTCAAGCATGTTTTAGAACCTTTTTTTAAATTGTTGGAGAATATTCCAGCCATCATGTTTTCTTCCTCTGTTGATGGACATTTGGGTGGTTGAAACATTTACTGTTATATATAATTATGAGTGTTTTTGTGTGGATGCATCTTTTGATTTTTCTTGAGTAGATACCTAAGACTACAGTTGTTGGGTTTTATGAGGTAGCTCCATGTTTAACATCTTGAGGAACTGCCAAACTTTTCTAGAGTGACTAGCATTTTATATTCCTACCAGCAAAATATGAAGATTCCAGTACTTGTCATGTTATGTCTTTTTGATTATAGGTTCTAGTGGGTATAAAGTAGTATTTCATTGTGGTTTTGATTTGCTTTTCCTTGATGACTAATGATATTGTGCATATTTTTTGTGGACTTATTGCACATTTGTCTTTGGAGAAATGTCTGTTCAAATCCTTTGCCCACTTTTTAACTTAGTTGTCTTTTTATGATTGAGTTGTAAGAGTTCTTTATATAATCTGGATACAAGTCCCTTTTCAGATACAACATTTACAATGATTTTTTCCCCATTCAGTGGGTTGGTCACCTTGTTTCACTTTTTTTTTTTTTGTTTCACTTTTTACTTTCTTGATCATATCCTTTGAAGCCCCAAAGCTCTTAATTTTGATGAAGCCAAATTTACCTGTTTCTCTCTTGTCACCTGTGCTTTTGTGTTGTGTCTAAGAAGGCTTTGCCCAATTCAGGGTCATGAAGATTTACATCTTTGTTTCCTTCTAAGTTTATAATTTTAGTTTCTATACTTAGGTCTCTGATCCATTCTGAATTTGTATGTATGATGTTAAGTAAGGGTCTAAGTTTATTCTGCATTTGTATATCCAGTTGTTTCAGTACTATTTGTTTAAAAGACTGTTTTGTCATTGAATTGTCTTGGCACCCTGTCAAAAACCAGCTGCATTTCTTTTTTATTTATTGGAAAACTGATGATGAAAACAGTAGTTTTGAAGATTTATTTGGTTGAGGTATGCAAGTTGAAATAAGGAACAGGAAAGATTAGGAGAGAAGGAATGGCATCACAGAACTACTTGAAAAGCTTTTGTAATCCATTAAATGTTTGAGATTTGGTGAGATGTGCTCATTTTTTATGGCTTATTAAATAAACAGACTTTGACCATTTCTACCTTTTGTATAATGCCTGAAACTATTCAAAAGGAGATTTTGCCTCCTTCTGTTATTAAGGTAAATTCCTATTAGGCAGTGATAAGTTTGTAAGAAAGTATGGGCATTTGACTACTTTGCTGTCTTGTCAAGAATTGAAATTGTTAGTTAAAAATTATTGGGTTATTGTATTTCACATAGAATGTTAGTTCTACCTAATGTTTTTATGTAATTTTCAAGTTAAATTTGATGATTTATTTATATCCTCAGGCTATCCTAATGTATATATTATTATAAAGAAACAAAATAGAGAAATAACAGCTATCCTCTGTCTAGTAGGATTTTGTTTTTTTAACTGTTTAGGAAAAGACCACATTAAAGAAGAAACTCTATAACCTTTCAGGTCTGATGAAAACAGGGTTTATTTGCTTTGGATGAAGATTTTTCACACAGTTTCTTTAGTGACTTGAAATATTACAGTGTGGGAATGGGGTTGTTGATTTTTAAAGATTGTATTTATTTCCCTTGTGACTCAGCTGGTAAAGAATCCACCTGCAATGCAGGAGACCTGGGTTCAGTCCCTGGGTCGGGAAGATCCCCTGGAGAAGGGAGAGGCTACCCACTCCAGTATTCTGGCCTGGAGAATTCCATGGACTGTACAGTCCATGGGGTCTCAAAGAGCTGGACACAACTGAGCAACTTTCACTTTCACTTAGCTTAGCTCTTACTAAATATGCAAAGGAAGTAGGTCTTAATTACCCTATGTGGAATTTTGAGGACATCGATAGGCTAATATGTCATATTCAGCTGATAACTTCTAATATTATGTTGTTGATCTTTTGCGGAACTAATAGAATTTGGAACCAGCCCAACTGTCTGAGGTAACTGCTGTTTGACAAGCAGACAGCAGAGTACCTGACCTTAGCTCATTACCCTTTATGCTGTGCCTGGGTGAGTGTGCTTGAATGTGGTACATTTTAGGCAAGGCAGTGAGAGCTGAATGCTGTTCTGGAAAGTCAGTGATTTCATTCTTGACCTTCTTTAAAAAATCATAATTAAAAAAATCTAAGCATGTAAATATGCAGTAGCTTATTTTCACATTACATAAATCTCCTTTGGGGGTCTCCTGATCTAACTTTCTGGCCCCTCCCTCAGGGGCATTTGTTCAGGGGCTAAGGGAGATGAGGGTGACTTACCTAAGCATCCGGTTTATGCCAGCTCAGACTAACTTGATAGCTTTAATAACATGCACACTTTGACCTACTAGTGGGGTAACCAAAGGTCCTTTTCCTCCTGTCATGGTTCTGGTTTGCATGGTAAATTATATGGTCATCCTACCCAGTCATGGGCTTCCCTTGTGGCTCAGCTGTTAAAGAATCTGCCTGCAATGCGGGAGACCTGGGTTTGATCCCTGAGTCGGGAAGATCCCCTGGAGAAGGGAAAGGCTACCCACTCCAGTATTCTGGCCTGGAGAATCCCATGGACTGTAAGAGTGCATGGGGTCACAAAGAGTTGGACCCGACTAAGCGACTTGCACTCGCTCACTTACCCAGTAACGATTATGTGGCTTAGAAAATTAAGTGTTTATGTTATTTCTAAGTATGTTGCTAAAATGCTTTTGAGGCAGCAAAACCTTTTATATCGATTGGTGCAGTAGTTTGTATTTGATGTTATAGTTATTGTAGAGGTCATTGGCACCAGCATGTGAACTAAGTAGGAACAAAGTATCATCAGCTCGCTAAATAAAAAGATTGACTTGACTTGACTAAATTTAGACTTGGAGAAAACCTGCCAAAATAGTAGGGTGTGTCCCCTTCTGTCTCTCACCTCCTTCCCCTACAGTTACCGTCCTCCCTAACCAGGTAAAGTGGTCAAGAATAGGAAGTTAGCACTGATAAAGTGTTTTCAGCTAAGCTACAGACCTTAATAGAATTTTTTACCAATTTTTCCACTATCCTTTTTCTGTTCCAGGATCGCACACTGCATTTAGTTACTGTTTTTGCTTAGTTTCCTCTAATCTATAATTGTTTCTCTGTTTTTCTTATCTTTCATGACTGATGCCTTTGATGGTTACCAATCAGATATTTTGTAGAATGTCTCTCAGTTTGGATTTATTTGATGTCTTCTCGTGATCAGAAGGAGGTTATGAATTTTGATAAGGATACCACAGTGCACCCTTTCCTAGTGTATCATATCAAGAAGTTCACCTTGTCAATATGGAATGGTCAGTATGAAATGGTTACTTGGTTAGATTGATCTTTCTGCTGTGGAGGTACAGTCTCACCCTTATAGTAAGTATCTTGTGGAAGACTTAGCAAATGCTGGTTCTCTTCAGACTTTGGCCCACTAATCTTAGTAACTGGTGGATATTACATGCAACATTTATTAAGTTTGTGGATGCTTAATTGCGACTTTCTAATTCTCTCTTCCCTTCTACATGTATTAATTGTAATTCTGCTGTGAGGAAGAGCTCTCCTCCATTTATTATTATATATTCTATTATATATTTATATGATCACTGAGTCATGGATATGTATTATCATTATATGTTTTATTGCTCAGATTATTCCAACTTTGGCCATAAGGAGTTCATTCAGATTGGCGCCTGTGTTTTTCCACCCAGCTAGCAACCTTTTTTTTTTGGCTGTGCTGTGCATCTTGTGGTATCTTAGTTCCCCACCAGGAAATTGATCCCAGGCCCCTGCCAGCGAAAGTACAGAGTCCTGCCCACTGGACTGCCAGGGAATTCACCCTCCCTCTGCCCCCTTTTAAAAGCATTTCTTTACTTTCTGGCAGCACAAGATGTTTCAGGTTCATATTGTATTTTCCCTGCCTCAGTGCTGCAGTCAGCCGCTTCTCCAGGAAATCCTGAGTCGTCTTCCTGGAGAATGTTGTTGGTGACCAAGCTGTAGGCCTAGTTGGGTTCAGTGTTAGTAGCATGTCTTTAACCCACTCCAGTGTTCTTGCCTGGAGAATCCCGGGGACGGGGGAGCCTGGTGGGCTGCCCTCTATGGGGTCACATAGAATCGGTCACGACTGATGCGATTTAGCAGCAGCAGCGGCAGCAGCATGTCTTTGCTTCTAGGCCCTTTCAGCAGACAGCATTGGGGAACATATGTATGCTGACCCCCTTACACACACATTATCTGTGTTTCCGTGTTTATATATGCATTCGAGTCCACCTTAGCGGCACCCGGTTTGTTTTAACATTCCCCTTTCCCTTGTTTATTAAATAGAGAAACCTGGCTCTCCATATCTATAATCTTCTCACTTCATTGTACACATAAAAGAGTTTGAGAATTCCTAACGCTTTTCTTCTACTTTTTGGTTTTGATTGTTTGTTTTGAGTATGTGAAACATTACTCTGGTTCCAAGAGTCAGAATTATATTAAAAAAGAGAGATGAAAAATACAGAGAAGTATTACTCCTCCTATTTATGCTGCCCAGTGTCTGGTTTCCCCTTCTTTTTTTTAAACTAATCTTCCGTCTCTCTTTTCTTTTTCATTTATTTTTGACTGTACTGGGTCTTCATGGCCTCGTCGGGCTCTCTCTGGTTGCGGTGGTTGAGGGCTGCCCTCCAGTTGTGGTGGAAGCGCTTCTCATCGCAGTGCTTCTCTTGCTGCAGAGCACAGGCTCTAGGGCTTGAAGGCTTCAGCTGTTGTGTCTTAGGGGCTCCAGCGCATGAGTGGCTGTGGCACATGGGCTTAATTGCTCCATGGCATGTGGAATCTTCCTGGACTAGGGGTCAAACCTGTGTCCCCTGCTTTGGCAGGAGGTATCTTAACCACTGGACCACCAAGGAAGTCCTGTTTCCCCCTTCTTTTCCACCTATACTTGGAGGTAACCTATTTCTTAATTTCTAGTTTATCTTTGCTGTATTTCTTTTACACAAATGAGTAGATACCTGTGTATTTTCTTTTATCTCTTTTCTTACATGAAGATAGCCATGTTGTCATGGTAAATCCCATAATCTCCTTGAGTTCCAGTTTTCTCATCTGTAAAATGAGGAAAATCTTACCTCTCTCCTTCTCAAAGGGTTTTGATACTGATTGAGATAATGAACGAGAAAATGCTTTCTAAACTTTGTGATGGCCTTTATAAGGCAACAAGTAGGGTTAGTGGTTTCTGTCCAGGGAAAGGACTTGACTTATTTGACCTTGTAACACAGTATCAGAAGCTTTTGTTACTGTGAAACAGTTTGGGAATTAAAACAAAGTGTTTTTGTTATTCTAGTGTTTCAGTATTCATTATTTTTTTTTTTACCAATTTTCAGTATGGCTTTGGGTCATCACAGTGTGTCCTGTGTAATTATTTAGTTTTATATTTGAGCTTGACAAGCATCTGAATTCCCCAGCAGTCATGTTTTTAATTTATATTAAAACTTGGTCAGATTTTAAAAGTATTCCTTCTATTAGCAGAGTAGTTAAAAAAAGGAAATGTGTACAGCTTTTTGTTATTGTTCTTGTCTTGTTTCACTCCCAGAGATGTGAATTTGAATTTGAAGGGCTTTTTATGTTTACATTCTATTGGGAACTGCAGGTCCAGTGTCTTTACTTCACATCTGACAATTTGATTTAGTCAGAAGATGTATGTATTTCACATTCTTTGAGTTTGCCTAAGAGTAAATTCTTTTGATGAGATTTGAAGTCAGAGATGTACTCTAGTTACCCCTGTAGAACTCATGGACAAACCACCTGCCTTGTTTTTTATTGTTAAATTTTGAATGCTAGGTCTGGTGAATTGTTTTACTTGAAGGAGCTTAACTGAAATAGAAATTTAGTCATTGAATGTTTCAGTTTATATGCACTTTTAAAATAATAATCCCCTTTCTTCACGTAACCATATATTCATCACAGTGTCTAGGTACAAAAAGTAAGTCTCCACATGCTTTTAGTGAAATTAAGGCTTTGGTCTATTCATAATAGTGCTGTGTATGAAAATGCCTGTCAGTGATAAGGACAGTTGTGAGAAGCTGCCAACTGGCAGGTGGCGGAATAGCCTTCACAAATGTACTGCTGGTCACTCTTCCTAGTTTTTCTCAGAGTATTTGGAGAGACAAGTCATTTTTCTTTTGTATTCCAGAAACATGTTTGTGAAAGTAGCTTAGTTGCTGCAGCAGAAGGCTCCACTCAGTGGAAGAGGGCACCTGGTGATGGCAAGGTTAGGGTGCTCAGGGAAGAAGGAAAGAGCCAACGGGATCTGGAGAAGAGCCCGAGATGTAGAATGGAGAAGGGAAGTATTTATCACTGTTTTGATACCATAAATTAAGCTAACAGTCCCTGAAGCTTAGTAGGCACAACAATTATTATTAAGTGAACAAGGAGCAAGTTTTATTAAATAATAGTATGTGCTAGCTGGTGAAGGAGATATAAAACAAACCCGAGGTTTGTGCTCTCTGCCTCTTACATACTCTAGTCAAACAGTTAAAAATTTAAGCTGCTTTCTGAATGGAGGTAAGGAGATCAGAGGCCTGAAGATGGCTGAGGACTAGAGGAATAGGAAGCAGGACTTGGGTAGGCAGAAGGGGAAGGACATTTTGGGAGGAATGGCAGAAGACAGTTGGGGGAGGATGCATTTATAGCAGATAGGAAATGGTGCATGTTGTGTTTGGGGTAGTCAGAGAGCTGGTTGATTGAAATGGAAGACAGTGAATGTGCAGTGTAACAAACAATCTGTACTTTTATCTTGTAGCAGGTGGAGGTTTTTGGAAGACTATTAACATGTTTGGTCATTCAATTTAGTTCAATTCAGTAGCTCAGTCGTGTCCTACTCTTTGCTACCCCATGAATCACAGCACACTACACCTCCCTGTCCATCACCAACTCCTGGAGTTTACCCAAACTCATGTCCATCGAGTCGGTGATGCCATCCAGCCATCTTATCCTCTGTCGTCTCTTTCTCCTCCTGCTCCCAATCCCTCCCAGCATCAGAGTCTTTTCCAATGAGTCAACTCTTCACATGAGGTGGCCAAAATATTGGAGTTTCAGCTTTAGCATCAATCCTTCCAATGAACACCCAGGACTGATCTCCTTTAGAATGGACTAGTTGGATCTCCTTGCAGTCCAAGGGACTCTCAAGAGTCTTCTCCAACAGCACAGTTCAAAAGCACCAATTCTTCAGCACTCAGCCTTCTTTATAGTCCAACTCTTACATCCATACATGACTATTGGAAAAACCATAGCCTTGACTAGACAGACCTTTGTTGGCAAGGTAATGTCTCTGCTTTTAAATATGCTATCTAGGTTGGTCATAACTTTCCTTCCAAGGAGTAAGCATCTTTTAATTTCATGGCTGCAATCACCATCTGCAGTGATTTTGGAGCCCAAAAAAATAAAGTCTGACACTGTTTCCACTGTTTCCCATGAAGTGATGGCACCAGATGCCGTGATCTTAGTTTTCTGAATGCTGAGCTTTAAGGCAACTTTTTCACTCTCCTCTTTCACTTTCATCAAGAGGCTTTTTAGTTCCTCTTCACTTTCTGCCATAAGGGTGGTGTCATCTGCATATCTGAGGTTATTGATATTTCTCCCAGCAATCTTGATTCCAGCTTGTACTTCTTCCAGTCCAGCGTTTCTCATGATGTACTCTGCATAGAAGTACATCATGTAAGCAGGTGACAATATACAGCCTTGACGTACTCCTTTTCCTATTTGGAACCAGTCTGTTGTTCCATGTCCAGTTCTAACTGTTGCTTCCTGACCTGCTTATAGGTTTCTCAAGAGGCAGGTCAGGTGGTCTGTTACAAGAAGGTGAAGATTGTACTGAATGGGTTGAGATAATCAGGAGGCATGGAGATTGTATGCTGGGTCCATTAAAGATTTTTCCAGGGTTTTTCTGCTGTACATCCAGTCTAGAGGGAAGTGAAAAGGAAAGGATGATCATATCATCCTTTTTTTTTTTTTCAATAATAGAACTATTTTATTAAACATATGAACGTACTTATTTTGTACAGCATGCATTTCGTTCTTTCCTCTGCCCCAGGAAGCCAGCGCTCTAGAACCCCATGTTTATAAAAACACACTTTGGCAGCTACTATGACAAGGTGAAAAAAGTGCAATTCCGAAAGTAACAACACATAACCAAAGTGGGGAACAAAAAAAGGCAGAGGTGAGTGGGCCCAGTGCTGCTTATCTTCTCTCAAGAGGAAACAATTTAAGAATAGAAACTCTTGAGCATTGTTTAAGTAGTACTGCCCAGCTCTCAGTAGCATCTCTCTTTCAATTCCGTTTATCTTGATGTTGTAACTAACTAATCTGTTACTTCTTTAAGAAATTCTGCCCTGGTTTATATCCTTTTCAGTGGCCCATATCCCTTTGAGCTTCAAAAACACAGAAGTCGCTCAGTCATGTCCAACTCTTTGCGACCCCATGGATTGTAGCCCACCAGGCTCCTCGGTCCATGGGATTTTCCAGGCATGAATACTGGAGTGGGTTGCCGTTTCCTTCTCCTCATCCTTTTTTTTGTCTGCAGTTTTTTGCAAGCACTGAGGAGGGGATCACTTGACTTAAGAGGGTAGGGTGGGAGAGAGCTTGGGAGGAATGAGGGAAGAGGCTTGCTGGAGAAAGGGATATTTCTAAACTTAAGCTGGAAGGATGAATGAGCCATATGAAGGATAATGGTAGGACAAGGAGTATTTCAGCCAGGCATCAGCACGTGGAGAGACTCAGGACAGGGATAAATGGCTTGTTTATCATTGCTGAGACAACAGTTGGGAGGGGAGAAGTGGATAATCAGAGGCCGCAGAAAAGGCCATATATGCCATGCTAGTGGTGGTGGTCTAGTCGCTAAGTGGTGTCCAACTCTTTGCGGCCCTGTGGACTGTAGCACGTTAGGCTTCTCTGTCTGGATTTCACCCAGGTGACCGCGAGGAGCCATCAGAGCTGTAAGCTGGGGAATGATGTGGCCAGATTGTGTTTTAGAAGGGTCATTCTGGAAGGTTGTTAGGAGGGAGGACCCGATTACCCAAGTTTAGTAAACAGTTAAAATCCAAGGTTGGTAATGTGAGTTACAATTTTTACTTGGGACTTTTAAGATAGATTGTATATGCTTTTCCTAAGGATGATTTTCAGTTTGTTTACTTTTTTTGTCTGCAGTTTTTCAGATTTATGAACTATATATAGATAGGTTTGTTCAAGAGGCTTGGAGCTAGGCAAATTTCCAGGGTTGTTCCCCAACCTGCACTTAAAGATCACTTGTACTTCATTTTAAAAAACATGTATTGTTATAGTTCTAATTTAAGTTTCACGCTTTGTTTACAGTTAGTGCATGGTTAGTAACAGGTTCATAGCAGATAGCTTGTCAGTTTATAGTTTAAAAGCCATATTGTCTTGGTACTTAAGTAAAGGCTTTTCTTTACTTAATAGTGAAAGTACCTGCTGGCTAGCTAACAGGGCATCTTTTGTCATAGATACATATATGTATTGCATATATCTATATTTCCTTGTTAGTTCAGCTCGGAATTTGAAATATTAGGTTAATTTGACTGCCTTAGAAATGAAAAGGAAATTATTATGGTGTAACGCCTAGATGGGACTTCCCAGGTGGCTCAGTGGTAAAGAATCCACCTGCCAGTGCAGGAGAAAAGGAACACGTGGGTTTGATTCCTGCGTCAGGAAGATCTGCTGAATGAGGAAATGGCAACCCACTCCAGTATTTTGGTCACAAGCAGTTGGACATGGCTGAGCGACTGAGTGTGTGCACACACACACATGTACGCACACAATGCCTGGATAAGCCATTGGATGTGAAACCAGAAAGCAGTTAGGAGTTGTTTCAGTCCAGTACTTTATTGGAAATCACAAGTTTGAAAAATATACTTGGAAGGGATCTTTCTTACGACAGAAAGATTCTTAAAGGTGAAACACCTTTGATTCTGAGAAGCGAAACTGAGTTGAACCAGAACTGGAGACGGTAATTCCGTTGAGTTTCAGGTTATTTGGCTTCTCTGACTTTCAAAAAAGATTAGTAATTCATATTTTATTCACTTGTTTTCAGTTCCTTTGAATAAGCACTGAACAGTGCTCTAGTTAACTATATTATGTGGTTTAAAAAAATGCTCTTATTTTTCTTATTGGAAGCACATTTTCTTATGTTTGAACGTGTATCACAGTAGTAGTCTAATGGGTTATTGCAATCAGAGACACACTCCTAGTTGCAAGAATGGTTTTGGAATGCTCTTTTAGACACACATTATTTTTGCTTTGAGAAAAGAGATTGTTCACTGTGCTTTAGGAGCTGGTAGCTAAGTCTGATGCTTCTTAGCCCTTAACTAAGGAAAATGGAGCTTGGACAATAGGTGGTTTTATAGGCCTGTGAGACCCAACAGCATGTTCAGCAGTGTAAACAATGGCAGCTGTCTTTTGCTGGCTTGTCTGTTGTTCGAAGTGCAATGAAACTGCTTCTCACAAATGGCTTCACCTGCTGACTCATCTTCCAGCCCCTAAACAACCATAGGGTCCAGCATTATTTAATGCTGGGATTGAGAATAAAAAGAATCCAAGTCTTAGAATGTGAGGGTAGGAATGGATCATGGAAATCTTTTAACTCAGCCCCTTCTCAGAGGGGCTCAACTATTAGAAAGAGAGGTCAAGATGGCGGATGCCATATTTAATAGTTATAAGAATTAGTAATACTGCTATTCAGAGTGCCATTAGGATCTTCTTGAATGATTGAGGACTCTTTTCTGTATAGAAATCCTTGAGATGTTTTTTAACTTTTTAAAAAAAAATAACACTTTATTCTGAAAGTGCCTGTAAGTCACTGGTACAGGGGCCGCACATGTTTAGTTCCTGCTGTATACAGTAGGAGGACTGTGGGGAGAAGTAAAATGAAAGATGGACATTGTGAAAAACTTCCAATGGAATTAGAAAATAGATATGAGAAAGGAGTGGGAAATATTTAGGAGTCAACTTATTAATGAGTGAATACTGACTGTGTGAAAGAAGCTTTTATAAATTTATGTGAGCTCTTAGAGCGGTGGATGCAAAAAAATCTGTTGCGGAAGTGAAAACTCCCCATATATTTTAATTCTAAAGATTGGAAACTATGTTCCAAGAAGCTGACTCAAAATTTCCCCAGAAAACAGTGAAAACCAATAACTTAAAATGGGGGTTCTCAGATTTTTTTTCTCCCCTGTACATTGTTAAATATTATTGAGGACATTTTTAAATATTTTTGAGGACCTCAGAGAGCTTTTCTTATGTGGGCTATGTCTGTTGATATTTGTAATATTAGACAATAAAGAAAAATTAAAAATAACCACTTAAAAAAAAAAGACAAATCCATTATGGGTTAACTTAGTTTGAAAAATGAAAAATAACCATTTTTCAAAACAAAAATTAAAAGAGTAGCATTTTATATTTTTGCAAATCTGTTTATAGTGGAATAAAATGTAACTATTATCTGCTTCTGCATTCATTCTGCTATACAGCGTTTTGTTTGAA
The DNA here is from genome assembly GCF_029407905.1 of Bubalus kerabau. Lineage (NCBI taxonomy): Eukaryota > Metazoa > Chordata > Mammalia > Artiodactyla > Bovidae > Bubalus > Bubalus kerabau. Next base: position 185,388,411 of record NC_073626.1, read on the forward strand.
GGAGCTTGGAAAGGAGTATTTTAGTGTCTTTCTCAGATAATTGTGGATATTCTTTATTATTATAAGGAAACTTGACAGTGGTAGTTTCTTAAAGGTTAATTTCAGTTTGGAACCTGAAACCATGTCCATGAACTTTTGATGCACTTAAATCCATTGGTTTATATTGTACTTTGAATGGATCTTTTACCCAAGCGTGATTTTGTAACATCATGCATTGGTTGTCTGGAAGACAGTTCAGTTCAGTAAGTTATGCAGATTTTTCAAATGTTGATGTATTTCATTATACAGTATTTGGGAAGCTTTTGAGCTCATGGTGATAGATACCAACTCAGCTGTGACTTGTGAAGTGTGGAAGGGTTATTGAAATTGCATTAGAAACCAGTCTTTGGGTTGTAGGGAAATGGATTTCATTTTCATGAAGAAGCTTCGTGTTGATGGCCCTGAAAATGAGGCATTTTATTATCCTTGTTCCTTTTCTTGGTGTTAGCAGGTTTGACTCATTCATTTAGGGAATACAGAACTGGAAATAGTTGCCCTTTTCAAATAGATTTGTTAACCTGGAGGAGTTTCTGTGATGGAATGTGCAGGTGTACTTCTGAGCGTTGCTGCTCTAGATGTTTAGTTTCCTGTCAGTTAAAGATCTGGAAGTCTTTAGGATCTCTTATAAGCCTTTTTATTTCCCCTCCTCAAACAGGTCCATTTAGAGTCCTGGGTCCTGGATCGGTTCTTTTTTTTTTTTAAAGTTATGTCTAATGCCACAACTAGAATTTCTTTGAAACCTTCATTTATTTTATTTTATTTATTTTTAGCTGTTGCTGGGTCCTCGTTGCTGCGTGGGCTTTCTCTGATTGCGGTGAGTGGGGCCTACCCTGGTTGCGGTGTGCGGGCTTCTCATTGCAGCGGCTTCTCTCATTGCGGAGCACAGGCTCTGGGGCATGTGGGCTTCAGTAGTTGTGGCTCCCGGGCTCTAGAGCACAGGAGTTGCGGCACACGAGCTTTGTTGCTCCTTGGCATGTGAGATCTTCCCAGATCAGGGATCGAACCCGTGTCTTCACATTGACAAGTGGGTGTTTTACCGCTGAGCCACCAGGGAAGCCCCTGGATCAGTTTTACCTCACAGAATTGCTTTTATTTCTTCCCAGGCTCTGCCACTGTCTTCCTTTAAATTTATTCTCTTTCACTAAATAGGTATCTAGGATGAGACAGAGACTAAAGTGAATCTGTTTTCCAAGTGGGTGGATGAGACAGCTTGACTTAGGATTTTGCTTCTTGTGCCCCTTGGTGATAAACAGAAATTGGGCTGTTGTTGTATTAAACTTTGTTAAGGTTCTAAGGAATTGCTTCAACATTATATCCAAGGATTGGATAGGATGAAATCAGCCTAGGTTTTTTTGTTTTAATATCATCTGGCTTTTACAGTATTGTACTTTGAAGTCCAGTGTTCAAATAAAATTCTGATTGTTGTCATGTCATCATTTATAATAGCAAACCTTTTGAAACATTCTAAAGGCCTAGTTATAGCGTTCTGGGCAAATTCTGGGCTCAGTATGCATTGAAATACCATGTAACCCTTAAAAATCTTGCAGAACACTCACTGAGATAACAGCATCCACATTTATTCTATGGAAGCCAGTTAAAAATAGCATGTGTGATCTAATTTTATCTTAAAAAATATATTGAAAAGGTTCTTGCTTATATAGCGGTATTCGTAGGGCTATTTCTGGTTGCTGTTGAAATTGGGTGACTTTCATTTTATTTTCTCTGCTAAGTCATTTTTGTTTACATTAACCATGTATCACTTTTATAATCAGAAAAGTAAAGCAGTTTCTGTTTTGAAAAATGAAACTTAGCTAAAATGTGACTCCTTGCAAGTTCCTCAGTTCAGCAAAGACATTATATTAAGAGCATGAAGAGGATTTAAAATACATTTGTAAATTTTCAAGAGGGAATCAAGGGAGAGAGCTTTTTTAAATTATTAAGTAAAAACTTGTGAATTATGTTCTTTAAGCCTTCTGATTAAATTGATCTTTGCCATAATAGCAATACTTGTGCTGCTCTTCCTAAATTTGTCTTCATGACACCAAGAGAAGCGATTTAAAGTGTTTTAAAAGAGACATCATTGGGGGGAAAAAGCCTTATTTTTAACGATGTGGCAGATTAGGGCAACGTTTTTTAACGATACCTCTTATTTATTATGGAGTTTCCTTTTTAGAGTCCTTAGCCATCTTGTCCTCGCTGTCCTGGCTTTCATCTGGGGCTGCAGCAGGGCCCAGCCAAAAATGGCTGCTGCTGCAGCGTGGAGGGCAGGGCATAGGACTGGGCTGCGGTGGCTCCTGTGATGGAGCAGGAGAAGCCTGCTCGAGGTCGGGATTCTCGTAAAGCTTGTCGCCAAGAGAATTGGACTTTTCTCATGGAGGAGACAGCACATTGCAGATGCTGCTGCGGAGAGGGAATGCCACTGTGCATTGGGATTTGTCGCCTTAGCAGGGGAACCACCCATTCTCTGCAGGGGTGAGAAATCTTAGCATATGCTGTCGTTTTGCTGAGCAGGACTGGCCATTTTTAAAAAGCAACAAGGCTTACCTGTTGGTTTCAGTTGATGACTGAGAAGTGTCCAGAATGATGGTGATTTCTGGCTCGGTGGATAAATTTACTAAACGAGTAGCTTTTCCCTCAGAGACATAGTGGGTGGCATAGAGTAGGGGATTAAAATGGTCTGTCCACACGTGATGTGCAGCTTGTGTGAGGAGCATTGTATCACGTCAGAAGTAAATCTCAAATGTTGGGTGAGAGATGTGCAGTGGTTTGAAGAAGTGAAGTTGCTGTGTGTGCTGCTCAGGCTGCTTCCTAGAGGGAATTTGCACTGCCACTGGGATGGGGCGTGTTTGTGCCTGAGGTCCTGTCCTTTCTGCCTGTGGGTGGAGGCGGACAAGGTGTAGGAACTCTAGGATAGGCTGCTTAGCAACCAGGAAGATACGCTGTCTCCCGTGTGTCTGGATGAGTAACACAAAACTTCATTCATTTTTCTTTTAATATGATGAAGAGAAAAGGCTTTAAAAAAAACCCAAAAAACTCCTGCAGAAAAGCCATTTATGATCATTGTAAAATTCACAGGAAAAAAAGAAAAATTACTTGCAACATTACCACCCATGGATAAAAGTTGTTAGCATTTTTACATATATTTCCTTGGAGGAATTTTTTAAATGTATGTATATATTTATACATGTGTTGGCATATATATATTTATGTGCATATATTCATGTTTGCATAGCTTCAAATCATACTGTGAACATTTATTTCACAGTATGAAATAGTACACTATTTTAATATATTGATATATTCCTGTCTCAATAAAGATTTTGAAAGGACTTCCTTATTGGTTTTATAAAATTTCTGTATATGGCTGTACCACATATACTTAAAACACATTCCTTATCACTGGATTATTCGGTTAACAATTTTGTCATTAAAAGAAATGCTGAGAGGAATATCTCTGTGTGTAATGTTTTTCAATATTTTAGATATTTTTTTGATAAAATAAAACTTACTGGATCAGCAGGTGTGAACATTGCTGTATTTTTACCAGTATTAAATATTCTAATCTTTTAATTTTTGTAAATTTGATAGGTAAAAATTATATAGTTTTAATTTGCATTCTAGACTATTTTTTTTAAGATTTAGTTTTCTCCCATGCTTATTAACTTTTATTTATTGCTTTGAAAATTACCTGTTTATGGCCTAGTTCAATGTCTTGATTGAGATATTAGTTTCAAAACTTAGATAATACATGTCTGTTGTATAAAGAATACAAATTATATTGACTTAAACATATGTATTATAAATTTAAAAATGTGAAAAACCTTCCATTTCCATTGTTAGAGGCTATCACAGTTGAGGATTCAGCCCTGTCTCTCCTTACTGATCTTTTTGTATGCATTTACAAATTGAAAGAGGAAGTGGAAAAGGGAGGAGAGTCAGGGAGAGGGAGAGAGGTGAAAGTTTTTAGAGGATGGACTCTGGAGCTGGACTCTGTGGTTTGCATCCTAACTGCTGGAAATGTGAAGTGAGACCTGGAGTCCCGTAGATAATAGTCCCAGCTCCCATGATTTAATGTCTGTGTACCTTGGGAAAGCAGTTTAACCTTTTTGTGCCCCAGTGTCCTCACGTATGGAGAAGGAAATGGCAGCCCACTCCACTGTTCTTGCCTGGAGAATCCCATGGATAGAGGAACTTGGTGGGCTACAGTTCATGAGGTTGTAGAGTCGGACACAGCTAAAGCGATGCAGCCCGCACATCCTCATGTGTAAATGCTAATTATAGACTCTAGTGCCTAAGATTGTTGTGAGGACTAAATAGTTGTGCATATAAAGTGCTTAACATGGTACCTAGCACCTAGTGTTATGTAGTCACAAATAGCTATTATTATTTTTATATTATTGGTAGTTGTATGTTTAATAGGATTTCTCAGGTGGCACAGTGGTAAAGAATTTGCCTACCAATGCAAGAGATGCGGGGTCGATCCCTGGGTTGGGAAGATTCCCTTGGAGTAGGAAATGGCAACCTACTCCAGTATTCTTACCTGGAAAATTCCATGGACCTAGGAGCCTGGCGGGCTACACTCTGTCGGGTAACAAAAAGTCTGACATGACTGAGTGACTGAGCATATATTGTTAAACAAGATTATAAGTGTGATTATACTTCACATGCTTCGTAATTGCTTTTTTATGTTTCGTATAAATCTTTCCCATGTTGATACTTAGAGATTGTTCTGTGCCTGCTCAGTCGCTTAGTCATGTTTGACTCTGCGACCCCATGAGATTATCCTGGCAAGAATACTGGAATGAATTGCGATTTCCTACTCCAGGTTATCTTCCTGACACAGGGATTGAACCTGTGTCTCTGGCGTCTCCTGCATCGGCAGGCTGATTCTTTACCACTAGTGCCACCTGAGAAGCCCAAGGTTTTTAGGTGTGTGTGTATCAAAATCTGTAGTGGATATCCTTGTACATATGTGTGAGCGTTTAACTTAGATTGAATCCTATAAATAGAATTGCTCAACTGGCGAGTATGTAAATAATAAACATTTGGCAATTACTTTTGTAATATCTGAGAACTTTTTTTGTTTTTGCTCCTTTTTTGGTGTGTGGTAGTTGTGTCTTATTTTATGATTGGAATGTTACCTTGAACCCTTTCATGGTTACTTGTTTTCTGTTGCCTGCACCATCTCTCTCCCTTCAGGATTGGTTCTGTTTATTCCTCTTGGTTCTTTACTTTCTTAATGTCTGGTGATTGTTAGTTTCCATTCATATTTATAAATGAAAGATGAGGTAGAATTTTATAGTTGGCAGATGGATTCCCTGCAGTTGAATAATAGTCCTCAAATGTTGTCTTTAAGCATTATGAGTGGGATCTGATGCCAAGGACATTTTCCTGTGTTTGTGCATTTGTTTTCTCTTGGAATAATATTTTTAAAGAAACTTATTACTAATGAAAGTGGACTAATATTGCTTTTAAAAATTGCTAATTAATAGAAGCATATTACTAATAAAAATTCCACTAATAAAAGTGGAATTGGCAGAATAAACCTGTTAATCCATGCTGACAGATTTGCAGTGAGTCAGCATTTTATATATTTGCACACTGTGTTTTGGGAAGTTCCTTATGCACAGTATTTTTCAGATATATTGTAGTTATGATTTTGGACTCATATAATAGATACTGTGGAAGTGGAAATCCTAAAATTTCTAAAAATATCCATCTCTATAGGGAATTTGCTAGTTTTTTGGAGAATTCAGGTGTATTTTTACATTTTCATTATTGCATTTGTAGTGGTACTTTCTAGACTTTCTTGCTGAAATGAAAAACTCCTGTGACTTTATTTTTCTCATAGTGAAGTCCTCATCTAATAAACCATTTTAACATTTAACGATAAAATCACTTTAATGATTTGTATAACTGTTTAAACTTTATAATTATCTTTCATTTACTGTAGTTTCTAGCTTTTCAGAATTTCGTGCAATTGGCCAGGTTTTTATGTGTGCCTGTATGTAAACAAAATTAGTATGAGTACTAGATAACTGAATGGTTTCAGTAAGACCGTACCATTCAGACTTGAATATTTGTTTTCCTCAAGTGACATCACTGTGTGTATTTATAATTTTGTTTCAAACGAATTAAATTTGATAAAATATGGGGTATAAAATACTGGATACTTTAAGAGATATTGGTGAGGAACACTTAAAAGAAAAAGCAAAACTTTGGAGTTGAACAGACCTAGGTAGGTTATGGTTCTGTGATTTACAATCATGTGATCTTTGGCAGTTCTGTTTGGCAGATCTTTGACACATCAAAACATCTGATGTGTTTTGAGTCAGTTGCCTTGAGTAATAGGCACTGATGATACCTCACGAGCTGTTTTGTGACTTAAATGAGATCTCTTCAGAATACCAAGTATACTGATTGGCGTATAGTTGGTACTCAAGAAGTAATGCTAGTATTAATCTAGCCTATTTTAACATTTTTTATTTTAAAAACTAAAAATGAATCACATATTTATTGTTTTACAGTCCTTTATTCTGTAATAATCTGGACAAATTTTTGTGTTAATAATAATACTGATCTCATTTTTTGGAAATGATTGGAATTCCTTCGTGTGGGTGTTCCTTAACTTATTTTTATTTAATTCCCTATAATCCATTTGAGTTATTTTCATTTTCTTCTATTATGAAGCTTACTGCGCTAAGTGTTCTTATACAAATACTTTTTGTACTTGAATTGGTATTTTGAGGATAAATTAAAAAGTATAGACCAAAAGGTATGAAAAGAGAAGTATGTCAAAGTATGAAGTAGACCACAAATTATGAACATTAAATATTAGCTATTGTGAGTTTTAAATAGTTTGGTTCCTCATTCCATTTAGATCTTTATTGTTTTTCTATTTTCTTTTTTATGTTTTACTTTGTATTATTTTGCTTTATTAAATGTGTTCTAATTGGCCACTTTAAATTTTTTTTTTTTTTTAACAAAGTGGGGAAAATAAATAGAATAGCAATTATAAAAGGGAACCAGGACTTTTTTGTTAAAACCATAATTTTCTGTTTGGCCAAGGAAATAATACATTTAAAATACTGAATTATATAGCTCAGTTAGCGTTCTTCCCTTCCTTGTTTGCCAAATAATTTGTTCGTGTTTTCTGTTTTTAGTAAACTTAACAGTTTAAATTTTATTCCAAAAGAAGGTAGTTTTTAAAAAAAAATATATGTAGAAGCAGCTATTGTTTTTTTAAAAAAAAGCTTGAGTATATTTTAGGTGGTACCAAGTGAATACCTGAATTCACTACTGAATTGAATAGAATTTGGTCTGTTGAAATAGAGTATGCAAGTTTAGATAAGTCAAATTCTTACTTGTTGAAGTGTGAGATTATTGCTGAAGTGTGACTTCTTCTGTGTCTCATCTGTACTGATTATGTTAGCTCCTAGCAGATGTCTGATAGACAGATATATTAATAGGGAGAATGAAGGATCTTGGAAGTACTAGGGCAGTCTGCAGAACATGAGTCATATATTTCTCACATCTGTGAATGACTGTGAGCTCCTTGAAGGCGAAAACAGTCTTCTTTATCTGAGATGTTAGTTAGCAAATCACTGGTGGATTTAAAAAAAATGGTAATTTTCTTGAAAATGTGTCGTCTTTATTCCTGACATTTATTGTTGTGGGCTTTCTGGTAATAAATCTTGATAATATTTTTAGGAAATTAATCTGTAAGTCTGCATATTTCATTGTCTTTAAGGTTTGTCATTAAATCATAGCTTTTAAAAACAAATATTTTCTTGAAACCTCACACTTATTGTAAGATGTTTAGACAGCTCAGGAATGTGTATATAAAATAGGAAATATGTTCTGTGGCACCTTAAGTAAACATAATCTTTATTTTTTTTCTTTTGGTAGTTAAAAAAATAAGCCTAGGTCTGTATATACAGAAAGGAGTTTTATTCTTGAAGAGAAAAGGAATTTCCTGTTATCTATTTATGTTAAATACATAAAACAGGGATTTAGACCTGTTTTATTTATTTAGACCTGTTAATCAGGTCTTACATATTATGTAAATGAAAATAAATTAGTTTAATTATTTGGATTGTACCTTTTTCTGAGAGCTTTAAATACTAGCATGATACTTGTTGGATTTGAAATCTATTCTTTGTTAAGATTGTTGATTTTTAATGATCAAGAAATGAACGATTCCTTTACTTCTCCATAGACATGTCCTTTAAGTTTCATATCTAGATTCATAGTGAAATAGGATTTGGCCGATAACTAGAGGAAGATATTCTTACCTTTTAAAATAGGTTGATTCTGGGACCTGGTAAAATGTTAAAGGGCAAACGAGGCATGGGCAAACCAGGCATGTTTTTTTTTTTTTTTACAGGTGCCTTTAGTAAATAAACTTTATTGAGTTACTGTTGTTTTCATACAATAAAATACATTGATTTTGAGGGCATAATTGGATGTTTTGAAAATTACACACAACAGTATAGTCAATAAAGATAAAATTTTTACATCACCCCAAAAGTTCTCACATATCTCTGCTAAAAAATCCTGTTTCACCCCTTTTTAAGTTAATTAATTGGAGGATAATTACTTTTCAATATTGTGATGGTTTTTGCCATACAGCAACATGAAGAACTTAAAATATTTTATTACCAGTATCTGCAATTAATCACATTGAAAAATTAATGGGTACTGACAGTCTTTATCTGTTTTCTTTCTGTTATGAAGCCCCACGTGGCTTGCCAAGATCTCAGTTCCCCAACCAGGGAGTGAACCTGGGCCATGGCAGTGAAAGCCCCAAATCCTAACCACTAGGCCACCAGGGAACTCCCAGAAGTGAACTTTTGTTAATCCAGCAAAGTTTATTGTGTACAAGGCATAGTCCTGCCTCTGTTATTGAGAATTATTAGGATTACCATAAACCTGCCTAAGATTTTTAAACAGCCATGTATGCTCAGAAGTGAATGTGTTGACATACTCTTTAGTGTATAATGAAGAGAATCCTTGATTTTAATCTGCATTGTTCCACTGATCGCATGTTACCTGATCCTGAGCTGTTGTGGCACTCTGAGGTGTCAGGAATCCAAACTTCCATCAAAGCATGCCCTTTGTTGGTCAGGTGACTCTTGTGGGCCAAGAAGGCTGCTCCAGCTCCAGCCTGTAAGCTTGCATCCCAGTTAGCAGGGAGGAGAGAACAAAGAGATCCTTCTTCTCTTAAAGGGCACTTGCCAGAAGACTCATTTACCACTTTTGCTTTTACTGAGGCAAGAGAGGAGGAAAAGAAATTGGGGGGCATTGTAGGGGCCTCTGGCAAAGGGGGTTTTTATGAAGCTCTGTGCAGCATAGTGATGGGCTCATAGTGGAGGGTGCAGTCAATGACCATTTATGTTTTATAATTCAGTTCTTTCAGTACTTCCTATCTGCCAAGTTATTAAAGAAAAGTGAAAGTGAAGTCGCTCACTTGTCTCAGACTCTTTGAGACCCCATGGACTGTAGTTTACCAGGCTCCTCCATCCATGGGATTTTCCAGGCAAGCGTACTAGAGTGGGTTGCCATTTCCTTCTCCAGGCAATGTTCCCAACCCAGGGATCGAACCCTGTCTCCCACATTGCAAGGCAGAAGCTTTACTGTCTGAGCTACCAGGGAAGCCTGAGTTATTACTCCGTTATATATACACCATGGAGATTTAAGGAGGAGGGGGTAACAGCTATACTTGTTAAGACAAAACAGCCTCTTTCTAAATTAGCTCTAATTTTTTTGAGCACACAGTTACTCACATGAGACAGTTAAACAGGAGTTCATTAAAACGCAAAAGGAATCTGTTAGATATTAGCTAGTGGTTGAAAAGGAAGATAGTAAAAAGTATGTTTCTTAAGGTGCAGTTGGGTCTGAATGCTTCTTACGCCAGTGCCACACACCCACATATAAAAGAATTCTAAAGAATGTAATTGAGTCATAACCCAAATAACACAATTATATTTTAATAGTGTATTATATTCAACTTTAAGGTACTCAGTAATTCACCAGTAAAATCTTTATTATGTATATCAAAGAATGTTGAAATCCTCAGTAATGAACTAAAAGAACATTGGAAATGGATGTAGGATGAATCTTCATTGGAAATTTTCAGCTATTTTTTTCCCTCCACCCCCAAGTTCATTATTATAAAATTGCTATTTTACTCTGGTATTTTTCAGTTTTTATAAAGTTAATATTTTTGAAGTATAATTTTCTATCATGTCTGAGTAGATACGAATATTGAAATGAATTATAGAAGTAAACAGAACAGAATATATATATATATATATATATACGAAAAAATTTTTTATGATGGTGACTGTAAATTTCCTTTTCCTTTTTGTGTTAACCTAAGAGATCTCATATCACCTGTCATATTTCATTGAAAGAATATTCAGCTGTAATTTGGTATTTTCTGTTTTCATAATGGAGCATAATCAAAGCTTTCTTGTAACTTTAGGTATAAGAAATTAGATGTATTAGATGTCCTTTTCATTATAGGGGACTGGAATGCAAAAGTAGAAAGTCAAGAAACACCTGGGGTAACAGGCAAATTTGGCCGAAGAATTGATGCTTTTGAACTGTAGTGTTGGAGAAGACTCTTGAGAGTCCCTTGGACTGCAAGGAGATCCAACCAGTCCATTCTAAAGGAGACCAATCCTGGGTGTTCACTGGAAGGACTGATGCTAAAGCTGAAACTCCAGGCCTTTGGCCACCTCATGTGAAGAGTTGACTCATTGGAAAAGACTCTGATGCTGGGAGGGATTGGGGGCAGGAGGAGAAGGGGACAACAGAGGATGAGATGGCTGGATGGCATCACCGACTCAATGGACATGAGTTTGGGTAAACTCCGGGAGTTGGTGATGGACAGGGAGGCCTGGCGTGCTGAGATTCATGGGGTCACAAAGAATCGGACACTAGTAAGCAACTGAACTGACTGATAATAAAGTAGTAAGAACTTAAAATGCCTTTCTTCCTTCTGTATCTATAGTATTTATAGTTTATGAAAATGGAAATCACTTAATGGAAACACTGTTACTTCAGTTTTCTTTTAGGTCGCATTTTTGGAGTGACAGAAGTGACTTCATTTTTGAGAAGTAAATTACTTCTCTCCCCTTAGTTTCACTTTCAGTGTTTATGTTCTAAACTTGTCATTGGAATTACGTGTCCATTGAAGATAACTGGTAAATATTCTGCTTTCAATTTTAGCTGCCTTTATTTGTGACTTAATTGAAGTCTATTCTGACTAGTAGGAATAAATATTCTGACTATGAGAATAATATATGTGATTATCTTATGGAAAGAAGTAAGCAGCTGCCAATGAAATCACTTAAATAATATATTAGGGTTTGTAAGGAGAAACTTAGGGTCTCGTACACAAGACAGCTTTGATGTTTAACTTAGATTTTCTTGACCTTTTTACTAGTATAATACTTATGATTCCCTTTTAGGTGTAGACTATTTTGACCTTTTAGATAATATGCCATAATTCTGTGAAGAAAATGAAAGTGTTCTGGCCTTGTGTGCACTCTGCTTTTTCTTTGCCCTCGCCTGCTTGGTTTTCTTCTTGCATCTGTTCTGCTCTGTGGTCTAGTTTAATTCTCTGCACTCAGTCTTTTCCTCTGTAAAACTAACTAACTAGACTAAATTAGTTCCAGAATCCTTTTTGGCCTTTTTATTTTATTAACCCGATTAGGGTAGAGATAGTCACATGTATCCTTTTTTTTTCCCCCACCTTCCTGGAGCATGGGCAGCAGCCCTTTTTTGTTACTAAGGGCTTTCTTTTAGGCAAAATAGGGAGATATGTGGGAGGAGAGGATTAGTTGAAAATCAAATAAACTTTAGCAATAAAGTGTTACCGGAGAAGTCTGAAATATACTTGATACTGGAGACAGTCTTGCAGAAGACCTCCTTTCCTTTGATTGTATTGCTTATTATTGGAATTTGATGCACATTTTAAACTTTTTTCTTTATACCTTTTCTCTTTCAGAATAATCCTGTTAGGAAAAAGTATGAATTAGTAGATTATTCAGGTGCTTCCAGAATCAAGAGACATTCCAGGCAATGTCTAATAGAACTTTCTGTAATGTTGAAAACATTCTGCGTCTACACTGTCCAGTATGCGTGTGTGCTCCTCTGTCCATGGAATTTTCCACGGAAGAGTACTGGAGTACATTGCCATTTCCTCCCCTAGGGGCTCTTCTCAACCCAGGGATCGAACTTGCATCTCTTGCATCGGCAGCTGGATTCTTTACCACTGCTCCACCTGGGAAGCCCACATTGTCAGGTATGGCAGCCACTAACCTAATAGCTACATGTGGCTAGTGGCTGCCATATTGGTCAGCGTAGCACCATATTGCGGAGAAGGCAATGGCACCCCACTCCAGTACTCTTGCCTGGAAAATCCCATGGATGGAGGAGCCTGGTAGGCTGCAGTCCATGGGGTCGCTAAGAGTCGGACATGACGGAGCGACTTCACTTTCATCTTTCACTTTCATGCATTGGAGAAGGAAATGGCAACCCACTCCTGTGTTCTTGCCTGGAGAACCCCAGGGACAGGGGAGCCTGGTGGGCTGTCTATGGGGTCGCATAGAGTTGGACACGACTGAAGTGACTTAGCAGCAGCAGCAGCACCATATTGTCCATTCAACCAGCAGATTTTTTTGAGTACTCAGAAGATATGCCTAGCATTGTGTTAGGTGCCAGAGGTATGAGGGTCCTGCAATATGGTGAGAGAGAGATGATTAAAGACATAAGTGTAATACGTCTCATAGTTGCTACATTTATAAAAAAAGGAAAAACAGCACAGGGAGTGTAGATGGTGGTTCTTAGCTAGTACAGGCTGAGGGTGACACTTTGAGGGTGCTCTTATGTCAAAAGTTGTGTTGGGTCTTCCCTGGTGGCTCGGTGGTAAAGCATCCACTTGCCAGTGCATGGGACATGGATTCGATCCCTGATCTGGAAAGATCCCACATGCTGTGGAACAACTGAGCCTGTGCGCCACAACTGTTGAGCCTGTACTCTAGAGCCTGGGAGCTGCAACTCCTGCAGCCCGCACACCCTAGAGCTCGTGCTTCACAGCAAGGGACGCCCCTGCAGTGAGAAGGCTGTGCACCAGGAGTAGAGGAGCCCCTGCTCACTGCAACCGGAGAAAAGCCCAGCACAGCACCCTCTCCCCGCAAAAATTGTATCAGCTATCCCCTTGTGTTGAGCTCAAGTCAGTCCTTGTGTTTCAAGATCACCAAGGGATGTGGAACCACTTGGTTATTATTATTTTTGAGTGTACAGGGTCAGCTCGAGTATTTTTGTGCTTTAACTCTGGAACCTGTATAGAATTGATAGGTCTTCATTGTTTGTGATGAGATGAACTGTTTCTGTTGTGAAAATCTGTAAACAGAACTGTAAATCTTTAAGGCTGTTTGCCTAAAGTGGTTACTTTTAAGTGGGTGCGGTTTATGTAGTTTTTCTAAGGCCAAGTCTTGCTCTCAAATAACGTTTTGTTTGTTGTTGTAATATTGCTGGCAAGTAGGCTGTCTTGGTTCTATAATTCCTGGATATGCATATTATGGAGATGTTTGGGTCAAATTTCCTGGGCTTTGGGACTTCTACATATGAATATTCAGTGGAAGAGTAATAGTTCTTTATATTCTTTAGGAGTGATCTTTATCTGAGTTCTAGAGATAAAGGAATGCCTGTCAAGTCCTTGGGCCCCAGGATGTCGTTATAGTCTCTGGGTCCACTTATAGTCTCTCTGGTTTGATTTATTTAGAACCTTTTCTGCTATGACTTGGGGGAGGAGGGCCTTTAGAATTCTCTTTGCTCTTACTCTAGTCCTTCGGGTGACTCTGGAGGAACTCAGAAAAGTGTGAGACATGTGCCTAAAGAATGAATTTTCACGGCCCCCCTAGATACTGAAGAGCAAGAGCTTTGACTTTTAGCCCCAGGGGACAGATTGTATAAGAATGTACTTTCAGGTAATTTAAATGAATTGTACTCATCAGTAAATGCCTTGTTTTTAGGACGTTTTGAAGTTTGTTTCTCTGTAATTCTTGTAAAAAGAGCTTGGGTTTGGTTTTGATTTCTCGTGTAACTCAGTTTAAGGAGGAGGAACATTTTTATTGCTTATTAATCTAGAAAAATAGAGTTTGTGGTTTCAATTTGTTGGGTTAATGAGTGTCATTGTCAGACCATAAACACATGACCTAAGTACTTAAGAATTCTGACAACATAGATCTTTTCTTTCTTCATGTTGATTTTTTAAAAGATTGAATTTAGGTATGATTTCGGAGAAGGCAATGGCACCCCCACTCCAGTACTCTTGCCTGGAAAATCCCATGGACGGAAGAGCCTGGTAGGCTGCAGTCCATGGGGTCGCTAAGAGTCGGACACGACTGAGTGACTTTGCTTTCACTTTTCACTGTCATGCATTGGAGAAGGAAATGGCAACCCACTCCAGTGTTCTTGCCTGGAGAATCCCAGGGACGGGGGAGCCTGGTGGCTGCCGTCTATGGGGTCACACAGAGTCGGACACGACTGAAGTGACTTAGCATAGCATAGGTTATTTTAGGAGAAGGCAATGGCAACCCATTCCAGTACTCTTGCCTGGAAAATCCCATGGATAGAGGAACCTGGTGGGCTGCAGTCCATGGGGTCGCTAAGAGTCGGACACGACTGAGTGACGTCACTTTCACTTTTCACTTTGATGCATTGGAGAAGGAAATGGCAACCCACTCCAGTGTTCTTGCCTGGAGAATCCCAGGGACGGGGGACCTGGTGGGCTGCAGTCCATGGGGTCGCACAGAGTTGGACATGACTGAAGCGACTTAGCAGCAGCAGCAGCAGCATAGGTTATTTTAGCTAGTATTTTTGAAATTTCAATCTAAGATTCAGACTCAGGTAATAGTTATTGAACAGTTTTAAAATACATTCATGTTTTACTTTTTCTGTGAATTATTTGTTGGGTGGAAATACATAAACCAGGTATGCAATTTTAGGTTTTCTAGTAGACATGTTCAAAAGTGAAAAATAGGTAAAATTGATTTTAGTAATATACTTAATTCATTATATCCCAAATTCTATCATTTCAAGATGTGATGATTATAAAATTTTTAGTGAGATACTGCATTTTACGTTCTTTCTTTGTACTAAGTCTTTGTGCTAAAACTCCAGTGTATGTTGTACTCTTACAGCACATCTCACCTTGGGGTAGCCTCCTGTGGCTTAGAAGTTACCTAGTGAAAAATGGATTTCTATTATATGTAGAAAGAGTAAACTGCTTTCCTGTGAGCTTTCAGAGGAGACCTGGACTAGCAGAGCTGGAGGCAAAGGAAAGGATAAAAAGGAGGAGCTATGTGGCAGGAAGTACATGTCAATAGGGTTAATATGCTACACCTTTTTCCAGCTGGGTCAGTTGCTTTACAACAGCTATAGATAAATTTACAATTTACTTTCTTTGCTAAACTAGCTGCTTTATGCAGGAGTTAGGTTTCCCCTTTCTGTTTTTCTGGGTCTCCCTGTGCTGAGCACAGCAAAGTGCACACTCAGTCCCTCAGTCTCGTCTGACTCTTTATGACCCCCTGGACTCTAGCCCTACAGGCTCTTCTGTCCGTGGGATTTTTCCAGGGAAGAATACTGGAGTGGGATGCCATTCCCTTCTCCAGGAAATCTTTCTGACCCAGGGATCAAACCCACATCTCCTGTATTGGCAGGTAGATTCTTTACCACTGAGCCACCTGGGAAGTCCAGGCACTAAGTAGATACTAATAAATAATATTCACTAGAAGTCTATACTCAGAATAGGGAGTTTTAAACCCTGCCTGTGAAGATTTTTGGCATGATTTATTGCATTTCTGGGAGTTAGATTTGTTTTGTTTCTCATGTTAGTTATACATGTATCCATTCTCAAAGTTATTCCACAGATTAGGAGTGGAAAAAATATATACACTGTCAGGAATAAGTACACATGTGGAGACCTACAGCTTGTAAATACTGACATACAGTGTTATATTTTTTTGCATTTTGGTCCTTTAGCAGTTGCCCACTAATAGTAACATTTGATTAACATGTAGACTGTTCATTTTTGGTTCTACTTCTTTTTCATAATACTGTTGTGGATAAGTTGGTGGGATTGACCTCACTGTATAAATGATGAAAATGGTTTTTTTTTTTTGAGGGTCACAAAAGGCATTTACTTGTCATGGTTGGAGTTAGTGTGTATGTTTGTGTGTGTGTTTGGATGCATTGGAGAGGGAAATGGCAACCCACTCCAGTGTTCTTGCCTGGAGAATCCTAGGGATGGAGGAGCCTGATGGCCTGCCGTCTATGGGGTCGCACAGAGTCGGACACGACTGAAGCGACTTAGCAGCAGCAGCAGTTCTCTAGAAACTATAGTAACAGTATGATAATGA
The DNA here is from genome assembly GCF_029407905.1 of Bubalus kerabau. Classification (NCBI taxonomy): domain Eukaryota; kingdom Metazoa; phylum Chordata; class Mammalia; order Artiodactyla; family Bovidae; genus Bubalus; species Bubalus kerabau. Next base: position 185,404,883 of record NC_073626.1, read on the forward strand.
TTATTTACGTTTGTGATCAGTGAGGTGCAGAGTGAGGTATCCAGGTTGAAAACAGAAGATGCATTTTGAAATGCTACAGCTATTATATGGAAATATGTTGTAGTATAGCAAACCCATGCATCCATCAACCAGCTTCACAATCGAAACACTGTCATTGTAATTGAAGACTTCAGCATGTACCTCCTTGACCACTTGATTCTTTCATTATGGGTGACTTATCCTGAATTTCCCTGGAGGAGGGAATGGAAACCCACTCCAGTATCCTTACCTGGAGAATCCCATGGACAGAGGAGCCTGGCGGGCTACAGTCCATAGGGTTGCAAAGAGTTAGACACGACTGAAGTGACTTAGCACATCCTGAATTTGGGATTTGTTAGTGCAGTGTATTTCTTTATATATTTACTACATACTTACGTTGAGTTTTCTAAACGTTTTCAGTTGTAATTCAGTTGTGGAAGAAATCAGAATTATTAAATCTAAATTCATTTGTGTGTGTTTTTTCAGCCTGTGAGGAATTTCTGAACTTGTTTCCAACTTTGTATTTCTGAATAGGGTTATTGAGTCATTTTGACTGAAAAGTTGCAAGGTTTTGTTTGAACAAGCTAATCTATTACTAGCCAATATTTTGACTCTTGAGATTTTCGGTGACCTCATTGGCAGTCCAGTGGTTAGGACTCTGTGCGTCCACTGCAGGGGGTGCAGGTTCCATCTCTGGTTGATGAACTAAGATCTTGCGTGCCACGGGGCATTGTCAAAAAACCAACAACAAGAAAACTAACAGGTTTTTGTCTCCTAAGGGAAGGGACATGACCATTTCAAATTATTCTGCACAGTGAAGTAATAATATGTGAAAGTGAAAGTCGCTCAGTCATGTCTGATTCTTTGCAACCCTGTTGACTGTACAGTCCATGGAATTCTCCAGGCCAGAATACTGGAGCGGGCAGCCTTTCTCTTCTCTAGGGGATCTTCCCGACCCAGGAATCGAACTGGGGTCTCTTTCATTGCAGGTGGATTCTTTACCAACTGAGCTATTGGGTTATTATTAAATATGGTCTATTCACTGTTAATAGGCCATAAACATCGAAGAAGCAAGTGACATTAAAATACACAGTGGAAATCTAGGGCTACAGTGTAAGGACTAGAGATAATGCGTGTAATGACAGTGATGTTTAAGGATCTAAATTCTAGTATCTATACTTGCTTATCCATAATTACAATTGGCAGTAGCAAGCCGTACTTAACGTTTTTGTTAATGGGGAGGACTAGAATATATAAAGTGCCTTAAACCGTCCTGGCTGCTCTATTGTCAGTGTATCAGATGGTTTTCAAACCTTAGTGTCTGTAGCCCTTGGGTTTAAATAGCTGCTTGGAAGCCTAGTCTGTTATTAGCCTCTTTTTTGGTTGTTGGAGAAGGTGGTGATGAGTGGACTGTGTAACCTTTAAGTTGTTTCTTTTTGATTTTTATTACTCTGAACGGTAGGTCTGTGGTAGGGTATCTGCTGAAATTATCTGTTTGTGTATGTTCACTTTTTTCACTGAGGCCTTGAACATATTGTTCATAATAAAAAAAAAATTCCCTCTCTGATAGTTATAACATCTGAATTATCCTCGAGTCTCCTTGTATCAGTTGCTTTTTCTCTTGACCATAGGCTGTTTTCTTTTTTTGTGTGTCTCATAAGTTTTGTCTAGGTGTTGGGCATGGTGTATGTAGAACAATAGTAGACACTCAGGCAAATAGTGCTTCTGCTTGGAAGTGAGCACACCCCACCTCTGTTGGGCTGTCAGTGTGTGGGGGTAACTCAACTAGTCATGAGTTGAGCTTTTTTTTTTTTAAATTTATTTTGCTTTATTTACTTGGCTTAGTTGATTCATAGCATGTGGAATCTTAGTTCCTTGACCAGAGATTGAAACTGTGTCTCCCGTACTGGAAGGCAGATTCTTGTCATTGTTCCCTCTCCTCCTTGTGGCAGCCATCGTTTGCCTTGTATTTGTACTGTTCTTGAGTGGGGTTTCCTGCTCCTCACCCAGCATTAACAGATTCCTGCGTGGTGTATTAATGTGGAATCCTAGGCACAAGATGGTTACTCACCTGTTACTTTATCTCAGCAGCAACAGGTGTTTGCCTTGTCCTATGACAGAGAGGGCCTGTTGCCCTACTCCAGTGGCCTGACACCCTTGCTTCACAGGAGGAAAGGATGTTGGGAATCAGGTGTGACTTTGTGTCTGTTCCCAGCAGAGACTGGCCTCACCTTCTAAATTCCTGTGCCATTGAGCGGGACTCTCTGGTCTTTTGCCATGAGAGCACTCTTTCTCATGAGCACCCTGTGGAGGCCAGTGGAGAGGAGCTGGCAAGTGAGCGCAGGTTCCTGTTATGGATAGGGCACCCAGCTGGGAAGCTGGCATGCTAGCCTATACCTTTGGGGAATTTATTATACATTTAGCATCTTTTCTTTTTATTCATTGTGTTATGGTTACCCTTTTCTCTCCTCATCAGCCATGTATGTTCTTTACTGAAGTTTCTTGTTTGATTGCCTTGCAACTTTCACAACCTCTCATGGGCTCAAGAAACCTGGGGTGTTTCAGGTTATGTGGCCTTTTCTTCTTTTAGAGTGAGTGCCATGGTTTTTTTTTTTAGTTTTCTGTATCTTAAGCTGAAACAGAAATTTAAAAGTAATTGTTAGCGTTCAGTTCAGTTCAGTCGCTCAGTCGTGTCCGACTCTTTGCAACCCCATGAATTGCAGCACTGCAGGCCTCCCTATCCATCACCAACTCCCGGAGTTCACTGAGACTCATGTCCATTGAGTCAGTGATGCCATCCAGCCATCTCATCCTCTGTCGTCCCCTTCTCCTCCTGCCCCCAATCCCTCCCTGCATCAGTCTTTTCCAATGAGTCAACTCTTTGTGTGAGGTGGTCAAAGTACTGGAGTTTCAGCTTTAGCATCATTCCTTCCAAAGAACACCCAAGACCAATCTCCTTTAGAATGGACTAGTTGGATCTCCTTGCAGTCCAAGGGACTCTCAAGAGTTTTCTAATCTGTACTAAACTTTATTCAAAGGATTCAAAGTGGTTGACAAAAATACTTGAAATAATAATAGATGGTAAAATTAGGTAAGGATGGCCTCTAAGCAATAGCTTGTTAGATATGTCTTCTCAAGCAAGGGAAACAAGCAAAAATGAACAAATGGCATTACATCAGACTAAAATTCTGCACAGCAAAGGAAGTTATCAATAAAAAGACAGCCTACCAAATGGAAGAAGGTATTTGCAAATGTTATATCTGATAAGAGGTTAGTAATCTAAAGTATGTGAAGAACTCATCCAACTCAATAACAACAAAACACAATTAAAAAATGAGTCGAGGAGCTGAATAAATATTTTTCCAAAGAAGACATATAAATGGCCAAAAGGCACAGGAAAAGACGTTCAACGTTGCTAATTATTAGGGAACTGCAAATCAGAACCCCCCCTGCCATAATGGTTATTATAAGGGAAAAAAAAAGCAATGACAAGTGTTGGTGAGGATGTAGAGAAAAGGAAACCCTCATATACTGTTGGTGGGAATGTGAACTGGTGTGGCCACTATGGAAGAGAGTATGGAGATTCCTCAAAAAGGTTAAGCATAGAAATACCATATGATCTAGCTGTTCCGCTTCTGGGTATTTATCCAAAGAATCCAAAAACCATTTGAAAAGATGACACGCACCCCTGTGTTCACTGCAACACTTGTTTACAATAGCGGAAGTACGGAGGCAGCCTGAGTGCCACCAGTGGATGGATGAACAGACGGAGGACGTGACATATAGACTTATCCACACATGCACACACACAGTGTCCACACACACACACAGCGTAATACCACTCAGCCACAAAAGATGAGATCTTGACATTGGTGACAACATTGGTGGCCCTTGAGGGCATTATGCTATGTGAAGTAAGTCAGAAAAGATGAGTGCTGCGTGATTTCATTCATTAGTGGCATATGAAAATGAATTAAAAAAGAACAACCAAACAAAACCACATACAGGTACAGAGAGCACAGTAGTGGCTACCAGAGGGTGAGGGCAAAATGGGTCAAGGGGATCAGCTGTATGGTGGTGATAGGTGGAAATTATGTTTGGTGGTGAGCCTGCTATAGAGTATACAGAAGGAGAAATACAGTATAGTGCAAATGAAACGTATGTAATGTTATAAACCAGTGTTACTTCACTAAAAAATAAAACCAGGTAAAGAAACCAAAACAGAGGGGAAATACGGATAGGGATTTAAAAAAAATAAAACCAGGTAAAGAAATCAAAACGGGAAATACGGATAGGGATTAGAAAAGTACCAACAGACAGGTAGAGCATGGGTTTTGTATACAAATGATGCCATCCTTGGTTGTGAGTTACAGATTTGAATCTGAGCTTCATTGTGAGCAAAGCTAAGTTACATGATTGACAGTGTTCAAATTTAAATTCTTTTCATTGATGCCTTTTAAATATGGGAAGACCTTTTTTTTTTTTTTACCTTTACTGGCAGAGCTGGTGAAGTAAATTATGTAATGTGTAAACATTATATGTCTTTATTGAGTATAGTTTGATTTACAATATCCTGTTAGTTTCAGGTATATTAGTTTATATATGTGTTAGTTTCAGCACAGTTATATATATACATGTATATGTTTTCAGATTCTTTTCCCATGTAGATTATTACAAAATATCATAATTCCTTGTGCTATATAGTAGGTCCTTATTGGCTCTCTATTATATATATATATATATATATATATATATATATATAGTACTGTGTGTATACACTGTATAGAACAAGGAACTATTTTACGGCTTCCCTGGTGGCTCAGATGGTAAAGAAACTGCCTACAGTGCAGGAGACCTGGGTTAAGTCCCTGGATCGGGAATATCCCTTGGAGTTGTTGTTCAGTTTCTCAGTGTCTGACTCTTTGCAACCCCATGGATTGCAGCACACCAGGCTTCCCTGTCCTTCACCATCTCCTGGAGCTTGCTCAAACTCATGTCCATTGAGTCGCTGATGCCATCCAACCATCTCGTCTTCTGTCTTCCCCTTCTCCTCCTGTCCTCAGTCTTTCCCAGCATCAGGGTCTTTTCCAGTGCGTTGGCTCTTTGCATCAGGTGGCCAGAGTGTTGGAGCTTCAGCTTCAGCATAAGTCCCTGTGATGAATATTCAGGATTGATCTTCTTTAGGATTGACTGGTTTGATCTGCTTGCAGTCCAAGGGACTCTCAAGAGTCTTCTCCAACACCACACAGTTCAGGAGCATCAGTTCTTTGGCAGTCAGCCTTCTTTATGGTCCAACTCTCACATCCATACATGACTACTGGAAAAACCATGCTCTTGACGAGACGGACCTTTGTTGGCAAAGTAATGTCTCTGCTTTTTAGTATGCTGTCTACGTTGGTCATAGCTTTTCTTCCAAGGAGGAAGCGTCTTTTAATTTCATGGCTGCAGTCACTATCTGCAGTGAGTTTGGAGCCCAAGAAAATAAAGTCTCTCACTGTTTCCAGTGTTTCCCCATCTATTTGCCATGAAGTGGTGGGACCGGATGCCTTTTGTTTTTTGAATGTTGAGTTTTAAGCCAGCTTTTCACTCTCCTTTTTCACGTTTATCAAGAGGCTTTTTAGTTACTCTTCGCTTTCTGCCATAAGGGTGGTGTCATCTGCATATCTTAGGTTATTGATATTTCTTCTGGCAATCTTGATTCCAGCTGAGCTTCATCCAGCTGAGAATTTCACGTGATGTACTCTGGATATAAGTTAAATAAGCAGGGTGATAACATGCAGCCTTGACATAACTCCTTTCCCAATTTTGAACCAGTCCATTGCTCCATGTCTGGTTCTAACTGTTGCTTCTAGACCTGCATACAGGTTTCTCAGGAGGAAGGTAAAGTGATCTGGTATTCCCATCTCTTTAAGAATTTTCCACAGTTTGTTTTGATCCATACAGTCAAAGGCTTCCCCTGGAGTGGGAAGTGGCTCCCCAGCCCAGCGTTTTTGCCTGGAGAATTCCATGGACAGAGCAGCGTGGCAGATGTACGTCCATGGGATCGCAAAGAGTCTAACTTGATGGAGCTAGTAACACTTTCATGTATCTGTTAATCCCAATCTCCTGATTTATTCCCCTCCCTCTCCCCATTGGTAGCTGTAAGTTTGTTTTCTATGTCTGTGAGTCTCTCTTCTGTTTTACAGATAATTTCATTTGTATCTTTTTTTGAGATTCCACATTTAAGGGATATCATATGATATTTCTCTCTTCCTGACTTACTTCAGTTAGTATGATAATCTCTTGGCCCATCCGTGTTGCTACAGATGGCATTATTTCATTCTTTTTTTGATTCTAAATAATATTCCATTGTGTGTGTGTATACTTATGTGTATCATATCTTCTCTATCCATTCCTCTGTCACTGGACGTCTAGGTTGCTTCTGTGTCTTGGCTTTTGTTAATAGTGCTGCAGTAAACATCCGGGTGCATGTTATCTTTTCAAATTATAGTTTTCTTTGGCTGTGTGCCCAGGAGTGCAGTTACAGGATCATATGGTAACTCCATTTTTAATCTTTTAAGGAACCTTCATACTGTTCTCTATAGTGACTGTACCAGTTTACATTCCCACCAACACCCTCTCCAGCATTTATTATTTGTCGACTCTTTGATCTCCATTCTCACTGGTATGAGGTGATACCTCATTGTAATTTTGATTTGCATCTCCCTCATAATTAGTGATACTGAGCATCTTGTGCCTGTTGGCTGTCCATGTGTCTTCTTTGGAGAAATGTTTGTTTAGATCTTCTGCCTTTGTTTTTGATTGAAGATGTTGTATTTTTAATACAGACACTTGATTTTTTTTCTTTTAACCTGTACTGTTTCTTTGTTTAGTTTGTTGTTTGTACTTTTCTCACACTCTCTCCTGAAGGAGTTGGGTAATTTTATGAATATTAGTGCCTGGTAGTTGAGTGTAAGCTGCTTAGCCTATGGCAAATGGTTTATGAGATAGTTACTGTTTGAATCTGAGTCCCCAGAAGATGCTGTTAACATATTGTTCCTAGGAATCCCAGGTGTCCTTATGCATAGATGGAGTTAAGGAATTAATTTATTTGTTTAGTGAACAAACATGGCTATACATGCATTGTTTTAAGAACTGAGGAACAGTGTTTTAAGAACAGTGAATAAAAACAAGCCCCTTTCTCATAAAACCTATATTGTAGTAGGAATAGAAAGACAGTATGAAATAAGTGAAGTCATATGGTAGTAAGTGCTGTGTGAAAAATATGAAGTTGGAGAGAGTTGTTACTTTACATAGGGTTGGCTGAGAAAGTCTTTTTTAAGGGGAAATTTGAACAGAGAGACGAAAAGAAGTTGAGCTTTTGGTTGTGGGAATATCTGCCTATTTTCCAATAGAATGTTTTGCAGAGGAAACTCTGAGCTTGTCCATGAACATATTTGAAGTAGGTAAAGGAGGCCAGTGTATTTGGAGAGGAAGTGGGGGGGGAATTTGTGTAAATCCTTGTAGGAAATGGTAAGAATTTTATTTTGATATGGGAAGCCTTTGGAGGGTTTAGAGCTGAGACATGGTATTTGTATGACTTTTCTAATTATATCTGGTTTTAGATATACCTACCCACCTAAAATCTGTAATGTTGTACTATGGTGCATTACTGTATCCCATCAGTCTATACAGATCAGGAAGACTTGTTTTCTTCCATAACATTTGTTCTGTTTCCTGGAACATTTTTCTTCGAGCTTAAGGAACCTATTCTTGTGATAAAATAAGCATAGTTCCAGAAGTCTCTAAACTGTATTTGGTCATCTGTCTATCCAGGTGCCTTATTTGTGAGTGAGATCCAGTCTTGCTGTTTTAAGTGATGCTAGAGATACTTGATGCCTGTCAAGGATGGGGAGTGCCACTAAGTGGGACAAAGTAGATTAGAATACAGAGGTGGGAGTTCCAAGGGCAAACTTAACGGCTGCTTCATCAGTTGAGATAGAGCCAACTCTTAATGGTATCTGATGCTTTTGTTTCCCTTATCTTGACAAGTGTTTGTTTAAATCTCTTCAGCTTAAGACTTAATACATAAATACAGTGTAGTATTATGGTTAAGCGTATAAACTCTGAAGTCAGAATACTTAGCAAGCTCGAGAAAGTTTTTTTTTTTTTTTTCCTTTTCTATTCTTCAGTTGTCTCATCCTGAATAGAGCAAAATAATAGAACTGTTCTCTTAGATTTGTTGTGAATGAATTAATGTGCATACAACAGGGCCAAGCTTAGTAGGTGCCTCATAAAGTTAGCTATTCTTATTATACGGAATGTGTAACCATAAGACTTTCTTTATAAGGGCCATTTGTCACTGACAAAGTGAGGTCACTATTTCAACAGTAACTCTTTTTAGACCTTCCCTATTTTTGTTTCACAGTAACTTTGGTGGCTCAGATGGTAGAGAAAGCCTGCAGTGCACTGGACCTGGGTTCAATCCCTGGGTTGGGAAGATCCCCTGGGGGAGGGCATGGCAACCCACTCCAGTATTCTCACCTCGAGAATCCCCATGGACAGAGGAGCCTTGTGGGCTACAGTCCATGGGGTCGCAGAGTTGGACACAACTGAGCCACTCAGCACAGCACACACAACTTTGTCAACAATTGGATGATCTTTATGGGATATGCCAACTCCGAGAAGGTCATCATCCAGATGTGCCTGATTGATTTTTCTATTTTGAAATAAACTGGTGACTATTAAAATCTTAAGTGTTATTGTCTCCCTGAGATTGATCTGATATTGGGTGTATAGAGATAATTCATGCTTGAGTAACTAATTGAGTTGTACTTGTAGGCTAATGGACATCTTAATTACAATTCTTGCTCTTGTTGTATCATCTTAATCTGACTTTTGAGAATTGCTCATGTATGTTAACATGTGATATACTATTATATATTAATATTAGAGCTTTAATACCAGTAAAAAAAAAAACAAAACCTTTTATTTCTGTAATTATCAAAAGTGTTTTGCTTCCCAAGCTCAGTTCTCTAGGCATGAAGAACTGTCATGTTTTCTTATTTGTTTTTGGTGTTAAAAATGATGTATTAAATCATTTACGGCTGCACTGGGTCTTGGTTGCTTTGCACAAGTTTTCTCTGCTTGTGGTGAGTGGGGGCAGCTCTCTTAATTGTGGTGGCTGGGCTCCGCATTGCAGTGGGTTCTCTTGTGGAGCTCGGGCTGCAGAGCGCATGGGCTGCGGGAATTGTGGCTCACAGGCTTAGCTGCTTCGCAGCATGTGGATCTCCCCAGATGAGGGATTGAGCCTGTGTTCCCTGCATTGGCAGGTGGGCTCTTAACTGCTGAGCCACCAGGGAAGTCTCATGTTTTCTAGTTTTATGCTGAAGTGATCATATTAGTATACTCTCCAATTGTGTTTCCTCTTTTAGAAGGCTGTTTTTCCCAGGTCGTAAGTTCCATATACATAAGCCAGATTTGAGCTTTCACATAATATCATTGTAATGGGTACACAGTTACTGAGAAATAAGTGGCTCTACGTGGATAAAGAATTAAATGTCCTGCCTCTTGCTCGTGTGTGTAGTAGTAGATATTGCCTTGGTGTGTTTTTTGGTAATGTGTGTTGCTTTAAATGTGGTCTTGAAGAACTTGTTTCTTAACCTGAATAAATTGAAACAATTAACTGATGAGGAGGTAATTTTAGATCTGCTTGGTGTCCAAGAAGGACAGAACCAGAAAACACCATAGTAACAAATTCACAAGGGATGTGTGTTTCTTTTCCCTGTTTTCCGGTTAGGAGTTGATAAAAGGAGTGCCTCGGCATATGTTTTCATGAATGTCTTTAGTGTGACCAGATTAAAATTGGTTAGTATTACTCTAATCCAAAGAGTTAAACTATTGAACTTTTTATAACTCTGCCTTGTTGTCAGACCAAAATGAGTGCCATTTTATGCTTACTTGAAAAAGGACTATACAGAATGGAGTTTGCTGAAAAAAACTAAAAAATCATCTGCCATATGATCCCAGCAATCCCACTCCTGAGTATATATTTGAAGAAAATATAAACACTGACTCAGAAAGGTACATGCATCCCAGTCTTCATAGCAGCACCATTCACAATAGCCCAGACTTGGAAATAGATGAATGGATAAAGAAGATGTAGCGCGCGCGTGCATGTGTGTGTGTGTGTGTGTGTGTGTACACACAATGGACTAGTACTCAGACATTAAAAGGAATGGAATTCTGCCATTTACAGCAACGTGGAAGGACTTGGGGGGCATTATGCTAAGTGAGGTAAATCAGACAGATAAAGAGAAACAGTGTGTGATACCACATGTGTAATCTAAAACATGAAACAAACGAGTGAATATAACAAACAGACTCAGATATAGGAGAGGGACCAGATAGGGATAAGGGATTAAGAGGAACAGACTACTATGTGTGAAATGAATAAGCTACAAGGATATACTGTATAGCACAGGGAAGATAGCCAACATTTTATAATAACAATGGGATATATAACATTTAGGAATTATTAATCACTGAAATTTATTTAATATTGTATAATTATAATCAGCTCTACCTCAGTAGAAAGCTAAATAGAAATATACTGTCAAAATAAAAAAGGACTTAACAGAAGCACAAGAACACCAACATACTGAGATTTCAACAAATTTTGGGTATGACAGTTTGAGAAGATGTCAGAATTCTGAAGGATTTGTTTCTGCTCTAGGCAGTCAAGCCTTCCTCTCGGTACACGCCTTCTAAAGAAGCGAGGTAAAACCCAGCCTTTAAATTTCCATGATATAGTACAGGCATACCTTGTTTTCTTGGCACTTCTCTGTGCTGTGTTTCACAGACTGATTTGTCAGATAACAGTTAGCTTTTTTTTCTTTTACAATAAAAAGTATTTTTTAACTAAAGCATGTACAGTTTTTTTTTTTAAGACAATGCTATTGCACACTTAATAGACCACAGTATAGTATGAAAATAACTATGTGCCTTGGGAGACTAAAAACATTTGTATGCCTTGCTTTATTTGTGATATTAACTTTATTGTGGTGGTCTGGAACCAAGCCCACAGTGTCTCCTGGGCATGCTTGCATCAGATTTGCTGACTTTCTGGGGTTCGGAGCCTATATTGCCCATGTAATAAGCAAAAGCACACCTTTACTTACTACAGGTCCTTGGATGGCAGTTTGAATATTTGCCAGATGAAGTACAGTGTTTAAAGCTGTGCCATACACCTTGGATACTTGGAAGAGATATATAATATTTGAAATATTTAAGGACGAGAATATGTGTTTTTAATCCCCGAGTTGATCCCTTGACTGTTAAAAAGCTACCATGCCTTTATTCCATAGCATTTCTGTGTCATAGAAACACCTTCACTACATTGTCCTTTAATGCATGCTTTTTGTTATCACCATAATTTTACCCTAGGTAGTGTTTTCTGTGTTTTTCATGGGACCTTTGTGGCAGCGTTTTATTTGATTATAATCTAGGAAAGAGGGTTTTCTTTCTTTGCTTTTGCAGTCAGTTTTCCGCTGTTTAAAACATTGTCCAGTGCAGTTTGTCTCCAGCTCCCTTTTGTAAACTTTAGTGTCGTTTTTTTAAAAAACTTTTTATTTTGTATTGGGGTATAGCCGATTATGGATGTTGTGATAGTTTCAATTGAACAGAGCCATTAAATTTTAAAGCCAGTTTTTTGACCCCAAATCCTCCAAACCACTTCAGTTTAGGTACTGAAAGCATCATTTCCTTTTTTGATTGATTGTATTATCCAAGTTCACTGATACCTCATTGTGAACTAGGGAGTAAAAAGAAGTACAGATCTTTTGAGACTAGTTAGATGTTTTCCAGTCTTCAGATATTTTGATAATACACCATTAAGGGAGAATGAGGAGGATCATGAAGCTATAAGAGAAAAAGCCTGGCATTAAAAACAGCAGTTTCTAGAGGATTTTATTTTTAATTGGGATTGGGTTACATTACCCTTTTATTTACATTCATATTTCCAGCTGTGTAGTTTTGCCTGCGGATAAGGCAATGGCACCCCACTCCAGCACTCTTGTCTGGAAAATCCCATGGACGGAGGAGCCTGGTAGGCTGCAGTCCATGGGGTCGCAAAGAGTCGGACACGACTGAGCGACTTCACTTTCACTTTTTACTTTCATGCATTGGAGAAGGAAATGGCAACCCACTCCAAGTGCTCTTGCCTGGAGAATCCCAGGGACAGGGAAGCCTGGTGGGCTGCCGTCTATGGGGTTGCACAGAGTCGGACACGACTGAAGCGACTTAGCAGCAGCAGCAGCAGCAGTTTTGCCTGCATACAGGGTCTTGGCTTGTGAATAAAATACCCAGTCCCCAAAATCATCATGTTTTATATGTTGCCTGAGTCTGAATCTGTAGTTACTTTAAACTCAGCATTGCTACTAGTGTAAATGCAGTTACACATTATTCACATGTGTAATGCAAACTGGCAGACTAAGCCCCCAGCTGATGTGTTAAATGCAGTGTAAAGAAGTTTTTCGCACATTTGAATTGTGTTATTTTCTTCCATGAAAATGCTCAGTATTATTGGCCTGGACTGTAGTAATTGAATCACAGTTGAACTTGAATTAGCCCAAACTGAAAAAAGTCTGTTGTTTGACCTGGCAGGAATTTGTTCTGTATCTGTGTGCTAACTGTAGAAACAATCGAAACATTAGGTATGTGAAAGCTTATTAAGTAATGAGATGATTATTTAAAAAGCAGCAAGTTTAAACTTGTAACTTATTTTCAAATTAATTTATGACATTCCAAAAAATGTGATTCTCTTTTACCTTTTAGTTCATAACTGAAACAGATCAACAGGAAAAGATGAACAGATCAAAGATCAACAGGAAAATAAGTTAGATGGCTTGAATGAGTCATTTAGATTTTTGGTTTCCATTGTATGGGAAAATAGGAATTATTTGGTCCCTTAAAATATTTACATGATTTTGCTTTTAATTAGTAATTACAATTTATTCTTTGGCGTAAAGGAATTTTCCTATAATGTTTGGCAGGAAATACTCTATTGAGCTCACCTAATTTCCTTTATTCTTTCAAGTTTAGATATATATGGCTTTTTATACATACATGAATTCATGCTGGAGGGGAGATAGAGGATGGTGACCATTAGGTTTCACTGGAGCTCAGGTGACCTGGGTGGAGTCTCTGCTCTAGCTGTGTGATCTTGGGAAAGTCCCTTAACTTCTCTGTTCCCCACCTTCCTAATTTGTAAAATTGGTTTAATAATAGCACCTACTTCACAAATTGTTTTGAGTCTTAAATGGCAAGTATATTTGCATGCTTGGTATGGAGCCCTGCAGGAAGTGCTCAATAATGTCTGTTGTTACTCTTGTGTGTTTGATTATGTAATTCTTTCACCAGTACCCTGCCAGTGCTGAGGGGCTCTTGTTTCTAAAGTGCCAGCCACCCCTCTCTGTCTTACTTTCAGCATTCTTCTTCATCCCAGGAGCAGACTAAGGTGGAACAATTAACTTTTGTGGGTTTGTTTTTTAAAAAATTTATTTTTTGGCTGCACTGTGTGGCATGTGGAATCTTAGTTCCCCGACTAGGGATTGAACCTGAGCCCCCTGTAGTGGAATTACACAGTCTTAATCACTGAACCCTGTTACTATTGAGCTTCGGCTTTAAAATGTGAAACTTTCCCTCCTTTTTTCATGCTTCTCACCTAACTCTTGGGTGGGGCATTGGAGTAGGTGTTTGAAGTGATGGATTAGTTTCATTGATCACTCAAGTATTTGGACTATTTAGAAGATTGTAGGGGTGTTTGACTGTAGTACTTCTGTTGTTAGTCATCTGTGTGACAGACTAAAAGTTGTAAACTGTAGTTAGGTTATTTCGTCTTCTCTCTCAGGCACTGTGGAACACATGGGGGAAATTAAATACTATTCTTCTAAGGTATAAATAAAACTTAAATACGTACATTTGTAACAATAAAATACATTGCTGTTTTTTGTGTATGTAGTCAATAAATACAGCTGATGTGAGGAAAGGGAAACTTGAAGGTGAGAGTAGTCATAAAATAGTTTGTCAAGAGGAAGGATTTACTTGGTCTGAGAATGGTTAGAACTTAGGGGAGTGTGGAGGGGCTAGATGATGAAGCTGAGACTAAGGTGTACAAGAAAAAATGAATGTGATATATTTAGAAAGTAGTTACTAAAGGACTTCCTCCACAGAAGGTAACGTTTATTGAGCCCTGAAACTCTATGCCAGCTATAGTGTAAGGGTTTAATATGTTTACTCTTCACAGCAACTCCACTTTACACATGATGTTTAGAAACTTGGCCATACTTGACTATAAGGCTGCCCCCAGTCCATGGGGTCGCAGAGTCAGACACACCTGAGTGACTTTCACTTTTAATTTTGTTATAGTGGCAGAATTGTATTTGTGCATAGGTGAAGTTTATCTGTTGCTGTGCAACAAACCACCCCAAACCAGTTGTAAGTCAATATCACAGTAAATTTTCTCATACTGCAAGCACCAGTATAGAATATCAAGCGATAGAATATTACAAGAATCATGAAGACTACCCTCCACCCCCAGCTTCCCTTCTGCTCCGCTCCTACTTACCTACTTCCAACAGCATAGATTATTTTCATCAGGTTTTGAAGTTTTTATGAGTGTAAACATAATGTCTGTGTCTGGTTTCTTCTAGTCAACACTGAGGTTCATAGCAGTTGTATATAGCTGTATTTCATTTTCATTGCTGTAATATCTTAAAAATTGATTTAAAGTTTTAAAGAAGTTAAAGTTTTTTTAGTGTAAGAGGCATTGAAAGTGTGTGTAAGGTTCTAAGCTTTATATAATTAAAAATAATTAAAATTATTAAAAATAATTTATGGATGCTAAGGGATATTAACTTCATCCTAACTCTGACAGTGACTGCTAAAACGCTCATTTTATGTATGCTATGAGTGCATGCTTCTCAACTAGTTTGGTCTAGGATCCACAGCCTATTTTTTCATTTCTACCACAGATGTTTGTGGGTGGTGCCAAAGTTTAAGTACTGGAGTTGATATCTTTGATTATTTTTGCTACAAAATGAGAAATGAGAATAACCATAGATGGAAGGGTGCCCATACCTAATTATTTAAAACAACAAAAAAAAATAGATGTGCCTGGGCAGTCAGTGGTAGAGAGCTCAGCAAAGGAAGGCAACTTTGCAACATCTCTTCCTCCCCCTCTTGTTAAGTACATTGACATTTTACATGCCATGGCTTTTAGTTTCTTCTCCATAGTTCTTCCTCTATTTCTTGCTTATACAGATAATTTCCTTGACTTAACTGAGAAGAGTAAAGCAGTGGGAATGTCAGATAAGGAAATGTGTTCTCATTTTACTTCCTAGTTTTTCATGAAAATACTCCTCTGTTTCTATCACGCTAAGATTCCTTCGGTAGTTACCCTTTCTTTTACAGAGCTCCCCCATCATCATCTTTTGGCCCTGTTTCCATTCCCTTTCACTGTCAGGGTTCCTGCTTGAGCTTTGCTGAGCTACCACTGGTTGCTTGCCTCGGCCTTCCTCTCTTTCACATGCACGTTCTTGACTCTGCTGCTGAATCCTTCTCTTGTGCCCATAACCTGTTCAGAACTTCTCTACATGAAAAGTACCTTTCTCAGGTTGCTGCTACTTGAGTGGCATTTTGGTCAAGTATATTTGAGCATTTCAGCGTTTTTGTTTTGCTTTGGTTTTTTAACTGCAAAGTGCTGAAAGGTTGGTTTCTACTTGATGTTTCCAAGTTCCTCATCATCGATTCAGAAACTTGACTCTGTACCATTTGGTTTTCTGTTGTTGTTTTGCTTTAGTTGTTCTTAGCCTTGGCTGCACGTTGGAATTACTTTGAAACAGTTAAAACTCTGAATATCACTTTTAGATTTAGTTCTGATTTAGTTCTAGAGTGGAACCTGAGCATTGAGGGGTTTTGAAAGCTCTACAGATGTTTCTAATGTGTGCCTATGGTTGAGGACCAGTACCTTGATAGAAATCAGTAGCCATTAAATTGATTCCCTTATCAAGTCAATTCTTAGAACCTGAAGGAGTGTATTTTGGGTTCTGTTGGTCAGAAGCCTTCTCTTTAGGCTCAGGTGAGAAAAGGGTTAATGATTTGAAGGTCTTGACCCCAGTATTTCTTCTCTTGCATACTCTTTATTGCTGGATAGTTGACTAGATAAATGTCTGTTCTCCTGACCCAAGGGTCCTCAGACCAAGGTCTTCTGTCAGATGCAGTAGGAAGTCCATTTTGTTCTTGGGCACAAGCTGAATTTTCTAGTCTAGCTTTTATCAGTAGTAAAGCTGACATCCACCCCCCACCCCCCCCACCGTCATCTCCTTCATTCTCTCTTGCTTAGAATTTTGAAGGGAAATGAGTATGATTACATGA
Source organism: Bubalus kerabau (assembly GCF_029407905.1). Taxonomy (NCBI): domain Eukaryota; kingdom Metazoa; phylum Chordata; class Mammalia; order Artiodactyla; family Bovidae; genus Bubalus; species Bubalus kerabau. The sequence goes on from NC_073626.1 coordinate 185,421,314, forward strand.
ATTCCCTCACATTGCAACACATGCTGCTTTTCGTCCTTTGTACTTTCTTTGTGTTGAACAGATTAAGTCACCGGCAGAACCCGGGACACTGTCTGTCTAGAACAGAGGTTGTCTCATGGACTTACTGCTTGGAGGAGAGAAAGCATCATAGCTTGCTTGTGCACAGTGACACAGTTTTAGGTCCAGTGATGTGAACTGGCAGCACTGCCCCGTTCTGCAGGCTAAGGCGTAAGGGGGGGGGAATAGCGCTTCAACCACCATGCGGTTTCTCAGATTTGGTCTTTGGGTCCCATTATCTTCCCTACACTTCTTTGGGATAGCGTCTGCTTCTGTAACTTGAAACCTTACCCTTAGATGACAAATCCATACTATTTCTTCTCTTGGACCTTTGCCTGGTTGCCTGCTGCATATTTCTCTTGGAACATTTTGCAGTTGACTCAGACTCAGTAAGGAGATAGCTTTCAGTCCTAAGCATCAGCAGAACCTGGGCTATCATCTTGGCTTTGCCATCGCCTTTGCGACCTTATTTGGTGTTTTTCCTGAGATTTACTCTTCTCATCTGTGGAAAGACATGGTAGGATTGGAGTCCTTTCTAGCTCTGACATCACATGACTTCCTAATCTTGTGTGGACCTCCTCTGTACTTGCACTACCCATGCTGGTCACACTGTGTAGCCATAGACTATTCCAGGTACGTTCTTGTTTCCCTTAATTAGAATGCCTCTTGGTCTTTCACTTCTCAGTCTTAATCTTCCTCTACAATCTATATCAGTCCTTTTGTTTCTTGTAGAATGGTTCCTGATCATTCCAGTCCACAAATACTTGTTTTCTGCATTTCTACAGTCAGTGACATCACTGATTGGCATTCCTCAAAAAATCTCTTGAGTAGTTATTTGTTATTTACATGTATTACTTAGCCACACGGTAAGCTCTTTGAGGATAAGTCTGTGTTCTGTAGCATAATGCCTTGCACAGATGAGCATTTAATGATTACTTTCTGCACTTTTGAATAAGCATTCACGGTTAATTCCTTGCAGACTACTTTGTGATCTCCTTTGCTAACTTAGGATAGATGAGTATCACGTTTCAACTGAGATGGTGATTTGATAGCCTCTAAATGGAAAAATCTATTTATTTATTTTTTTCCAGAATTTAAATACTGTGAATATTTTGCTTGTAGACTATTTTGTGACTTTTGTTTAGTATTTGGATATATGAAAATTAAAGCCACGGATTGAAGGTGTGTTATTGAGATGTTGACATCCTGTTAACTGGTTATATATAAGCTCCAAGAATGTGCGAACTTTGTGTTGTTAATCACTTGATCTCCTGTTCCTAAAATTGATGTCTAGACAGAAGTAGGCTCTTAATTAATATTTGTTGGATGAATGAATACTAAGTCTTACAGAACTGGGAGTATTTATTCCCTTCGCTGTATCTCTGCATTGCACTTGAGCTTTCTGTACACTAAAGAGTATCTTACTCTATCTGCTTTTCATCCCTTGGTTGGGGAAAACCAGATGAGTAGTGGATTTTGACCCACAGAACCCCAGATTTATCTCATGTGTTCTTTTCTGATGGTGTGGTAGATGAGACTGAAGTTCAGGTAGGGTGTTGTCAGTTAGTGTTGGTCGCTCAGCTGTGTCTGACTCTGCGGTCTCATGGACTCTATGAGTGGGTAGCCATTCCCTTCTCCAGGGGATCTTCCTGACCCAGGGATTGAACCTGGGTCTCCCTCGTTGCAGGCAGATTCTTTACCATCTGAGCCACCGAGAAAGCCTGTTGTCAGTAAGAGGGGAGTAGCAAAGAGGATCGAAGGAGTCGGGCCAAAATGGAGGTGGGAGGAGGTAGTGTCCTAGTCATAGAGCAGGGAAAATTGAGAGCATGTGGTGGAGTGGGCAGCTCATAGCACTTTGAGGTGAGTTGTGGGTAGCCCGTGGTGACTTTTTCCTGGGCTCCATTGTTGTTGAGTTGCTCAGTCGTGTCCGACTCTTCGTGACCCCATGGACTGCAGCAAACCAGGCTTCCCTGTCCATCACCATCTCCTGGAGCTTGCTCAAACTCATGTCCATTTAGTCTGTGATGCCATCCAACCATTTCATCCTCTGTTGTCCCTTTCTCCTGCCTCCAGTCTTTCCCAGCATCAGGGTCTTTTCCTATGAGTCAGCTCATCATATCAGGTAGCCAAAGTATTGGCGCTTCAGCAGCAATCCTTCCAGTGAATATTCAGGGTTGAATTCCTTTAGGATTGCTGGTTTCATTTCCTTGTTGTCCAAGGGACTCTCAAGAGTCCTTAGTATTTAAATCTGCTAAGGAGTTCTGGGCTCCATAGCAGACTTCAGCGATCAGGTCAAGATCTGTGAAACAGGTCGCATCTTTCATTTTACATTAGAGTCACAAGTAGAGTGCGCACCAAGGAAGCAATGATAAAGAGGAATATCTCTCTTGATATTTTGACTCTAGTCTTAGAACTGTGTTTTAAAATCTCATCAGTTTTTCCAAGTTTCAATTTTGTCTTCTACCTACACCTAGTCCCTTGAGAAATAAAATAACTTGGTATGATTTTTGTGTCTTTTTTTTTTAAAGAAGGAGTTCCAGTCTTTGCCAAGACTTGTATATCATTTGTATGAAAGGATGAATAGAGTTATTCTTCTGGTTTGGTAGAAACTAATTTACTTTCAATTCAATAGGCTTGAAAAGTGGTGTTCTTTGCCTTTGGACTGCTGCATGCTAGGGATTGCAGTCTTGAAGATGTGCAAATGACGAGCACAGACTTCAATATCAGCATGATATTTTGGACTAATACCCTGACTAGGGCCAAAGTTAGTTCAGGTCATTACAGGGAAATTCCATATTCTGTCAGTTTCATCAGCAATACAGAATTGAAATCAGTTAATTTTTAGAACTGGAAGGAAGTGTACTGAATTGTTAATGGTGATTGTCATTGGCTTGTTATTGAGTGATTTTTAATTTCTATTTTATAGACTTAAATTTAAAAAATGTCAACAAAACATGTATTTTATAATGCAGTTATTTTTGAAATGTGGTGATGGATATACAGTTGATCCTCTGATTCTGTGGCTTCCGTGTCTACTGATTGAACCAACCACAGATGGAAAATATTCAGGAAAAAAATTCCAAGAAGTTCCAAAAGCAGTACTTGAATTTGCCCCACTCTGGCAGCTATTTACATAGCATTTACTGCTCTTTACTAGCAATTTCATTGTATTAGATATTATAAACGGCCTGTGGATGATTTAAAGTATATTGGAGGATGCAGATACTACACTATTTTATATACAAGACTTGAGCATGTATGGATTATGGTGTCTGTAGGGGGTCCTGGAACCAATTCATCATAGGTACTTAGGGACGGTTGTACTAGTAAAATACATGATTTAATGAGTAAAAGGTAGTCATTATATGTACACTGTATTAGCTTTTTAAGAAAATGCGTATGTAGGAGAAAGGTCTGGAAGAAAATAGGAGTGTTGGAGTGACGTGGGGAGATAGAATTCTGGGTAAAGATTTTGTCTTACAAAGTTTTGGTAATACGTTTGTAATATGACATTCATAAAAGAATCAGTGGCCACTTACCTTTCTTAGTGTATTTTGAAGTAGTGGTTTTGTTGAAAAAATTGACAACAATTCAAGAATCGTAGTTAAATGTCATATTTTAGGCATAGTGGGCGTTTCTCGTTTTCTGTCTGGTTGTGAAACCTAAGTGACGTGTAGGCTGAGGGAGGAGAAGTTAGAATTGCTTGCTGCCGCTTCACGGGGCTTCTGCGCAGATGTCAGTGCCGTCGTCACGGGGCAGCGGGAGTGACCTGCTGTCAGGGTAGATGGTAGGGCTGCGATGGGAAGTGGCCGTGTGTGCGCGGGGCCTCTCGGGAGGACACGATTCGCGGGCAGTGTGACGTTTTGTCACTTGGAACAGTCTGGGTTTAATTACATACTTGTGGGTCAGAACTGTAAAGAAGGCAGCTTCAAGCATGGTCAGTGTAACTCAGTATCAGATAATTTTGATATGTGAGCAGTGAGGAAAGGAACCTGTAGCTCACAAATTGTTTTCATCAAAACCTTTGTGTCTCACGATTGCGCTTCCTAGTGACAGCACAAAGGTTGGAAAGCAGCAAATGCCTAACGTGCACGTGTTTATTATAGTTGGGACCCACTGTAAAAGAAGCTCCAAGTTCCCCCTCCTACCTGGGTTGAGGTAAAAGTTGTTTCATAAGGCCAAGTGGAAAATTGAATATTCAGGTCATATATTTGATCATTTATACTTTCATTGGCTTCATTGTGTGAAATTAAACATTAAAAATGGTCTTTAACAGAATATTAGATCAAATCGTTCTGTTAACACTTCATACATTTGTTTTGTCTATTTTATAACTTTCTCTAACCATCTTCATCATTATGTTTTCATAATGTAAATGACCAATATTTAGAAATTTTGTTCTTTCTTAAGCCTGTAGCAATCTGATATTTCAGATAAGTTAAAAAAAAGAAAATTTTTTTGGCTGGTATTGTGGCGTGCAGGATCTTAATTTCCTGATCAGGATCCAGCCCAGGTCCAATGAAAGCATTGAGTCCTAACCACTGGACTGCCAGGGAATTCCCTGACATTTTAGGTAGTTTTAGCACAATCACAGTGATTAATTTTAGAAGCAATTTTTAGGAGTTAAAAAGGATTGTGTATTTGTTTAGAAAATTTCTGGAAAGATGCATAAGAAACTTGACAGTGGTTACCGTTAGGAGAAAAAGGTAAGATGATGGAAGGTACTTTACCACCTTACATCCTTCTGTGCTAGTACTCCCTGCTTTGTGTCCTTTTTACCATCTGATGTTTTAAAACTAAAGATCACATGGCCTTAAGTCAGTAGCCCAGGGAACTACAGATCTATATATGAATGTAACTCCCTGTGCTATTAACTATGACTAGTTTTAAGATCACACGGTCACTGTTTTAAAAAGTTTTTCGTCCTGTTTTCAAAGTACATGATATTTATTTCTCCTTCGTTGTCGTTGTTCAGTTGCTAAGTTGTGTTCGACTCTTTGTGACTCCGTGGACTGCATGCAGCATGCCAGGTTCCCCTGTCCTTCACTGTCTTCCGGAGTTTGTTCAAATTCATATCCATTGAGTCAGTGATGCTATCTGACCATTTCATCGTTTGTGCCACTTTCTCCTTTTGCCTTCCATCTTTCCCAGCATCAGGTCTTTTCCAATGACTTGGCTTTTCACATCAAGTGGTCAAAGTATTGGAGCTTCAGCATTAGCCCTTCCAGTGACTAGTCAGGGTTGATTTCTTTTAGAATTGATTGGTTTGATCTTGCAGTCCAAGGGACTCTGAAGAGTCTTCTCTAGCACCACAGTTCAAAAGCATCAATTCTTTGGCACTCAGCCTGCTTTATGGTCCAGCTCTCATATCCATACACGACCACTGGAAAAACCAGTAGTTTTTGACTATCTGGACCTTTGTTGGCAAAGTAATGTCTCTGCTTTTTAATGTGCTCTCTAGGTTTGTCATAGCTTTCCTTCCAAGGAGCAAGCATCATTTAATTTCATGGCTGCAGTCAACCATCTGCAGTGATTTTAGAGCCCAAGAAAAGAAAATCTGTCACCTTTTCCACTTTTTCCTGTGAAATGATGGGACCTGTTGCCATGATCTTAGTCTTTTGAATATTGAGTTTTAAGCCAGCTTTTTCCCTCTCCCCTTTTACTTTCCTCAAGAGGCTCTCTAGTTCCTCCTCACTTTCTGCCATTAGAATGATATCATTTGCATATCTGAGGTTGTTGATATTTCTGTTGGCGGTCTTGATTCCATCTTGTGATTTATCCAGCCTGGCATTTCGCGTGATGTGCTCGGCATATTAATTAAACAATCAGGGTAACAATATACAGCCTTGCCATACTGCTTTCCCAATTTTCAGTCAGTCGGTTGTTCCATTCAGTCAGTTGTTCGGTTCTAACTGTTGCTTCTTGACCTGCACACAGGTTTCTCAGGAGACAGTTAAGATGGTAAAATGTTCTGACAAATTTCTTCCTTTACATGTCAAATAAATTTATCTGATGTTTTCTGTTTTTATAATGTCCCTTTATTTTCACTGAAATATTGTTTTATTTCAGAAGTCAGTATGATTTCCAGAAAACTGTTTAGAGGTCCTTTGGAACAGTAGAAGATTTTTTCATTTGCAGATCATAACTCAGTAAAAATGAAGTTGTAAACTGTACACAAATTTGGCTTTTTATTTTGTCCTTTCATTATAAGGAAATTTAGTTGTGTAACCTTTAGCACATTGCTTAATTTTTGAGTGTTTTTCTCTTTGTTTAGTTAGACATTCATTTTTATAAGATTACCTCCCAGGACTCGTTTGGATGAGATATGATTTTGTAATTTCATATCTTTTTCAACTCAAAAGATAGAATTGAATAATTCTTAAAGTATATTACAATCAAAATTTCTAGTTAAGCAAAATCTGCATAACCTCAGAATAAACTTTAATTGTTTAAGTGCATTTGTAGTCTGATTGGCCTCATGAATGAATTCTAATGTAGTGTTGCTTTATGCATATATAAAATCTTAGTCATAGACTGGGGTTTTGAATGAAAATTTCCAGTAATGAAGACATATTAACCTTTTGTGTTTGTGTGTGGGGCTTATATATGTGTGTGTGTATGTGTTTTTTAAGCAAATTAACATTTGTTTTTAATCATTATACTTAATTCTAGAGAATGAGCCTTTTCTTTATTTAGAACCTTAAAGGAAATGGTGTCTTATGCCAAGTTTAGGTTCATGGATAGTTATACAAGTGGGTTAGCAATCAAATTTAATTAAGCTGTGACAGCTTCTTTCACTAACTTTCCTTCAATTGATTAAATTATGGCACTGAGGAAAATAGTTCTGATCCACACCCTGAGGGCTTGCTGTTTTCAAAGGAGGTATAGTGTACTGAAATGTGACATCTCAATTGTGAACTTGTAGTAAAACACCGAACTGCTGTCTTCATTAGGGAACCTCTTTTGGTTACTTGGCCTTTGAAAAACATCTGAACAACAAAAAAATGAAATGTCTTTCTTAATTTAAGCTTTTCTGATGTCTCTTGTAGCAAGACGGTTATCATGCTGCTATTGCTACTGCTACTGCTAAGTCACTTCAGTTGTGTCCGACTCTGTGCGACCCCGTAGACGGCAGCCCACCAGGCTCCCCTGTCCCTGGGACTCTCCAGGCAAGAACACTGGAGTGGGTTGCCATTTCCTTCTCCAGTGCATGAAAGTGAAAAGTGAAAGTGAAGTTGCTCAGTCATGTCTGACTTTTAGCGACCCCATGGACCTCAGCCCACCAGGCTCCTCCGCCCATGGGATTTTCCAGGCAAGAGTAACTGGAGTGGGTTGCCATTGCCTTCTCTGATGGTTATCATGACTGGAATCTAAATTGGAAGCCAAATGACTTTATCTCCCTTACAGTTTTCTGAATGAACTAAATTGAAAGGGTCAGTGTGTATTAGAAATTCTGCTTGATGATGAGATGATTTGTAATGGGGGCGGGGCACACACGTCCTCGTCTCTGGGTTGTGTTAACAGACTAGAGGCTGGGTGCATGCTTGGAAAGCTTTTCTGTGTCCTTCACAATTGATCCTCCCTGTAGCCAGGCAGCTGAGGAGATATCCCCTGAAGTGGCAGAACTCCCCATCCTCCCTCTTCTCCTGCCTTTTTTTTTTTTTCCCCCTTTACTATATACTGGGCCATTCAATGGCCTTGCATTGACCGGAAAGACAAAGAGTGCTTTCATACTCCGGGTTTAGCCATGGCCGGTGTGCTGGGCCTTTGTTAGGACTTGCAGTAGCCCTTTCTCTGGCACCACCCCCAGTCTCATTGTTCATACTTTGCAACAGCAACTGTGTCATTTTTAGAATTTTACTTCCTTACTTACAAATAAATAGTCACAAGAGAAAAGTCCAATTTCTTTTAATGAAAAATGCAAAGAAAAGCAGAGCTTAATTTCTGCTTGTAGTTTTTGATAGAGAGTGCCCTGTAATAGCTTAAGTGCTGTAGTGTGAGACTTGATCTCATTGAAATTATTCTCTGTCATTTAAAAAGTGAAGTAAAAATGAACTTTATTTCCATTTTGTATGGTTTTATTCCATCTAACTTACTGCTGGTGCTTAATATTCATTCATGAAATACAGATAAGAATCTTTTTCTCCTGAGTCAGATGGTTTTTTAATTATTCAGTGTTTTTGTGGTTTATTGGATGATACAGAAGTGGAGAATTTAGACAGTTATGTGGATTATTTAAAGAATGCCTTTTGCCTCACTCAATAGGCAAAAGTTAATAGTGTTGCTTTTGTCCTACATTTTGCTTAAATGCAAGTAAACTGTCAAGATGAAAAGCAAAAGTTATTTTTTAAAATATGTCACATTTGGATATGTAAACTTTGTCAGATAGACCTGGACTATATTTTACAGTTTTATTTTTAATTCTGTTTTATTTTTAATTTACTGAAGTGTTCTCTTTCTACACGTGATTCATCTTTTAATGAAATATTTTATGCATATAGAAAATTATAGAGAATAACATACAGTAGAACACAACAGCTTTGTCGTATTTCTATTCTTGAGAGATTTTAGAGGATTTTCTTGAACCCTAGAAGTCTTAATCTGTGCCTTATGAAAGTTTATAATTTTTCATTTCCTTATGTCACAACTTTCTCCCCTAGGCAGGTTATTTGTTAACGTGGTAGCCTTGACACAACACAGTAACTGCTGGAAAGTGTTTGTGACCAATTTAAATTCTGTGTAATAAGCTCAGTATTAAACAAGTAGATACACTAAATTTTTAGATGCCAGAGCTAGATTGTCACATTCCAAGAAGGGGATATTATAGTAAACATGGTGAAAATATAGTCATAATTATGATATACAAACTGGTATATAAATATGTGCTTGAAATCTTAGGAAAATTTCTGCTAGTTTGTCATTGGTTCAGCTGCTATATTGGTATTTTATTTTGATCTTCACACTAGAAAGAATAATTGCTCTTAGAGGTCTTGATATTAGCAGTGATTTAGTGTGTACCTACTGTATATTAAGCACTGGGTTAAATACCCTAAACAAACTGTGTATCAGCTCTGTGAAGTAAGTACTATTATTGCCCTCATTTTCCAGATGGAAATCCTGTGCTTAGAGATATTAAATGTAACCCCCCCAGAAATCATACAGGTGGTAAGTAGAAGAACTGGAATGCTGAAATCAGAATTATATTTGAGATCACTGGTGTGAATAAATTGCCTCCTGAGATCAGTGTTTCTAGAGTTGTGTACTAAACCTCTTTGACAGTCTGAATTTGGTCTATTGGTTAAAATTCTGAGCTTTGGGTCGAGGTATGTTCATGTTCTTGAAAACCTAGGTGTTGGCTGGAATTACTGGTTCTAGTTTATCTTTTAAAGGGCTTGTGTGCAATGCATTTTATTCAGTCCAGAGCTCCTGGACTGACTTGTTGCCAGTGACTTTGTTGCTGTATCCATTTCAGATAGATATCTCATGAGCTGGATGCTTCACTACCTAAACCTGAAACTAGAGAAAAGGAAAAGAGGATTGGGAGAAAGGAGGAACACGGAGTCTTTGCTTTCCTAGTGGTTGAACAACACTGATGAGAGAAGGTCATTCTGGAAGAGCCTAGAGTGTAAGATGCTAAGGATGAGGTTGAGAAGGAGAACGACTTGACCACAGGTTGAGGCAGTGGGTACGTGGTAGACAAAGCTGCCACTGCTACATTTACTTTAGGATTTTGCTAAATATGGACTAACAGGGTATATACTCCAGCATACATATCAGTTTGTTCTTTTTCCAAAAGAATGTCAATGAGTTCTCTGTCCTTGTGAGTGAAAAGCCCGTTGGAGTTTTTTCATGACGTCATTTGATGACCATTTTTGCATTAATTTAGCATAACTACATATGTTGGGTGTCCTTATATACTTGGATCTCTGTGCTTCTGGCTTGCTTACCTAGATTTACTCTGCTCTAGGAGATATTCTGGATGTCAGCAGTGTTGAAATTCTGTTCTTGCCTTCAGCAGGCACTGTGAGAGAGTATGATTTAGAGGCAGTACTATTTAGAGGCAGAAGTCAGACCTATTTTAATAATTGTTTTAAGGTATTTTTGACTTTTTTGTCTTATTGACGTATTCACTGATGGTGCCAAATCAGTGGTGTCTGTCAAACTGCTCGTTCTTTACCATGAATCAACATGATGGTACCAAATTAACTAGTAATGCTTGTTTTTTTTTTCCATCAACACAGATTCTCAGAAAGCAAAAACAAAACTTTGATTTTCATTTAATATCTTTGATGAAGCAGTAAAAAAAATTTTAAAAATGATTAATTAGATCTTTACTATCGTGTACATTTTTAAATTCTCTGTGCAATAGAATGCAGGTATGCGTAGAATACTTTTGTTGTATTTGCTGTTCGCTATCTCAGTCACGTCCAACTCTTTGCGAACCCATGGACTGTCGCACACCAGGGTTCCCTGTCCTTTACTGTCTCCCAAAGCTTGCTCAAACTCATGTCCGTTGAGTCAGTGATGCCATCCAACCATCTCGTCCTCTGTCATCCCCTTCTCCTCCTGCCCTCAATCTTTCCCAGCATCATGGTCTTTTCCAGTGAGTCGCCTCTTTGCATCAGGTGGCCAAGGTATTGGAGCTTCAGCATCAGTCTTTCCAATGAATATTCAGGATTGAGTTCCTTTAGGATGGACTGGTTTGATCTCCTTGCAGTCCAAGGGACTCTCAAGAGTCTTCTCCAACACCACAGTTCAAAAGCATGAATTCTTTGGTACTCAGACTTCTTTATGGTTAAGCTCTCACATCTATACATGACAACTGGAAAAAACAGCTTTGACTAGATGGACCTTTGTTGGCAAAATAATGTCTCTGCTTTCTAATATGCTGTCTAGGTTTGTCATAGCTTTCCTTCCAAGGAACAAGTGTCTTTTAATTTCATGGCTGCAGTCACCATCTGCACTGATTTTTGAAGCCCCCCAAAATAAAGTCTGTCATTGTTTTCATCGTTTCCCCATCTATTTGCCATGAAGTGATGGGACCAGATGCCATGACCTTCGTTTTTTGAATGTTGAGTTTTAAGTCAGCTTTTTCACTCTCCTCTTTCACTTTCAACAAGAGGCTCTTGGTGCCACCTGCATATCTAAGGTTATTGATATTTCTCTTGATTCTACCTTGTGGTTCATCTAAGCCCAGCATTTTGAATGATGTACTCTACGTATAAGTTAAATAAGCAGGGTGACAATACACAGCCTTGATGTTCTCCTTTCCCAATTTGGAACCAGTCCATTGTTCCATGTTTGGTTCTAACTGTTGCTTCTTGACCTACATAGAGGTTTCGCAGGAGGCAGGTCAGGTGGTCTGGTATTCCCATCTTTTTAAGAATTTTCCACAGTTTTTTGTTATCCACAGTCAAAGGCTTTAGTGTAGTCAATGAAGCAGAAGTTGTTTTCTTGGAATTCCCTTACTTTCTCTGTGATCCAACAAATGTTGGCAATTTGATCTCTGGTTCCTCTGCCTTTTCTAAATCCCAGCTTGAACATCTGGAAGTTCTTGGTTCATGTACTGTTGAAGCCTGGCCTGGAGAGTTTTGGGCAGTACTTTGCTAGCCTATGAAATGAGTGCAGTTGTCTGGTAGTTTTTGTTGCATAGTTGTTCAATAATGGTTCTAATGAAAACCACTTAAGTGAGTGAGTTGCAGGCAAAGCTAACCACTTTTTTTCTTGTAACCATTTCTACTTGAAAGAATGATAAACTCTGGTTATTCAAATTTGGATATTTAGGAGATGTAGTTTCAAAAATAAACCATTGTGCCTTCCTCTTTGAGGAAAACTGTTACCAGTAATAAAATTAGAGGTTTTCGGTGACAAAATATTGGACTTATATCTGTCACCATGAGTTTTGACAGCTTCACAGTGTTTAATAGACTTTTCTGATGAGATCAATGATGACATTAACAGATTTGATTTTTATTTATTTTTTGAACAGATTGGACTTTTAATGTTGTACAACGAAATGTATCAGTATCTGGAAAATCTGCACAACTTAACATGCCAGTATTTCCAGATGATCAATGCATGATGTTACAAATGCCTGATAGGTGAAAGATCCACTTAAAAAGCAAGGGGGACTTGCCTTGCTGGTTCAGTGGTTAAAAATCTGCCTTGCAGTGCAGGGGATGCAGATTCGATTTCTGGTTGGGGGACTAAGATCTCACAATGCCAGGGGGCAACTAAGCCCACCAAATAAATAAATATTTTAAAAAATCTTGAAAAGTAATCTGAATTAATTTTACTGCATTTGTGTATGAAAAGTATGGTTTTTAGATTTCAAATTGCATATAACCTGTAAAAACTACCACTAATCGAGTTTTGGTATAATAATAAAAAAGAAAAAGCACAATTATCAAGAAAGACTATTAACATACTCCTTCCCTTTTCCAGCCATACATCTGCTGTGTATGTGAGACCATCTTTTCTTCACAGACTTCAAAATAACATGTTGCGACAGACTGATGCAGAATCACATATTAAAATATTAGCTGATCTTCTGTTAAACTAGACATTAAAGTGATTTCCAAAAACGGGAAATAGTGTCACTCTTCTCCAAGAAAAAATTATATGGCTATTTTAAAGATAAAATTTTTGATTGTGTTTACATACAATTAGTTTATTACCTTAAAATAGTAGATATTCAAAATTTTCTCAGTTTTATTTTCTGATATGATAAATGTACTTATATAATCCGTTTAAGCAAAAGCTCTTAAGATTCCTCACTAACTTTTAAGTGTAAAAGAATCCTGAGATCATGAAGTTTAGAAACACAGATTGTACCATATCAGCAACTAAAGCTGTCATTTCTTTGCTCTTGTTATTTTAATGAGATAATTGTTTTAAAGGAGAAATAAACTTTTTGTTAGAGCTTATTAATAATTTCTATTTCTGCTTCATTGACTACACTAAAGCCTTTGACTGTGTGAATCACAACAACCTGTGGGAAATTCTTAAGGAGATGGGACTATCAGACCACCTTACTTGCCTCTGTGAAACCTGTATGCAGGTCAAGAAGCAGCAGTTAGAACTGGACATGGAACAACGAACTGGTTTCAGATCCAGAAAGGAGTATGTCAAGGCTGCATGGTGTCACCCTGCTTATTTAACTTATGTGCAGAGTACATCATGCGAAATACTGGACTGGATGAAACACAAGCTGGAATCAAGATTGCCGGGAGAAATATCAATAACCTCGGATATGCAGATGACACCACCCTTATGGCAGAAATCGTAGAAGAATAGAGAGCCTCTTGATGAAGGTGTAAGAGGAGAGTGAAAAAGCTGGCTTAAAATTTAATATTCAAAAAGCGAAGATCATGGCATCTGGTCCCATCACTTCATGGCATATAGATGGGGAAACAATGGAAAGAGGGACTGATTTTATTTTCTTGGGCTCCAGACTCACTGCAGATGGTGACTGCAGCCACTTGCTCCTTGGAAGGAAAGCTGTGACCAACCTAGACAGCATATCAAAAAGCAGAGACATTACTATGCCAACAAAAGTCCGTCTAGTCAAAGCTATGGTTTTTCCAGTAGTCATATATGGATGTGAGAGTTGGACCATAAAGAACTCTGAGAGCTAAAGAATTGGCTTTCGAACTGTGGTGTTGGAGAAGACTCTTGAGAGACCCTTAGACTGCAGTGACATCAAATCAGTCAATCCTAAAGGAAATCAACCGTGAATATTCATTGGAAGGACAGATGCTGAAGCTGAAACTGCAATACTTTGGCCACCTGATATGAAGAGCTGACTCATTGGAAAAGACCCTGATGCTGGGAAAGATTGAAGGCAGGTGGAAAAGGAGGCGACAGAGGATGAGATGGTTGGATGGCATCTTTGACTTAATGGAGATGAGTTTGAGTACTCTGGGAGATGGTGAAGGACAGGGAAGCCTGGCATGCTGCAGTCTATGGGGTTGCAAGGAGTCAGACACGACTGAGCAGCAGCATTAATTATTTAGTTTCTATAATTATTTGTTAGCAGTTATATCAATCACCTGTGCGTTATTTAATTTTCACAAGTAGTGTAGCCAGGATTTGAATTTAACATCTTGACATCAGAGCACACATTGTTTTTCTCTTTGTCTGTGCCTTGGGGAATGTGGGATCTTAATTCCCCAACCAGGAACCTATACGCCCTGCATTGGAAGCTTGTACTCTTAACCACTGGACCACCAACAAAGTCCTCAGAGTTCATTCTTAATGACATAAAATGTTTGTCAGAATGGTCTGCTTTTCTGCTAGATTTAATGTGTATTAATACTTCTGACCATTGTATCATAGATGATATTTACTTGTAGCGTAGGCTCGTAAATACTCTTTCATTTCTTTCCTCTTTTAGGAAGTTTTTCTCCTTATTTACTTTTTCTTTTTAAAGTATAGTGTGAAAATCAAAGACATAGGGTTCAGAAACAGTTGAGTGTCTGCCATATTTTAGGGTCATCCTACTTCGTCTTCATAATGGTTCTGTGTGACAGCTGTTACCATTTATGAGGAAAGTGAGGTTTGAAGAGGTGAAGTGACTTTGCTGAGTTGAGAGGTATTGAAATCAAGATTCACAGTCAGATATTAGTTTTCCTAAAAGTGGTTCAGTTTCCATTCTTAATCTGCTTCCTCCCAGGGAACGTGAGTGGGTAAGGAAAAGTGGGGGAATCTGCACTTATTTCTTTGTCCAGTTCTTTCTTTTGTTTTCTTCCTTCCTTCCTTCTCCTATTTCCTTCTCTCTGCATACTTAAGAGTCTTTCTTTAACTTGGATCCTCTGCATTGTTGGTGCCTCTCCTGAGTGTGATCTGTGGTGCCTGCGTCTGGGCTGGCTGGAAGAGAGGCAAGGTATTTAGGATTTTGGTGCTTTGATTTAGTATTAATATTTAGATACATTGGTTTGATGATTGAAGTAATACTGTGTTCTTTTGGGATCTGCTTGGACCGACTTAAGTGCCATATCCTTTTATCCAGTCTTCATATGAGAAAGTGATCGTTTTGGTTATTTGGACCGAGATGTATTTTGGCAGGGTAATCCCTACCCTAAAAGCCTTTATCAAGAGAAAAAGAGACACAAACAGCATTGGATTCTAATTAGCTTTGGGACTAATTTGCTTGTATGAATTATTCAATGAGGAAGTCTTATAAAAAAAGTCTTTTGTCTAGGTGGAGAAAGGATGTTAGCATAAGGAATAATAAGAAAGAGAAGTAGTTTCTCATAGAAGGTACCATTTATGAAATACCTACTATGTACTCAATTCTTTACAAGGATTATTTATTTAATCCTTACAGTAATTCTGTGAGGTATTATTTCTTACCTCCTTTTACGAATAATAAGGATAACTGAAGCTAAGTGAAAGGAAGCAATGTAGGATCTCTTACTATACAAAGCCAGGAAGCATGGAATTTAATCCAGGTAATAGTTTGGAGTTGAATGGATGATAGTTTGGAGTTGAATGGATTTAGATTAGTGGAGGAAAGAAGGGAAGACATTCCAGGTTTTGGCAGTTGCAGGATCGAACAGGAAAGAGCCTAGCATTTGTTCCTTAGGAGAGGTTTTATTTTAGGGCATGGGAAATAAAAATTATATAGGACAGCACCCAAATTGTGGTGGTAATCAAATTACAGGATTTGGAGTTTAAAAAAAAAAAACAATTGGGGAGCCCTTGACTGTCCATTGATGAACCACAGTATGGTCCAGGATTGTTGATCTGATACCATTCTGTATAAACTGAAGAGGAAGCCTCTCCTCAGGAAGCCGCTCCTGCAGCTAGGAAGTGAAGATCTGAACTGAAGTGGTGGCCATGGCTTGTGGGAAGGGGAGACTACGGATGGCTTCTAGGAAAATTACTGGGGCCGTGTAGAGGAAATTGAATGAATGTATAGGCTGAAACTGAGCGGCAGCAATCAGACTGCACATTAGTTAATAATTAGACTGCTGCTGCGTCGCACTAGAGGCAGAATCGATCTTCCCATTTTACTGTTTTATGTATTTATTTTTTTGGTTGTGCTGCACGGTTAGCAGGATCTTAGTTCCCCAACTGAGAATTGAACCCCAAGTCCAAGGCAGTGAAAGTGTCAAGTCCTGACCACTGGACCACCAGAGAATTCCCTGACCCATTTTAACCAGTGTAATTTTTTTTCTTGAATTAAAAAAATGCTTAATACAGTAGAATTTATTAATATGTAACATACTGACTTTTGATAGAATAATTATATGCGTCTTTGCAGATGTTACTCATAGGAATAGAATTGGTGTGGGGCTGTAACCATTGGAAATGGAGTAACAGGAGAGAGTAATTGGGATGTTTGTATACAGTAGTATACTGGTGGTGGAGGGGTGGTGGTGGCTGCATACTCAAAATCACTTTTAAAAAACAGGTCATCTTTGAAGAACGTGATTGGTTTAAAGAAAAATTTTTTTGAAGACTAGTAAATTTAAACATGTGACACTGGATGTATGGTAATTACTTTGGCCTGGAATTTATGAAAGGCAGTCATCTTGGCTATGTGCATTCTACATAACATAAAATCTTTCAAGAATTTTATGTTGAAACGCCCCTGACTGTTTTAAGAAAGAAAGGAAACTTTCTGGGAATTGGATGGGTCTAGCATGAGTACCCCACTCCAGTACTCTTGCCTGGCAAATCCCATGGACAGAGGAGCCTGGTAGGTTGCAGTCCATGGGGTCGCTAAGAGTCGGACATGACTGAATGACTTCCCTTTCACTTTTCACTTTCATGCATTGGAGAAGGAAATGGCAACCCACTCCAGTGTTCTTGCCTGGAGAACCCCAGGAACGGGGGAGCCTGGTGGGCTACCGTCTATGGGGTCGCACAGAGTCGGACACAACAGAAGCGACTTAGCAGCAGCAGCATGAGACAGGAAAAATATTACCTCTAGTTAACGCCATACCTTGGAATCACCAAATAAAATAATGGTGACTTCTTATGGGTCTAATATCCTAAGAAATTATGTTTAGAGTTGTGAAAGTTTGTAGGATTTTTTTGTCTGCCGGGACATTCCCCCCTGCCCCCCAACACTGCAGGGCCTCCTGGGATCTCAGTTCCCCAGTCAGAATGGAGCCTGTGTCCCCTACAGTGGAAGCAATGGGTGTTTTAACCACTGGATGGCCAGAGAAGTTCCTTTGTTAGGACATTTTTGTTGAGTATGGAAAGTAAATTATAATGATGTTAAAGTTTGTATTCTTCTTGTTGGTATTATTTTAGCCAAAATCTAAAGATAATCCATTTTGGGGCTTTGAGATTGAAAGTTGGAGTGTAGTTTTTATTTGTTCATTATGTATCACCTGGGGACCGGCCCTCCTGGGTGACTCTGAGTCAGGTGACAGAGTTGCAGAATGCTTTGCAGTTCTTGTTGGCTGTGTATTTGCAAGTCGGTGAATTGATTACAGATGTTTCCAGTATACTGATATTATTAAGAATGATGACTATAGGGAAAGGAGAATTATTTATTTTCTAAGTGGTGGTGGTTGGTATTTTATATTGCCATTGTTTATGAAATCTTTTTTTTTTTTTAGGGGAAAATAGGATTTACTCAAAAAATTTCAAGTGGACGGTAGACTTTAGATACAAGTTTTGCTAGTAAAAAGAGTATTGATTTCCCCCATTAGTCAATGAGACTTGTGACTGCAAACACTAAGACATTTTCAAAATAAGAGAGTTTTTAAAATACCTGCCATGATAGCTGATGTTTGTTGAGGTTCATTGTTGGCCAGATAGCATTAAATGCCTTAAATGTTTTATTTAAGTTCTAGGGGAGATAGTTTCCATTTATTCATACTTTATTTTTTGAATGCTGAGGCTACTTGAGCAATGTGTTGGCTAGAGTGAGCATCCCATGTGGTCTAAAACTTGATTCTCAAGACTTCCTGGAGGGCTGGCAAGTTGGTCCTGGTGTGTCAACAGTTAAGAGTGTTATGGATGCAGTGTTCATTGCACTTCCATGAATAATGAGGTGGTCCTGGGGTACTCCAGGGGTACTGAATCTGGTGGCTTTCCTCCTACCTTGGCAGGGTCCTTTGTTGATTCTTCCATTGTCTCACCCTCATGGCTGTGGTCCTTTGTGTCTTTCTCTTGGGTCTAACTACTATTTTCATGTTGATGACTTTTAAATTTCTGTATCTTTAGATCAGATTTTTAGCCTGACTTGAAAATGCATGTGTTCGATTGGTATATTTACCTCTCCTCTTGGATTTCCAATTGGCATTTCAGACCTCTTGATTTCCTTTTCACCTCCACTTCAACCTGATCCTTCTCAGGTTGCTTGAGAAGGATCCTTCTCTCCTTGTTAAATAGTACTGCTCTCTTCCTAACTGCTCAAGGTAGAACATCTGTAAACCGTTCTTGGATTATTATTTTCCTTTGTCTCTCCACTCTTATGCAGTAGCAAACCCTGTTGCTTTTACTATTTAAACTTGGCCTTCTCTCCATTTTTGTCTACTATCCTACTCTCTTCCAGGCCACAGTCATCTCTTATCTAGACAACTGCTACAGTCTCCTAACTAGTCTTCTTATTTCATTTTTTCATCAGTAGAATGGTCTTCAAAAAAGACTGTTCACGTTTGCCCTTCCTCTGTTTAAGCTCTGCCAGTGTCGCCTGTTGATCTTAGAGTTCATATTGTTTAACAAGCCGTGTGCGTGTGCGTGCATACGGTCCCTCAGTTATGTCTGACTCTTTGCAACCCCATGGACTGCAGCCTGCCAGGCTCCTTTGCCCAGGGGACTTTTAAGGCAAGAATATGGGAGCGGGTTGCCATTTCTTCCTCCAGGGCATCTTCCTGACCCAGGGATCAAACCTACCTCTCTTGCGTCTCCTGCATTGGCAGGCAGGTTCTTTATCAGCAGAAACACCAGGGAAGCCCTTAATAGGCCCTACTCAAGTTGAAATGATGTAGCTCCTGCTTGAGTTTCCCAACTGTGATTACCGTTCCCTGCACACTCCCTTCACTCTAGTCTCAATATCATTTTTGAAAAAATTTATTGAAGTATAGTTGATTGACAGTGTAGTGTTAATTTCTGTTGTACATCGGGGATTCAGTTATACATGTGTTTGTGTGCTCTTTTTCACTCTTTTCCATTATGCTTTAGTGCAGGATGTTGAGTATATCCTGTGCTGTATAGTAGGATCTTGTTGTTTATCCATTCTGAGTCTGTGATAGTTTGCATTTGCTAATCCCAAACCCTTAGTCTCTTCCCCAGCTCAGTCTAGTTTCATGATCTTGGAGCACAGCCCTTTTCCTCTGCTGGCCTTTGCATACGATGCCCTCTTCCTGCAATGCTCTTTCCCTTGCTTTTTGTAGAATGTATAATTTGGATCCTTCAGATCCCAATTTAGATGTTATCTCTTCTAACTTATCCAGAATACTGTTACTCACTTGTCATATTCTTTTTATTGTTGTACCAGTTTCACCATTTAAATTATCTGGTTTGTTCACTGACTTTCTGTCTATCTACCCCCATACCTATTTTATTTACTACTTTGTAGCTACTCAGAAAATACTTGTTGAAAACGAATGATTGCGGTGACTAGCTGCTTAAAAACCAGCTTCTTGCATTTGTCTTTCTAATGCCACTTTTCAGACCATTTGTATCATATTGCTTATGATTTGGGAGCTAAAATAGGGAATTAACAGGGATTGAATGTAAAATGCCAGGCAGGCATTGTGCAGGAAGTATATCCTGTACTGATTCAGTTAATCCTCAGAGCAATTTATGAATGTTTTACTGTTACATTTTATAATTGAGGGGCTGCTGTTCAGATATTAACTGTGACTACACAGTGTACTAAGGGCTGAAGCTAGGAATGGGACCCAAGGTTGTCTGACTGCAGGGCCTCTAAAGCACAGCGCATTAGGAAATTCTGTGGTGAGTTTGCTCTTAGGCAGGAAAGTAGGATTTTGGTCACTGAAAAAATGGGAAATGGATCTTACTTGTTCATTCTTCTTTCTTCTTCTCTTACACCTTTTCACTACTATTAGCTAGTCCTTATAGTCACTGTTCACTCCTCCTGCTCCAGGTGAAGTGAATGACCTTCACTGTATCCTTGAGAATTCTTTATAATTTGCTACAGCCCTCTTAAAACAGGACAAAAAAAAAAAGTAGCGTTGGAAAGAGCATTAGTGAGGTAGTGTACTATAGAGAGTGTGTTTTTATAAATACAGATTTTTAAGAAATACATGCAAATATTTTTTCTTTAGAACAGTAAATTCAGAATGAATAGCACAGTATGAGATAGTTGACTTTAATATTAATTTTTGTTACTGTTGAAGGTGGTTTAGATAGGAAAGAGAATTGAAAGGAAGTATGTCTTCCTTTTTCTTTTAATATGGGTGAATATGTTAAAATTATTTTTTCTTCTGACATTTCGTTTTCCCTTTTGTTTTTATTATTATTACTGCTACTACAAATTGAGATTATGGAATAAAAGTAGTTAAGGATTCACTGTAATTGTTACAGAAATAGCAATTATAGGTGACTGTTGACATATCAGAATTTATTTTAGTTAAAAACTAATCTGAGTTTTGGAGAAGGCAGTGGCACCCCACTCCAGTACTCTTGCCTGGAAAATCCCATGGATGGAGGAGCCTGGGGGGCTGCAGTCCATGGGGTCGCTAAGAGTCAGATACGACTGAGCGACTTCACTTTCACTTTTCACTTTCATGCATTGGAGAAGGAAATGGCAACCCACTCCAGTGTTCTTGCCTGGAGAATCCCAGGGATGGGGGAGCCTGGTGGGCTGCCATCTATGGGGTCGCACAGAGTCAGACACGACTGAAGTGACTTAGCAGCAATCTGAGTTTAAACCATATACACTCTTAAGTTTTTCAGATAATACCATTGTTTTGCTAATGATAATTTCAAGAATCTCACTAGCATCAGTCTATTAACATAGTGCTATAACTCTTTCCATTTTCATCATGGATGAATTTAATTAATGTTTGGAAAATTAAGGTGTGTATTGTCAGATATTACATAACTGAGCGTTTATTATCTTAAAGTATTGGGGAAAGCTCTTTTATTTGATTAAATTAAGGGTAGGCAACCTATGATCCACTAACCAGCTGCCTATTTTTGTAAATGAGCTTTATTGGAACACACCAGAGCCATTCATTTTACGTGTTATCTGTAGCTTCTTTTGCATTGCAGCAGTGTAGGTGAGCAGTACTGAGACCATCCGTCTCTCAGGCTCATACAGATAACATGTATGCACAAATATTTACTATTTGGCTCTTAGGAAAAAGTTTGCTGGCCCATGGGTTACATTAACAACTTCTAATTCACCATTGTAAGCTTCCATATGTGGTTTTTCACCTTTGCCTCCTTATCTTCTTGTTACTTTTATTAATCACTTTTTTTCTTTATTTCTTTTGTTGATCTATTTTCTGATTAACTGACTCTTCTGTCATCTCTATTCTGTTACTGATACCACCCGGTGATTTTTTTTAAAAGATATTGTATCATTCAGGTCCAAAATTTCCACTTGGTTCTTTTTTATAGTTTGTATCAACTTGCTGCTGATTTCTGTCTCTCCCTTCACTTCAGATGGGTCTACCTTTACCTCTTGGAGCATAGTTAAAATAATTGCTTTTATGTTCTGTGCTTGGTAATTCTAACATCAGTCTTTTCAAGATTGGCGTGTATTAATTGTCTTCTAAGAATTGGTTAGATTTGCTTGGTTCTTTGTATGTCAGATAATTTTGGATTGTGTCCTAGACATTAAACGTTAAGTTTTATAAATTCTGAATCATTTGTGGAGTATTTTTCTAGGCAGTCAACCCTGTTAGATTTGATTTCATGTTCTTGATAATTGGTTACATTTTACTGTATTTATATATCAAGTAATTTCAGATTGTATCCTGAACATTTGAAAATTTGCGTTTTGTAGATTCTGGGTCCTTTACAATCCATGGAGAATTGAGATTAAAAGTTGTTGTTTTTTTTTTTTAATAGACAGTTAACTTGGTTAGGCTCAGAGCTCAAGTTTGTCTCTCTTTTGGGGGTGGTTTTAATCTTGATTTGTTTTCAGAGCTTTTAAAATGCTGCTTTGTATCTGTCCCATTTATGTACAACTCTGAGGGTGAGCCTGGGACTTCTATAAGTTTATACAGAAACTTAGAGATCTCCCCCTCCAGTTTGCTGCTTTGGAATTTCGCTAATACTCTGACCAACAAGGGGTCTTTCTCCATTGCCTCTGGCCAAGAAGGGGTTTCAGGAGTATCATAGTGCTCTTTCTTTAAATCTGACTTGCTTAGTAATTTTCCACCAGTGATTTAAATTAGGATGAAATTCTTATCCTTGTAAAGACTACTGCGGAATTTAGATGAAAAAATTTGAGTGTCAGATGAGATTTTGAAATGAAATTAAATCGGAATCTGTATGATAAATTAAATAGGTACAGATGTATTGTGTTTATATTCAACTGATTGATTACTTACAGTTATGTAAGTTATGTGCAGAATGAATCAGACATGACTGTGACAATTTCAGGTGGAAAGAAAACACAGGTGGAGAATATTTATTACAGACAGGATGAATGTATTAATAAGCTTAGTTTTGAAGTAAAGAAAGAAAGCTTATACAAGCCATGGTTGCGTTGGTAATAAAAAATTGTCTCCCTTCCACTTTACTCTGACAGGGTTATGCCACATCTGCCTCTCCACAAGTGGTTAAAAGTTGAGTGTTTTGCCTGGAATAGACAAAAAGATGCATTAATATCAGCGGTGCTCTATTATAACAGAGTTTTCCTGTGGAGTAGAGTGTACTCAGTTATTGAATCTCTGCATTTGATGTTAGGTCCTCTGAGCACTAAGGACCTGCCAAGGATAATTTGATGTGTTTCTCATTGTTGATGATTCTTTATTTTGTGAAGTCATTTCTTCTGTTAAATGTGGATTTCTTTGTTATTGTTTTTCTAGTGTACACACATACTCTGACTCATTCCAAGGTACTATAATCTCCCCTTTGGTGTATTGACAAGCAGTATTGGTCCACTGGTTTAAGTAAGTGTGCTGTGGCTTGGGTTTGTTCAGTGTGGATAGAGAAGGATCTTTCCCAGCTGTTACTGAAGAGAGAAGTTTGTTGGGAGTTGTGTCAAGAAGCTGGCTGAGCAGGTTTCCATATTGCATGGTTATTTGGCAGGGTTCAGAATAGTATAAGATCCTGCCATTGAAAGAAATTCAGTTCATTGCACAAAATCAGCTACCCATTTTTCTCTGGGGGTACCTGCTTTATTTATTTATTTTTTTAAGTCACTCAATCGTGTCTGACTCTTTGTGACCCCATGGACTGAAGCCTACCAGGCTCCTCTGTCCATGGAATTCTCCAAGCCAGAATACTCACATAGGTAGCCAGTTCCTTTATCCAGGGGATCTTCCCAACCCAGGGATTGAACCCCCAGGTCTTCTGCACTGCAGGTGGATTCTTTACCATCTGAGCCATCAGGAAAGCCCAAAAAGTCGTGTCCGACTGTTTGTGACCCCATGGACTATAGAGTCCATGGAATTCTCCAGGCCAGAATACTGGAGTGGGTAGCCTTTCCCTTCTCCAGTGGATCTTCCCAACCCAGGGATCCCAATTCAGGTCTCCCGCATTGCAGGTGGATTGTTGACCAGCTGAGCACCAGGGAAGTCTGTTTATTATTATTACTGTTGCATTAAGTTTCTCTTTGCTATGTAGATTTTTAGGATGAGCCATACTTCTTTTAAGTCTAGTGGACTAAGGAATTCCCTGGCGGTCCAGTGGTTAGGACTTGGAGTTTTCACTACTGGGGCAGAGTTCAATCCCTGGTTGGAACTAAGATCCCATAAGCTGTGTTGCATGGCCAAAAAAAAAAAAAAAATCACTATGTTTAAAAAAAAATGTCTAATGGACTAGATCATGATAATGAAGCATTTTGAGTTTATGACTCTACTGCAGTATTCTAGTGTCTGTGAATAGAATGGTAGACAAAACAAAGTGCTTGCCCCATCATGGAGTTTTAATATTTTAAATACTTGTTTAAGAATTAAATAACAGCTTTATTGAGATATTCACATACAATAAAATTCACCCATTTAAAATGTACAGTTTCTTGACTTTTAGTATATTTACAGACTAGTTTCACTATCACCATGGCTGTATAACCTAATTTTAGATTACTTCAAAAAGAAACTTAGGTACTTTAGCAGGCATCCCTCCTTCCCCCATTCCATCAGCCCTCTCCAGCCTAAGCATCCACCAGTCGTTTTCTTTTATACTTTTTGACTACTTAGCATTTTGTATACTTTTTTTCACTTAGCATTTTGTTTTCAAGGTTCATCCATGTTGTAGTATGTATCAGGATTTTCCTTTCTTTTAATTGCCAAATAAAATTCATTGTATGAATACATCTCAGTTTTGTCCATCCATCAGTTGATGGAAACATTGTTTCTACTTTCTGGCTATTGTAAATACTGCTGATAGGAACGTTCATGTATTAGTTTTGTGTGCACACATTTTTATTTCTCTTACATATATATCTAGGAGCAAATTTGCTGAGTCCTTTAGTGACTATTGCTTAACCTCTGGAGAAACTCATATAGTTGTATGAATTCTGACAAATGCAGAGTTTTGCAGCCCCGCCATACTGAAAATGAAAACATTCATCACCCAGTGACATTGCTTCAGTGCCTTTTTTTTTTTTTAAATTTTGTTAAAGACTAGTTGATTTACAGTGTTGTATTAGTTTCTGCTATACAGCAAAGTGATTCAGTTTTAGATATTCTTTCCATTTTCGTTTATTGTAGGATATCGACTCTGGGTCCCTGTGCTATACAGTAGGACCTTTTTTGTCCATTCTATATATTATAGTTTGCATCTGCCAATCTCAGACTCCTGGTCCATCCCTCACCTCTGCCCCTGGCAACCATGTCTCTTCTCTCTATCTGTGAATCTATTTCTGTTTTGTAGGTAAGTTCATTTATGTAGTATTTTGGATTCCACATAAAGTGATAAAATATATGTATTTCTCTTTCTGACTTACTTCGCTTGATATAATAATCTCTGGTTGCATCCATGTTGCTGCAGTGGCATTATTTTGGTTTTTCTTTTTTTATGACTGAATAGTTTTCCTGTGTGTGTGTGTGTGTGTGTGTATACACATACCATATCTTTATCCAGCTCATCTGTAAATGGACATTTAGTTTACTTATGTGTCTGGGCTATTGTAAATAGTGCTGCTGTGAACATAGGTTTGCATATTTTTTTGTCTGAATACATGCCCAAAAGTGCAATTGCTGGATCGTATAGTGTTATCTCTTTTAAAATAAACTCTTCCCTAGACCCTAGTAGCCCCTATAGATTTGCTTTTGCCAGAGTGTTTGTAAATGGATGCATAGCCATTTTGAGTCTAGCTTCTTTCACTTAATTAGCATTTGAGATTCATTCCTGTTGTTACATCAGTAATTGTTTCCTTTTTGGAACCCACAGGTGGGAAGGGCTTCCCTGAGAGCCCAGTTGGTAAAGAATCCACTTGCAGTGTAGGAGACCCCAGTTTGATTCCTGGGTTGGGAAGATCAGCTGGAGAAGGGATAGGCTACCCACTCCAGTATTCTTGGGCTCATCTGGTAAAGAATCCGCCTGCAATGTGGGAGACCTGGGTTCGATCCCTGGGTTGGAAGATCCCCTGGAGAAGGGAAAGGCTATCCACTCCAGGCTAGCACTCCAGTATTGCTATCCATGGCCTAGAGAATGCCATGGATGTCCATGGGGTCTCCAAGAGTTGGACACGACTGAATGACTTTCACTTTCAACAGGTGGGACTGTAAGTTGGTCTGCTGCTGCTGCTGCTAAGTCGCTTCAGTCATGTCCGACTCTGTGCGACCCCATAGACGGCGGCCCACCAGGCTCCCCCATCCCTTGGAATCTCCAGGCAAGAACACTGGAGTGGGTTGCCATTTCCTTCTCCAATGCATGAAAGTGAAAAGTGAAAGTGAAGTTGCTCAGTCGTGTCCAACTCTTAGCGACCTCATGGACTGCAGCCCACCAGGCTCCTCTGTCCATGGGATTTTTATGGAGGTTCTTCAAAAAACTAAAAACAGAATTACCAAATATTAACAACATGGTCAACAGCCATTTTTGGGGGGCAGTATTGGTTTTTTTTTGTATATAAAAAAATGAACAAAAACTCTAAGTAGAGTATGTTTCTGGGTAAATTTAAATGTGACTGTCAGGAAATCAATTTGTCATATGTGGTGAGTTGTGTTCTGAGGTAGAAAACCAGAATCAGAACAAGGGCATTTCTGGCTAAGCACTTGGAGACTAATGTTTCTGTATTTGTTTTTTAAAAAAATGCAATGTAATGGTTCCGGTTGTTAATATTAAAATGATGATTTCCAGCGATTTTTAAATCTAAAACACAATGGGAAAGAAGGTATAGGCTTGCAATCTAAAATCAAAACAGCTTAGGGAAACTAATTTTTTTCTGAAATTGGCAAAAACTCTGGACAGAAATACAGAAAATCGAATATTCATATATTTTGTAGTAGAGGTATTAATGTGTTTGATTTAAAAGTGCTGCCTAAGACCTTGCTGAAGATGTTATATACTATAAGGAATAGCTTGCCACTGCATTGACTCTCTAACAATGGAAAAGTTCTGAGTTACAATAAGGGATTTTGAACCTGAATTATTAATAATAGCTTAACAGTAAACTGAATTAAAAAAATATTGAAATTGCTAGTTTTATTTCAGTGCACTTTTAGTGGCAAAATATAAACAGCTTTGAAGCAAAATTTGTATTAAAACATTGGTTGTTCAGTCGCTCAGTTGTGTCCAACTCTTTGCCATCCCATGGACTGCAGCATGCCAGGCCTCCCTGTCTTTCTCCATCTCCCAGAGCTTGCTCAAGCTCTTGTCCATTGAGTCGGTGATGCCATCCAACCATCTCATCCTCTGTTGTCCCCTTCTCCCCCTGCCTTATCTTTGCCAGCATCAGGGTCTTTTCTAATGAGTCAGCTCTTCACATCAGGTGGCCAAAGTATTGGAGTTTCAGCTTCAGCATCAGTCCTTCCAATGAATATTCAGGACTGATTTCCTTTAGGATAGACTGGTTTGATCTCCTTGCAGTCCAAGAGACTCTCAAGAATATTCTCCAACACCACAGTTCAAAAGCATCAATTCTTCAGCACTCAGCCTTGGTATCTTTTTTTTTTTTTAATCATATTCTGTCATAGATTCCTCAGTTAAAGTAGGAGTAGATATGTCCATATTGTTTAGGTTTGAGAATACAGTTTCTGTTTTGCTTTTGTCCATACCACAATTACTAAAGTTGTGGCCTTAGATTTCTGTAGTTGCCAGTTTGGGTCGTTCAAGATGTTCTTTTTGGGATATTTTGCATGTTTGGTGCCTGTACTTGAAAATGTCAAATTCTAATTCATTTTAATCTATTTTTATCTTTTCTTATAGCATAGTTTACCCACTCCAGTGTTCTTGCCTGGAGAATCCCAGCGATGGGGGAGCCTGGTGGGCTGCCGTCTATGGGGTCGCACAGAGTCGGCCACGACTGAAGCGACTTGGCAGCAGTAGCAGCAGCATGGTATAGTTTCATGCTTGGGTTTGAGATGCTCTGTCTTTGATGCTGTTTAGGTAAATAGACATTATCTGAGGATGCTTTACTGCTGTCAGCTGAAGGCTTCATTCTGGAATTTGCTTCTCTTACTTTCCTACTGTCTCTAGTAGTACAGCTCTCACCCTTATCTTTTATGACGCTTTTCCCAGCATGCTGCTCCTGCTGCTAAGTCACTTCAGTTGTCCCTGACTCAGCGACCACATAGACGGCAGCCCACCAGGCTCCCCCGTCCCTGGGATTCTCCAGGCAAGACCACTGGAGTGGGTTGCCATTTCCTTCTCCAATGCATGAAAGTGAAAAGTGAAAGTGAAGTCGCTTAGTCGTGTCTGACTGTTAGCGACCCCATGGACTGCAGCCCCCCAGGCTCCTCCATCCATGGGATTTTCCAGGCAAGAGTACTGGAGTGGGGTGTCATTGCCTTCTCCATTTCCCAGCATTGGAAAGGATTAATATTTTTAAAAAGTTATTGTAATAAAATATGCATTTCGTAAAATTCAGTCATTTGATGTGTAAGTGCAGTGGTTTTTTGTGCATTCACAGATAGATGCAACCATTACTACTACTGCTAAGCCACTTCAGTCGTGTCTGACTCGGTGCGATTGCCATTTCCTTCTCCAATGCATGAAAGGGAAAAGTGAAAGTGAAGTTGCTCAGTCGTGTCTGACTCTTAGCGACCCCATGGTCTGCAGCCTACCAGGCTCCTCCGTCCCTGGGGTTCTCCAGGCAAGAACACTGGAGTGGGGTGTTATTGCCTTCCCCATGCAACCATTACCATAGTCAATTTTAGAACATTTAATCACCTTGGAAAGAAATTTATACCTCTTGACTACCTCAGTTCATATCTCAATTCATCTCTCTCCATTCCTCCTAGTCCCAAGCAGTCGCTAGTCTTTCTGTCTTTATAGCTTATTCTGAACATTTCATAAAAATTACATAAGAGGTAGTGTGTTGTGATTGACTTCCTTCACTTAGCTGTTTGCAAGGTTCATCCGTGTTGTAACATGTACAGTTAGTACAGTTGCCCCTGGAATAACGTGGATTTGAAGTCCCTGGGTCCGTTGTTTGTGAACTTTTTTCAATAAAGACCAGACTACTACACAGTCCTTGGCTGACTGAATCAGAGAATGTGGAGCTGGGGACATGTAGGCCAGCTGTGAAGTTATAAGTGGGTTTTTGACTGTGCTGCTAGGTCGACGTCTGTAACCCTCACATTGTTTAGGAGTCAGTTGTATTTCATTTCTTTTTATTGCTAAATTGAATTCCACTATATACTGCATTTTGTGTATACTCTATTCATCAGTTGATTTGTTTCCACCTTTGGCTATTATAAATAATACTGCATATATATATATATAATTATTTATGCACAAGTTTTTCCAGGACATACTATACTGTGTATATTCTGCTCACTTGAGTGAAGTTGGTGGGTCATAGTGCAACTTAATGTTTAAACTTCTGAGAAATGTCAGGTGGTTTTTCATGGTGGCTGTATTATTTCCTATTATCACCAGCAGTGTATAAGGGCTCCAGTTTCTGCGTATTCTGGCCCACACTGGCTTTTTTACTATAGCCTTCCCAGTGGGTATGAAATGGTGTTTCATCGTGGTTTTGATTTGCATTTCCCTGGTGACACTGAGCGTCTGTTCATGTAGTTTTTAGCTGTTTGTATATCTTCTTTGAAGAAATGTCTGTTCGGATCTTTTGCCCATTTAAAAAGTTGGGTTGTGTTTTTGTTGTTGAGTTGTAAGAATTCTTTATACTTTCTGGATAGAAGTCTCTCATCACACATATTCTTTGCAAATGTTTTTCCAATTCTGTGGGTTGTCATTTCACTTTCTTGATGGTATCTTTTGAAGTACGAAAGTTTTATTTCTGTTGAAGTACAATTTATCTGTTTTTTTTTTTTTTTGGTTGCTGTTCTTTTGGTGTCTGTCATACCTATGCAGTTCATTGCCACATATGTGGTCATGTAGATTTATTCCCTTATTTACTTTTAAAAGGTTTATACTTCCTAGTTCTGCATTTAGGTTTTTGATCCACATTGGAGTTAAGTTTTGTGTATGTTGTGAGGTGAGCATCCAATTATTTCTTTGTTTATAGTTTGCCTTTGTCTATCTAGTTGTCCCAGGAGGAGATGGTTAATCAGTTTCTATATGTGACAGATCTGAAAAACTCAAAAAGAATTTTGTACATTCTTGAATTATTTTTTAAAACATTCTGATCGAATCTGGATCATTTTCTGTATCATAAACAGTGACACAGGAATTTTTTTTAGAATTAAAAATTATGTAGACTGTGTTTACTCACTTTAGTGCATTTACTTTTTAAAGCTAGGTTTAGTTTTCTTTTGTTAGGGTTTTCAAAATATGCTGGTTTATTTAAATTGGATTTCTTTAATTTTTGAAAGACATGTACCTGATGGGTCAGAACTAATATTAAAGGGAAATTTCCAAAGCCATCTGTATTTGAAACAATGTTTGTTTTGAGAAATCGTGTGTGGTATCTTGTGAAATACAGTATAGTTCAGAAATTTTGCCCTTATTCTTGTATGTTATAGAAGTTATCCTTTTCATTATCAAAAGTAGGTAGAAATGAGAAAGTAAAGAAAGCATAGATCAACTAATGTAACTATTTTGCCTTAAAGGTTAAATAAGAATGCAGAAAAGATCTTTTCGTTTATTTGTATCTGTTGAAATTAGTTGCCTGTGTCTTCTCTAAAGCAGTGTTTGTGCAAAGGAATTTGTACCCTTGCTTTCTTTCGCAATGAGACAGTGTTAACTTGAGGTTGTTACTTTAAGAATATTGCTTATGCTGCGCATCAGGATAGCAGCTTTTCTTATAGTGTTGTGGGGCAGAGTTTAGGAACATTTACCTGGGAATTGTAAATGGACTGTTAGTATTTAAGCAAACTGCAGGAGTATTTCTATTGCCTTTCACTGCTTGTTTCAGCTACTTGTTTTCTGATTTGTCAAAATCTGCCTTTTGAGGAGGTTCTGACTTTTGAGTCAAACCCGGTTTCAGGTATGATTGCCGTAGATTTAGAAGCTCATCCTGGTGGAGTTCATCATCCTTGAAATGTTAGTAAACATTTGTGTTAAAAATAATTATAGTTCCCCCTCCTTCCTTCATGGTACAGTAGGAAATGTTCAGATCATTATGTAATCTCATAGATCCTTGGATTTCCCTGATGAAATTTGGTCTCTGAGAATTTTTTATCTGCCTAATTGACATTTAGTGTGGAGAGTTATGTAGTGAGTACTATAATAATCAATTTAAATTCTATCGTGTTTTAATACTCTTTAAGCTTCAAGTTTTGTTTCTGAAATTGATCTTGTTAATTTTTTATTAGAAAGAAAATGGGGAATTAGAACTTTTTTTGCATTTATATTTCTGCTTAAGTCTTATTAATTCAGTTATTGCGTATCAGCTGTCCAATCTTGCTAATGATTATGCTTTTATTTCCTAATGACATAATATAAATCATAGCAGTTTGAATCACAGAAATGTCAAGTGGTTGTACTACTCTTATTTCAACCACGAGATTTGAAAAATGAAAACAGTGTGTTCTGGAGCATTGCACATGCATATTACACACTGCTTGTTGTTGGAATTAGAATTTAAATAGGACTGTGAGGAGCTGTTTGCTTGTTATATTGAGCTGAAAGGCAGGTAAGCATTCAGTGATTTATGCTGGAGATATGGAGCTTGATGGGAACTGGTAGTAAACTTTAATATTAAGTTTATTCTGTTGGTAGTTTTCAGAGGGAAATAAATGAGGTGAGTACTCTTTGTGACCAAGGGAAAAGAATGTTTGTTACTGGAACATTGACCAAATATATGATTGTCTCTTTAGAAGTCTGGTAATTACAGTAATATTGTTAGCCAATGAAGTGACTAATAGAAATCCTGAGCCTTAACCTTTCCTTGTAAGATGAAAAGGTATGGTTCAGCCCTTGGGGCCTACTACTGATCGCTCCCTTGGAACTTATTCCCACATAGTGACAGTTGACCCTGGCTTGAAAAAATAGTAGTTGGCTTTGCAGAAGAAAGAAAGGTTTTATGTTTTCTACCATTCATGTGACCACAGTGTAGAACCATAATTCAAAGTAAGTTTTATTTCAGCCAGGAATAGTCTTCATTCTGAAAGAATTGACAAGCTAATAGTAAGGACTTATGCTCTGAAACTTGTTAGGCTTATGTTTTCTACATCGTAAATATGTATATAGTTTCTTTGGATGAAGCAGTTCCTTTATGAATGGTTTACCTTTGTTATTTCTCAGTGCAGCATTTTAAATCAGTTCTTTGTGTGTAGGGGAGGGTGGCATGGTATCCAGCTGTTGTCTGAGGTTGCTAAATTTAAAGAACTATCTAAAAATTGATAACAGTGTTATTAATATTGAATGACTAAAGCATTGGGTTTTTTTGTATGGTTTTCCCTCTCTCACCTCAGTAAACTGTTGCAACTTAGATATAAAGAATTTTATTTCTAATGATTCTTTTAGGCCTCGGCAACTTGTGGTCATTCTTACACAGTTACATTTGCAGCTGTCACTTTGTCTTCCTGTTTCACTGAATTAAAAAGGAACATGATGTGAGAATTAATTTGTTGAAGAAAGGATACTGTCTCATTTTGGGTTTATTACATTTGTAGTCTTTTAAAATACATTCAAATTATAAAACTAACTTATTTTTATTGTAGAAAAGGCACATAATACAGTTTTGTAATCCTGTCATCCTGAGATAATTGCTGTTAATCTTTTGGTGCCCCTCTTTTGGTTGTCATTCTTAAAGAGGTGAAATATCACCTTACCAGATAGAACTTACATCTTTCAGTTTTGAAGCTGAATAAAATGACACTCTTTTGAAGAATATCCTGACAACATGTTGAAATATTTTAAACTAAATTGTGGTGGAGAGCCTCTTTTTTAAAAAATGAAGAGTTGATGTGTAGAGGATGGGAAAAGTAGTAGCTAAAATAGAAACACAAGGAAACAGTTGTATATGCCATTCCTGTGTAGTTGGAACAGACTTGGTCTTTGTCAGTAATTTCTATGTTGATGAATTAGTCTTATCTTCCTGAATATCCTGCTTATACTTCCTTAGTCTTTTTCTCTAAGAAGTAAAGGTGGTACAGTCTCATCGTGGGCCTAAAGTTAGGAGGCTTGTTGAATGATTTTTATTTGTTTTGAGTTTCCATGGAATGGTTATCATGGGAATCCCTTTTGGAGAGATTGATCTAATCACACTAGGAAATTTGAAATACTTTGTTTTCCGGTTTCTCTGGAGAAGTAAGTAAGTGGATACCCCCACTAATTGGATGACAAAGCTTGGGTCGGTGACAGGATTTTGTGGTCGTAATTTGCTCTTACTGCTCAGTTCGGTTTTGAGTTCTCTTATCCTTAACTCGCTCTTCTAGAATTCCTAGAGGACCTGTGCAGCAGCCACTCGAGGACCGAATCTTTACTCCTGCTGTCTCGGCAGTGTACAGCACGGTGAGTACCCACCTCAGGGTTGTTTGTCAGATGCTGTGTGCTTTGCACATGAACCTTTGCTCTAATAAACAGTGTTGGATTGGTACATGACATGCATTTGACTAAAACGTTCAATAAAATCTCAAATAGAATTAGATGTATATAATGTGATGTGAATAGATCTTTCCCCCTGTCATCTTACTGTGAGAAGTAGACATTGAAAGAAACATTCTGTTAAGGTAGATTGACTCATGCATCTGTGTTTGATCTCCCTTTTCTGCCTTCCATAAATATTGTGGTTCTTCTAGGATACTGAGTTTTAATTTTTTTTTTTTTTACTATTTTCCCTTCAATTTTAATAAATTTTACTTTTTTGCTTTAAATTTTTAATTTTACTCTTTTTCAATCTTTGCATGTAAAAATGCAGAAAGTTTAGAAAAGAGTGGTTTTAATGGGAAGGAATTTAAATATTTATGTTAAATGATTTAAATTCATACATGACTGGAAATTTGAAAGAGGATGAATATAATAAAATTAGAAGTGGATTTCAGGGCTCTGACAGTAAGTCTAGGGAATTTAGGGGAGAATTGTGGAGGTTTTTATTTTTTGTCTGTGCTGCACTGCTTGTGGGGTTTTAGTTTCCTGACCAGGGATTGAACCCAAGCCCTCAGCAGTGAATATGTGGAGTCTGAACCACTGGACAGCCAGGGAATTCCCGGACATATCTTTTTAATGTTTTATTTCATCAAACCATTTATTTCTAGGATAGGGTGTTTTAAAGAAACTCATAATGTAGTGAGAGAATAAATAATTGTAATCCAACTGATACAATAAAGCAATAATTCTTAACCTGTTTGGTTATAAATTACTTTTAGAATCTGAAAATGGTCGCAGTGCCTTCTCCTAAGAAAAGAGCATATACCCAGTGTTTGGAAATAATTTCAGAACGTCACGGATGTTCGTCAGACCATTCATAAGACTCTGGTTAAGAACCTTAGTTAGAGATATCAGTTCACTTCAGTTGCTCAGTTGTGTCCGACTCTTTGCGACCCCATGTAGCACACCAGGCTTCCCTGTCCATCATCAACTCCTGGAGCTTGCTCAAACTCATGTCCATCAAGTCGGTGATGCCATCTAACCATCTCATCCTGTGTCTTCCCCTTCTCCTCCTGCCTTCAGCCCTTCCCAGCATCAGAGTCTTTTCCAGTGAGTCAGTTCTTCACATCAGGTGGCCAGAGTTAGAGATATGAACATGCTATTATATGCTTCGTTGAGGAAGAGGCAGTAAGGTGGAAGATACAGGACTTTTCTAGACAGAAAAGGGAAGAAAAGGCCTTCTAGGAAGTTAGGAATTAGAGGCATGGTTAGTGGAATGCTAAGTAGTCAGTCATGTGTGGGATGTGTGTTAGGTTTTGTAGCAGAAATAGAGATGAAGAAAGTGGGTTTTGAAGGTTTTAAGGTCATCCTAAAGAGTTAGACGTTTGTTATGTGGGTAATGAGTAAGGTAATTATTTTTTTTGGTTTGCTCAAAACGAGTCTCAGTTTACACTTGTATGAATCAGCTGAACCACCTGTTAATTATTTTTGAATCGTCTACAACTCCTAAAATGGACTCAGTTTGGATGATGAACTATCTGCTCACTCTACTAATTGGGAACCTTCAACTTACATTAAAAAATAATCTTTAATTTTTTTTCTGGCACAGCTTCCTGCAGGCCAGAGTTGTTTGTTTGTTTGTAGTCCTGAGCTTAGGGAGTCTCCCTGGCGATCCATGGTTGAGACCACACGCTTCCATCATAGGAAGCATGAGCTGGGCCCCTGGCTGGGGAGCTAAAATCCCAGGTGCTCCATAGTGCGGCCAAAAAAAAAGTTCTGAGCTTAAAGGCTGTAGAATTTTGTCAGGCATAACTCTTTAACATGTAATTTTTTCTAATTTTGAAGGGATACCTTCAACATTAACTTATTTAGGAAAAATAAGAAAATGAAAATTTCTAGTAATCTTGACTGACTTTCTGGAGGCATCTACTCTAACCAATTTTTGGTATATTTTTCCTTTTTCTCTGTCGTAGGCTCTATATAAGGTATTTTATTCTCATTTGTCACTTTGTGTTGTAAGGTTAGCTTTTCCTATGCTGTTTGAAACATGTCTTAAATAATAAATGGTTGTATGTTGTTTTGTTTTAAGAATTTAACATTCAATTAAGGTTTGACAGATTAATTTTTAAGCTTTTAATGTGTGTCAGACACTGTTGTAGGTATTGGGAATATAGTAGTGAGCAAACTAAACCTGCAGTTCTTATGGAGCCTATTTTTTTGTGAGATAGAAAAATAGTTAAATGTATGTATCTGTGTATGTGTGTGAGATATCCTATTGGGTGGTTATAAATGCCTTGAGGCAAACAAGGCAAGCTAAAGGGAGAGGGAATAGCTGGACATCCTACTTTAGTTAGGGCTCCCAGGGAACTTGTATCTGAAAACCATGGCATTTAAGTAGAAACTTAAGAAATGAAGGTGTGCGATTGCAGATTTTAGGAAAAGTGCATTTCTGGTAGAAGAAACAGCAGTGCAAAGGTCCAGAGATGGCCTCTGGGCATCGGACTGCTTTAGGGTACAGACCAGGGCAGAGACTTTGGATTTTAATGTAGATATGATAGAAAGCCATTGGAACTTTAAGAGCAGAGGAGCTGACTTTTTATTTTTAAAGGTCACTTTGGCTTCTATATAGAGGGTAGACTGATGAGGCTAGGTGGCTGTGGCTGTGAGGGGGAAGCATGAAGATCACTTAAGAGGTTAATTGTAATATAGGCAAATAATGGTGGCTTGCTGTAAGTTGGTGGCAGTGAAAGAGATGAGTAGTGGAGTTGGCTATGTATTTTGAAAGTAGAGTCAGGATGTGATGAGAGCTTGGATGTGGGACGTGAGAGAAAGAAGAGTAAAGGAGGATGTTAGAAATCAGCACTTGAGCAGCTGAGTAGATGAGCATGATACTAGTTACAGGAATGAACGCTGGGTGAGAAATAGGGTCTTTGTTGAGAAAATGAATACATGTGAACATTATTTATGTGAGGAGTTAATAAGCACTAGGTTGTTTCCAGTTTTTCCTGTCGTGAGTAATTTATTGAATTTTAACCCTTTTCTGGATTTGGGATTACTGTTACAGAATAACTTTCTAGAAATGCAGTTACTGAGTTAAAGTGTAGACATGGTATGTAAATGAGGACACGTGACTTTGTAAACTTAGCCTTTAGAGAGGAGATAATCAAAATCCTGTGACACAGTTAAACTGTTACACAGTTGACATGAGTTGCTTTGCATTAAAGTTTTTGAGTTTATTTTTGAGTTAGATCAGATTTGACATCTGGTATTAAAAGCTACTGTCATATATGTGGTCCTTCAGTTAATTTAAAAAGTTGGTATGTCAGTTATATGAAATGCATATTCTCAAAGGACAAAGGGTTTTAGAGAGTACAAAGTTACCTTGAAATATGATGTCTACCTTTTGATCAGTTTTTCCATTTTTAGTAATTCAGATCGCATCCTCACTCTTACAGCGGTGTGCACATTAACAGTGAGTGGGAGGGTAGTTGACCAGCTGCGTAGTCTCCCCTTTTCTCCACCCCAAGATTATGTATTGGTCTTTAGTCCTCTATTGTCTTGGTCCATTAGGATCATTTCTGTGTCATAAAATAAAGCTAACCTTCAATTCACCTCCTCCTGGCTCAGCATATGGTGCCCGTATGTCACTTTAATTGAGTTGGTTAAGTTCCTTGAAAGGTAAAAGATACCTTGACAGCCTTTAAAAATGATACAGTCAAAGATTTCACTCTTTTATGTCTGATAGGGAGGCTGTATGGCATTATGTCAGCCATTTTAGGTTAAGTTTTCTGCTGATATTCAGAGGGGTATCAAAAGTAAGACTCCTATAATGCCTTCAGTTTTACATTTTGGCCTGTGTACTATTTTATTATCATCTGGTTTTTCTGAGTTTCTCCTTGGAACATTTATCAGGGATGAGAGGGATGCTTATGTCATTATTTCTCATTAGCCAAAATTACATTAGGGTGATTGATCATATGAACAAAAGAACAAAAAAGCCAGTATTTTTAAATGCTAGTAAGATCAGTATGTACTGTGGTAGAGAGGAAATGATAAAACTAAAGAGGCATGAGCTAGTTTGAAATATATTCATTAATAACTGTCTTATTGGCATGCTTCTTAAGAACAAATTGTGACGTTTTAGCATATTGTATATTTTTGGCTTATATAGTCAGACCAGCATATCCAAGGGTTCATCATACTTGGATTCAGCCAACCATGGATCAAAAATATTTGGGGGGGGAAAAAAAAGATTTCAGAAAGTTCCAAAAGGCAAAACTTGAATATCCATTTGCTGGCAGCTTATCTACAAAGCATTTGCATTGTTTTAGGTATTAGTGTAATCTAGAGATGATTTAAAGGATAGGAGAGGATGTGTATACAAATACGAAGCCATATGATGTAAGAAACTTGAGCTTCCTGAATTTCACTATCTGTGGAAGGGTGGTCAAGGAACCAATCTCTCTATGATACCTAGTTCAGTTCAATTCAGTTCAGTTACAGTCGCTCAGTCGTGCCTGACTCTTTGCGACCCCATGAAGAATTGATGCTTTTGAATTGTGGTGTTGGAGAAGACTCTTGAGAGTCCCTTGGACTGCAAGGAGATCCAACCAGTCCATCCTAAAGGAGATCAGTCCTGAGTGTTCATTGGAAGGACTGAAGCTGAAACTCCAGTACTTTCACTACCTGATGCGAAGAACTGACTCATTTGAAAAGACCCTGATGTTGGGAAAGATTGAAGGTGGGAGGAGAAAGGGATGACAGAGGATGAGATAGTTGGATTGCATCACCGACCTAATGAACATGAGTTTGAGTAAACTCCAGGAGTTGGTGATGGACAGGGAGGCCTGGCGTGTTGCAGTTCATGGGGTCGCAAAGAGTCAGCCATGACTGAGCGCCTGAACTGCACTGAGCTGTGTGTGTGTATACATATATGAACAGTATTTTCTTTCTCTGCACAGCTTGTGATAGACTTGTAGGTTGTTTCCATATCTTTGCTATTGTGAATAATGCTGCAGTTAATACAGGAATGCAGATATCTTTTTGATATCTTGTTTATTTCCTTTGGATATATACCCAGAAGTAGGATTGCTAGATCATATGATTAGCACATTCTAAGGCTTGTATTACTTTGAAAGATCATCTTCAATTTTACAAAAATTTTTTTTTTTTACAAAAAATTTTAAGATAGTCTAGATTGAGTATGTTTCATCATTTCCTTGCTCTTCCTGGACTCATATTTTACTAATACCTTCAAGTTTTACTTTCATAAAAAACTGTTTCTTACCCATCACTAGTATTAGCCTCCTTTCTTTAGATAGATCTCAGAATCAGCATCATTAAATATTTATGAAATCTAGATGCCACTAAATCTGTATTTTTTGTCTTTGTTAAAAATAGGTATGTTAATTAGACCCCATCTATTTGCTGTGTTGCCTTTCTTTCTAAATGTAGAATTGTTAACTGTTGTAATAATTTAAGACAGTTTTGAAGTTACTTTTCTGCAGCGTTAAAAATACAGCTGAAAAGCTTCTGACTTCTTGGAGCTTGCTTTCCGGGCTTAAACACGTAGATGTGGTAGAGTTATTAAGGATATTGAGACAGTTCAGTAAATATTTATTGAATAATAATTGTGTGCAAGTTTTTGTGTCAGATAATCTAGGTTAACAGTGGTAAATAATATGATCCTTATCTTTAATAAGAGTTTTCATTTTATCACATGAGATGGTTAATACATTATTTGAAGCTCTAAAAGTTATGAAGTGCAGATGGGGAGGAAGTTTGGACTGTCTACTAGTAGAAGGTGAGGAAAGGTGAACATATTCCAGTTAAATCTTTTGAGATGGATGAGAATTCTACTCTGTAGTGCAATGAGTCGTGAAATGTACAGTTAATTCATTAACAGATGGGGTTTAGGGGCACCCACTCTCCATGCAGTTGAAAATGCACAGGTGTATATATACCTGGGTATATAAAAATTGAGCAAATCCGGTCAGAGCAGTTCTTCCTGAGGAAACTGACAGAATACTTTATAGAACATTTTCTTCATTATCATCACTAACACTTGGTCAGTACTAACTGTGGACCAGGCTCTCTTCTAGCACTTCGCTTGTATTAGTTCATTTAATCCACATCACAGAGGTATGAGGTAAGTATATCTCCTGTTTTAGTTGGGCATTTATTAGTAGTTACTGTGCCCCTGGCAGTGTGCAAAGTGCTGTACATACAGTGGATTGCTTAATTGTTACGGCAACCTTCATTTCCAAATGAGGAAATGGAGCTCTCTGAAGTTACATGATTTGAGTACACATCCATCTGACTCTATAGCTCACGTGAAGGACTGTATTTTACTGGGTGGGAAGCTGCCTTCTTGTTGAACTCTCACATGAGGTATAAATAGCAATACTCAATTTTGGGGGAATCAGGACTCTTGGTCATCTGTGAAAGCTATGGATCTACTTTGCAGAACAGTGAGCATATGAAAATAGTTTTTACTGCAGTTTTAGGAGAGTTCAAGTATCCTTTGACCCTGGCTAAAGAGCCTTTACTTTGGTAAGATTCCTTGCTCTCGTCTAGACCAACTTTCCCCTTGCAAGGGTGCCATGTTGTACTCTTTTCATGATTCTCAGTATAGGGAAATAGCTCATTTATTAGTTTGTACATTGTGTGTTAAACTGACAGAGACTTTATTAAGATTTTACCCACTTTTCCATCTTGAGGTAACCTTTTTTTTAAAGCATTGGTATATGTTTAGCTCATTTATATCCTTGTTATTAAAAATTCTGGATCCATTTTGCTGCCTATCTTGGTATCTGCTGAGTAATGACATTTATGAAAGTTAAGATTCCTTGTCATTAATATTTAATATGGATTTACTCATTAAATGTTAAACCACATACCTAATTACAATAATATTTAATATATATTCACTGATTTTTCTCCTTCAGAAGGATTAACTTTAAAAATATAAAGCGTGTTCTGTTGTTAAATGTCAGCTAGAAATGGCTTTTGAATTTCTAAAATAAGAAAATAGATATAGTAATCAAGTTCTTTAATGTTGGAGAATTTTGAAAATGTGTTTCTTTAAACTCTGAGATAGTCTCTGTAGGGCCATTTGATAAAGTATTTTATGCCCTATTACTTAAAAAAAAAAAACTGATGGGGCCAATTTAAAATAAAATGAGTCATAGGAAATTGGACTATTTTAAGTAATTGTGTAGTAAATGAAGTTGTAATTATTTTAAGGAAAAAGAAACAAGGAACATTATTATTTCAAGATATGCAATTATTATTGCTGTGAAGTTGGTGGCATGAATAGAGAGGTCATTTTTTACCATATGTTTT
The DNA here is from genome assembly GCF_029407905.1 of Bubalus kerabau. NCBI lineage: Eukaryota > Metazoa > Chordata > Mammalia > Artiodactyla > Bovidae > Bubalus > Bubalus kerabau. The sequence continues at coordinate 185,461,925 of NC_073626.1, forward strand.
GATAGACATGGAAACATTTAACTTATATCATTCCTATTTTAATCTTTTAAAAGCACTCTGCTGTTAGGGTAACCTTACAGGCAAGAGATTGTGAAGGATTAGCGTCTTTGTCTGTTGTGTCATTCTTTGCTTGCTTTATTGCCATATAGAATACAGAATGTTCAAGAGAAGGATGTTTAGTTTCTTTAGCTCTTAACAAGTCCCAACGAACCCTTGGATACGTTGTTCATTCTTAGCATTGTTAAATCAGCCATCGCTTTTTTTTCTTTATTTGTTCAGTATGTTGCAGGAAGAGGGGACCCCTTCCCGGGCCAAAGAGTGGGCTGTTGTCTAACACTTGGAAATGAACTGGGTGAGGAGATACACACGTGATTGTGAATGGGCACCTGAGTGGAGACCAGCAGGGTGCCGGAACCCAGGAGAGCTGCTGTGCCTTGTGGCTTGCAGTCGGTGATGGGATTAGTTTCGGGTTTGCCTCTGGCCAATCATTCTGGCTCAGAGTCCTTCCTGGTGATCCACGCATCACTCAGCCAAGACAGATTTCAGCAAGAAGGATTCTGGGAGGTTGGTAGGACATGTGGACTGCCATCTCCTTTCTCCTTCTGACCTTTTCTGAATTCTTGCAGTTGGTGGTAGCTTGTTAGTTTCACCTTCTTTACTAGGACCTCCTGTTGTAAGAGAACTCATGCAGATCGTCACCGTGGGGTCTGGTTGGAGCGGGCAGCTTTGCTCAGTGGTTCCCTAATGAGCATCTGTTCAGTGACCTTTCTGTCCTTCCTTTGGTCACACAGTGCAGCATGAGGGACCGTGATTCCTCTACCAGGGATCGAACCGTGTTCCCTGCATTGGAAGTGTGGAGTCTTAACCACTGGATTGTCAGGGGAAGTACCTACTTAACCTGTCTTAAAAAAAAAAAAAATCAGAAAAATTAAATAGGAGCATGTTTCAAATATTTATTTAAAAAGTTCTATAGATCAATTAAGAGAGTTTGGTATTGGTGAAAACATGCATAGAAAAGGAAAGAGGTGTAATACTGAAGTGTATGATTAAAGATCATTAGACTCAGATAGTGAGCTGGGCTGGGGGAGAATATTTCAGCTTTCTTTCCAAATATTGGTCAGGCATTGGTCAGTGCTAATTGTTTTTCAGAGGAAGCTGATAAATTATATAACACAAAAAAGTTTGACCCAGACCAAGTTTGGGGTGGATTTTTTTCTTCATGTATTTTATGTGTTGGGCTAAGTTCTGTGGGAGAAAATGTAGTAGAGAGCGTTCACTTACACTGTGGCTGGAAAGACAGAATGTGCTTACAGGAGTTGAACTGTTAAAAGAACTAGAAGAAAGGAATTGTTTACCATTTCAGTGGAAGAGAAGAAAGCCCAAACCAAAAAACAACACTAAACAAGAGCAAACTCCTCAATCTTTGACCGTGTACCAAGGTCTTTGTGCTTTTCTCTTAAGGGATTTCTTTCAAACCCTAACCTGTTCATTCATCAGACTTTGTTTTTGTTTTTTTTGAGCATCTGCTTGTGTGGCATTGTGCAGAGCACAAGGGATACAGTGCTCTCTGCTTTGAAGATGCCTGTAGCCTAGGGGGAAAGTTGAACGTGATCGATCGTTAAAGTGCAAGTGTGATTAATGCTGAATTAGAGGTAGGCAGAGAATGTCTTGCTATTCTTGCAAGCATGGAGCTGCAGCTTGAAACTCAGCCAGGGACACAGGGCAATGAGAAGTTTATCTCAGGAGAGGTGAGATTTGGATTGAGTTTCTAAAGATAAGGAGAAGGTATACAAGTGAAAAAAGGTATGTTTGTGTATTTGGAAAACTACAAAGAAAAAAAGCATCAGAATGTTGGCTCTTGAGCTTTGGAGCCCATCTAAGATTATTAGACAGTGTTAATTACAAGTACTTAACTGGATTCTCCAGTACTCTTGCCTGGAGAATCCCATGGAGGGAGGAACCTGGTAGGCTACAATCCATGGGGTCGCAGAGTCGGACACGACTGAGCGACTTCACTCACTCAGTTACAAGATAGGAAGGAAGGCTCTAGTAGTTAGAGTCATAGCCAACTAACTACATGGCAGCAATTGTAGATGCAGAGAGGGGTACACATTGGGCTTAGTGACATTCCATTATTTTAAAGTATGTTTTTGCATAAAACTTGATATTCATAATGATGAATTTGTATGATCAAGAAAAAAATTCAGATTGTATTTAATGTGCTGAAGATTTCCATCCAGAATAAGAGAAAAATAAATTTTGCTTATTTAAAGAGATTCATTCCTAGCTATCTGGAAAATCTGAAATTGTACAGTAGAAGGAATGACTGACTTTTCCAGGGATTCCGAGAAAGTGAGGTTATATCATAATCTAATATAAACTGTTCATTAAATGTGATGGGAATGCAGGGTAAAGGAAAGAAGAGACTGAGTTGGTTAAGTCAAGAATGTGATTTTTTTACTTGTATTGGAGAAAAAAGCACACTTTAGGGTTAACGATATTTATAAATAATAGTGTTTTCTTTGTACTATCATACTCAGCAATAATGTAGCATAGATGTATATATATATCCAATAGTCTGCCTTCTAATTTATCTTGTAACTTGGTGGACTAAACACACTAAGCAGGTGTAACATGCCAGGTGCTGTGAATATTGGTGAAAACTTGTCAGTGTTGTATTTAGGTCACTGCTTCTTAAAACCTTAGTTGAAACAGCATCACCTGGTGGGGCCCAGCCTGGAGTTTCCAAATCAGTAAGTCTTGGGTGAGGCCTACAAATATGAATTTTCAACAGATAGCCGCATGCTGATGCCACTGGTCCAGGGACAACCCTTTGAGAATCACTGCTTTAGGGTTAGTGCAAGTCCCGAGTGTTCCCCTTTCCTGTTTGTAGGATGGAAATCAAAATAGGAATCCTTTGAATCCAAAACTGTTTGATTTACACTTACATGCCTAATACTAGGATTTTAAATAACAGTTTAAATATTTTTAAACAGTGAAATATTACAATAGCTGCCATTTTGGGAATACTTTTTATATAACAGGCATTGTGATGCATTTTATCTCATTTAGTGTGTTCAAAGAATTTTCACTGAATCTTCAAGATATTCCTTATTTTTCCTTTTACAGAGGAAAAAACTGAATTTAGGTAATTTGACTGTATAATTTCTGTGTGGTGGAGCCAGAATTTAAACCCAGGTCTCCATCTGAAAAACCCATGCTCTTTTTTTCAAAACTTTTTATTTTTGCATTGGGGTATAGCCAGCTAACAATTTTGTGATAGTTTCTGGTGAGCAGCAAAGGGACTCAACCATAAATATACATATATCCATTCTTCCCCAAATTCTCCTCCATCGCTGCCTCAGGGTTCCCTAGGCTATACAGTTGGTCCTTGTAACCCGTGATATTTTAGTAATGCTGTTAGGCCTACTTGTAAAATAACTTTAATCAGTTTACTCTCTGCTTGTGTTACTTGTTTCAGACTTTTTGTCTAGAAAGTGATGGTCTTTGACCCATCCTCAGAATAGAAGCGTATAGCACGTGTTTCATGTTACTTGGTGTACAGAGCAGCTTAATATTGTGACTTTGATAATGAGATTGTATTTATGTTTGTTCCTGGTTCTCATCTTGGATTTAAAAGCAGAATTCAGTTACCTTGTTCAGTTAGACGAATGGTTCATTATCAGTAAATGAAGATCAGGAGAGAGACAGACAGCCCATAAGCAGCACAGTGGGAAACGACCATAAGCCCATAAGCAGCACAGTGGGAAATGACCATAAGCCCATAAGCAGCACAGTGGGAAACGAGTGCTGCCACTACAGTTGTTAAATCTACTGGTCATCTCCCAACTCGCACAGCCATGGCTGGCAGGGAGTTAAGGGCTTTGATAGCAGTGGGACTCGTGAACAAATACAAGCCATCACTTCTCATGTCCGTTTTCAGTGGTTCCTCTTCTGAGAAAAAGGATAGCAAATGGCCTACCAAGTATGTATTTCTTGGAAAATTAAGGAGTTATTTTCACCCTTATGTAGAGTGTTATTTATTACATGTAAAAGTAGTTTAATAAATGATTGGACTCACAGAGAACTTCCCATCACTCTGTTCCTTTCCCCAAGGCGATCATCCCTAACTGCCTAGCATTTTAATATTAAGTCAGGAAAGGACCTTGGAAGCTTAAGACCATTCTCTGAGCTACTATTAGCAATGAACGAAATAAAAATCTACTTACTGTCTTGGCCTGCTCCCTTTATACTACGGTAAGGCAGCACTGGCCACCTGAGTCGTATTCTAAATCAGTTTTTTACTGCTAAATAGCCATATTGCAAATAATGAGATTTGGTAGAATTAATAATATGGTGTAATATTTATATGTAAATGTGTAAATGGCCACTTATGTGCAAGTTCTCTCATAAGTACTCCATAAGTCCTGTCCCTGTCCAAATAATGAGGTAATGAGAGTCACTGTGGTGGTTAGTCTTGGTGGCTGCAGGGCGAGAGGACCGCATGAAGCTTCCTCTGCTACATCACTGGCTTAAGTAGGATTTTATAGGCCAATCTGGAAACCTATCTGCCGAGTTCCAAAAGCAGATTTGCTCACTATAAAATTTACGTGTGCCTGCTAAAAAAATAAAAAAAGAAACTCAGAAGTATAACAGGAAAAGAAGACCCATATCTGGCTACCTAAAGGGCCATTCCACTCACTTTAACATGTTTCTTCCAGTTGTTTTCCTGCATACTTAAGAAAAAAAAACTTCTGAAATCAGTGTACCACAATTTAATATCCCTCTTAAAATTATTGGCAACTTCTCATTAAAAAGTCTTTCTAAATATGTATTTTAGGGATGCAGATACCCATTCCCCAAGGAATTATGTGTGTCTTTTTTTTTTTTTTTTTACTGTTATAAATATGTTTAAACAAGTGACTCATTGCTTTACTTTTTTGCTGGCTAAATAACACCAATTAAGAAAAAAGTCAGAAAATAAAATAAAGAGAATGAAAATCAGCCATTATTTCCCAGAGAAACCTTTACATGCAGAGAGAATTCTTCATATGCTTTTTACCTTTATAGATACATATAAAATATACACAAATAAACTAAGTTGTACACATGTAACTTAAAGGAGATTTTTGTTCATGCTTGCTTGTAAGTTAGATTTTTATCCTAGCATACCATGTATATCATTTCATGTCAAGATGGAATTACACATCATTTATTGGGCTGTGATTTGTGTTTAAATACCAGAACTAATCTTTTGGCTGTGTTGGGAAGAAGGCACTTTTAGGAATGGAGATGTTTAAAATAAGAATATTACTTTTGTACTGTGATTTATATAACTAGTCATTTGTTCATGGACATTTGTGTTATTTCTATATTCTTGCTTTCATGAATAATATAAATAATACTGTGATTAGCACCCTTGCCCTTTTGATCTTTATCTTGCTAATTTCTTCGTGAGTGTAAAATAGCTGATTAACATTTATCCTTCTGTTTAATGAAAACACAGCAGTGGAGTTCATATGATTTTTACAAAGCTAATAATATAGAAGCGTTTATGAAAAGAAAGAACCTATTCTTCACCTCTGTTCTTATCCGTCAGAGGCAGCTGCTTTTAATTCCTCTGGCCTTACCTCTGTTATCTATAATGTAGTTTTTTTTACCGTTGTTTGATTTATCATTATCCATTGACTCTACTTCAATAAGTGGTGTTTCAGTTTCTTTGACAGTCTTTCTTTTTCCGTTGCCTCTCAGTATAGTTAGGTTCTTGGTCCCGTTACAACTAAACACATTTTTAGAACATGCGGTTTGGATACTTGATGAACAAGTCGTACTCTAAAGATGAAGAAGAGCAGTTTTTGTTTTAAAGGAGAATGATAATCCCCATGAATCTTTCTTGTGAGAGTCTCAGGAGTTCCCATGTGGCCTGTAAATAAAACAGATGAAACCTTAGGGAAACTCTTTCTGTATCTAATCCACATATAGAGTTTTAGGTATGTTGTCAAGTCTTGTCTCAAGATTTTATTCATTGCATTGTCCAAACCTGAATTATATTAAGAATAATAAAAATTTGATTCTAAGGAGGATGGGAATCCCTTTTAGAGCCAGTAATCTTTCCTTAAGGAATATATCAGAAGATATAGGAATTTACTTTATTAGGCAGTCAATGTATTAGTCATTCTTTTAGTCAGTGATTCAGTATTGCATTTTAATTTTGTTTTGTTTTGTTGGAGGTTTTGATGGAGGTTTCATGATCTGTTGTTTGTTCTTCTGTACTTTTTGCTAATTTGATTTTGTGGGTGGTATCAACAAAGCCAGATTTAAGTGAATTAAGAGCTTTGTTACCTCATGAATATGCCTCAACTGATAAAATCTCTGATGTTATAACTAAAATGACCTAAAACTTGTTTATTTCATCTTAATTTAATGCTTTTGTATTCCAAGAATAGTTATTGATCTTATACATATGTATAAATGCAAACTCATGATACCCATCATTAAGATAACCCAGCAGCAGCAGCAGATATTGAGTTAAACTGTATATTTTGAAAATAATTTGTTTGTTTTTATAAAGGTCTTCATAAACCTCATGTTTAATTTGTGGGTATAAATATTAGTAGCTTCCAGGTTTTGTGTATCAAGCGCTCTGTTAGGTACTCTCCAAAATGTGTCTATAAACTTGAATTCATCCCTCTTACGATTTCTATTTTACAAGGTAAGAAAGTGGGACTCTTAAGTTATTTGCCCATAGTAACACATCTATTAAATGATAGAGCTGAAGCTAGGTATGGTCATGTGTTCTCCCATTTTATTTTCAGTACCTCAGTTTCTAACATGGAAGAAGGATGCTCAGTCACTAAATAATGTCTGAGTCACTTGTGACCCCGTGGACTGTAGCCCGCCATGCTCCTCTGACCATGGGATTCTCCAGGCAAGAATACTGGAGTGGATTGTTATTTCCTTCTCCAGGGAATTTTCCCAACCCAGGGATAAAACCTGCGTCTCCTGCTTGGCAGGTGGATTCTTCACCACTGAGCCACCAGGGAAGTCAATGGAAGAAGAATAGATAAAAACAAAATGAATAGTAACTAAGATAGAAATTTTGAACAAAGAGTTTGTTATTGGTGTCACCAAGGCAGTGACCTGAAGTTTGTATTAGATGAATAGGATAAAGTGTGTCTAGATCTGCCTTGTCTTTTCCTGCACTTAGACCTGAATCTTTGTAAGTTTCCTGTTGATTCCTTTGGATACTGTGATGTATTGCATGGAGAAACCATAACTTATCTCTGCACCTCTTGATTAAAGTTGTTACTTCTCAAATTGGTCCTTTTACATTGGTTCCCATGTGAAAATCATCTTTCCCATTACTGCCCAGTTTGCTTCCTCAGCTCTAGATTCTGTGTCTGTCTCTCATTTTTGTTGAGACATTTGAATACTGTGTAATTCACCCATTTAAAATGTACAGTTATTGGATCTTGGCATATTCAGAGTTATACAGTCTTCTCCAAAAGCAATTTGGGGACATTTTCATCACCCCCCACAAGAAACCCTGTGTCCTGTATTAGCCCATTACTCCCCAGCACCCCAGCTCTTGTGTGCGTGTGTGTGCTCGGTTGCTTCAGTCGTGTCCGACTCTTGGCAACCCTGTGGACTGTAGCCCGCCAGGCTCCTCTGTCCATGGGATTCTCCAGGCAAGAATACTGGTGTTGGTTGCCATTCCTTTCTCTAGGGGTTCTTCCTGATCCAGGGCTCAAACCCCTGTCTCTTACTTCTCCTGCATTGCAGGCAGATTCTTTATTGTCTGAGCCACCTGGGAAGCCCCATCCCAGGCCTCGACAACTACTGATCTACTCTCTGTCTGTGATAGATTTGCCCGTTCTGAGTATTTCATATAAGACTTACTTCTCTTAGCATAATGTTTTTGTTGCTTAATAGAATCTATTGTATGGATATACGTATAATTATCTTTTCATCAGTTCATCAGTTCAGTTCAGTCGCTCAGTTATGTCTGACTCTTTGCGACCCCATGGACTGCAGCATGCCAGGCTTCCCTGTCCTTTACTGTCTCCCTGAATTTGCTCAGACTCATATCCATTTAGTCGGTGATGCCATCCAACCATCTCATGTTGCCCCCTTTTCCTGCCGTCAATCTTTCCCTGCATCAGGATCTCTTCCAGTGAGTTCTCTTTTTGCGTCAGGTGGCCAGAGAATTGGAGTTTCAACTTCAGCATCAGTCCTTCCAATGAATATTGAAGTTTGATTTCATTTAGGATTGGCTGGTTGGATCTCCTTGCAGTCCAAGTGACTCTGAAGAGTCTTCTCCAGCATCACAATTTGAAAGCATCAATTCTTTGGTGCTCAGCCTTCTTTATGTTCCAACTCTCACATCCATACATGACTACTGGAAATACCTTATCTTTGACTATACAGACCTCTGTCAGCAAAGTGATGTCTTTGCTTTTTTAACACCTGTCTAGGTCTGTCATAGCTTTCCTGCCGGTAAGCAGTCATCTTCTGACTTCATGACTGCAGTCACCGTCCACAGTGATTTTAGAGCCCAGGAAGGGGAAATCTGTCGCTGCTTCCACCTTCTGCCCTTCTGTTTGTCATGAAATCATGGAACTGAATATCATGATCTTAGTTTTTTGAATTTTGAGTTTTAAGCCAGGTTTTTCACTCTCCTTTTTCACCTTCATCAAGAAGTTCTTTACTTTCTCTTTACTTTCTGCCATTTGAGTGGTATCATCTGCATATGTGGGGTTGTTGATATTTGTCCCTGCAATCATGACTCCAGCTTGTGTTTCATCTAATCCTGGCACTTCACATTGATATTCTTTGTATATAAGTTAAATAAGCACAGCCTTGACGTACGCTCCTTTCCCAGTTTTGAATCAGTCTGCGGTTCCATGTCTGATTCTAACTGTTGCTTCTTGACCTCTTTACAGGTTTCTCAGGAGGCAGGTAAGGTGGTCTGATATTCCTATCTCTTTGAGAATTTTCCAGTTTGTTGTGAGCCACACAGTCAAAGGCTTTAGCGTATTCAGTGCAGCAGAAGTAGGTGTTTTTCTGGAATTCTCTTGCTTTTTTTATGATCCAATGGATATTGGCTGTAGATACTTGATTTATTGGCTATTATGAATAAGGAACATGAGTATGTAAATTTTTTTGGTGGACATTCTATCCTCTCTCTTACCCTCACAATATAAATAAGATTATTACATCATCATTTTAAAAATCAGTGGCTACTCTTTGCTGAGAACAGAAGATTAACATATCTTAGCAAAGAAGACGCAGTTTTCCTACAGTCTGGCTATAATCAGACTGCAGTTGCTCCAGCATCACTCCACTTAACTCTCTTTCTCCCAGCCCTTTCTAAAGAGAACCCCTTACCTATTTGTGGAACATGCTTTACTTTCTTACCTCTGTACTTTGAAAATTTCTTTTCAAAATAATATCTCTAATTCTTCATCTGAACCAAAGCGTTTTACTTCTCTGTGTGCAACTCTGATTTCACTAGACCCGACCACAGTTTCAGACCCGTTATGTCTGGTGGTTAATCAGTTTTAAATACAGTAAATTGAAAATACATTAAAAAACAGGATTTATCACGTCTTGTTTCTTTATTTACTGTGATATCCTTTTTATTGGAACTCCTTAAGGACAAGGGCTGTTTCATTTTTATAGCTTAATACAGTGCCTGACAGAGCCTTGATACTCGATCAGTGTTGAGTATGTGTCAGAGGAGTTAAAATTAGCAGTCATATTAAATTGGTTTGTATTATGGCTATCTGCCCTGTCCTTTATATTCTGTTCTGACATCAGCACACCCATTAAAAAAAGACAAAGGAACTACTGTTACATGTCAATTAAAAAAAAAATTAACCAATCTAGAAAAAAATACTTGTTGTGTGCCTCATTCTCTGTGGTACTAAGTCTGTATTGATCCTAGGACTGCTGAAATTAGATTATCTTTCAGTTACCCTTAAGATTGTGAGATTCTGACTTTGGTTTAGTTTTAGTCTGAGACATTACTGATTTGTCCTGTGATAACCTTGTTTATTCTTTAGGGATTCTGAGTAGAGAAATGAGCCACACTGACTCCACTGAGAGGGTGAGCACTGTCTTGATGGTGCTGGTGCTGGTTTAGTCGCCAAGTCTGACTCTTGTGACACCCTTGCCAGGCTCCTCTGCCCATGGAATTCTCGAGGCAAGAATACTGGAGTATGCAACAGTTAACACTGACTAAATAGATCCCTTTGGTTTATAAATTTACAAGGTTTTTCATAATTTTTATTTGCTAGTTTTCATAGTTAGCTTAGAGACCACCTGAAAGTTCGCTATGAACCTACTTCTAAATTTATCCTCCCCAGCCCTGACTCCTCTTCTCAGCTTGGATTCAAATACTGAAATGGCTACTTAGCCATTTGGATGTCTGTTAGGCATATGTTGCTTTTGATTGCCGTTTCCCCTAAGTCTGTTCTCCCTATCTCATAGGACTGCACCCACTTAATATTTCAAGCCATAAACTTAAAAGCCATCATCTGTTTTCGTATAGTTATCCCTTTTAAATATATATTTTAAAAATTATTATATCTTTTATTATTATTTTGTTTTCTTCAGCCACGAAGACAGAGATTTTAGAATCTTACTCACCTAATTTTGTATCCCATGCACCAGTGTGTGACATAAAATTTGTTCTCAGGAAATACATATTAAATAAGTGAATCAGTCAATCCTCATTCCTTTCTGTCCCTTCTTTTCAGTCAAATCAACAGGAATTTTGTTTGCTCTGCCTCTGATATACAACCCATATTGTTCCAACTTCTCTTCATCTTTATTTTTAAAGATGTTTTAAGCTACCAACAGTTTTGGCCTAGTTTATTGTGATAGCTTTTAAACTAATTGTTTCCATTCTTACGTTCTTCTGTTCTTTTCACAAAGCAGCCAAAATGATCTTTGAAAACATTAGATCTGCTCATGGTCCTGATTAAAATTTCCTATAGGTTATTCCACTTATCAAAGTCCTTACCATGCTTAATAAGCCCTTAAGCAGTATTGCCTCTGCTGCCATATCTTTTTGGCTTCGGGATGGGGGGATTACTCCCAACCCCACTTGGAACAGTTGAGTCATTCCCATTGCATGACCTTGTCAAACTTTCAGGGTCTTATACCTGTCATTTTTCTGCCATGTGAGTTCTTTCCCTAGTTTTTATTACTATGTAACAAGTCACCCCAGAATTAACAGCTTAAAATAGCACCCATTCATTATCTCACAGATTAGGTGGGTCTGGGCTGTGAGGGTGCTCTGCTTAGGACCATGCTGAAATTAAAGTGTAAACACAGACTGGAATCTCATGTGAAAAGTGAAAGTGAAAGTCGCTCAGTAGTGTCCGACTCTTTGCTACCCCATGGACTACACAGTCCATGGAATTCTCCAGGCCAGAATACTGGAGTGGGTGGCCTTTCCCTTCTCCAGGGGATCTTCCCCATCCAGGAATTGAACCGGAGTCTGCTGCCTTGCAGGCAGGTTCTTTCCACCCAAGCTGTACCTTCCTTCCCTCCTCCTTTCGTCCTCCTCTCTTTCTCTCTCTCTGTCTCTTTGTCTCACTGTCCCCCCACCCACCCACCCACACACCCACACACACTCTTTCTTGGATTTCTCTTTGTCTCTTCCTCCTTTCTCTTTCTTTCTCTTTTCCCCTCTCTTCCCCCCTCTCTCTCCCTTTCCTTCTCTCCTTCATTTTTTCATTTCATCTACCAGGGCATCATCTCACGTAAGGCTTGGGATTCACTTCCATACTCATTTGGATTATTGGAAGACTTTATTTCCTTGTGGTTGTTGACTTGGGTCCTTGTTTTCTTACTGGCTGCTGGCTAGGAATTGCTCTCAGGTCCTCTCAGTTTACCTTCAGGTCCTTGCTGTGTGGTCCTGTCATTATCTGGAAGGCTTAGTCTTTAAGAACAGCAAGAGAATATCTCTCTGATTCACTGTGTTTTAACGAGCTCAGCTAAAAAGTTCAGACCCAGCCAGTGGAATCTCTGTTGATTAACTTGAAGTCAGCTCTTTAGTTACCTATCACAGGAGTGATATTCCATCATGTTCTCTGGTATATTAAGGGGAAAGACTTATACAGGGTATGTGCACCAGAGACAGGAATATTGAGAGCGGTTTTAGAATTCTGCCTACCACCCTTTGCCCTCTGGCTGGGAAGGATTCGCCCATGGTATCCTCTCTTTGTTACCTTTGATTCCTAGACATGTTTCTGAAGCAGGTGTTTTTTCTTATTTTTATTTCGTTGTTACTGATTTTTGGTAGGTAGTCAACACTGAAAAAGTAGCTGATCTGTTTTTCTTTCACTTGTTTCCGTTGCCAGTTATTAATAAATATGAAAAGAAACAATCCTCAGAATTGAACCCAGTACTTAGAGTCCATGATAGAAGTGTCCATGGTAGCATCTATTTGCATGAGTATTTAAGTATTACTTGAATTATATGAAATTGCCTTTTTAAAACATGTGATAAAAACCTTGAATTTTAGAAATTCCACATGGTTCAACCTAATAAGTGTAGCTAAGAGTAGAGCAAAGAGGAAAGTAATGTACTTTCTTTATCTTTTTCTTGGTTTTTGGGAGGAGTTTGGCAGTAATAATGTCTGGCTTTGAAAAAAATGTCGTGATACTTAGTAAATTTTTCTAGTATTCACTGTAGTGTTCCTTTTTAATTGACTAAATCAGCTTTTATTTCCCAGTATTTGTAATTAAAAATATCTCTAAATATTGGGAAATAAATAATCTGAAGGAAGAAGTAGGATAATATGAAAAACTCACCAGGAGGGGTGGAGAAGCTGCTTGAGATTCTCATAGAGTATTGAAATTAGCCAAGTAAGAAGGCAGTCCAACCAGTCCATCCTAAAGGAAATCAGTCTTGAATATTCATTGGAAGGGCTGATGTTGAAGCTGAAGCTCCACTAGTTTGGCCACCTGATGCAAAGAACTAACTCATTGGAAAAGACCCTGATGCTGGGAAAGATTGAGGGCGGGAGGAGAAGGGGACAACAGAGGATGAGATGGATGGATGGCATCACCGACTCGATGGATGTGAGTTTGAGTAAACTCCGGGAGTTGGTGATGGACAGGGAGGCCTGGCGTGCTGCAGTCCATGGGGTCGCAAAGAGTCGGACACGACTGAGCGACTGAACTGAACTGAACTGAAGAAAAGCTTTGGAATCCTTCCAGTCTACCCCAAATTGAACTTGGTCATTTCCATGTGGGAGTTGCAGCTGTTGAAATGCTTTTAGATGATTTCACTAAGTAAACTTCATCTTGGGATAAAAAATTAAGGGATGACTCTCAGACAAACTATGTATCGTGTTTACCTTTATAGGAATGATTTTTTTTTTTTTTTGCTGAAAACATTATTATTTCTTGATAGGAATTTTTTGCAATTCTTTTGATAAAGATTCAATTATGTTTTTAAGTGCTGTGTTTTTATTGCATATATTGGGCAACATATGCATATATAGATGCAGTAAGTAAAAATATGTTTTATATGTGTGTATATAATGTTTAACAATATATCTATATTCATTCATATCTGTCTAGAATTCAGTCATAAGTCTATATGTGAGTACTTCCTTAAAATAGGAAGTTTATTCTTTGTAGTTTGGCTGATTAGAATATTCTGAATAAACTCATCACAGTGTTACTATTTTCATTTTTCTTTTATTACCTTGTTCCTTGTGTTAGTACATAAAGTGACAGAGATGGAAGAATACCATAGCTGTGTATAAGACATTCAGAGCAAATGGGCACGCATGCTTACTGTATAAAGGAGATAATTTCTCTTTCTGGAGCAAAAGGCAGCATGCTTACTGTCCATTATAAAAGATTCAAGTTTCCTAAGTTCAGGGTTCCTCTCAGGTAATGCAAGTCACCACATGGTATGTGGCCTTGTTTGTGTTATCCTGAACCTTAGGTTCAAAGTGTGGTACAGCGATACTCTGCTGCTGCTGTTGAAAGTAATAAATAGTTCCTCATTTTGTCCAAAGGAAAAAAAAAAAGAAAAGCGTACAAAGTTTATGTTTCAGTGATGATCATGAGGTACGTCTGGAGCCAGGTTCACGCTCTGGCTGCCTGTCCGCCTCATGTATCGATGTGCCTTATGTGGCTAATACAGTGTTTTGGAAGTCAGGAACATTTTATTAAAAATATTTAATTTTAGTTTTTCTTGAAAACTTGGAAGACACTGCATGACTTGTTGGAAATTCTGAATTGTGGCACTGGGCTCCTGCTGAGTGTCCTTCTGTGAGGGGACCGGGCGTTCACTCCGGCTCTCTGTAGACCTCACTCCCTGTTGTCTGCACCTGGCTGGTTTCTTCCCCACATATGTTTCCTGCACAGTATTTCCATTCCTCTTGGGTCAAGAGAATGACTATGTTCAGGAAACTTTACTTTTTAAATAGCTATGATTTAAAATTGTAGTTTATGTGTTATATCTTTTAATTGGCTGGAATATTTTATCCAATCAGGTAATTTAGTGCCGAACAAATCAACTTTCTATTTAATCAACTTTATACTTACTGACTAATCTTTGTTTCCATGGTCTTTATGGTTTAGCTTTACATTTTCAAAAGATTCTTCAAGTTACAATGCTCAGTAAACAATAAATATCATTGATTTTATAGGAAATGGTTTTAGGTAAAACTTTTGAATGAAATTGACTAGCTAGTTGAAATTTTTACTCAGTCAAAATTTTAGAGGTTTTCTTTCTTTTTTCCCTTCATTTATTTTTTGTTTAGACCACACCCTGCAGCATGTGGGATACTAGTTCCCCCTCCAGGGATCTTAACCACTGGACTGCCAGGGAAGTCCTGAGATGTTCTTTTACTTTATTTTCTTTTTATATTCTTTCTACTCTTGTAGAACAGCAATATAATTAATACCACTGTAACTAATACTTTAACCTAGGTCCTAAGTAATTTGCTTGTTTTTGTTTCTAATCTTTTTTAGGGAATTGAAGAGAGTGACGCATGCATGAAAGTGCATAAAACATAAACGTAGAGTTTAACAAATAATTTTAAAGCAAAAACTGTCTCACCTCCCAGGTTTAAAAGAGTAAAACATGATATGGCCTTTTCTGATCTCTACTCCTTCTCTTCTTGATATAGATGCCTTAAAAAAATTTCCTGCTTTTGTTTATGGTGTTGCCATTCATTGATGTATTTCTAAATTCATATAGTCAAATTTTGTTTGTTTTGGAACATTTTTGGAATCATACTCTGTATTCTGTGTTCTTTTTCACTCATTAACATTTGTGGGAGTCATTCAAATTGTGAAATGTTGCTCTAGTTTTTAGTTTGATTTCCATATGGGAAAATATTTCATTACTGATTCATTCTCCTGCTAATGAATGTTCATGTTATCCAGTTTTGGGTAATAAGAAGAGTGCAACTGTGAATATTTTTGTACATGTATCTTGGTGCATGTTTGCCTGTTTTCGCACAAATGTACACCTACAAAGAGCTAGGCTGTGTGGCAGAGCTGCTGTGCCAACAGTGCTATAAGCCATTGTCCTCCCAGAAAAAAGAGAGACAAGAAAAGGCAAAATAAGAGGTAAGCGATAGGGTACATCTGTTTTCAAAGGTACTAGCTAGTGCCAAGTTCTTTCCCAGAGAACTTCTACCAATCTATATTTCCACGAGCATATGAATGAGAATTATGGATCTTCCATATTCTTGCCAGTGCAAAGCTATAATATCCATAAAAAATGAATATTTCTCGGCATATAATCTTTTAAATACAGTGTGCATGCACACACAAACACACTGTCCCTCTCTGCATACCAAGAAATGGTTGATTCAGTTCAGTTCAGTTGCTCAGTCGTGTCCGACTCTTTGCGACCCCATGAATTGCAGCACGCCAGACCTCCCTGTCCATCACCAACTCCTGGAGTTCACTCAGACTCACGTCCATCGAGTCAGTGATGCCATCCAGCCATCTCATACTCTGTCGTCCCCTTCTCCTCCTGCCCCCAATCCCTCCCATCATCAGGGTCTTTTCCAGTGAGTCAGCTCTTCACATGAGGTGGCCACAGTATTGGAGTTTCAGCTTCAACATCAGTCCGTCCAGGGAACACCCAGGACTGATCTCCTTCAGAATGGACTGGTTGGATATTCTTGCAGTCCAAGGGACTCTCAAGAGTCTTCTCCAACACCACAGTTCAAAAGCATCAATTCTTTGGCGCTCAGCTTTCTTCACAGTCCAACTCTCACGTCCATACATGACCACAGGAAAAACCATAGCCTGGACTAGACGGACCTTTGTTGGCAAAGTGATATCTCTGCTTTTCAATATACTGTCTAGGTTGGTCATAACTTTCCTTCCAAGGAGTAAGCGTTTTTTAATTTCATGGCTGCAGTCACCATCTGCAGTGGTTTTGGAGCCCAGAAAAATAAAGTCTGACACTGTTTCCACTGTTTCCCCATCTATTTCCCATGAAGTGATGGGACCAGATGCCATGATCTTCGTTTTCTGAATGTTGAGCTTTAAGCCAACTTTTTCACTCTCCTCTTTCACTTTCATCAAGAGGCTCTTTAGTTTTTCTTCACTTTCTGCCATAAGGGTGGTGTCATCTGCATATCTGAGCAAGCTGGTAGGTAGAGTTGTTCACAAATCCCAGAGTAGTCACTCAGAAAGCTGAGTCGGACATGACTGAGCGACTGAACTGAACTGATATATATATTTATATATGCACACGTATTTACACATAAATACACATATAGAAATATGTGTATGTATATTTAGATGTGCTTTTTTAGAAACAAAAATGCGATTATGCTGTATAAGTAACTTTTTTTGGTCAGATTTATTGAGGTATCATTTATTTAAGGTAAAATTCACCTTATTTCAGTTCTATGTATACTTCCATTGGTTTTGACAGGTACAAAGAGATATGTAATCTGTATACAGTCATGATCTGAAACAAGTTATGTCACTCCCTAGAATCTCCTTGTGCCCTTTTTGTAGTTATTATTTGCTCTTGTAGTCATTTATTGATATTTCCTTTTTGTTCCTTTTACAAAATATCAAATAAATGGCACCCTATAGGATGTTGTTTCTAGTCTGGCTTTTTTTGTTTATTTTTTTCCTTTAAAATCTTCAGTTTTAAGTATGCTTTGAGAGTCTTTTATCAAGTGGATAAAAATATTCATTTCTCTTTTTTATATTAATTTCATTTTTTCAATTTTGAAATTTTAAGCCTTTAGTCTTATTTTATTTTTATTTTAATATAATTTGTGAGAGAATTTCATTTTTAAAAAAAAAGCTACTTTTGCAATATTTATTAATACTGAGTTGCTAATACTCTCACTAAATACTGATTTCTTCACAGGTAACACAAGTAGCAAGACAACCGGGACCCCCGACCCCTTCCCCTTACTCAGCACATGAGATAAACAAGGGGCATCCAAATCTTGCGGCAACGCCCCCGGGACATGCATCGTCCCCTGGACTCTCTCAAGTAAGAGAAACCTAAATTTCCTAAAATAAATTTCCATGTAAAAGCCGAATTCTTCTCAAGCAAACTTTTAAACAAACATACAGCATTAGTTGAAGAGAAATTTCAGTTTTATCTTATTTCTGTTTTGTCTTACTACATTTTTTAGACACACCTCCCATAATGGTGGCTAGTAACAGTTTTACACATTTCATTTCTGGAGTCATTCAGAATAAACTGTCAGTGATAATTAGGTTTTGTTTGTTTGTTTGTTTGTTTTGGAAATTAGAATATAATTCTAAAGTTCTTTAAAAATCCCATAAAGCATTTGTTTGCATTTCAGTGTGTAATCTGATCGTCTTGCTTCTTCTCACTTTTTGGTGGATTGTTGGTGGTTATTTTCTACTTTTGTAAAAGATATGATGCCTTTTCCTCTTAGTAATTTTTGTTGGTGTGATTTTGTAAATAGATTATTAAAGTTGCTAGGCTTAAAATTTTGTTGAACTGTTAAAGAGTAGTGAACTCCTTAGCTTATTTCCAGTTACCAGGCACAGGAGACACTGATACACTCTTTTAATGTGTCCCTGTGGAATCCCTGCATATTAAGCCCTTTCCCAAGAGCTCTTTCAGCTTGTACCAACTCACCATTACATGTTTATTTATCTTCCTTGTGGGTAACAATGGTATAGAATTAAGATATCTCTTATTGGAATTTAGACATAGTCAAGCCAGTAACTTTGAATCATGCTATTTGAGATTATTAATATTTATAGCTTACTACCATTCCTTTTAATAATGAAAATTAATTTTGTAACTTGTTTCAATTTGGGCCTTTATCTTTTATGCCTTTGAAGAGCTTGAATAATAAGAGGAAGAATTACTAATAATAGTGCTAAAGGCTGGCGATTATAAGCTAAGGGTTGATGAACGATAGTTTAAACTATAGAATGTTTGGAGAAAGAATGTACAGTATGCCAAACCATAATTGAAATTGCACCATTCATGCTCAGATGGTAAAGAATCTGCCTGCAGTGCAGGAGACCTGGGTTCAATCCCTGGGTTGGGAGGATCCCTAGGAGAAAGGCAATGGCTGTCTCCTCCAGTATTCTTGCCTGAAGAATCCCATGGAGAGAGGAACCTGGTGGGCTGTAGTCCATGGGGTTCCAGAGAGGCACGACAGAGCGACTAACACAACTGCTACCACTACTGCTATACTTAAACTCAGTCTAAATCATTCCTGTTTAATTTTGAGCTTTAAAAGTAAAGCATGTCAAAGTGAATTCTAAATCGTTCAAGATGTTTCCAATGTTGGTTTTCATGGTATGGAAGAGAGCCACCCAAGCTATTAATACGTGTGTTGGTATGTGTCTCAGGAGCAAAGAAACACTGTGTAGTAGTTTGAGTAGGGAAAGTTTTGTATAAAGGATGATTAAGTGTAATAGGGGATTGGAGTAATGAGAGAGAACCTTAAAGGATGCAAAAATAACAAGTGTATAGAGTAGCTGCTTTTCCTGGGGCTAGGTTAGCGTTCCCCTGAAAATTCTTCTTCACCCTGTTGCCAGAGAGTGCATGGCTATGGTAAACCTAATAGTAGAGAATACACGGTGTCAGTAATGTCGTACAAGTGGAACGTGCTGGAAAGCTGTCTATGGAATGTTGAGGAAAGCCTACATCTCTAGCGCCAGTTCCTTTAGCCAAGAGCTGCTGTGGAGCTCGATGAATTGAGGCTCCGTAAGCAACTCTGCTTGCCACGGACACTTCAGATGTGGTAGAGAAGTTTACGTTGCAGCCTGAACTTACTGCAGAGGCTCCTTTGTTTCTTTTCCTCAATCAAAGTTGGAAACCTCCCAGATCACTTTGAAGGTTCGTTGAGGTGTCTCACACTCAAATGTAATTTATGTTCTCTCCAAAATCTGGGGAAAAAAAAAAAAAAAGGCCTTTGTAACCGTACGCCTCTCTTTTTTCATGCTGGTGCTAGGTAGGAGACTGCTCTCCACCTCCCCCCCCCCCCCCCACCTTGGGCTGAGATCCGCATGATGTGGTTCTCTGAATGGTAGAGAAGTTGTTGTGGTACTGCATCAGTGGAACTTACTAGAAATCTGCTCTCTGGAATGTGCCAGAATTCTGCCTTCTAAGGCACTGAGGGGAAACTCTGCACAGGGCAGTTTCTTAGTGGAGGCACTCTGCTGCAAAGCAGCCTGAGCGGGTACCCAGGGTAGCTGTCAGCCACTGGCCCTGCTGGCTGCTGCATCCTGGGAGGAGTGGGAAGCAAAACCCTTCCCTCTTGCAGTGTCTTTACCGTGTCCTTTACTGAGAAACATTTACATTGTGCCAGATCCATTTTCACTGTCCTGGCAAACAAGTTGAATTTTGAGCTGAATGGCAAGCAGTCAGTAACTGGCATGTAAGCAGAATAGCTTAGTCTTCTATTTCAAATTCTTACTGTTCCCAGTTGTGACTTGACCTCAGCAGTTTGCCCGAAGTGCTTAAGTGTTCTGAAAGAGGGTGGCTTGCAGATGCACAGTTTGCATTTAAGGAAGGATGATCTAGCAGTGGTCTCAGTTGTCGAGCCCACCAGTGCCTTTCTGTATGCCATTTTATTAGTTGCTTTTAGAAGTCAGAGTGCGTAAATCCCAAGAAGAAGGGTCACCAGATGTTACCTTGCTTTTCCTTTGTGGTCTGTTTTGTTATCATCATTCTTCCTGATTTGATGGATGAACCCAGTACATCGCATCTCATTCACTACCTGCTTTTATATGTGCCTTTCAGACAGGGGAGGCAGCCTTGTAATGGATTTATTTGTCTCCTAACAGTGTCTTAATGCCTGCTGATAGAGTTGAGGAAATCTTTCTAAATTGACATACCTGGAAAATTGGGGTGTTTTGTGGGAAACTCAGTCTCCTTAGGTTTTAATAGTTAACATGTTTGTGGATCATGATGGAAAGTAGAGCCTTCAAAATAGTGGGGAAAATTTTACAGGCTGAGAGTCAAATAGACTCCAGGTTCTGGGACTTGATCTGTCAGTTTCTGGTTATATGATGTTGGGTGAATTGTTTAGTATCTCTAGAACTTGGTTTCTTCATTGCTATATAGGGGAGAATTAGAATTCTGCTGCTCTTCAAGAGGGTTTTTACCAAGATTATATAAAATCTTGCATCAGAAGAGTACACATGTATGCTTTCAATAAGTGACACTTGGTATTTTTGTGCATTTCCAACTTGATTCTTTTCAGGATGTGTGTGTGTGTATGTGTGCGCGTGCGTACACATGTGTCTTAACTCACCTAATTTGGCTACTGTTCTGGTATTAGTGTGAAATTTAGAAGCTCTCTCTAGGAGTTTGAGATGTCTTTCCAGGTCTTTGCTTATCCCTTCCAGGGTAAAAGTACAGGCCAGGCTTGGTCATTTTCTGTTGGAAATAGTGTGGTTTATTCTTATACACAAAACTATTAATGTTCGATCTCAAATCAACTGCAGAAAAGATTAAAGAAGCTTCTTTAACCACATGCCCTATTAGAAGTGACAGTCTCCTGTTCTTCTGTGAGTCAGGTCTTTTTGTCCCAAGTAGCAACCTGTGTCTGTGACTCAATGTTTGGCCTGAATGAATTGATCATGCTTTGAGTGAAAACAGCTAAGCTGAAGAAAAGTGAATTTCATACCTTTGAAACATAAAAGGAGGGACATGGTAGAAAATTGCTCCCAGTCTCTTCCTTCCATTGTTAGTGACGGCCTATTTAACCTGCTTCTTTTTTTCAGGATAGCATTTTATATGTGTGTGTGCAAGTACATACACTTGTGCATTTACCAAGTTTTAAGACTTTATGTGCATTTTCCTTTGTTATGTGACTTCTAATGTTCCCTCAGGAGATTTCGTTTAATGAAAATCAGAAACCTTTGACTATTAGAGATTATTATATAATAATATATAATATATATTAGACAATATATCTAATTAGATACATATATAGATACATAGATATAGAGATATCTATGTATCTATCTATCGATATATCCATATATAGATAGATATCTATAGGGACTATAATATATATCTGATTAGACATTCTATCTAATTTATCTATAATAATATATTAGAGATTATTATAATTATTATGTATATAATTATTGACTATTAGAGAACTATTATAGTTCAAAAGAAATTGTCCAACTGTGGAAAATTATCAGACACAGAGTCTTTTTAGGTGTGGATTCTTTTCAGTCACCTTGAAATTGCAGTACTTGAACAGTCTCTAAACTGAGAATGTCCTTACTGTGGGAATAATGTTGGAATTTAACAGTATCTTCTTAGGCAGATTTCAGAGTTAGTAAAGAAATGCATTCTCCTGGGAGTCAGGAGCCCTGTGTTAGACAATTGTCCCAGCCTTGACAATACTATTTCAGAGTTCAACTATTGGAAGTTCCTGTTAATGCTTAGTTTTCCTCTTTGTAAATAGGAGGCTTATATTAAATGAGATCTGAATTCCCTTTACAATCTCCATGCTTTCGGGAAAGTACTTCAGAGTACCCAGTTCTTAATATGAAAAAATTTGAGTTCTGTATTTTAGAATTAAAATTAGGCAGATTTGCGTTCTGTTTCGCTTTGTGTCTTTTAAAAAAGATCAGAAGTTTGATAGTTGAATATTTTAAAATTAGTTCAGCAAAACAAAAATGTTTCATACTTGTTGCTGGATTGTTGGTACACATTTGTTTTAACTTGGTTAATTTTCACATAATGGAGCTAAATTACAAAGTCAGGAGCCCAAATGGCACTGATTATCAGGTTCAATGACTAGTCCTTTTCTTGGTGTCACTGTCTAAGTTCTTAAGCTATGCTCACAGTAATCACTGAGAAGACATGCTCAGAATAATGCAGAGAAGTGGAGTGGTACATGTTTCCCACCTCCTGTTCCTAGAAATTTCATTCGGTTCCTCTCTTTTTTGGGAGACCAACTTGATCATGCTGTGGACTGAGATGGTGATGGTATGTGATCCACTGATTAGATTCTTTATTGTCTCTGGAAATACTGAGCAAAGAAAGGACTTCTCCACTGAGGAGTAGTGATTGATCATGATACTTATTTTAACTTTACTGTTTTTATTCATACTATTTTTATTGTTACAGAACAATGTGATTAAATGACTTATAGTTACTATAATCATTTTTCTTTATCCAACTTATAGACTTCCTTTTTCTTTCAGGAATCTAAGGAAAAATACTCAGCATTACCTCATAGTTGTTGACTGACGAGTTGTTTCAGACTTTGCAAATTGCTTTTTCTTTCTTTTTAAGCTAAACAGTAATTTTATTTACTGCAAACAAGTTTTTATGTTTTTTGTGATTTTTTTAAAAAATGTCTTTGATGAATATGACAAATTCTGAGTTTGATGACTCGGACAATCAGCCTTGCTTAAAGCAGGATAAGTAGAGGAAGCCTTGAAAATCTTTTTCACATTTCATTGTTGAAATAGATGCATGTTGACTTTCTTTTAAAAAAAAAAAAAAAAGTGAAACAAAATTTCTTGTTTTTTCTACTTGCCTTCTCCCCCATGGAGCATACTACAGCTATCTAAAGCAGCCTTTGACATCAGTGGTGTTTGGAAGCTGCATTTGTGGCACAGGCTCTAGAAACTGCAGTGTAGACTGCATTTAGTTGACTCTGTTGCCAAAATCCTCTGTTTCTTTTGTTTGTTTTTTAGTTGATAATATATGTACTTACTTAAAAATTTGTACTTTACTGAAAATTCACCAGCACATACTGTCATTAAATAGTTTAAAATTAATATGCCTGTACAAGTGTCATTAGTATAAAAGTAAGTTATAAAGTTTTATAAAATATCTAATTATTTATACCTGTGGTTTCATCTCAAATAACGCTACATAATTGTGGTAAGCCCTTTCCTCTAATTGTTGAGATTTATCTTAATGTAGTCATATTTGATAAAAAATTTTAGCTCTTTTGTCTTTTTTCTTCATTAACAAAAGCAGTTGGAACCATATTTATAAAGTAGGACTTTACCAGCTGTTTTCTAAATTTCATCCTTTATGCAATCTTAATAGCTTCCCATGCCTACGGGTTTGTTTGATTATGCTTTTCTTTATGTTCCATGTAACTAGAGAAAAGACTAAAATCTGTATTTTGAAATATCTAAGTATAAAGAGTAAAAGTTTTAAAAGTGAGTGCTACATTAATTCAGCACTGCTTTAGAAAATTGATGAATTTTGTAAGAACCATTGAGGATGAACTGAGTGATTTTACAAGCATTCCTTTCATCGTCTTTGTTGTAGGCTCAGTTTTTTGTTGATGTTTATTTTCATCTCAATTTTGTGAAGGGAAAAAGGTTTAGGATTTTATCTCTTTCACATTTAAGGAGTCACTTTATCTGGACACATTCTGGAAGGCACTTCTTGATATCTCTCGCTGCCACTAAACTGTGTTAATAGGTAGTGCAAAATCTCTTCAGGAGTTTTCTTTGTAGATTTACCTTGTTACTTCACTTACTTCCCTTAGTTTAAGAAGAGAAACTCACTTCTGTGCCACCGATCTGATTTTTTACATAGCTGTGACATTATTTTTAAGTTTTTTATGGTTTTGAAAATTGTAACTTCAGTTCACCTATAGAAGTTAGCGTGTGCCAGTAAATCGGGGGATAGCAAATAGAATAGTTTTAAAGAGAATCAGGAAATGGAATATTCTGACTATTCACTTCAGAGTGCTTGTGATTTTTCCTGCGAAAATTTATTTTCCATTTGTCTTGGTTAATTAGCTCATGCTATTGAAACAAAATACCATAGACTTGGTGGCTTGAACAACAGACATTTCTCACATCTCTGGATGCTAGGAAGTCCAAGGTCAAGGTACTGCCTGACTTTTGGGTCCTGATGGGAACCTCCTACTTGGATTGCAGAAGGCCACCTTGCTTCCTCACATGGCGGTGAGAGAAGAGCAAGCTCTCTGGTATCTCTTACAAAGACACTGCTCCCATCATGAGGGGCCCCATGACTTCATCTAAATCTGATTGTCTCCTGCAGACCACTTCTCCAAATACCATCATACTCCTAGGGGATTAGGGCTTCAATGTATGAATTTTTTTGCAGGTAAGGGAGGGAGGCACCTTCATTCATAGCACCATTTATGTAATTGAGAGAGCTGTGGGAGAAGCAGGCTGATAGGACTATTGGGAGAAAGATCAGCAGAGGGGTAGGTACCATAGACATGTAGAATATTGTTCCAAGTTTAATCTGTCATGTAAGCATATGTTCTTAACCAGATTAATTGGGGAGGGTTAATTTGCATGAAAGTGGGAGAAGGTTTCTCAGGTAAAGAATCTGCCTGCCAAGTAGGAGACACAAGTTCGATCCCTGGGTTGGGAAGATCCCCTGGAATAAGGAATGGCAACCCACTTCAGTATTCCTGCCTGGAAAACCCAGTGGCCAGAGGAGCTTGGCGGGCTACAGTCCACGTGATCACAAAGAGTCAGACGTGCCTGAACATCTATAACAGACTTTATTTATTTTTCAGTTCAGTTCAGTTCAGTTCAGTTGCTCAGTCATGTCCAACTCTTTGCAACCCCATGAACTGCAGCACGCTAGGCCTCCCTGTCCATCACTAACTCCTGGAGTCCACCCATACCCATGTCCATCGAGTCAGTGATGCCATCCAACCATCTCATCCTCTGTGGTCCCCTTCTCCTCCTGCCCTCAATCTTTCTCAGCATCAGGGTCTTTTCCAATGAGTCAGCTCTTCCATCAGGTGGCCAAAGTACTGGAGTTTCAGCTTCAACATCAGTCCTTCCAGTGAATACCCAGGACTGGTCTCCTTTAGGATGGACTGGTTGGATCTCCTTGCAGTCCAAGGGACTCTCAAGAGTCTTCTCCAACACCACAGTTCAAAAGCATCAATTCTTTGGCGCTCAGCTTTCTTTATAGTCCAACTTTCACATCCATAGATGACCACTGGAGAAACTATAGCCTTTTCTAGATGGACCTTTGTTGGCAAAGTAATGTTTCTGCTTTTTAATATGCTGTCTAAGTTGGTCATAACTTTCCTTCCAAGGATTAAGTGTCTTTTAATTTCATGGCTGCAATCACCACCTGCAGTGATTTTGGAGCCCAGAAAAATAAAGTCAGCCTCTGTTTCCACTGTTTCCCCATCTATTTGCCATGAAGTGATGGGACCACATGCCATGATCTTCGTTTTCTGAATGTTGAGCTTTAAGCCAACTTTTTCACTCTCCTCTTTCACTTTCATCAAGAGGCTTTTTAGTTCCTCCTCACTTTCTGCCGTAAGGGTGGTGTCATCTGCATATATGAGGTTATTGATATTTCTCCTGGCAATCTTGATTCCAGCTTGTGCTTCCTCCAGCCCAGTGTTTCTCATGATGTACTCTGCAATCAAATGAGAAAGTTTACTTGAAATATAAGAAAGGTAGGCTCTTGGCAATGCCCTGGTGGTCCAGCAGTTTCACCGCACTTTCACTGTATAGGGCTCAGGTTCAATGCCCGGTCAGGGACCTGCTGCTGCTGCTGCTGCTAAGTCGCTTCAGTCGTGTCCGACTCTGTGTGACCCCATAGACGGCAGCCCACCGGGCTCCCCTGTCCCTGGGATTCTCCAGGCAAGAAGACACTGGAGTGGGTTGCCATTTCCTTCTCCAATGCATGGAAGTGAAAAGTGAAAGTGAAGTCATGTCTGATTCCTAGCGACCCCATGGATTGCAGCCCACCAGGCTCTCCCATCCATGGGATTTTCCAGGCAAGATTACTGGAGTGGGGTGCCATTGCCTTCTCCGGTCAGGGACCTGAGAGTCCAGCAAACCTCACAGCGTGACCAAAAGAAAAAAGCTAGAATCTTTATAGAACTGAGAGTCTTGGTTATCAGTGACTCAGTCAGTGAGTCACTGGATATCAGTCACTGGATATCAGTGACTCAATGAAAAGCAGGCAGCACACACATCATGTGGCTTCATGGTAATTACCAATTTTTCAAAGAAGAGTTAAGGGGAGTTTAAGTTATATTTAAAACAAGTAGAGTCAGTTAACTATAAACAATGCAGATTATACATTAATTGTTACTAGGATAAAATGTTAAAATTTATAATGCTAAACTAGCAACCTTTTTTCCTTAATGCATATATTTATTTACTGTTCTTCCCCCCCCCCCAAATTTCCAGTGATGCTTATAATTAACAGGAAGAGCTAGATCTGATTTTACATTTTTCAATGGTTAATGAATTCTCTTTTTTTCCTCTCTAAGGAATGATAAACTCTCAAGCCATCTGAATTCTTCTGCTCTTGTATGGTCTTTTTACTGTCTGACAAATACTTTGTTCCATAGATACTTAAGTAGGTGATATGTAGAAAAAGTTATGTTGCCAATATTTTGTTGTATTTCATGGCAAAATAAATCTGTTTTTCAGTTCCCTGTCAGTGATACTTCATTTTCAGGTACTGCATTGTATTATTCAAGCCTCTGTTTACTACTTTAGATTTTATTAGTCTTCATCACCATTAAAATTGCTCATCTTTCACAGTTCAGCTCCAGAATTTTGACCTGCCTATTTAGTATGGTTGAGAACACGATTGTCTAGTTAGCTTAGCAGTTAAAGCAGTTAGCAGCAGTTAAAGTATTGTCAGAAAAAAAGAAATCATTCTATCCAGTTCAAATACAGGGGGACTTAATACATGAATTTGTTAAACTAGCTGATTGATTCTCAGAGGGACACTGAAGTAGTCCAGAGATTAGTAACTGTAAGAAGCACCTACCGTTCTTAGAGCCGAGGGAATGAAAGAGGCGAGATAGTGGTGAGTGAGAACCGAGGCGCTTAGAGGAGAAGTTCTTTAGGAAACTGTTGCTCAGGCTTGTGAGAAGGACGTTTCGCTGTGCGTTGGTCATCAGCAGTTCAGTAGGTGAGAGGGGAGGCTAGTGCTGTGATGGTGAGGTGTGCGTGCATGTTTGCTGCTGGATCTCTAAGTGGCTTTCAGAGACTCGAGATCTGAATGGAGCTGGTGTCTGGAGCCGTCCTGACAGGAGGTCAAAGCACCCTCCTACTTACAGCCTAGATTAGAGCTGACAGACAGCAGGTAAGTAAAGGGCACAAATAAATGGTAAAAGGATATATGTGTGTGTGCTCAGTCATATCTGACTCTTTGTTACCCGATGGGCTACAGTCCACCGGGCCTCCCCTGTCCATGGGATTTCCTAGGCAAGAATACTGGAGTGGTTTGCCATTTCCTCCTCCGGGGAAAGTCTTCCCAACCCAGGGATTGAACTCTCATCCCTTGTGTCTCAATTGGCAGGTGGGTTCTTCACCACTGTGCCACCTGGAAAGCCCAAAAGGACGTTTAGTTACCTTAGTAATAACGAATAAAATGGGACCGTAAATCCCACAAATTTAACAAAAAGTAGGAAAGGAGATATTACAAAGTAAATACGGGGCTTCCCTGGTCACTCAGTTGTAAAGAATCTCCCTGCTGATGCAAGAAACATGGGTTCTATCCCTGATCTGGGAAGATCCCACATGCTGCGGAGCAACTAAGCCCTTAGACCACAACTCCTTAGCCTGTGCTCTAGAGCCCAGGAGCCACAGCTGCTGAAACCTGTGCGCTCTAGAGCCTGTGTTTGCAACGAGAGAAGCCACTGCAGTGAGAAGCCCGCTGACTACATACAGCTGGAGTAGCCCCCATTCACCATAGCTGGAGAGAAGCCTGTGCAGCCCCCAAAACCCAGTCCAGCCAAAAAATAAATAAAAAAAAAGAAACAAAGTAAATGTTATAAAATACCATCTTTTATAGCTAATAATGACATTAAATTCCTTTATTAAATATTCACTCAATTTGTCAAAAACTGGAATCTAGGAATATGCATTTGAACATGACACAAAAAGATTAAAAACCAAAGCAGGAAAGCATTTAAAGGAAAATGCTGGTAAGAAAGCAGGTATACGCAACCTTTAGAAATCAACATACAGTTTAAAGCAAAAAGCTGTATGGGTGAGAAATAATTCCAACAATAAGTAATTTCTAGAGGATGTAATATTATAAACTCTTAGGTAATTAATTGGTTTAGAATATATATAAAGCAAATTTTAAAAAATGGAAGTGGTCAAATTCGGCAGTGTGGGAGATTGAAATCTCAGAGAAATGGACAGGTCAGTTAGTAATCGTATAGGTTAAGGCTTGGCAGACTATGACGCAAGGGCCAAATGTGGACCCTCCCGTGGTTTTGGTAGGTAAAGTTTTACAAGAATACGTCCACACTAATTTCATTGTGAATTCTGCTTTCGTGCTGCAGTTGCAGAGTTGAATAGCTGCCAGAGATTGTATGCCTTACAGAGCCTAAAATATTTTCTATTCGGACCTCAACAGGGATACATTTGCCAGCTTGTGATAGATGAGTGAACTGGAAAGACCAGATAATAAATATTTTGGAGTCATATTATCTTTTGCTGCTGCTGCTGGTTTTTCTTCTTTTTCAGTCCTTTAAATAGGTTAAAAAACCTTTTCATAGGTGGCCCTACAAAAACAAATGCTACGGGTCATTTTTTGCCAATCCCTGATACAGATAAATGACACAGATAGTAAACTTGTTTTTATATAAATGTGTATTAGCTCAAGAATGTGTGTGTATATAAACATATATTTTGATTATATGTACAAAAGAGAAATTTTGTATACAAAAAACCAGGGTAAAAATAATTGAGGATATCAGTGGTTTCAGTATCATAATTATCAAACCTTAAAAATATAGAGAGGATGTTTTACCGATTCAAGTTAGCTAAACTATTAAAAAGGCTATGGATAATTTGATTGAAATAATAAATTTATAAATATATAATTTAATTTACATTTTTTCTCATTCTATTAAGACTGCCATTTTTCTGCATCTTCTCAAGGAGAATTTATAAAATCTAATGATATGCTAGGTTACAGAGAAAAATGTTAAATTCCAATTGTATTTATATTATTTTCTAAATATACTTGTGTAGAATTTAGAGCTTAATAACAAAAGAAAAACAAAATCTAAATTATGTTTAATTTGAAACTTTACAGAGCATAATTGCTGTTTTTAAAAAGCCTTATCAGAATTATAACTTACTTTAGTTAGAATATAATTTAATTAGACAAGGGGTTGGCTAGCATTATTTATTTAAAACCTAATTTTGTATCTTTCATAATCTTAAGCATAATGTAGGAGAAAAAAATAAAATTTGGTTATTTGGAAATTTAAAAAACTTTTGACTTGATAAAATCAAAATATAAACATTATCTTTAGAAATGAATGAAAAATAGCACTTTGTATCAGAATTTGTGTGATGTACGTAAAGTGTTACTTAAACATGTAGCCTTAAGGGCATATATTAGAAGATAAGAAAAGTTGATAAATTCAGTGATTTGAATGGAAAAGTATATTGATGAAAAATTAGTCAGTCAGTCTAAGAAAGATATAGAAAAATTTATTTGAGCTAAATTTCAGAATTATAACCCAGGAATAGCATCCCAGAAGGCTCTGAGAATGGTTCCACCCATGGAGTCAAGTGAAAGTCAAATTGAAAGTGGAAGTGTTAGTCACTCAGTTGTGTCCGACTCTTTGTGACCCCGTGGACTATAGCCTACCAGGTTCCTCTGTCCATGGAAGAATACTGGAGTGAGTTGCCATTTCCTTCTCCAGGGGATCTTCCCCACCCAGGGATCGAACCTGGGTCTCCCACATTGCAGGCAGACTCTTTACCAACTGAGCCACCAGGCCACCAGGAAGTCAAGGCACAGTTATATATGTTTTTTGAGACAGGGCTGTACATCAAATGACCTTTCACTGACAGTTTAAATAATTCACATCATCATTGACCGCTTACAAAATCATCAGGGAATGCTGTGTCTTAAGGAGTTGTCTTGTTGATGCTAAGAGAATGTTGCTCTTTATGGCTGAGCTGGTATTACTGCTGATAGGGGAGGTTTGGTGGTGTATAATGCAGGTATACAATGCACAGAGAGGGGGAGAGGAGGCCATAGGGCAGAGGAGATGTTTTTGTTTAAGTTTCTCCTGTCTTGCCATTAAAAAAAAAGACTTTATTTCAGAGCTGTTATGCTGTAATTTAAGGACTGTAGGTTTTATTTTCATACATAGTTTATGTCTTCTATTGTTGATTGTAAACAGTAGCTATACATTGCCACACTGCTTTGTCTGTTTTCATACCAGGAGTCAAGAGTTTTGTATGTAGTAATTGACTGTCCTTTAAATGGCCAACTCATGTCTGCTGTCATTCAGAATACGCTTTTTTTGATGATAGCAAACTTGATTATTGTGTCAGAAAGAAAATTCATGAGTATGTGTGTGTAAAACATTTACATGCTGTTAGTGATTAGTGATGCTGAGCATCTTTTCATGTACTTACCATTTGTTTATATTCTCTGGAGAAAACGTCAGAATCCTTTGCCCATTTTTTAGTTGGATTTTTGTGTAGGGGAGTCACGCTGGATCTCAGTTCCTTATCAGATATATGATTTGCACTATTTTCTCTCATCAGTTGCCTTTTCACTCTGTTGTTAGTGTCCTTTGCACGAAAGTTTCTAAATTTGAGGAAATCTGATTTACTCGTTTATTTCTCTCGTCTGTGTCTTTGATGACGTATCCAAAAAACCATCAGCAAGTCAGCAGTTACTTCTTTACACTAAATGCAGTGTAGGCTAACTATTGCTTTTCTTTTTAACTTTAAAAATTTTACACATATGGAGATTTTCTCCTTTTAGAAAACAGTAGCAAGTCTAGAGAAAAATGTATTGAGTTATCACAAGGACAGGCATATTGGAAAGAACGATGGAAATGGTTATTAGTATGTGACCAACAGCTGCCAATAAAAACCCTGTAGGAGTGAGAAAAATCACTGAAAGTCCAGCTGCCCTGTTAAAAAAGACACTGAAAAATTCCAAGGACTGTTAAGGGTTCAAAGAGTGTATCAGGGTTCACTTTGGGAGTTAGAGAAGTTGAATACAGAAGTGATGACTCAGAAGCCAGCTGGCTTATTTACATAACCATTTGGCAACATTTAAGAAGGGAGGGAAGTAGCAAAGGGACTGGAGGCTGGCCAACAGGCAAAGAAAATAAGTATCAAGGACCTAGAAGACATTATTCTACCATCTCCTCTTGGATTCTGAGCGATTGCTTCTTCAATTCAGCAGCAATGAAATTAAAAAGTATGAAACCCAAGGAGGAAAAACACTGTTGAAGTGTATATTAGAAAAGGGTATTACAAAACTTTGTACAGCTTATAAAGATGAAAGTTATCAAAAAGCTGGATGCATACAAAAGGCATCCTTCGTCAAACCTTTGTGTTTGGCTTAGTTTGAATTGCTCCAAAAGACCTTAAAGAATATAGGTTTCTTGAAAAATGGCCATCCCAAGAGGGTCTTTGAAAAGAGACAATCTCGTACTAGAAGCTATTCCTGTAACACGTTGTAAAAGGAGATGTAATGCGGTAGGCATCAGATGGACAGATTCTCCTAAGAAATAGCAACTCGTGTAGATAAGGGACAGTGAGTGTAGGAGGACCTTGACTGCTGGAAAGATTTAGAAATAATTTTAACTAAAAGCTGTTCCTTCCTCATGTAACTTGAATTATAACTGTGTAAACTAGTATTTGTTGTGTATTCCTCTTATCAGATTATGTATTTAAGGATAGATTAATGATAGATTGTCTTAATGTCATTAATGTCTTAATGATAGATTACCTTACAGGTTAGAGCATTTCTCAGTTACTCCACTATGTTTATTTTATCATTTCAATAAGCCTATGGATAGATACGATCATCTCTATTTTATAGATTGGGGATGTTGACTGTGAAAAGCGAAATGATTTGCCTCCTAGCATTGTGCAGGAAGAGGGACCTCTTCCAGGGTCCAAAAGTGGGCTCTTGTTTAGCGCTCGGAAATGAATTGTCTGAGGAGACACACGTGCTGAAAGCAAAAGGCTTTATTGGAAAAGGGCACCTGCGCAGAAAGCAGCAGGGTAAGGGAACCCTGGAGAGCTGCTCTGCCATGTGGCTCACCCCATTTATGGTAATGGGGTTAGTTTCTGGGTTGTCTCTGGCCAATCATCTTGATTGGCCCATAGTCTGAATTAGGGTCCTTCCTGGTGGTGCGTGTATCTCCCACCCAAGATGGATTACAGTGAGAAGGACTCTGGGAAGCTGGCCATCTCCTCCCTCTTTTAAACCTTTCGTGAATTCTCCCAGTGAATTTTCAGAGGCAGCACCATATTCCTTGTCAGGACCTCCTGTTGTAAGACAGCTCAGGCAAGTGGGCCTGGCCAAGGGGTGGTTTCTGTGCAACAGTTCCCTAACAGCTCTGTTTGTAAAGAATTGAGTCCACATCTCTTGACATTATTCCTAGTTCAGTTCAGTCACTCAGTTGTGTCCGATTCTGCGACCCCATGGACTGCAGCTTGCCAGGCCTCCCTGCCATCACCAACTCCCAGAGTTTACTTAAACTCATGTCCATCGAGTTGGTGATGCCATCCAACCGTCTCATCCTCTGTCGTCCCCTTCTCCTCCTGCCTTCAATCTTCCCCAGCATCAGGGTCTTTTCAAATGAGTCAGCTCTTCGCATCAGGTGGCCAAAGTTGGAGTTTCAGCTTCAGCATCAGTCCTTCCAATGAATATTCAGGGCTGATTTCCTTTAGGCTGGACTGGTTGGATCTCCTTGCAGCCCAAGGGACTCTCAAGACTCTTCTCCAGCTCCACAGTTCAAAAACATCAATTCTTCGGTGCTCAGCTTTGCTTATAGTCCAACTCTCACATCCATTATTCCTAACTTTCTCATAATTCATCATAGTACTCAGGTTCGTTTTATGCGTACTAGGCTTTGGTCGCAAAGAGTTGGACATGACTGAATGATTGAACTGAACTGATCTGAACTGAGGCTTTCATGAACCATTTTGAGACTACAACCACCACTTATAACATTGTTTTTATGATACAGTATGATGTGATTTAAAAAAATCAACATGAAACAACTTTCGTCGTTGTTGTTAACTTTGGAAGCAGAGAACCATCAGTGCACAAGTTATGGAATGCTTTTGGTATCTAGGAATTCAGTGAACCAGGCACTGAATTCTCCATAGGCAGATCAGTACATTAACTCAGTAGCCTTGGGGAAACGGGGACTGGGATTAGGCAGAGAACTGGTTTTTATTATGCCATGTAGGGAAGAGCTAAGGTTTGAATAGTATAGTTACTGTTGTGGGAGCACGGTGTGTGAGATCAAGGTGTGTTGTGAAAGCCATCCTGTTACATGAGTCCGTCATTGTTTTATGAGATGCAAAAAATCATAGAATTTGAATGTTGAAGTAAGTGTAAAGAATATAGAAGTGGTGGTAAACTTAGTACAGTATTTTTCCGCTACATACGTCACTGCTTAGAAATAAAAAAGAGATAGTGGGTCTCAATCCTTGCTGCCTCTAGAATCTTCTCATTCCTGAGACCCATTCCCCAGAGATTCTCTTAATTGCTTGGGATGAGGCTCAAGTGATTATAATGTTGAGAACAGAGTTGTGGAACAGGGACTACCCAGAGCCTAAATGAGACTTCTAGGTCTTCTTTGCTGGAAGTGCTTTTCAGTGAAAGGAGCAGAAAGCATCCTATATTTTAGACCACATACAAACATAATGAATTTCTCAACTTAGGGACAGTGGCTTTGGTGATGGAGAAGTTATTTCTATCTAGTATCTACAGGAGACTGTTAACTTTTTAAAGATAATATATTTTGCATTACAGTCTGTACTGAAATAGTTTTTACCGCATTGATAATATATACCATTTAATTTTGATGATAAAATAAAATTCTGTCTGAGAGGTATAATTCAGTAGTCCCCAACCTTTTTGGTACCAGGGACCAGTCTCATGGGAGACAGTTTTTCACAAACTAGTGTTGGGGTGGGGGAAGTTTTCTCAATGCTTCAAGCACGTCACACTTACTGTGCATATTGCATCCTGTATTTCTATTAATATTACATCAGCTGCAGCTCAGATTATCTGACATTATAGATCTTGGAGGTTGGGGGCCCCTGGAATAATTGACCCTTCTGATACAAGCAGAGGAAGAGCAGGTTGTTTTGGCGTCAACATATCAAATATTTGCGGATTTAAAGCTGCAGTACAGTGTTTTTCAAATTTTTTAAAACAGTAAGACTTTTATTTCCCCATATACAATGGCTGAATGTAAGGAATGGAATGCCTCTTTGGGGATGGAAATGGCTCTAAACAAAATTTTCTAAAAGTGTAACTTAGTGGCTGTTTGCAGTGCTTTATTTGGATAAACAGAGGAGCCTTTTTCTCACTAGTACTGTTGACTGTTTCGTGTAATTCAGTAGAGGTTTATTTTACAGGTACAAGCTTAAGTATAAAAGAGCCAAGTATTGTGTTGTTACATGCTTTGAGAGCTTGTTCTGAGGAAGGCTTATATTGGGGAACGGTCTGTGAGTCTTTTCTGAGTAGTACTGTTACCATGAGTTAAGATTGAATTCTGAAGCCAGAAAGTCTTTTATAGATATTGTGGCAGGGATTTAGATTTTTAAAAAACCAGTTCAGTATCATATTGATACAGGATTTATTACCTTTTCTGAGCAGGCAATCTGATTTTCTGGTCTGTATTTTATTAGAATATAATCCACAAATAAGCTTTTATATAGAGTCGTGGTGGTTAGGTACAAAGAAATACTGTATCTCTGGTATTTAAAGTAATGTAATATGAGATGTTAAGGTTCATTTTTGTATTAAATGTTTCATTTTACAGTATGATATTAAATCAGTTTACTTGTCAAAATTGTTTCATTTTAAAATTATGTTTATTGTAAATATTTCTAGAGTTGGACTGAAGAAAGAGTGGCTTGACAAATACAGCTGCATTGAGATGGGTGATGAGCGACATTAAAGTGCACTCCAGAGCGTGTGCAGTAACACTCATTAAATACCTATTTTTGAGGTAACAAAGAATAAGAGTAATTGGATGGTCCTAATGCAGAATAAAACACATATTATGACTTAATGAATGGTTGAGTTGCCTAAAACATTCATTTAAAAAAGTCCAAAAGCCACAACTAAGTAAAAGCAGTATTTTTGTTAGATAACATTTAAAATACGGGCTTTTTAATTTTCTAGCAGCCACATTTCTGTTGCTGAAAAGAGCTTCCATTCAGAAATGAATAATCTCTCTCTTGGAGTATGTCTTGAAGAGGCCTTGAGCACAGCCCAACAATTGAACTATGATAAAGCACCGAAAAGATTTCCTAGGGATCTGACTTAAAACAGAGATTGATCACATAGTGTTCCCTTTTTTTTTTTGAGGTAAAGAATTTCTCTCCCACATCGAAAATATAAACTTTGAAAAAGAATTATTAGTTTGCTACATATGCATGCTAAGTCTCTTCAGTCCTGTCCGACTCTTTGTGACCCCATGGACTGTAGCCCATCAGGCTCCTCTGTCCCCCAGGCACGAACACTGAAGTGGGTTTTGCCTCAGTGTAAAGATTGCCTTTTAGAGAGTGAAGTTTTTTTTTTTTTTTTTTTTAAAGAGATACCTGACTGTGAATCCTAGTTCTACAAGATATTAATCACGTGATCTTGGATATGTTAAACCTCCCTCCAAGTGGAATTTTGGTGTCTGTTGAGTGGATATATAACAATAGCTACCTCACAGAATGGTGTGAGGATTAAGTCAAATAACAGATGCAAAGGCCCTGCAAATAAATGCTGGACGCTTAATAAATGTCCGTTTTCTGTATTATAATAGCTTTGGAATATTTAACATTTTTTGAAAGTTGGGAATTAGGGCCTTCCCTGGTGGTCCAGCGGCTAAGACTCCATGCTCCCAATGTAGGGGGCCTGGGTTCAGTCCCTGGTCAGGGAACTAGATCCCACATACCACAACTAAGATCCAGCCTAGTCAAATAAATATAAAGAAAAAAGTTGGGAATTAATTTTAGAGAATGCCTTCTAGTCTCGGTGGCATTGATTTGTTTTTACGTTTGGCTGTGCTGGGCCTCGGGACCGTGCGCTCAGTAGTCGTGGCACACGGGCTTAGTGGCTCCACACCGAGTGAAACCTGCCATCACACGACAGGTTTCGATCCTGTGTCTCCTGCATTGGCAGGCAGAGTCTTATCTGCTGCGCCACCAGGGATGTCCCTAAAATCTTTAATGCCAATTTATAACTGTCATCATTACTGAAAACCAGGCCTTGTTACATAGGTATTTTAATATTATTGCTTGATATTGTTAAATTTTGATTAGTTTGACTTTCACTGTATTTATTACCCTCAGGAAAATTGTTCAAACAGAAAACAAAAACACCTCACACCTCAGTTCAGTTCAGTCCAGTTGCTCAGTTGTATCCGACTCTCTGCGACTCCATGAACCGCAGCATACCAGGCCTCCTTGTCCATCACCAACTCCCAGAGTCCACCCAAACCCATGTCCATCGAGTCAGTGATACCATCCAACCATCTCATCCTCTGTCGTCCCCTTCTCCTCCTGCCCTCAGTCTTTCCCAGCATCAGGGTCTTTTCAAATGAGTCAGCTCTTTGCATCAGATGGCCAAAGTATTGGAGTTTCAGCTTCAACATCAGTCCCTCCAGTGAACACCCAGGATTGATCTCCTTTAGGATGGACTGTTTTGATCTCCTTGCAGTTCAAGGGACTCTCCAGAGTCTTCTCCAACACCACAGTTCAAAAGTATCAATTCTTCGGCGCTCAGCTGTCCAACTCTCACATCCATACATGACCACTGGAAAAACCATAGCCTTGACTAGACAGACCTTTATTGGCAAAGTAATGTCTCTGCTTTTTAATATGCTAAGTTGGTCATAACTTTCCTTCCAAGAAGTAAGCGTCTTTTAATTTCATTGCTGCAGTCACCATCTGCAGTGATTTTGGAGCCCAAAAAAATAAAAGTCGGCCACAGTTTCCCCATCTATTTCCCATGAAGTGATGGGACCAGATGCCATGATCTTCGTTTTCTGAATGTTGAGCTTTAAGCCAACTTTTTCACTCTCCTCTTTCACTTTCATCAAGAGGCTCTTTAGTTCTTCCTCACTTTCTGCCATAAGGGTGATGTCATCTGCATATCTGAGCAAGCTGGTAGGTAGAGTGGTTTAGAAATCCCAGCGTAGTCACTCAGAAAGCTGTGGTATGACCTTGATGCTGTCTAGAAACTGAGGTTCATCTGAATTTTCCCGAAATCATTCCGCAGTGTGAACTGTCAAGCAAACATTACACAGAAAGGAAAAATTATATCTAGTAAGCCCATCTATTATTTGCTTCTTAGAGAAGCAGTCCTCGTTGTGTTATAATGTATTTGGGAAGAAGTCCAAGTGCTAGAACAGATGATTACTTTTTGGTTTATGTATACCACCTTTTATTTTGCCTCTTACTACATCTTCTCTCCCACCTTCTAACTCTTCTTTTGATCACTTACTCACTGCTTTTTAG
Organism: Bubalus kerabau; assembly: GCF_029407905.1. NCBI lineage: Eukaryota > Metazoa > Chordata > Mammalia > Artiodactyla > Bovidae > Bubalus > Bubalus kerabau. The sequence continues at coordinate 185,499,889 of NC_073626.1, forward strand.
AATATTCGGCAAAAGAAAATAAATGTGACACCTGATCCATGGTTGTTACTTTTTGTTGGTAAATCTTTTAATAGAATTCAAGATGAAAATGTTTGAAAATCATACCTTGAAATGATGACTTGGGATGTCTTCAGATGTTATTATTTTTGTCCTGTCTTACTGTAGTATCATAAAAGATTTATTTCAACAGCTGAAATATTTTTGTAACTAAATTGAATAAAAACAAAAATTGTTATGCCTCAAGACAGGAATGGGAGAAGGAGGTGGAAGGTGCATTGTTAGTATTTGGGTGCATGGATTGTGTGTTTTTTCAGCCAAAGCTTGATTCAGATTTCTCCCAAGTCATGTATTAGAGCTATGCTTTGGATTAGACTTACAATGTACATTTTTGACATTTATCAAATGAGCCATGATGTCAGGAATGAACATTTTTGCAGAAGATTAGTAAGAAGATAAACCTAATGAGAATCTGTCTGCGGAGGCATTACTGTTTTTCATCTTTCATGTGTATCATCTTGCTAGAATTTTATGAAAATGAAAAATTATAGGGAATTGAATGATCTGTAGAAAAATGCCTGTGCTATATTTCTGGTGTTATGGCTGACAGAAAAATTTGGAACTAATACCGTAATTAAGATCTCAGAGTCCATATAGATTGGTTGTGGTAAATAGGATTTATTTTATGTTGTTTGATTTCTTTTCAAACGTATTTTTTTGATAACTTAAAAAAAATAAGATTGGACCATTTTTAAAAATGTCTTCATTGAATTTGCTACAATATTGCTTATATTTTATGTTCTGGTTTTTTGACTGCGAGACACCTGGCATCTTAGCTCCCCAACCAGGAACTGAACTCAGTCCCCTGCTTTGGAAGGGGAAATCTTAACCACTGGACCGCCAGGGAAGTCCCCTGCTCAGACCTGTTTTTAAAGCAATTTTACTGAACATCCTTTTTTCCCCAGATTATCAGCTTTACTGTTACGATGTGATGTGTTTGAATTAGTAACTTGGTTTTCTTAGAAAGAGCATTCTTAAATCTTTGTGTGCCAGGCACAAATGGGTTTATTTGGTAAAGGCCATTTCACAGAGTTTAAGCAAGATTGTTTCTTTTTAAAATCCCAGCTCTGTATTTAAGCCATTTTTTTCTCTGAGAAGCTTAAATATTCCACAGTTTATGTGACTAAGTTTGCTAAGCTCTACCCACTCCAGTGTTCTTGTCTGGAGAATTTAATGGACAGAGGAGCCTGGTGGATTACAGTCCATGGGGTCGCAAAGAGCTGATCACAACTGAGCGACCAAGCACAGCACAGCACGGCACATACCAAGCTCCAGAAGAAGCTAATTAGTCCTAGACTCGGGAAACTTGCCTCCTGCTATTTATTTGCTTATCTGCATATGTTTCTATTCCACAGTAGTTAAAGTGCTTGTAGAATCTCTGCTGCTGTCCTATTACTGGACCTTCTGGAACGTTCTAGTTGTCAGGTTTCTTCCTGAGCACCCTATCTGTGAGCTTGCCCACCCTCCCTCTGTCTCCTTACTCTCTGAAAACTTGTTAGATTACTTCCTGAGAAATCCTTTCAAGTGGATGTTACTAGTTTTTCAGTTTTCTTTTTATCTTGGGAAGCAGGCTCCGCATTGCTCTGGCCCTTCATCACTCTGGCTGGGTCCTTGGCCTTTGACCCATGTGTACCCTACGAGTATACTGGTTTCCTTATTGCTCTCATTGGCAGTTTTCCAGAGCAGATTTCCACATTCTTTAAGGATTTTAGCATTTGACACACAGTTTCCATTTCCGTTTTATTTTCTGCCATTTACCATGAGGATATCTAGCATTCATTGGTTGTGTCATTAAACTGTTGCTGTGGGCTCTTGGATGCACTGTTTCTCCCCTTTTTCACTCTCCCAGAACAGCCATATACATACTCCGCAACCCATGTGGACCCAGTCTAGACTGCACTCTTCAGCATAATAGCCACTGGAGTCACCTGTGGCCTTTGAGCACTTGAATCAGCTAGTACAGATTGAGATGTGTTATAAAAAGTAAAACACAGTGGTCTTCTGGTATCTGCAGGGATTTGTTCACCGGTCCACTCTCTTCAGAAACCAAAATCTCTGCTGCTTAATTCTCTTATATAAAATGGTGTAGTATTTGCATGTACTCTATGCACATCCTCACGTGTACAGGCATGCTTTGGAGATACTGCAGGTTCAGCTCCAGATCAGCGCAATAGATGAATATCACAGTAAAGCGAATTGTACACATTTTTTGATTTCTCAGTGCACATAAAAGTTATGTTTACACTATGCAGTAGTCTCATTAAATGTGCAAAGCGTTACGTCTAAAAAAGTGGGTGGTCATAGACAATTAATTGGATGGACCACCAAGAGGCTTCTTCAGTACGTAGGAAGAATGGGACAGTGAATACAGCATGGGCACGCTGTCCTTGTATTCTCCAGATATCACGGCAATGAGTTGCCCAAGCATAAAAGCCATTCCCAAAACTTCCAAATATTAAAGTGTAACCAGAGGGAGTACACAAGCCCCCCACATAAGCGATAGAATCTATGGATTCATTCATTGGTATAGAGGCTTAGCATTGCTTACCAAGGCTCAGTTAACTATTACGTTGTTATGCCCTGACAGGTTACCTCCATATAACTTTTCACATACATATTGAAAAGATTTTTCTTTCCCCTTATCCCAGGACTGGATCAAGTTGAAGCAGCGAATAAGTTTAGGAGAGTTTAGCACCAAGACTGTATGAAATGGTACTGTGGAATAATTTGGGAACCTCAGTGAAATCACTTAGAGGGTAAACCAAACAAGCCATTGCTGTCTTGGAGGGACTGAGGTTTCTGGTGGCAAATCCAGCAGTCAAAGAGGTTCTGCCGTTTGCAGGGGATTGGGCATTGTCATTCCATGAAATAGCAGAGGTGGGGGAGAAAAACAGGTTAAGAGGTAGCATGGAAAGAAAGGTATATAGGCCTAGTTTGGCCTTCTTGGGAAAGCTGTCGCCTTCAGATGTCGTCTGCTTGAAGCCCTAGTGAGCTTTATGTTCAAGTTGTCAGACGGTGTGCAGGTCCATTTGGGGTTTGGTGCCTTCCTCTGGTGCTATACATGGATTCTGTTCCCTGCAGTGTGGCAGCATGAAGATTAGGCCACAGTATCTGATAGCAGTCCTTCTTGTGAGGCTGGAGAGTCCTTTTGGAGGTGTCTTTTCCATTATCATGATCTCCAGGTTGTAAAATGGGATACATTTTTTTCCTCCCATAATTGCACTGTGAAATGAGTTCTCTACCACAGAATAGTTATTTTTAATGAAAGTAATTAGACCTTTACAACCTGGAACTGTGTCTCCCTTTATCCGTTGTGGATCAAAAGAAGCAGGACTTAGGTGCTTCAGGCATCCTGTTACAAGGAGAATAGACTCCCTTAAAATCTCTGCAAATATGTATGTTGTAATGAAAAACAGGAATATTTAATAAGAGTTTCAGACTTTAGGGGGGAACCAAATAGGGAGAAAAAAATAAATTCTTCGACCTTTGTTGTGAGGATACACTTGATCAAATTGCTGTAAATAAATTATAGATCGCTTAAAGGAGAAGAGTAAAAATAAAGACCCTTTACATGGGGAAAACAAAACATGAAAGTGGTCAGCTTTAAATTAGAGTTTTAGAAATCCTTACCTTGCTCAACCTTACGATATTAGAGTTACCAAAAAACTATTCCTGAGTACCTGTCAGAGTCCTTTCCCTCTTTAAAGATGAAACGTTTCCAAAAGCATTAGAATAAACCAGTAACTGCCTAGAAATTGCAAAGACTTGAAAAAACCATATTAAAGGTCTGATGAGAGTTCATTATAATGAGATTAAGAATGAAATTGCTTATTTCTGTGATATACATTTAAAAATTGACTGATAACATTGTATCAGTTCATCTTAGAATTCAGGAATTTGATCCAGTTTTGAATACTTAAATTAATATACACCTTTACAAATAAGGTAAAAAGATTCAGTAGTCCTTCTTATATGACAAGCCTCCTATATAATTTGTCAATTCAGTTTATATGATCAGCTTACTTAATATATCAGATAAGACCGATTCATTCAACAGAATACCAGCTGAGACACAAATCCTTTTAGATTCTCCAGTGCCCTCTGGGAGAACCTAAAGTTGGTTCAAGTAAACAGACACACAATGAAAGACTTCATTTCTAAATGAAGACCTTTCTCATTTTTGAGAAGTGCTTTAAAAATATCAGTAGGTTAAAAAAAAATATTTTTATTTGTTAATTCACTGGACTGTTCCAGGTCTTAGTTGTGGCATGCCAAAGATTTTAGACATTAGATCAAGCAGGACCACAGATCATGATGAAATGATACTTAATTATCTATTTGACTAATAATAAAAGATTTCAAAGGCAAATGCAAAAGGTTACATAGTTGTAAAGGAAACTTAGCTCTTTTAATATTGAGAAGATTTAATTTTCTTTAATAAGCAAAGACTTGGAGCATAAAACAAAATAATTTTCATAAACTACAAATTTTTGTTTCTAAGGAGGTTAATTAAAGATAAGTTAAAAGACTTTCACAATCTTTTTTTCAGGAGCAAACCAGTAATTCCAAAAAGACTGATCTTTTAGGAAATGAAAATGAAAGTAAATTAGGTTTTAGTTTTATGTAAGTATACCACTGATTTTAAAGCTTATTCTTAAAGGCCTTGTAATATTCAGCCAGCTTGACCACACATAAAGCTCCTTTTTTTTTTAAAGAATTCTTTTGTCCTGTATTCTTGTCCTATATTTACTCTTTCCAATTCTGAAACAATCAGCCCCTCTGTACAACAAAATTGCTTTCTTTTTCTCAGCAAAATGTATTCCTCATAACTTTTTAAACCAAAAATACACATCCATCTTGCCATGCATTTAGAGTTGTATTCCCTTATTTCTTGTAGCATTAAACAAGTATCAATCGTCTGTTACTGGAAAATTTATGAATACATTCCATAATTCCTAAAGACATATGTTCCTCATAGTTAATTTTCCAGTGTGGCATGTTTAACAATAGACCCAAATATCTTTTTAAATTTTTAAAATTTTTATGGAAGTATAGTTGATTTATAGTTTATTATTTTATTAGTTCCTGATGTGCATCAAAATGATTCAGTTATCTGTATCTGTGTGTGTATATATAATTATGTATGTGTGTGTGTGTGCGCTGCGTGCTGTTGCTCAGTCGTGTCTCACTGTGAGCCCATGGACAGTAGCCCGCCAGACTCCTCTGTCCATGGGATTTTCCAGGCAAGAATACTGGAGTGGGTTGCCATACCCTTCTCCAGGGGATCTTCCCGATCCAGGAATCAAACCTGTGTCTCCTGCGGCTCTTGGATTGGCAGGCAGATTCTTTACTGCTGAGCCACCACGGAAGCCAGTATGTGTGTGTGTGTGTGTGTGTGTGTGTGTGTATAAATATATATATTCTTTTCTATTATGGTTTTATTATAGGATACTGAATATAGTTCCCTGAACTATATAGTAGATCCTTGTTGTTTATCTGCTTTATATACAGTAGTTTGTACCTGCTAATCCCAAACTGTTAATTTAGCCATTGTCCACTCCCTTTCCCCTTTGATAAGCATAAATTTGTTTTCTGTGTCTGTGAGTGTTTCTGTGTTGTAATTAAGTCCATTTGTGTAATATTTTAGATTCCACACATGAGTGATATCATATGATATTTGTCTTTCTCTTTCTGACTTAGTTCACTTAGTATTGTAATCTATAGGTCTATCCATATTGCTGCAAATGGCATTATTTCATTTCTTTTATGTCTGAGTGAGATATCTATATCTATATGTATCTCACAGCCTCTTGATCAGTCATCTGTTGATAGGCCCTAGAGTTGCTTTCATGTCTTGGCTATTTTCAGTAGTGCTGCAGTGAGTGAATATTGAGGTGCCATGTATCTTTTCAAATTAAAATTTTCTCCAGATATGTACCCAGGAAGGGGATTACTAGATCATCAGTTCAGTTCAGTTGCTCTATCATGTCCAACCCTTTTTAACCATGTGAACTGCAGCCTACCAGGCCTCCCTGTCCATCACCATCTCCTGGAACTTGCTCAAATGTCCATTGAGTCGGTGATGTCATCCATCCACCTCGTCCTCTGTTGTCCCCTTATCCTCCTGCCTTCAGTCTTTCCCAGCATCAGGGTCTTTTCCAGTGAGTCAGTTCTTCGCATCAGGTGGCCAAGGTATTGGAGTTGCAGCTTCAACATCAGTCCTTCCAGTGAACACTCAGGACTGATCTCCTTTAGGATGGACTGGTTGGATCTCCTTGCAGTCCAAGAGACTCTCAAGAGTCTTCTCCAACTCCATAGTTCAAAGCATCAGTTCTTTGGTGCTCAGCCTTCTTTATGATCCAGCTCTCATATGCGTACATGACTATTTGAAAAACCATAGCTTTGACTGTTTGGACCTTTGTAGGTAAAGTAATGTCTCTGCTTTTTAATGCGCTGTCTAGGTTTGTCGTAACTTTTTTTGCAGGGAGTGTGCATCTTTATTTCATGGCTGCAGTCACCATCCACAGTGATTTTTGGAGTGCAAGAAAATAAAGTCTGTCACTGTTTCCATTGTTTCCCCTTCTATTTGCCCTGAAGTGAAGTAATGGGACTAGATGCCATGATCTTCACTTTTTGAATGTTGAGTTTTAAGCCAACTTTTTCACTCTCCTTTTTCACTTTCATCAAGAGGCTCTTTAATTTCTCTTCACTTTCAGCCATAAGGATGGTGTCATCTGTATTTTTGAGGTTACTGATATTTCTCCCGGCAATTTTGATTGCAGCTTGTGCTTCATCCAGTCCGGCATTTTGAATGATGTACTCTGCATAAAAGTTAAATAAGCAGGGTTATGATACACAAGCTTGATGTACTCCTTTCACAATTTTGAACGAGTCCATTGTTCCATGTCTGTTTCTAAATGTTGCTTCTTGACCTGCATATAGGTTTCTCAGGAGGCAGGTAAGGTACTCTGGTATTCCCATCTCTTTAAGAATTTACCGTAGTTTCTTGTCTGGAAATTCACATCTTTGTTCGCAAGCGTGGTGGACGCCTTTCTGGGACTGCGTTCCAGGCCTGCCATCTCTTCCCCTCTTTTCCACTTTATAAAAGTTCTGGGCTCTCATTCAGGTTGAAGGCAACCCTACTGGATGATATGGCAACTCTGTTTTTAGTTGAGGATGAGATGGTTGGGTGGCATCGCCAAATCAACGGACATCAGTTTGTGCAAACTTTGGGAGGTAGTGAAGGATAGGGAAGCCTGGCATGTTGCAGTCCGTGGGATCGCAGAGTCGGACACTACTGAGCAACTGAACAACAGCAACTTTGGTCTTTATCCTGATTATTACATTAAATGATATTTTCTTTTACCTCTTGTATTGGTTTCCTTCTATTTCATTGAGATTGAGATTCACATTCTGCATTAGCCCTTCTGTATGTGACTTGTGGCAAGTTACTTTATTTCCTCAGAGCATGTTTTCCCATTTTTAAAATGATTTACTTCATAGAGGTTTTGTGTAATTCAAGTAAATCTGTGCTTTTTAGTAAACAGACTCCAAATAAAGAGAGTTTGCGTTTCATCCTTCGGAAACTTATCTTCCTGCTTTGAAGATTTATTTTCATTTTGCCTGTCTCAAACATATTTGTTTCCAATGATTTTTTGTTACTTAGTCCTGTACCCTTGGTGGCCTCATCCATCCCCATCACAAGGAATTAGCTTCACATCGCTCACCCCAAGTATGCTGGATACACATCTGATTGCTCTGTGTGCTTTTATACTTGCGGTTTTCTTTGATAATTAAAACTCAGTGTGATACAATTGAATCGATCATATTTTCATCCAAAGCAGAGAAAACAGCTAATGCAAAGACATTAAGAGAAAAAACTTGATATGTTTGAGTGAAATAAGTAAGGCTAATAATGTGGCAAGAGAGCAGTAGGAGATGAGTTGAGGTCTGAGAGGTGGCCTGGGCCACCTCATTTTTGGCTCTTTGGTGCTTCCTTACCACTTATGTCTAGTTAATTAGAAAGTCTTGCCACCAGGGAAGACCATCAATATACCAGTTATTTTAAAATAGGCCTCCTTTGTCTAGATTCATCGTGGTAGACTAGTTCCTTATCAGTGTGTACCTGGACTATTAGAGTGTTCCCTGACTAGTAACCCTGACACAGGTCCTTTTCTTTAGTACTCCCTATTATCATGGCAGTTATTTTCACTAAACAAATCTAATGATACTGCTTCAATGTTCAGCGTATCCTGGATTCCTTTTAAATTAAAGTCCTTTCTTATCCTGACATACCCTTTTAGCTCAGCGGTTCAGCCCTAATCTAATTCTCTGGCTCACCCACTCCTAGGTGTTGGCATCACTGACCTTTTCAGGCTTCAGCAGATTTTTTTTTTTCCCGGCTTTTCCATTTTCTAGGTTTTCGTGCTTCTGTTGTGTTCTTTGTTTTGCTCGCACGTGGTGCTCCTCTCCTCATGTGGCCAACTTCCCTTCCTGCTTCCCCATCCTTGGTTGAACTCTGACCTGTGGAGGTTCTCTGAAAATCTTCTCCCAGGAAGACTTAATTAGTTTTTGCTTTGCTTCTTGCCATGTTGTTCATACTCTTTAAAGCACTTGCTGTATTCTGTTACAGCTGTTAGGTAAGTTATCAGTTCCTTAAACACAGGAACCATGTCTTTTTGAGCTTTGTCATTAGGACGTCTGTCAATGCTGGGGGAAAAAATTGTTGAGCTGCTGCATTTTAAAATATATGGTGTGAGAGGTTTTTTCATTCTAAAAAAAGTTTTTAATCTGATTAATGTCTTTCATTGATGATACTGCTAGTTAACTAACATCATTAAAAAAAGAAAATCTAAAGCAGTTTTGATTGGAGGCCTTGTTGTTTGAAGTCAAGAACATAGACTGTGTCATTCAGGGATATTTTGGGAAGAAAGGGCTTCCCTTGGGGCTTCCCTGATAGCTCAGTTGGTAGAGAATCCACCTGCAGTGCATGAGACCCTGGTCCAATTCCTGGGATGGGAAGATCTGCTGGAGCAGGGATAGGCTACCCACTCAGGTATTCTTGGGCTTCCCTTGTGGCTCATCTGGTAAAGAATGCACCAGCAATGTGGGAGACCTGGGTTGGATCCCTGGGTTGAAAGATTCCCCTGGAGAAGGGAAAGGCTAGCCACTGCAGTATTCTGGCCTGGAGAATTCCATGGACTGTATAGTCCAGAGGGTATCAAGGAGTCAGACACGACTAAGCAACTTTCATTTTCACTTTTGGAAGAAAACCCAGGGGGATTGTATTGATCAAGTTCAATTCAGTCCCTCAGTCATGTCTGACTCTTTGGTACCTCATGGACTGCAGCACGCCAGTCTTCCTTGTCCATCACCAATTCCCGGAGTCTCATGTCCATCGCATCAGTGATGCCATCCAACCATCTCATCCTGTGTCGTCCCCTTCTCCTCCTGCCTTCGATCTTTCCCAGCATTGGTGTCTTTTCCATTGAGTCGGTTCTTCGCATCAGGTGGCCAAAGGATTGGAGTTTCATCTTCAGCATCAGTCCTTCCAATGAATATTCAGGACTGATTTCCTTTAGGATGGACTGGTTGGATCTCCTTGCAGTCCAGGGGACTCTCAAGAGTCTTCTCCGGCACCACAATTCAAAAGCATTAATTCTTCAGTGCTCAGCTTTCTTCACAGTCCAACTCTCACATCCATACAAGACTACTGGAAAAACCATAGCTTTGGCTAGACAGATCTTTGTTGGCAAAGTAATATCTCAGCTTTTTAATATGCTGTCTAGGTTGGTCATAACTTTTCTTCCAAGGAGTAAGCGTCTTTTAATTTCATGGCTGCAGTCACCATCTGCAGTGATTTTGGAGCCCAGAAAAATAAAGTCTTTCACTGTTTATGTTGTTTCCCCATTTATTTGCCATGAAGTTATGGGACCAAACACCATGATCTTCGTTTTCTGAATGTTAGCTTTAAGCCAACTTTTTCACTCTCCTCTTTGACTTTCATCAAGAGGCTTTTTAGTTCCTCTTCACTTTCTGCCATAAGGGTGGTGTCATCTATATATCTGAGGTTATTGATATTTCTGCCGGCAATCTTGATTCCAGCTTGTGCTTCTTCCAGCCCAGCATTTCTCATGATGTACTCTGCATATAAGTTAAATAAGCAGGGTGACAGTATATAGCCTTGACGTGCTCCTTTCCCAATTTGGAACCAGTCTGTTGTTCCATGTCCAGTTCTAACTGTTGCTTCTTCACCTGCATACAGATTTCTCAAGAGGCAGGCCAAGTGGTCTGGTATTCCCATCTCTTTCAGAATTTTCCACAGTTTGTTGTGATCCACATAGTCAAAGGCTTTGGCATAATCAGTAAAGCAGAAACAGATGTTTTTCTGGAACTCTCTTGCCTTTTCAATGATCCAGCGGATGTTGGCAATTTGATCTCTGGTTCCTCTGCCTTTTCTCAATCCAGCTTGAACATCTGCAAGTTCAGGATTCATGTACTGTTGAAGCCTGGCTTGGAGAATTTTCAGCATTATATTGCTAGTGTGTGAGATGAGTACAATTGTGCGGTAGTTTGAGCATTTTTTGTCATTGCGTTTATTTGGGATTGGAATGAAAACTGACCTTTCCCAGTCCTGTGGCCATTGCTGAGTTTTCCAAATTTGCAGGCATACTGAGTGCAGCACTTTCACAGCATCATTCAGGATTTGAAATAGCTCAACTGGAATTCCATCACCTCCACTAGCTTTGTTTGTAGTGATGGTTCCTAAGGCCCTCTTGACTTTGCATTCTAGGATGTCTGGCTCTAGGTGAATGATCACACCCATCGTGGTTATCTGGGTCATAAAGATCTTTTTTGTATAATTCTTCTGTGTATTCTTGCCACCTCTTCTTAGTATCTTCTGCTTATGTTAGGTCCATACTGTTTCTGTTCTTTATTGTGCCCATCTTTGCATGAAATGTTCCCTTGGTGTCTCTGATTTTCTTGAAGACATCTCTAGTGTTTCTCATTCGATTGTTTTCCTCTCTCTGCCCTGATCACGGAGAAAGGCCTTTTTCTCTCTCCTGGGTACTCAGCGTTCACATGGTGTGTCTTTCCTTTTCTCCTTTGCCTGTGGCCTCTCTTCTTTTGATTGTGTTGATAGTGTCACCGAAAAGCAGCCCTGTGAGTAGTGCAGTGGTTAGGTTCTCCCTGTTAACTGGAGTGCTATGTTTTTCTCCAGAGTAAACTGGCCTAATTGAGATGAAGTTTGCCAACCTAATTAGCTTCCTCTTTTTGCTTTTCTTTGTTTTTCTGTCACTGTTGTCAGAAATGCTTGGTGTGTTCATTGGGGTAGGGCTAGAGCTATGTGATTCCTAAAATGAGTTTTGACATTAACTGCTTGATATTACTGAAGTATAAGGGAATTGGTATTTACTAGTGCAGATGGGGGAAGCAGCGAGTGTTGTGGTGGGACAGAAATTTCCCCTGAGGCCCTGGCAGCAGGAAGCCCGTCGGTAGGTGACTCAGCTCTTTCCCGAACCTGTCTCATGTGAGTGTGTGCGTGATGTCTGTTTATTATCAGCAGAATCAGTGCCAGGGAAGTCACATTACATGGCAGGGGCAGTGTTTATTTAACCAGCCCAGTGATGGTCTAAAAATAACTTGTAGGGATTTTCATGTAGTATCCTTAGAAAAATCATAATGGAGTCACACCGATGAGTGTTTTCCATTATAGATAACTTTGAATATCATAGTTGGTCAGTACTATTTCACTTCTTTAATTCTAAAGATGAAAAGTTTGATATTTAAATAAAAGGTTAGGGAAAGAAGTAAACTTCTAATTGTCCACAAAATGATTCTGCACAATTACATTTTAGCTTGATGTCTGGGTATATAATCATTTTGGGTGCTTCAGGGCCGTCATTGGGGTGTTCATGTTCTAATTTCTTATATAGGAACTGTTCCTTCTTCTGAAGTTAAGAAACAAATGCCTTTCTGATATAGGAACAGTAATGATGTGTATTTGCTGGATTTCTTTAATATTAAATTATGATATTAGTAGTTTTACTCTGATTTTCTGGAGTTGCTTACCTTGTACTCAGGATTTGCACCACCGGTTACTGTAATTGAGTCTTTCGGTGTGTGAAATGTGATTATTATTACCCTGTGTACCTATTTATATGCATGGCTCTGAAAGAGAAAGCCCTTGGAAGCCTGAACATATCTAGTAATCATAATCTGCTCATTTGTCTGGGAAGCAGTGAGTCACTATGATTTATTCTTCTTGACATTTGGAGTGTTTGTCTTCGAAGTGCAGCATGTGAACTTGAGTCAGATTATTTCAAAAGGAAAATGGAAAATGGATTCATTAAGAAGAAATAAGTGCCAGCGTTCTGTTTACAATAATGTTTACCTGTGTATGAATATTTGATTAGATCTCGTAATCCATAGGATTATATTGCTTACACAGTGCTTTATACTACATATAAAGTGGGAAGTACATAGCTTTTATGCTGGATGAATAAAGTAAATTGTGAATTAAACAATTATTGCAGTGTTTTAATCTTTAATTCTGCGTTTCAGAAGATATTAAGCATGAGAGGATTTGCTTTTATTTTGAGTATTTACTGGGATTTCTTTTTTAGCGTCCTTTTAGTTGGTGTAGTTGTTAGGAATGTAATATACCTAAAATGGCATATTAATATACATACCTTCTAATTAAGTCCGTATGAATGGTGCCTGACTTGAACACCATTTCAAAGTAATTCCAGTAATTGCATTGGCTATTTTTTATTCCATATAAGTGAAAAATTGGTTGTTTCTCAGTATTAATGTTATCTGGGCCTGAAAACCTAAGGTTCAGCCATGGTGTTTGTGCATGTTCCGAAGAACAAATAAAAAATGATTTCAAGTCAACTCACATATTATTCCACAGGAAATCAATTGAGATTTGGAAAAAGGGAAAGTGGTTCTCCAGTCCTTGTAAGATTGGCCGTGGCAACAGGCCAGTGAACCCTTACTGAACCCTAAATGACATGGATAAACAGTGTTTTCTGTTTTGTAATTGAGGAATCATTTCTGTTTCCTGTAGTACTGTTTGTAGTGTTTTTTGATGATGTCCAGTGGAGTAGGGGGAATTTTGTTTTATTTTCAGTTAATACCTCTCTATGACATGGTTACATATATACTCTGCCTGGGTCTCAGTCTCTGTGTTACTCTCCTTTCTTGGAAATAAATGATAAGACCTTGGGCTTTCCCATCACTGAAATATATAAAAGTCATTGTGTGTTGTGCAGACTGTTGAATGATGATTTTAAATCTGAATAAGGTGATTTTTTTTTATAACTAGCTACCATTTATGAGTTGTGGCTGGATAACAGTGCCACATCAGGTTATCAATGTTCAGAGAGGTCTCCTTGATCAAGTATTGCTTAGAATTCAACAAGATACAAATAAGCAATTATATTTAAGTATATGTGGAGAAATACGTATTAGACAACTAATTGATGATGTTGAATATATGCTGTTGAAACAAAGTTGTTTGTGATTAGACTTCGTGATGTTTTTTGATACTTACATTTTAAAAAAAATTGTGTTAATGGTAAATACATAGAACATTTGCTATCTCAACTATTTAAAAGTGTACAGTTCAAGATATTAATTACATCCACATATTTCTGCAATATCTGTCTCTAGAACTCTTATCTCATACAGCTGGAACTCTGTACCGATTAAATTATAGCCAACAACCCCTCCTTCCCCTACCACTGGGCAGCAGCCATTCCATTTTCTGTCTTTAAATCTGACTAGTTTAAGTACCTCAGAATGAAATCATGCACTGTCATTTTGTGACTGGGTTACTTCTCTTAGCATCATGTCTTCAAGGTCCATTCATACTGTCACGTATGTCAGAATTTCCTTTCTTTTAATGAGTGAATGATACTCTATTTTATGTGTATACATTTTATTTATCCATTCACTTATCAGTGGACCATTGCATTGCTTCCAGCTTTTGGATATTGTGAATACTTATGTGAACATAGGTGTATAATCATCTCTTCAAAGCTGCACTTTTCAGTCTTTTCTGTATATACCCAGAAATAGAATTTCTTAAGTATATGACAGTTCCCTCATAGCTCAGTCAGTAAATCATCTGCCTGCGATGCAGGAGACCCGCATTCAATTGCTGGGTCGGGAAGATCCCCTGGAGGAGAAAATGGCAACCCACTCCAGTATTCTTGCCTGGAGAATCCCATAGACAGAGGAGCCTGGCAAGCTATGGTCCATAGGGTTGCAAAGACTCAGACAAAACAGAAGCGACTTAACATTCATGCTTGCATGACTATTGTATTTTCCTTTTTTTTGAGAGCTGTCATTCTTTTTTCCGTAGTAGCTGCACTGTTTAACATGCTTACCAGCAATGTGCAAATGTTTCAGTTTCTCCATATCTTTACCAAACATTTGTTATTTTCTTTAGTAGCCATCCTAGTGGGCGTGACTTAGTATGTCATTGTGGTTTTGATTTGAATTTCTCTCCAGGGATTGGGGAATATCTTTTCATGTGGTTATTGGCTGTTTCTGTACCTTCTTTGGAGAAATGGTTATTCAAATTTTTTTCAGTTCAGTTCAGTCGCTCAGTTGTGTCCGACTCTTTGCGACCCCATGAATCGCAGCACGCCAGGCCTCCCTGTCCATCACCAACTCCCGGAGTTCACTCAAACTCACGTCCATTGGGTCAGTGATGCCATCCAGCCATCTCATCCTCTGTCATCCCCTTCTCCTCCTGCCCCTAGCCCCTCCCATCATCAGAGTCTTTTCCAATGAGTCAACTCTTCTCATGAGGTGGCCAAAGGACTGGAGTTTCAGCTTTAGCATCATTCCTTCCAAAGAACATCCAGGACGGATCTCCTTTAGAATGGACTGGTTGGATGTCCTTGCAGTCCAAGGGACTCTCAAGAGTCTTCTCCAACACCACAGTTCAAAAGCATCAATTCTTCGGCGCTCAGCTTTCTTCACAGTCCAACTCTCACATCCATACATGACCACAGGAAAAACCATAGCTTTGACTAGACGGACCTTTGTTGGCAAAGTAATGTCTCTGCTTTTGAATATGCTGTCTAGGTTGGTCATAACTTTCCTTCCAAGGAGTAAGCGTCTTTTAATTTCATGGCTGCAGTCACCATCTGCAGTGATTTTTGGAGCTCCCAAAAATAAAGTCTGACACTGTTTCCACTGGTTCCCCATGTATTTGGCATGAAGTGATGGGACCAGATGCCATGATCTTTGTTTTCTGAATGTTGAGCTTTGATCCAACTTTTTCACTGTCCTCTTTCACTTTCCTCTTCACTTTCTGCCATAAGGGTGGTGTCATCTGCATATCTGAGGTTATTTATATTTCTCCCGGCAGTCTTGATTCCAGCTTGTGCTTCTTCCAGCCCAGAGTTTCTCATGATGTACTCTGCATGTAAGTTAAATAAGCAGGGTGATGGTATACAGCCTTGACGTACTCCTTTTCCTATTTGGAACCAGTCTGTTGTTCCATGTCCAGTTCTAACTGTTGCTTCCTGACCTGCATATAGGTCTCTCAAGAGGCAGGTCAGGTGGTCTGGTATTCCCATCTCTTGAAGAATTTTCCATGGTTTATTGTGATCCACACAGTCAATGGCTTTGGCATAGTCAATAAAGCATAAATAGATGTTTTTCTGGAACTTCAAATTTTAGAGAAGAAGAACAAAGTTACCCCTTCTTAAATTAGGGTTTTCGTTGTTGTTGAATTGTTGAATTTCTGTGTATTCACTTCTTTTCAGATCCATGATTTACAGATATTTTCTCCATTTTTGTGAGTTTCTTTTTCACTGTTGATTATGTCCTTTGATGCGTAGTTGTCTCTAGCTTTGATAGAGTCCAGGTTATGTGTTCTTTTGTTTCTTGTGTTCTTGGTGTCTTACCCCAAAATATTGCTAAATCCAGTATCATAAAACTTTCTCCCTATATGTTCTCCTAAGATTTTTATACTCTTAGGATTGGTATTTTATACATTTTGAGTTAATTTTATTATGTGGTGTAAGATTAGGATCCAGCTTCCTTTTTTTTTCATGTGGATATCCAGTTTTTCCAGCACCATTTGTTTTAAAGACAAACAGTCCTTTGCCCACTGAGTAGTTTTGGAATTTTTGTCAAAATCATTGTAAGCCGCATAATGAAGGCTTCTTTCGGAGTCTTTTTTCCTTCTCTCCATTTGTCTGCGTGTGTCTTTGCGCCAGCATCACTTTGTTTGATTTCTGAGGACTTGTAATTTGAAATCAGAATGTGTGAGATCTCCAACTTTGTTCTTCTTCTCCAAAATTATTTTCGCTTTTCACAGTCCCTGGAGATTCTATATGAGCTTTAGAGTGGATTTTTCTGTAGGTGCAAAATGTGTCATTAGACTTTCCATAGGGATTTCATTAAATCTATAAATTACTTTGGGAACTGTTGACATCTTAACAGTATTAGGTCTTCCAGTTCATAAACATGGAATCTCTTTCCATTTATTTGTGTCTTCTTCAATTTCATTCAGCAGCATTTTGTAGTTTTTAGTGATGAGTCTGTCACTTCTTTGGTTAATTTTATTTCTAAGTATTTTATTCTTTTTAATGCCCTAATAAATTGAATTTTTAAAAAATTATTGAAATATAGTTGATTTACAATATTGTGTTCCTGCTGTACAGCGAAGTGATTCTTTGTGCGCGCACACACATACGTTCTGTGATGGTTTATCACAGGGTACTGACTGTAGATCCCTATGTTATACAGCAGGGCCTTGGTGTTTATTCAGTCTGTGTATAATAGTTTGCATCTGCTGATTCCAAATGCTCAGTGTAAACAGAATCGTTTTCTTAATTTCCTTTTCAGGTTTAGTGTATAGAAACAACTAGTTTTTATGTCTGTATTATTTATCCTGTAACTTTGGAGAATTCATTTGTGACTTCTAACCAACTTTTATAAACTCTTTAGGGCTGTTTGCATAGATTATGCTGTCCATAAACAGATAATTTTCCTTTCTTTACCCCCCTAGTTTGGATTTCTTTTATTCTTTTTCTCCTTTTATTGCTCTGGATAGAATTTCCAGTACCAGGTTGAGTACTTGTCGTGTAAGCAGGCATCTTTGTCCCATCCTTGATCTTAAAGTAAAAACTTTCCATTTTTTACCAAAAAGTATGATGTTAGAGATGGACAGGGAGGCCTGGCGTGCTGCAATTCATGGGGTTGCAAAGAGTCGGACACGACTGAGCGACTGAACTGAACTGATGATGTTAGATGTGAACTTCTCACATGCGGCCTTTTTTGTATTGAAGTAGTTTCCTTTTTTTTTTCCTCCCCAATTCATTTATTTGTGGCTTCCTTGAGTCTTAGTTGTGGTGTGTGGGCTCAGTAGTGGGCATGTGGGATCTTGATCTTTTCCCACCAGAGATTGAGCCTGCATCCCCTGCATTGGAAGGTGGATTCCTAGCCATTGGACCACCAGGGAAATCCCAGTAGTTTCTTTCTGTTCCTAGTTTATTGAGTGTTTTTATCCTGAAAGAGTATTGAAGTTTATCACATGTTTTTTCTGCATCACTTCAAATGATCTTGTGTTTTTTTCTCTATTTTGTTAGTGTCGGGGTATTGAATGATTTTTGTTGGTTGAACCAACCTTGTATTTCAGGAATAAATCTTACTTGGTCATGATATATAATCTGTTTACTGTGTCACTGAATTCTGTTTTCTAGTATTTTGTTGAGGATTTTTGAATCAGGAATATTAGTCTGTACCTTTCTTGTATTATTTTTGTCTGGCTTTAGTATCTGGTTAATGTTAGCCTCATAGTATGAGTCTGGAAGTATTCTCTATGTATTTAAATGTTTGCTAAAAGTCACCAATGAGACCGTGTGTTCCTGGGCTGGTCTTTGTTGCAAGGTTTTTGATTGCTAGTTCAGTCTCCTTTCCAGTTATAGGTCTCTTCAGTTTTTCTATTTTTTCAGTATTCAGACATTATAGGTTATGTGCTTCTATGAGTTTGTGTGTTTCATATAGATTAACTAGATTTTGGTGTATAATTGTTATGGCATTCTCTTTATGAACATACATGCTCAATCATGTCCAACTGTTTGCAACCCCATGGGCTGTAGCCTGCCAGGCTCCTCTGTCCGTGGGATTTTCCAGGCAAGAATACCTGGAGTGGGTTACCATTTCCTCCTCCAGGGGATCTTCCCCACCTGGGGATCGAACCCAAGTCTCCTCTGTCTCCTGCATTGCAGGCAGGGGATTTTTACCATTTGAGGTACCCAGGAAGCCCTTATATTTCTGTGTAATCAGTTAAAATGTCTCCTTGTTGATTTATGTATCTCCCTTATTTTTCTTCCTCAGTCTAGTTAGTTTTTTCAGTTTTGTTGATTTTGGTTTTATTACAATTTTTTGTATTGTTCTACACTGTATTTTTTGATTTTTATTTACTTAATTTTTGTTTTCTATTGCTATGTAGCTGACTAACAGTGTTGTGCTAGTTTCAGGTGTACAACAGGGTAATTCAGTTATACATATACCATATTTTTCTTAATATACCATATTTTAAACAAATCTGCTTTAGTCTTTATTTACATTTTTCTAATAGTTTTTGGTTTGGTTTATTCTTCTGTTTCTAGTTCCTTAAAGCATAAAGTTCTTGGAGAAGGGAATGGCAACCCAATCCAGTATTCTTGCCTGGGAAATCCCAAGGATAAAGGAGCCTGGTGGGCTATAGTCCATAGGGTCACAAAGAGTCAGACATGACTGAAGTGGCTTAGCACGCACAAGGTGTAAAGTTAGGTTGTTGATACGAGATTTCTGCTTTTTAAAAATTAATTTCTTTATTTTAATTGGAACAAAGATGAATATTTTTTATGATAAAAATTACTATTCAAAAGATAGACATCATAAACCATTAGATACCTAACAACAAAGAAACATAAAGCTAAACCCAGAAGAAATATCAGGGAAAAGAAAAAATATGTAATCATAGTGAGACCTACTAACATTTCTCTGAGAATATTTTATCAAGTACAGAAAAATAGGAATAGGAGCATCTTGAATGATGTCATTAATAATTTAAATATAATCAGATCAGATCAGATCAGTCGCTCAGTCGTGTCCAACTCTTTGCGACCCTGTGAATCGCAGAATGCCAGGCCTCCCTGTCCATGACCAACTCCCGGAGTTCACCCAGACTCACGTCCATCGAGTCAGTGATGCCATCCAGCCATCTCATCCTCTGTCGTCCCCTTCTCCTCCTGCCCCCAATCCCTCCCAGCATCAGAGTCTTTTCCAATGAGTCAACTCTTCGCATGAGGTGGCCAAAGGACTGGAGTTTCAGCTTTAGCATCATTCCTTCCAAAGAAATCCCAGGGCTGAACTCCTTCAGAATGGACTGGTTGGATCTCCTTGCAGTCCAAGGGACTCTCAAGAGTCTTCTCCAACACCACAGTTGAAAAGCATCAATTCTTCGGCGCTCAGGCTTCTTCACAGTCTAACTCTCACATCCATACATGACCACTGAAAAAAACCATAGCCTTGACTAGACAGACCTTTGTTGGCCAAGTAATGTCTCTGCTTTTGAATATGCTATCTAGGTTGGTCATAACTTTCCTTCCAAGGACTAAGCGTCTTTTAATTTCATGGCTGCAGTCACCATCTGCAGTGATTTTGGAGCCCAGAAAAATAAAGTCTGACACTGTTTCCACTGGTTCCCCATCTATTTCCCATGAAGTGATGGGATCGGATGCCATGATCTATGTTTTCTGAATGTTGAGCTTTAAGCCAACTTTTTCACTCTCCACTTTCACTTTCATCAAGAGGCTTTTGAGTTCCTCTTCACTTTCTGCCATAAGGGTGGTGTCATCTGCATATCTGAGGTGATTGATATTTCTCCTGGCTATCTTGATTCCAGCTTGTGTTTCTTCCAGTCCAGCATTTCTCATGATGTACCCTGCATGCATCCCTGGTGGCTCAGAGGTTAAAGCGTCCGCCTGCTATGCAGGAGACCTGGGTTCGGTCCCTGGGTTCGGAAGATTCCCCTGGAGAAGGAAATGGCAACCCACTCCAGTATTGTTGCCTGGAGAATCCCATGGACGGAGGAGCCTGGTAGGCTACAGTCCACAGGGTGGCAAAGAGTCGGACTCGACTGAGCGATTTCACTTTCACTTTCACCCTGCATATAAGTTAAATAAGCAGGGTGACAATATACAGCCTTGATGTAGTCCTTTTCCTGTTTGGAACCAGTCTGTTGTTCCATGTCCAGTTCTAACTGATGCTTCCTGACCTGCATACAGGTTTCTCAAGAGGCATGTCAAGTGGTCTGGTATTCCCATCTCTTTCACAATTTTCCAGTTTATTATGATCCACACAGTCAAAGGCTTTGGCATCGTCAGTAAAGCAGAAATAGATGTTTTTCTGGAACTCTCTTGCTTTTTTGATGATCCATTGGATGTTGGCAATTTGATGTCTGGTTCCTCTGACTTTTCTAAAACCAGTTTGAACATCTGGAAGTTCACGGTTCACGTATTGCTGAACCCTGGCTTGGACAGTTTTGAGCATTACTTTACTAGCATGTGAGATGAGTGCAATTGTGAGGTAGTTTGAGCGTTTTTTGGGATTGGAATGAAAACTGACCTTTTCCAGTCCTGTGGCCACTGCTGTGTTTTCCAAATTTGCTGGCATATTGAGTGCAACACTTGGACAGCATCATCTTTCAGGATTTGAAATAGCTCAGCTGATATTCCATCACCTCCACTAGCTTTGTTCCTAGTGATGTTTTCTAAGGCCCACTTGACTTCACATTCCAGGATGTCTGGCTCTAGGTGAGTGATCACACCATCGTGATTATCTGGTTCGTGAAGATCTTTTTTGTACAGTTCTTCTGTGTATTCTTGCCACCTCTTCTTAATATCTTCTGCTTCTGTTAGGTCCCTACCATTTCTGTCCTTTATCGAGCCCATCTTTGCATGAAATGTTCCCTTGGTATCTCTAATTTTCTTGGAGAGATCTCTAGTCTTTCCCATTCTGTTGTTTTCCTCTAGTTCTTTGCATTGATCGCTGAAGAAGGCTTTCTTATCTCTTCTTGCTATTCTTTGGAACTCTGCATTCAGATGCTTATATCTTTCCTTTTCGCCTTTGCCTTTAGCTTCTCTTCTTTTCACAGCTATTTGTAAGGCCTCCCCAGACAGCCATTTTGCTTTTTTGCATTTCTTTTCCATGGGGATGGTCTTGATCCCTGTCTCCTGTACATTGTCACTAACCTCCGTCCATAGTTCATCAGGCACTCTATCTGTCACATCTAGTCCCTTAAATCTATGTCTCACTTCCACTGTATAATCATAAGCGATTTTATTTAGGTCATACCTGAATGGTCTAGTGGTTTTCCCCACTTTCTTCAATTTAAGTCTGAATTGCTAATAAGGAGTTCATGATCTGAGCCACAGTCAGCTCCTGGGGTTTTATCTTGTCCCTTCATCTGGGACATAACTTTCTGCTTTTTCATGCAGGTTAACTTTCTGTAATATGGTTTTGTTTTAGTCAGTGTGGGATTGTGATTCTTCTGTCTGCCTTCTGATGAAGGAGGCTGAGAGGCTTGTGTAAGCTTCCTGATGGGAGGGACTGGCAGTGGGAAAAAGTGGATCTTGCTCTGGCCGGCAGGGCCTTGCTCAGTAAAGCTTTAATCCAGTTATCTTCTGATGGGTGGGGTTGTGCTCCCTCCCTGGTATTTTTTTGTCCTGTGGAAACCAGCCCTTGGGTCTGTGGGCTCCACGGTAGAGATAATGGTGATCTCCAAGAGGACTCATGCCAAGGGCCATCTTCAGGACTGCTGCTGCCAGCGCCCCCATCCCTGTGGTGAGGCCTTTCTGACCTGTGGCTCCACAGGAGACCCTCCAGCACTAGCAGGTGGATCTGGTTCTGTCTCAGTGGTGTTACTATTCCCTTCTCCTGGGTCTTGGTGCCTAGAATATTGTGTTTGTGCCCTCCAAGACTGGAGTCCCTGTTTTCCCCAGTCCTCTGGAAGTCCTGTAATCAATTCCCACTGGTCTTCAAGGTCAGATTCCCTGGGCATTCCCAGACCCTTTGTCAGATCCCCAGGCTAGGAAGCCTGACATGGGGCTCAGAACTTTCATAGCAGTGGAGAACTTCTTTGGTATTGTTGTTCTCCAGTTTGTGGGTCACCCCCCAACTGGTATGGAATTTGGTTTTATTGTGATTACACCCTTCCTGCCATCTCACTGCAGCTTCTTGTCTTGGACGTGAGGTATCCTTTTTGTTAGGTTCCAGCACCTTCTTGTTGATGGTTATTCAACATCTCGTTGCAATTTTGGTGTTCTCGCAGGAGAAGAAGAGCATGTTTTCTTCTATTCCACCATCTTGAACCAGAAGCCATTAAATTTCCCTTTTAGTCCAGTTTTGTTGCACCCCATAAATTTAGGTTTGTTGTCTTTTCATTTTCTTTTGTCTCAAGATATTTTCTAATTTCCTTTGTGAGTTCTTCTTTGACTCACTGGTTATTGAAGACTGCACTGTTTAATTTTCATATCTTTGTTATTTTCTATCTGCTGTTGATTTCTAGTTTCATTCCATTGTGGTCAGAGAATGTAGATTAAAACATCCATTGAAAATTATCTTGTGATCAAATGTACGTTGTGTTATGGAGAATATTCCATGTGCACTTACGAAAAATCTGTCTTCTGCTGTGTTGTATCACAGCAGTGTTTTTATGTCTTTTAGACTCAGTTGGTCTATTTTATTGTTAAGTCCTCTGTTTTTCTTAATTAATTTAGGTATGTTTGTGTGTGCTTGGTCTTTGCTGTTGTGCGCCAGGTCTTCTCCCGCCGCGGTGAGTGGCGGCTGTTCTTCGTCCTGGCGTAAAGCTTCCTCACTGCAGTGGCTTCTCTCGTGGAGGAGCCCGGCTTCGGCTCACCGGCTTCAGTGGTTGCCGCCCGCGGGCTCGGGTGCTTCGTGATGTCCGGGATATTCTTGGACTAGGGGTCGAACCCAGGTCCCTGCAATTGCAGGTAGACTTGGAACCACTGGACCACCAGGCAAGTCCCAAGTTGGTTCTATTTATTGATTTTTTTTTTCCCCTCAGGTTCTTTTATCCATTATTGAAAAGGAGGCTTTGAAGTCTCCTATTTTTCTTGTAGAACTATTTTTTCCCTTTAATTCTGTCAGGGGGTGCTTCGTAAATTTAGAATTTCTGATACTTGATGAGTATATGTTTATAGGTGTTATATCTTGGTTAATTGACATTTTCTCTTTATATAATGGCCTTTGTCTCTTGTGACAGTGTTTTACTTAATTTGTGTTTTGGGTGATATTAGAATGGCTATCCCTGCCCCCTTTTGGTTACTGCATGGAATATCTTTTTCCTTCTTTCAGTTTCAATCTGTGGGTTTTAAGGTCTAAAGTGAATCTTTTGTAGACAGTATGTCATTGAATGTTGTTTTTTAGAAATCCATTCTGCCAACCTTTCTTTCAGTTACACGAGTTTAATCTGTGCTGTGCTTAGTCGCTCAGTCATGTCCTACTCTTTGCGACCCCGTGGAGTGTAGCCCTCTGTCCGTGGGAATTCTTGAGGTGAGAGTACTGGAGTCTGCTGCTATGCCCTCCTCCAGGGGATCTTCCCAACCCAGGGATCAAACCCAGGCGTTTAATCTACTTGTGTTTAATTACTGATGGAGAAGGACTCACCGTTGCCATTTTGTTTTTTTTCCCACATGACTTAGAGCTCTTTTTTGTTGTTGGTGGTGGTAAGTAATTTATTCCTTTATTACCTTGCTTTTCATTTAATTGCGTTTATGTAGTGATATGTTTTAATTCCCTTCTCATTTCCTTTTGTATGTATTCTACAAATATTTTCTTTTTGGCTACCATGGGGAGTACTTGTAACATCCTACAGTTGTAACATTCTATTTTAAGCTAGTAACAACTTAACTTCAATTACTTGCAAATAGTTCTATACACCTATGCCTCCTCCCACTTTATAATATTGGTGTCACAGATTGCGTCATTATATGTTATGTATCCATTAGCATATCTTTATAATTGCTTTTATGTTTTTAAGTCCTATAAAGTAATAATAAGTGGAGTTATGAGTCAAAATGAAAATAATAAAGGGTTTTTTTAATATGCCCATGTATTTCCCTTTACTGTAGAATTTCTTAGTTTTATACAGCTTCTGATTATTTTTTTGTGTACCTTTGTTTCCAGTAGAAAGACTCTCTTTAACATTTCTTGCAGGGCAAGTCTTGTGAGAGCGAACTCCCTCGGGTTTTATCTCGAAATTTCTCCCTCATGTTTGAAGGACAGTTTTGTGCAATATAGAATTCTCATTTAGCAGGTTTTTTTTTCTTTCCCCCTAAGAGTTTGATTATAATATATTTCACTTAGAGTTCATTGAGTCTCTTTTATTTGTATGTCCTTGTCTTTCCTCAAATTTGGGACATTTTCAGCCATGAGTTTTTCAAATAAACCCTCTACCCCTACTGTCTTCTCCTGTAATGCATATATTAGTTTTTTGATTGGGTCCCTTATTATAAGTTCCTTAGACTCTATTTACTTTTTTTCATTATATTTAAAAATTTTCTTCTCAGTCTTGATATAATTTCAAAGCTTTTCTCCTCAAGGTCACCAATTCTTTCTTCTGCCTCTTTGAATCTGCTGTTGAACTTTTCAAATGAATTTTTAAAAGCCAGTTGTATTTTTCTATTCCAGAGATTGTAAACTTATTTTTACAGTTTTTATTTCTTTGTTTGTTTTCCTAATTTCCTTTAGGTTTCTGTGTTTTCCTGTAGTTAACTGAGCATATTCAAGACAGTTGTTTTAACGTCTTTGTCAAGTAACTCCAAAGTCTGTCTCTCTTTAAGGTCAGTTTCTAGAGATTTCTTGTGTTCCTTTGAATGTGCCTTGTTTCCCTATTTATTTATATGCCTTGTAATCTTCTGTTGATAACTGAGCATTTGAAAAAACAGCCATAGCTTCCAGTAAATTTGAAAACTGGCTTCTTGCAGGGGAAAACCATCAGCTGTCAGCCCAATAAAGGCTTAAGGTCTCCTCAGCATTTTCTGTGCTCACGTCTTCCCTGGGCTTGTGTGTTTGGCTCCCCCCCAGTCCTACAGGATACATAGCTCCTTCTGATGTTGTGGTTGGTCAGTCTGACCCTGCCTTCTTCTGAGGGCCGTACGTGTTCCGTTTCTGTTGTGTCCTTCTGCCTATCACCTCTTGCCCAGGTGCCGGCAGGTCTGAGTGTCCTTCACCCGTCATGCATGTCAGCAGGTGCCAATCCTTTCAGCAACCCAGACTTACACCCGTGCTATGCCACTGTCCCTGTCAGTGCTCTGAGTCAGGAGACAGAAGCCAGCCCACTCGGGCCGACTCCAGGCAAGCCAGAATGGTGCAAGCCAGTTAAGCCCTTTTCTTTCTGTCTTAAAGGAAGAACTGGGAATTGGATGTCTTCCTCCAGATTGTACCAGACCAGGTAAGGGTTGAGGCAGGGAGAGACAGAGAAAAACACCACTAAATTTCATGTTCTTTTGAATGTGGTTATGTGGAGCTCAGGAAGACAGTTTTTGAACGTTCCTGGAAGCAGTATGGATGGAAATTATTTTAGGTTCACAGTAAACCACATTAATGTGGAAAAGTTTAGCTTTGAGGAAGAAACTTCAGGATAGGCAAGCAGTGTGCATGTTCAGCATTTTATTTGCAAGAAGTAAAGGAAGATCCCTTTCTGTTCTAGCATTTGTCTGAGTCAGTGTTCTCAGACTTTCTGGTGCAAGACTTCTGTATACGCTTACATAAAAATTTTGGGGTTTCTCAATATTTTTGTCTTATAGTTGTTAATATTATATTAAAAATTGAAAGTGAGGAATTTTCAAATAAACAAACCTAGTTTGTAAACATGAGTACTGTATTTTTATGAAAAAACATTTTCCAAAACAAAAGACTTGCTGAGCAGAATTGTGTTATTCAAAACTTTGCAGATTTTTAAGTGTCTGACTTAGTAGAAGTTACTGGAATCATGTCTGCGTCTGCCCTCAGTCCATTACCCACCGTGTTATTTCAGTTGAGTGTGTGAGGAAAAGGGTCTTCACGGGCCTGTGATTGGGAAAGGGAGGCAGGCGCACGTTATACAGCTTTCTCAGAAACTGGAGTGGCAGTTTTCTGAACATCAGTTGCGGTGCGGAATCTGAATTATATTAGTGAGCTTCTAGTGCTCTGTTACGTTAAAATCTGTTAGTCCATCTTGCACTTGAATTGATTAGTTTGTGTGTTTTGTATATGATCGTGTATGGGTCATTTGAAAAATATTGCTTGACTGAGTTATGTAGATATTTCACATACTGTTTATTATACAGTATTAGAAAAAAAACACATTCTCATCTGGAAAGCCTACATGTTGGGAATGTGCTGACAATTACACATTTTCTAAAATTTGAATTTTCATTTGAAAGGTTGAATTTTATCATTGGTAACAAGTACTTTGAATTTTCTTTGTGACAAGCTTACTTTGTTCTTTTTCAATAAAATGTCTGTCATGTATCAAAGTCTAGGCAAGCGTAGTTCATCTGTTATTTATTCTTTCAAGTGAAAAATGGCACTACTTTGAAAAAGCACCTAATTCAACTTGTAACTTAAACGATCTTATAAATGGTTTTTCTTGATACAACCATCTAACCCCAATATACTATGAAAGTGTTTTGTTTTCTCTCATTGGTCACACAGTATATTAAAAAGACATGTTCTAAAATTCCTTACTTCCTTACATTTTTATGACATCTCCATATGACCAAGTTATAGACATAGAGAATAGGTTAGTGGTTGCTAAGGGTTATGTGCATGAGAGTTGAAGGAAGGAAGGAAAGAAGGTTCCTGTGGCTACTATAGGGTAATGCAGAGGATCTTTGTGAAGAATCTTTTCTGTATGGTAACTATAGCAGGGATTACAGAAACTATAAATGTAATAAAATTGCTGAAAACTAAATATACACAAAAACTAGGTGCATGTAAAACTGGTGAAATTCTAAGTGATTAAAATGTGTATAAATAAAATTTAAGTAAACCAGTGGTTATAGAGTTTCAGTTCATCACAGAAATTTCTGTTTACACTGGTTGTGTAGCTCTCAGGAAGACAATTCATTCGATGTTGAAGGTGCTTGGAAGCATTATGGGTACCAACATGGTCAAAGTGCTGGTCTAGTCCTTAAGGTATTATCTTTACTTCTCTGGCCAGATTTAGATGTCATGTTTATTTGATAGAAGAGTGCCGGGGTCCAGCCCCGGTGGATCCAGGGAATTCCAAGCGGGGATGGCGTCGGCGAGGATCAGGATACAATAGCTTCAATTAGATATTAATTAGAGATGTAAAGAGTAATAGAATGAGGATAGCTCAGTAGGAAAATTCAGTGGAGAAAAGAGGCTGAGTAGCTTGGTTTACGCGGGAGACCAATACAACTTCAAGACAAGAAGTTTGCACCACTTATGTAGGCCACAGGCGTCCTTCCGTTCTCCCGAAGGAGAGGAGACACTGAGGCCTCCCCGGTCGGATCTTAGAAGCCCAGGCATAATTAGCAAGCATGGTGGGTTCCGCGCTCCAGATGGAGACTCAGCAAGAATTTGAGAGAGAGAGCGACATGGGGAGACCAAGTTTCGGTAAACAAGGCCTGCACTTTATTTTCCAAAGTAGTTTTTATACCTTAAGTTATGCATAGAGGATAATGCGGGAAGGGGTAGAGTCATGCAGTAAGCCAGGCTTTCTTCCTGCAAACTTATCATATGCAAAAGTTTAGGTGATTTGCATCATCTTCTGGCCCAGAGGCCTGTTAACATTTTAAGAAACTTTCTTTAGAAAACTTATTTTTCTCTAAAGGTGATTGGTCAGGAGCCACCCTCCAAAAGCATTAGATAAAGTTGCATTCCTACAGAGCAAAGGTGTGGTGGGCTATAACAAGAAAAAGAATTAACTCAAGGGTCCCAGGTTACAAACATTAAAGCTACTACTTACACCAATTATATTAATCAGTACACTGCCAGGGACACAGCAGGTAAGGGATATGGAGACTTAGCGGCAAACATTGGCCCAACAAGTGAAAAACCCTTCACCAATACAAATTCTAATCAATCTTTTATCTGGGCAAAGGAATCTGTATTTAGACAGTTTAGAACATCTCATGCCTCTCACAGTTGGGAGGCTCTGAGCAATCACATGTGGCCGGAAAAACCTATTCAGGCAGGCTAGAGGATTTCCAAAGGAGTTTGTAGGTTGAAACACTGTCACACCCAGGAATTATTAACTGGAGCTGTAAGTTAAGTCTTTTTTTAGAGAGAGGTAGTGGGGGACAGCCCCCCGTAAAGTCAGAGGTGTAGGTGAAAGCACAAAGCAGAAAGTAGGCGGACTCTGGTTTTGGGGGTAGATGCTCGAGAATTTCCAGGGGGACTCCTGAGGCCCAATCCCGCCTTTGCGTATGCTGAGCCTCCTTCCTTACGACCTTTGCCACGGGCGGAGTGCCTCACGCTGGCTCCAGGCAGTGATAGACTTCCAGCTGAGCTTTTCCAGATCCTGAAGGATTATGCTGTGAAGGTGCTGCACTCAATATGCAATATGCACGCAATATGCAATATGCCGGCTCCCGGCAGAAGAGTTTCTCACTATTTATATCCTATAATAGCAAATTAATAAAAATGAAGAAACACATCTATTGCATATATTTATGCATATAGTTTTATTCACTCAGCCATGTCTGACTCTTTGCGACCCAGTGGTCTATAAACTGCCAGGTTCCTCTGTCCATGGAATTCTCTAGGCAAGAATAGTGGAGTGGGTAGCCATCCCCTTCTCCAGGGGAACTTCCTCACCCAGGGATCGAAACCAGGTCTCTTGCATTGCTGGCATATTCTTGACTGTCTGAGCCACCAGGGAAGCCAATTAATGCATGTATGTGTATATATGTGTACACATAGTTATAAATCAATTTGTTAAAACAAAATTGAGAACTTTTTATAACAATGACTGAAGTGACTTAGCAGCAGCAGCAGCAGGTAGTCTTTTTTTCAGACTTTAAAAGTAGTATCCCTAAGGTGATAGAAATAGATTTGCCTCTAGTACCATTAGAGTGTCGTAGTATACGTTCTAACATTTTTAATCAGTCTGAAATTTTTTTTAGTATCATTAGTTGAGGGTATATATCTACCTTTCCCTCAGATGATTATCCAGTTATCCCAACACAATGTATAAAGTAATTTTGATATTTTTCTAGTGCATTGAAATACTACCAGGACATTCTGTCTATGTATGTGCATATTTGAACATTCTCTGTAAATATCATTCTTTCCATATCATCAAATGCCCCTCTGTATCATTTTTAATGACTACAAAGGAATATACTCTATGACTGAGTAAATATAATACTTTGTACAGCATATGTCTCTGTCTGTCGATTAAATTGTGAATTTCTTGAAGCTTATAAAACTAGAAGCCATATTATTGGCCACATTTAGGCATAGCATAGTCTTTTCTTTGTATTAAATTTCCATAAATCTTTTTGATTTAGTTTTCATTGTGATTTCTGAGAAGATATTTCAGTTGTTTTCCAAAAATATTTGAAGAAGTGCACAAAATATAGACATTGTATTGAATTTTCAAGTTGGCTTATACTGTTCCCATCACACGAAGGGAAACTGAAAAACAGAGGTTACCTTCAGTGGGATTTTATTATAAAAGTAGCCAATTCTTTTGATTCATGAAAAAAGAAAAGTACATACAGGCATGCCATAGAAATTTTGTGGATTTGATTCCAGAATGCTACAGTAAAGCAAATATTGCAGTGATGCAGGCCACACACATTTTTTGGCTTCCCAGTCCATATAAAAGGTATGTTAACGCTGTATTGTAGTCCATTCAGTTCAGTTCAGTCTCTCAGTCATGTCCAACTCTTTGTGACCCCATGGACCACAGCACGCCAGGCCTCCCTGTCCATCACCAACTCCTGGAGTTTACCCAAACCCTTGTCCATTGAGTCGGTGATGCCACCCAACCATCTCATCCTCTGTCATCCCCTTCTCCTCCTGCCTTCAGTCTTTCCCAGCATCGGGGTCTTTTCAAATGAGTCAGTTCTTTGCATCAGGTGGCCAAAGTATTGGAGTTTCAGCTTCAGCATCAATCCTTCCAATGAATATTCAGGGCTGATCTCTTTAGGATTGACTGGTTGGATCTCCCTGCAGTCCAGGGGACTCTCAAAGAGTCTCCCCCAACACCACAGTTCAAAAGCACCAATTCTTCAGTGCTCAGCTTTCTTCACAGTCCAGCTCTCACATCCATACGTGACTAGTCCATAGTGTGTAATAATAACATTATGTCTAAAAAAAAAAAATCAATGTACATACTTAAACAACTTTGGAGATCAGAACCCACTGCAGATTCTAAAATGCATAGATGCTCAAGTCCCATAATGGGCACTTTGTATCCTTTGTTCGACCTCTTCGGATTCAGCCAACCAGATTGTGTAGTCCTGTAGTAGTTACTTACTTGCCCCAGTTTTATTAAGATATGATTGACAAACAGCATTGTATCAGTACTGTGTACAGCATAATGATTTGACTATACTTGAGGCACTATAGTATTTAATGAAAAACACACACATGTAATTGGACCCACACAGACCGTTTTTTCAACAGTCAGCTGTACTTTATCGAAAGCTTTAT
This sequence comes from Bubalus kerabau, assembly GCF_029407905.1. Taxonomy (NCBI): domain Eukaryota; kingdom Metazoa; phylum Chordata; class Mammalia; order Artiodactyla; family Bovidae; genus Bubalus; species Bubalus kerabau. The sequence continues at coordinate 185,530,660 of NC_073626.1, forward strand.
CTGAGCCATCACAAAGTCATAATCTGTTTGTTGATGGAGGATCTTGCCTCAAGGGTGATGGCTGCTGACTGATCACAGTGGTGGTTGCTGAAAGTAGAGGTGGCTATGGCAGTTTTTCAAAATAAGACAACATTGATGTTTGCCGCTCAGTCAACACCTTTTCATGAAGAGCTTCTCTGTAGCATGCCATGCTGTTGGATAGCATTTTACCCACAGTAGACCATTTTCCTTTCAAACTGTGCTCCCAATTCATCATCTAACCTTTTGCAGTATTCTAAATCCTTTAATTGTCATTTCAGCAATCTTCCCTGATCTTTACCAGGAATAGAGTCTCTCTCAAGAAACCCTTTCTTTGCTCAGCCATAGGAAGCAGTTCCTCATCTGTCAGAGTTTCATCACAAGATTGCAGCAATTCCATCAGATCTCCAGGCTCCACTTTAATTCTAGTTCTCTTACAGTTTTCTTTCACATTGGCAGTGACTCCTCTGTTGAACTCTCGAACCCCTCAAGGTCACCTATGAAGGTTGGAATCAACTTCTTTCAAACTCCTGTTATTGTTATTATTGTTAATATGTTGACCTCTTCCCATCATTCATGAAGTTTCTTCATGGCACCCAGGATAAAGAATCCTTTCCAGAAGGTTTTCAGTTTACTTTGCCCAGATCCAGCAGAGGAATCACTGTCTGTGGCAGCTAAATATTCTTAAGAAATGTATTTGTTAAATAATAAGACTTGAAAGTCAAAATTACTTTGTGAGTCATGGGCTGCAGAACGGATGTTAAGTTAGTAAGCATGAAAACATCATAAATCTTGTTTATGTCCATCAGAGCTCTTGGATGACCAGGTGCATTGTCAACATGCCGTAATATTTTGAAAGGCATCTTTTTTCTGAGCATTAGATCTCAAGAGTGGCTTAGAATATTCAGTAAACAATATTGTCCAGAGATGTGCTATCCAGGCTTTGTTGTTGCATGTATGGAGCACAAGTAGAGTATATGTAGCAGAATTCTTAAGGCCCTGGAATTTTCAGAGTGGTGAAACAAGCAGGGACTTCAGACGCACTAACCCTGACAGGAGAGTCAGGCTGTCCTTTGAAGCCAGGCATTGAATGTCCTCCTCTCTAGTTGTGTGCCTCCTAGACGGCATCTTCTTCCACTGGAACACTATTTTCGTCTACACTGAAAATCTGCATTTTATTGTATCTACCTTCATTCCTTACCTTAGCTAGATATTATAGGTAAGTTGTTGTAGCTTCCACTTCAGCACGCGTGGCTTCCCCTTGTATTTGTATGTTATGGAGACAGCTTCTTTTCTAAAACCTCATGAACCAGCCCCCTCTGCTAGCTTCATACCTTCCTCCTCCAAATTCTTCACCTCTCTCAGTCTTCACAGAACCTAAGAGACTTTGGACCTTGTTCTGGGTTAGGTTTTGGCTTAAAGGAATGTTGTGACCAGTCTTATTTCCAGACCACTAAAATTTTCTCCACATCAGCAAGAACGCTGTTTTGTTTTCTTACCATTCGTGTATCTAATGAAATAGTAGATTTAATTTCATTCAAGAGCTAACTTTTCTTTTGCATTTACAGCCTGACTGGCGCAAGAGGCCAGGCTTTCATCTTAATCTTGGCTTTTGACATGCTTTCCTCATTAAGCTTCATCATTTCTAGTTTTTGACTTAAAATGAGAAAATGGGACTCTTCCTTTCAATTGACTACTTGGAGGCCATTGCAGGGTTCCTCATTAGCCTGATTTCAGTGCTGTTGTGTCTTGATAGGGAGGCCCAAGGAGAGGAAGAGAAAAGGGGAGCAGCTTGTCGGTGGAGCTGTCGGAATACACTCAGCACACGGGGGCTAAGTTTGGTGACTTACGTGGGCACAGTCCATGCTGCCCCACAACAATTGCAAGAGTGACATCAAAGATCACTGACCACAAGTCACTGTAGCAAATATAACAATAGTAATGAAAAAGTTTAAAATATGCTGAGAATTAATTACTGAAATGTGACACAGACTCATGAAATAAGCAAGTGATGTTGGGAAAATAGAGTTGATAATCATGTTTGTGTGGTGCAGGGAGCCATATTCAGTATCTTGTAATAACCTGTAATAAAAAGAAATCAGAAAAATGATTACTTGTAGATATATATAACTGAATCACCTGAAAACTAATACAATGTTGTAAGTCAGCTTGAAATAAAAAAAAGATTGACAGGCTTAATGTTGGGTTCCTGCAAACCTTTAATTTGTAAAAATCACAGTGTCTGTGAAGTGAAATAATGTGAAGCACAGTAAAATCAGCTATGCTTTTAATACATAGTATATAAAATAAAACCTACAATTTGTATCCTATATCCCCCTTTCAGTTACATTTCTGTGAAATAGCAATTTTAAGTGTGCCATATATCTTCCCAAGACATCTTTTTAAGTATCCTGTTTGTATATATCAAAAAATACTGTACAGATAGGGTTTTTATTCTGACTAATTCTGTGATTTGCTTATGTCATTAATATTATAGATATCTTTCCATGATAGTTTATATAGATTTTCCTCATTTTTTTCTTACCTCAAAAATTACACTACATTCTCTCTTTGATTGAATATAGTGTACTTTAACCTCTCTTTTGTAAATGGAATATGCAGTTCTTTATTCTTTCCCATCATGAATTTATCCTTAGGGTAAATTTTTTGAGATGGAATTGTGGAATAAATGTGCATGCTTAGTTTAGATTGGGTGAGTATCATCTGATAGATGTTTGAAAGGCTATGGCTGCTCAATTTTTAAATCAGATTTGTGAGTGTCTGCGCACATGCACAGTGTGAATTTCGTGTTTATGTTATTATTTATGTAAGGGGAAGTGAGCGTTTTAAAGCAGGAATGCTAACCTTTCGTCTCCATGTAGTGTGCGAAGTGCTTCGAATTGTGTGTGAAGCATATTAAGAGCTCTCTAAATTCTGTAATTGTTTGCTTAATTTCCTTCTTTCATATTTTGAAAATTGAAACTTCTTACTAATTTTTTTCACATACCCTTATTTTGAAAACTGTCAGCATCTGGACCTAAGATGCTGTTAGTGTGTTCTGTGTTACATGGAATTCATTCTCAAATCTCTATCTTTAATTGTCCCAGTCACTGTTTTTTAAATAGTTATTATTCTTAAAGGTTATATGTGCAGTACAAAGTGTGTTTTGATTGGCTTATCTTCCTTCACTGGCATTTCCTTAACAGATTGTCAGTTACCACCATTTCCTATTTTTTGTTAGTACATCCAGTTAATAAAAATGATTAACTTAGGAGCTTTCATTGAAACTTGAAAATAGTAATGAAAATGAAACTATCTCTGTACCTCTTGTAAACTACAATGAACTGGATTGCCATTTAAATATAAAGTATTCATGTACACATCCTTGGAGAAGTAAATCTTTGTAATAACTTTGAAGCTATTTGAAATGGAGAAGTGTAAGTAAAATCTGTGGTGACTGTCCCTTGTCTCCTATGCACTTGATGCTATAAATCATGGGCAAAAACTGTTCCCATTCAAGCTTTAGCAATATTTTTCAACAAAGTATGGAATAGTATGTTAAATAGTATGTTAATAGTATGTTAAACAAGTTCCTCCAGAATAATTTAATCAATGAACTTGGTTAGTTATGTCATGAAATGCAGAAGAAAAGCATAGAGGCATCTCTCATAGTTATCCCCCCTGCCTCAGCAACAGGTGCAAGTCACATCATTCCTATGAAATTTCTAAAATCAGTCACAAAGAATGGAAAGATTTTCTGTGAGAAAGCTGAGTAATCTGTTGGCAGAATTTCTTCATTAATGCACCTATTACAGTAAAAGCAAAACAGCTGTCTGGGGAGGCCTTACAAATAGCTGTGAAAAGAAGAGAAGTGGAAAAACAAAGGAGAAAAGGAAAGATATAAGCATCTGAATGCAGAGTTCCAAAGAATAGCAAGAAGAGATAAGAAAGCCTTCTTCAGCGATCAATGCAAAGAACTAGAGGAAAACAACAGAATGGGAAAGACTAGAGATCTCTCCAAGAAAATTAGAGATACCAAGGGAACATTTCATGCAAAGATGGGCTCGATAAAGGACAGAAATGGTAGGGACCTAACAGAAGCCGAAGATATCAAGAAGAGATGGCAGGAATACACAGAAGAACTGTACCAAAAAGATCTTCACGACCCAGATAATCACGATGGTGTGATCACTGACCTAGAGCCAGACATCCTGGAATGTGAAGTTAAGTGGGCCTTAGAAAGCATCACTAGGAACAAAGCTAGTGGAGGTGATGGAATTCCAGTGGAGCTGTTTCAAATCCTGAAAGATGATGCTGTCGCTGCACTCAATATGCCAGCAAGTTTGGAAAACTCAGCAGTGGCCACAGGACTGGAAAAGGTCAGTTTTCATTCCGATCCCAAAGAAAGGCAATGCCAAAGAATGCTCAAACTACTGCACAATTGCACTCATCTCACATGCTAGTAAAGTAATGCTCAAAGTTCTGCAAACCAGTTGACTCATTGGAAAAGACTCTGATGCTGGGAGGGATTGGGGGCAGGAGGAGAAGGGGACGACAGAGGATGAGATGGCTGGATGGTATCACTGACACAATGGACGTGAGTCTGAGTGAACTCTGGGAGTTGGTGATGGACAGGGAGGCCTAGCGTGCTGTGATTCATGGGGTCGCAAAGAGTCGGACATGACTGAGCGACTGAACTGAACTGCATGGCACAGCAGCACATATCCATGTGTGGCAGTCGCCCCGTGTTCTGCTCTGCATTCAGGTAGAGCTGCTTGTGTACAGAGTATGCATCAGCTCTTGGCATACATATTATTTAGATATGGGAAGTACTTGATTATTTTTTGTCTGTTTCAAAGAGTAATTCCAAGGTAAAGGAAAATAAATTCTTTGTTTTATTAATACCCATTTTGAGAGGAATGATAGAGTCTCAGTATTTATAGAACACCAGCTTTGTGTGGACAGTAAGGGAGTATTACAGAATGGAAGAACTCGAACCTGAATGTTAATTCACGTACTTGTTTTGCAGTGTTGACAACTGGCTCTAGTGTGCAAAATATTAGTCAGAAGTTTGAATAAGATGAAATATGGCCAGCATGCACATTTTCAGCATCTTCAGTGAAAAAATCTTGGTTGTTCTATTTTTCCTGTAGTATACTGTGTTTCAGAGAGGGCAATGGCACCCCACTCCAGTACACTTGCCTGGAAAATCCCATGGATGGAGGAGCCTGGAAGGCTGCGGTCCATGGGGTCGCGAAGAGTCGGACACGACTGAGCAACTTCACTCTCACTTTTCCCTTTCATGCATTGGAGAAGGAAATGGCAACCCACTCCAGTGTTCTTGCCTGGAGAATCCCGGGGATGGCAGAGCCTGGTGGGCTGCCGTCTTTGGGGTCACACTGAGTCAGACACGACTGAAGCGACTTAGCAGCATACTAGCTATGAGAGGGGAGAGTCCTCACCTAACTTTTTGAGTAGAAAGAGATAACATTTCTCTGTGTTTTCATAAGTGGTACATCTCAACAACTGTATTTATTACCTCGACAGCCAGAAGTTTACACTTCAGTATACCACTGTTCAGTTCAGTTCAGTCGCTCAGTCATGTCTGACTCCTTGCGACCCCATGAACTGCAGTACGCCAGGCCTGCCTGTCCATCACCAACTGCCGGAGTTCACCCAAACTCACGTCCATCTAGTCGGTGATGCCATCCAGCCATCTCATCCTCTGTTGTCCCCTTCTCTTCCTGCCCCCAATCCCTCCCAGCATCAGGATCTTTTCCAATGAGTCAGCTCTTTGCATTAGGTGGCTAAAGTACTGGAGTTTCAGCTTTAGCATCATTCCTTCCAGCGAACACCCAGGACTGATCTCCTTTAGGATGGACTGGTTGGATCTCCTTGCAGTCCAAGGGACTCTCAAGAGTCTTCTCCAACACCACAGTTCAAAAGCATCAATTCTTTGGTGCTCAGCTTTCTTCACAGTCCAACTCTCACATCCATACATGACCACTGGAAAAACCATAGCCTTGACTAGACGGACCTTTGTTGGCAAAGTATTGTCTCTGCTTTTGAATATGCTGTCTAGGTTGGTCATAACTTTCCTTCCAAGGAGTAAGCGTCTTTTAATTTCATGGCTGCAATATACCACTAACTATATATTGAAATTAAAGTAGTGTTCCCCACCTTATCTGCGGTTCACTTTCTGAGGCATCAGTTAACTGTAGTCAACCAGTCTGAAATAAATTATTCATCAGTTTTAAATTGCTCACCATTCTGAGTTGTGTGATGAAGTTGCTTCTCATCAGAGATTTAAGATAAATTCTAAAAAGGTTGCACTGATTCTGAATTGCTGGATATTGTGATAAAATTAGGTCTTTTAAAACAGAGCTGTAAACCACTTTAATGAACACTTTTCTAAACTCTTAAACTCTTTGGAATTAAGTTACCCGTGCCATATTTACTCACAGTGTGATACTGTTCTTGTCATTCTTTGACAGACCCCTTATCCCTCTGGACAGAATGCAGGTCCAACCACATTGGTCTATCCTCAAGCTCCTCAGACAATGAATTCACAACCTCAAACCCGTTCTCCGGTAAGTAAGCAGAAGGTTGTTCTAGAAAATGTTCTCCACCTAAGTTTGTGTTTGTTGTAGCTTAGGTTCTTTTGGTTCATATTTTTATTTGATTTTAGAAATGTACTACAAAGACAATTGTTAAAATTATTATTACTGTTATTATTGGATAGCATTGCATTTTCAGACCTTTTCTATGGGAATTATTTAAATTTATTAAGAAAAGAACAAATGGAGCCTTTTCCCTTTTTCTTTTTTTTTTCCTTTACTTTTCTGTGTCATTCAAGTTCTAGTTGCGTTCAAGTTCACTTCATTTCAGCTCTTAAGTTTTTGTTTGTACCGTTCAAAATTCAGGAGACATGTAAAGCATGATTTTGAAAATAAATTACATTTCATTAATTGGACTCTGACATTCTAGTGCCTAGGGAAGTACAACTTTTGAATCAGTACTATTAGATCAGCTCTAACTGTTTGACTGTGTGGACATATGCATGACTTACACCAATGGTGTATTGATTTCTTCAGATGGTAAATAAATTGTCATAGAAGTATAAATGCTGTCATCCTCTTTGCTCATCTTTTACATGGATTGCAATAAGTATGGCAAAGACAGAGAATTTACTCAGGGTTCATCCTTCTGTTTCACAAAAGTGTGCAGTGGCTTCAGCAGTCCTTTCCTTAGGATGATGTTGCCTGCCCTGCATGATTAGTGTTTGCTAGAAGGTGCTTCTGTAACATCTCATTGTCTCTCACGCCCCTACTTGGATCTCCGCTCTGTGTTTTTCTCAGAGTACAGGGATCTTCTTTTGGTTCTCCACCTCTGCTTTTTTGCCTGTAGTACAGGAATATTTCATTGCATTAGCTTCTGTTCATTTGATTTTATGCATGAATTTAGGAATTTTGAAGTAGATGACAGAATTCCTCAAAGAGCTGTAAGGTCACAGACTTCTCTCAGATGTGCTCTCTCACTGGTCCTCTTCCTGCCTTCCTTTCCCTGTGGCCCTCTTCTTCAGGCCCTTTTCTTAGGCCCTGGTTCCCCGGGGGTGGAGGAGCCCTTCTAAAGAGGTGGGAGTGTGGTCCTAGTTGCTCGTTTGCTTGTCTGGTTTTTTTTGTTTGTTTACTTTTTTGCTGCAATGGTCAACAAGATGTCTGATGCAAGTTTTGTTCTGAGAGTGGTTTGGGAATGTGGACACTTGACCACTTGGAGTGGGCCTTGAGATCTCGCCAGATTACTTTAGATAGGCCCCAGTTCTAATCACTAAACATGGAACATTATGGTAAGCTGTTATTGCAAAGAATTCTATGGCCCTTTTAACCCCTCTACGCCTTGTATAATTATTGGGAAAGAAAAGAATTTACATGGTTAGAACTGGCGCAAAACCTGACTGAAGAGCTGCATCTCTAAACCAGTTTTTTTGACAGCCCAGCAGAACAGTGCCAATACATTGCACAGACACCTGGAAGAGGAGGAAGGTTTTGGAACAGACTCCCGTTTACAGGTCCTTGGCTGGAAGAGGCTGGATAAAATACTGCATTGTAAGCAATATAACAAGCTGTACTTCTTGCAGGCAGTGGTGCCCCCGGCACGCATTATTTTTGACCACATCCGTTTATTGGCTGATGAACACAAATGCATTGATTGCATCCTCTCTGAAAGTCTAACCTGGCATGGCAGTTTTTGCCAGGCATTATGGGGAAAAGAATAACAAATTGGGTGGGTCTTCTCTATTGGGAATTAGACAGGAGTAATTTGGGGTTTAGAGGGATATCCCTTTGAGATGAATTTGATTTTAAGAGATAAATTTCTTTTTAAAAGGCTTCTTTTTCCCTCTTTCATTTTATAATTGGTTATCAAAGGGAAAACTGTCTATAGTTGTCAGCCATTTTTCTGTGGTCATAAACTATCTTCAGATACTATCCTCTATGCAATTTTTGCCATCTGCTCTGCTAGTGACCATTACCACCCCCATTACTAAAAACCACACACATAACATTCCATTACATACCCCAAAACAAGTGCAAGACTAGCAGACCCTGCACTACTCTTGCTTGTTGTTTTGGGTCCAGTTTTCTTTATTTCGTTTGTGTTGGTGCTGGGAGGGTGAAGTTGGGTTTGGAATTTGGCAGGATTGCATTTTCTTCTCACATCCCAAGTTGCCATAGTCCAGTCTCATCCATCCCACAGCTACCCCAACTGGTGAGGAGAGGTAAGCTATTGCACTCAGGAAGGGCCTCTTCCCATGGCTTTGTAGAGCAGCTAAAGCTTACTCCATTCTATTTCTGCATTAATGGGCCATTGGCAATTGCACAGTTTAGGCTTTTCTGTTCTTCCCTGGACAGCTGCCTTTGCAATCCAACTGGCTTCAAGTGGCCCCCCTCCCAACTTGAGGTGATCTTTGTGCCTGTATTTCTGCTCGATACTTGTATATTGTTGACAGTTTTGTTTAAAAGTAAAAAAAAAAAAAAATTTGAAGAACTACCTATCTGTTCGATTTTCTGGTTGTATTGGAACTATTTCAACTATAATTTATTGTTTAATAGCCTCCAAAATAGTGAAATCATTGAATGCTTAATGGGGGGAGGGGGACAGTTTGGCTTTTGCAATAACCTGTAACCATTGGTTATTTTTATATTCTGTGGTGCTAAGTGCCAAAGGTACATCAATAACTATTGGTCATGCCCAGTTTCCAGCTGTGCACAGAAGGGTGAGTGGGTGCGAGGGAGCGTGGGTGGCGTTAACACTGGCTCTGAGTTCACAGAAGGCTGCTTTCCTTAGTATCTTCAGTCCTTACCATCTTAAAAACCCCTCCTAGAAAAAAGAAACAAAAGTTTTTGTTTTTAATATAAGCCAGCAGCAATTACAGTTTGTTCTGTTGCTTACAGTTACCTGTAGGATTAAGACTGTTGTCATTACAAATGAAAAACTCAATAGCCAATGGTGACTAGTGCAAAATAGACTAGGGTACTTTCCCACTAACTTTATTTTTTTAATATTCGTGTAATTTTATAAGGTACTCCTCTTGCTCATAGGAAGTTCCTTTTTGACTGGAATATTCCAAATATATAAAGTTTCAGTTTTATTGTAGAGCCTAAAAAATGGGGCCTTTCTGTGGAACAGTGATAAGACAGGTACTACTGTACTAAGGTTAATTTTTTTTAACATGGCCCTTCTCTCCCATTTCCTTCAAAAGTGTCATGAAGAAACATCACACTCCCACCCTCTATGTGAATACCACATGGGTAATATTACCTATTCTTGAAACTTGATGTCCATAGTTAGAGGTATGATCTGTTTTCTTTTCATAGTTGGAAAACTGAAAATATAAAACTTCAGTTTCTTTGAAGAGAAAATGTTTTGCAAGAAAGCTAGCTGCCATTATCATCATTCTGAAAAACTACTTTACATTGGTTTTTAGCAAGTATAATGGCTGGCTAACATGCCCTGATCCTATAAGTCATGGAGAGCTCGTTAAGATATACGGAATAATTTCAAAATGTGTTAAAACAGTGTTCATTACCTGAGCAGTAGGTAGCATTTAGCTTCTAAGGTAAATTCTTGATTAGAGCTGTCTTCAGTCATCTCCTACATTGTGGCATGTGACCTACTGCAATTTCTTGAAAATTTTTTATATTCAATAGTGACAGTTGAGGAAATAATTCTGGTAACTTAAATTCTGAGTACAGGGACTTGTTTCTTAGTTCATCTTCAGTCTTGTTCACCCATAGTAACGCGCTAACAGAAGGAAGGCTCTATAGGAAATTAAACAACTCAAAGAAGATACATATTTTAGCTCCTTAAATGTTTTAAATAAAACCTTGTGTGGTTTGCATCCAAAATGGCTTACTAAATATTTTCTTTTAACTGTTAAAGAGAGTGGTTAACATTTCAGTAGTTAACGTGTAGGTAGCCAGTAGGTGACTCTACGTGCCTGAATAATTTCTCTTTTCTTTTTAGTAAAATCCCATTGAAAGTCTGATTTTGCTCTGATGAGTTATTTGATCCTAGAGATTTTGTATTTAAAATTTAATGGGTGAAAAAGCTTTTTCTTCCATTCTAAGTTAGGGAAAGTAAGAGTTGGAATATGTATTATCCTCTTTCAAATGCTCTGTGGTTTACCTAAAAAGTTACGTTTTCTTTTGTTTTTGTTCTCAGTATCAGATAGCAGCAGGTACAAGTATGCAGTCTTGTGCTGTTGTGTCTACATAGTAATTGAGAGATTTGACTTCTTTTACTCTTTTTTTTTCTTCTTGAGCTTATAAGAGTACCACTTTGACTAAGCATGTTAAAGGATGGTGTTCTTTACCTCTGTTTTGATATGCCTGGTATTAAACTTTACTAGTTCATCGAATTTAAATATATATAATTATTTATATATTTACATTTATATATTATAAATATATTTATTTATATCTTTATATATTTATAATATATATGATAAATTTTAATCTTTAACTCCAAGAAACGAAGATAGTGAAATTTCCATTTCATATGTGAGATACCCTGTTTAACTTAAGTAAATTTGAAATCTGTACTATTACATTCTTTATTTTCTGCTGGACATTATAATTACCTCCTGGCTGTTTCTTGTAATGGGAAAGCATTTCTCATTCCCTGCAGTTTTATCAGTTGCATAAGCATAGTTGACTTTTCATATGTTTGTCTTAATATAACCACTTAGTGTTTCAAACTTTCTTTTGTTTTATTTTAGGGTTTAAAAAAAATTCCTATCAGAGAAGCACTCTTATGTGCATAGCAGCTTAGCTGTTTCTCTCCCAGCTGATAAATGGCAAACTGTTTCTGATAGAGGTGTCAGCCTGTTGAATCTTCTCAGTACCTGTCTGTCACTGTCCTGCAGCAAAGCTTTGACTGTTTGTGTTTTTTTTCTTCCTGTGGGTTTTATTTCTTTCAGCATATTGTGTGAAGTTTCGGTTTTTTGTTGTGGTGTTTCTGACTCTTTGTGCCTTTCCTTTTGTGTTTGTTTTCCCTCCTTTTCTCAGTTTGCAGCGGGGCCTCGACCTGCCCATCATCAGGTACTGTACCCTTGCCCCTTCACTATTACCCTGAACTAATAGGTGGGGGCTTTAGTAGTTTCTGACTCTTAGAATGCTGCCATTCCATGGACCCACTCAAGCTGCTCTTCAGGAGTAGCTTCAGGACTTCCCTGGCTGTCCAGTGGTTACGACTCTGCACTTCCCATGCAGAGGGTGCAGGTTCCATCCCTGATTGGAGGACTAAGAGCCTACATACCTTGTGGCTTGGCCCCCACCCCCCAAAAAAGAGTAGTTTTGCTGTGATTTAATACAGTTCTCTTTATTCTTCACTGATTTCATAGCATTTTGTTATTAGCAAACCAGTTTTCTTCTTTTTACAACACAGTTTAAAAATAAAGAGTTTCTTTACTTTCCAAAAAAAAATTGCCCTGAATTGATAGCGAACTTTGAAAGTATTTAGATATATTAAGCCCTTACGGATTTTGTGGATATCTGCAGTAAGTTTAAATTTAACTGAATGGAATAGGCAACATTCTAAGAGTTTTCTGTTAACTAACTTTCTGATGTAACTTGTATTGATGTGTATATAATAGTACTAGTATTTCTAAAACCACTTAATCTCAGTTACTAACGTAGACCTAATAAATTGATTAACAATAATATACATTCATTTGCTGCATAGTTATCTTTATTTTTAGCATATATAGAAAATTGATACCTTATTTAACTTTAATATTTTTAGCCTATTCTTTTTAAATGAAGTTATTATGTAAATTAAAATTTCAAAAATGTGTATGCAGACACTAGTTTATTTAGCAGGAATATACTAGAGGGAAATGGTTTGAGAGAAAGAAAAAAAAAGAGTTGCAGGGTTTTTCTCCCAAGTATTCTGAAACATTTTCTCATTCTGTGGTAGAAAGAGCCTAGGCTAATCTAAATTCTAAATATGATAGATCTGCTGTGTAACCAGCTGAGTTAAGCAGTCTTTTTTCTTAGCCTCGGTTTCCCTGTATGTAAAGTGGTGATAAATACTCTTTACATTAGAGATAATATATGTAAGTCATCTGGCATAAAATAAGCAGCCAGTAAGTGTTAGCTATTTTTAATATTGTCATGCAACTTAGTATGGTTTGATAAAATGAAAGAAATATTAGCAGTGTTTACCTACGGTATCATATTGGATGTTACTTAATTGAAACCTTTAATTGTCTAGCAGTGTTTTAATAAAAGGCTCTACTTCTCAAAATACGATTTTCCAATCTAGATGATGTAAAAACCCGATAAATTCTGAGGTGTTAAAAAAGATATTTTGCAGGAGAACTCAGAGGTGGTTGTATGAAATGGATGGCAGTTCTTTCGATTTAATAAAGAAATAAAACTTGGGGTAGTTTTTACTTGATAGAGAGAGCGTTGTTGAAGTGCTTTAAGAGCTTGGAATTTGATGTCAGCTGGACCTTGGTTTATAGCTTGGTGGTCTTGGGTAAACTGCTTACTGCTCTCAGGCTCCGTTTTCTCATCTGCAAAATGAGGAATAGTATCAGTACTCTCTTTGGACTAATGTGAAGATATGTGAAATAATACAAATAATACGATTAGTGGAGTGTTTGGCATATACTATGAATCTGGTGGATAAGATTACTAATAATGAGAAAAGATAACCTCTTAGGTTAAAAAAGATTGATTATACATTTTTTAAAAAACAGCAAATCTACTCAAGAGCCATAGAGTCAAGGTTTACATTTTAATCAGGGATAAAGCCAGAAATTCCTGACAGAGAGAAAGCTGAAAGATCTCTGTTGAAGACGCAGGGTAAAAAAACTAGTGCCTCAGCAAAAAAGTTTCTGCGCTCCTTGGTACAAGGCTAATAAGTGTTTCTATTACTTGAGTTCAGTTGCAGTGGTCCTCAAATTGGGATGTTTAAGCCTTTATATATTGTCAGCTTTTGGAAAATCTAGTTTTTAAAAACTTTCTTCTGAGTCTAAAGGCTTGTGATGTATTTTATCTTTTTAAAAAATTTTAACAACCAAGCAAAACTTTTAAGAAATCTTTCCGAGAAAAGGTGAATTTCTATCCTGAAATCATTTTTCATGTGTAATGTATCTCAGAAAATGTATCAGTCCTTTATTTATCTGTAGGATGATGATTGTGAAATTAAGCATATTTCAGCCATTAAAAGGTAGAACTATATATGTGTATATATTTATTATTTATCCATTATCAAGAAACCCACACCCGTTCTTGAAGATGGGTTATTAAGATACAGCATAAACCCAGAGCATTGCTTTTGGATCTGAAAACTTCAGGTAGCTGGCTGCTTTTACTCTGATATTCTTCCTTTTTAAACAAAAATTAAATTTTTTTCCCTTGTGCCTCACAGATTTAAGTAAGGAAATAGACAGCTTTGGCTCAGGCTGCTGCAGTAGCTACTTTGGAGAAGTGGAGTAGGGGAGAGAGTGGTTGGAGTGGGACTGCTGAGCATCGATCGGGTAGCTTGAACCAGTGTTGTGGGATGCCTTCGAGGACTTTGTTAGGAAGAGTTTGCATCTTGTATTCATGGATGGAGGGGCCAGTTTGGCTTGTTTTCCTATGGAATTAGTATTGGCATTTTGGATAGAATAACCAGTTATGAAAAACTGCTCTCTATATTGTAGTTCCTTTAGCAACCTTTGGGTTAATACATGCCAGTGGAATTCCTACAGTGACAGTTTAAGAGACAAAATGAAAAAAAAATACCTCCATACATTCCCAGATGCCCTGTATGGAAGTGGCACTGTTCCTCATTTAGGAATGGCGGGCTGAAGTCTGCATTTAAGACATCTCCTCAGACCTGAACCCTGAGAGTTTCATGGAGAAGGAGATGCTCATGACATGAAACAAGACACAGAGAGGCTTGCATAATGAAAGCAGTACTGTTGAAAACAAATGTTGAAGGCATAGAGAAAAGACACTTTTTTAGAGAAAATATTTATGTCCTGGGATATTTTTGGTTTCTTGTGCTTCAGACTCTTAAGTTGAATGAAGGTCCCCCATTTTTTTTTTTTTTTTTTTCTTCCCATCTATGGCTGTTTGCTTTGGCCAGAAAGAGTTGAATCAAGGGTTAGAGTCCGCTTTGACTAGTTAGAATTAGTGAATAGATTTCTCAGTTCTCCTTTATTGCATTATTCATCAGCGGCTACCTTTCCAATCATGTATCCTTTCAGTGCTTTGATCTCATTTTTTTTTCTTTTTATGAAATAATTTGGTGCTGGATGATGTTTTGATGTTTCTAAAGTCCTGTAGTACATATATAACTTTTCATAGATGTTTAGTAACAATTGTTTCCATAAACTGTCGACTAAAAAAGATGCACAAGGTGAGAGTTGTGGGTTAAGTTTTACTTGTGGCCAAATGAGGATGACAGCCCTGGAGACAGCACCTTAGATAGCTCTGAGAAACTGCTGCAAAGAGGCAGCGGGGAGGATCAGCGTATAGTGATTTTTGGTGAAAGGGGAGTACATTCAATCAAGCACACAGTTTTTTGGAGAAGGTTGTTGCTAGTCTCTGTCGCTAGTCTCATGAAGGTTAGTTACTGCTGGTCACGAGGAGCAGACGTCACCACAAGTAATTTTAGTGCTTTTCTGGTTGTGAGGAGATGTAAGAGTTGCTTCTTCTGAAACTATCTTCCTAAGGCCTGTTCTGCCAGTTTTTCCCAGAGCACAGAGGGCCTCATTCTTGATCTCTACCCTGAACTCCTTTCAGGGTGTGTTGAAGGTCAGTGGCTGCAGCAGTCTGTGATTTAATCCTTATGGAGGCAGATGGCAAGTGCCAATTTTTAGTTGGCAAAACGTTGCAAAGAAAAAAAGAATAATTATTTAGATAAGTTATTTGATTCCTTATGAAAACACCGTCATCCAGTTTAGTAATCTGAAACTTATGTATTTTTTTTCTTCTTTGTGAGATGAAGTTACTAGAATTGAAGTGGAACAACAGGATTTTGGGTAGTTAACATTTTTAGTTTAAGAGAACCAAGAAACTGGTATAGGAAGTGTTTCTTGGAACTGCTTTCATTGAACAGATCTTTCCATGATCTTCTTAAGAGCCCAGCCAGGGCTCTGTTTGAGTCCCTCAAGTCAGAGGGATTCCGTGTTCTGAGTAAGCTTGTGCCAGCCACATCATCTTCCTGGTACAGTTAATTTTTGGCTTTTGCAGGGAGTCTTTGGCCTAGTAATGATGTTCTTACTCTTTTTGCACTTAATAACCTGAAGAGAGCTTTAGCTTAGAATAATAGTAAAAGAAGTAGTCCTAACTTATTTTATATGCAAAACAATCTTGGCTTTAGAAATATGTCAACTATTTTTCTTCCAATGTTTGAAAATCCCGAGGTACCTAGAAACTGAAAGAACAGAACGTACACCCAGAACTAAAACAAGTGGCTTGGTATAATGTAGATCTGGTCTTTGAAGACTGTGTAGCTGTGGTTTAAAGTTACTGATGTTCCTGTCCTTATTTTACTTTTGAATTTCACAAGAAATATCAAGTGTTGGTTTTATACCATGGCTGAATAGTCTTTGCATTTTGAGGTAATTTAAATTGTTCATGGAACAAAAACATTTTGTAGTATCTTGATATATGATTTTAGTTCACATAGTGTTCAAAGGAATTGGATTTAGCATTAATAAATGATAAGCTTCACAAAACTTAACAGTGTTTGGCATCAAAGAATTGTTACCTGGTGGCAGGCGTTGAAACTATACATGTTTTCCTATTGTAGTTTGGTTCTTTTTGCAAAAAGATTTTTTAAAAAGGAAGAAACAGTTGCCTTGCATTCCATCCTCTCCATTATGACCTCTAAAGGTTTCTGTACTCAAAGTTGTGCTGGTGAAATTGACGTCCCGGTCCCTGGTAGAGAAATATTTGTATTGCTCTAGGCAGTTTCTTAGATTTGGAAAATAAAATAAATGAAGGTTTTGAATTTGCCTCTAGGGCCAGACCTGGCATATCAGAGTTTAATGGATAGGAAATCTGATTAAGCATCTGTGCAGTCTTATTACCAGAACTCTTG
Source organism: Bubalus kerabau (assembly GCF_029407905.1). Classification (NCBI taxonomy): domain Eukaryota; kingdom Metazoa; phylum Chordata; class Mammalia; order Artiodactyla; family Bovidae; genus Bubalus; species Bubalus kerabau. The sequence goes on from NC_073626.1 coordinate 185,547,280, forward strand.
TACCAGAGCTTAATGTAGGCCAGTGATGGGCAGTTTTATCTGGTACCTAACTCACAAGGAGTTACAGGGTAGCAGCAGAGACAGCGACGAAAATATAGGTTGGGAGTTGTCATAACTGGCATTCAATCTAACCTCTACTGTAAACTGACCTTTGACCTCAGCTTGATCTGTGAAATGGGTAAAATATGCTCACACGTGAAGTAATACTGAAGTATTATAATAAGAGCATGTATTTCCTAAGGGCATTGTGATAATTAAAATACCTGCCTGTCACAGTGCCTGACACATCCTAGGCCCCTGATAAGCGTCAGTTTCCTTTAGCACTAAGATGCCTTTCCCTTTCACCAAGCTGTTTTTACCTGTGAATGAAGTGTTCTACAAGGATGCTTCTGTTTCCCAGACTCTGCGCTGTGATCTGACAGAACACTAGCTTGTTCCTGACAAAATCCTTAGGGACTTCTTTCCTCCATCTGACACAATCCTCTGAGGGAGCACTGTCTAATAGAAGCACATCTTCTGTATCTGTGCTATTCACTACGGAAGCCATTAGTCACGTGTAGCTGTTGAGTGCTTGAATTATGCGTTGTGGCCCAAGAACTGAATTTTTAATTAAATTTTAATTTAAGTACCACATATGATTAGTGGCTGCCTATTGAACAGCTCAGCTATAGGGCTTAATTCCTTAGGTCTAATCTCCTAATTCTTAGTGAAATCTAAATTATCTGATAATATAGGCTATGTGCAGGAAAACACAAAGAATTTTAAATGAATAACCTTCATTATAAATTGTTGTAAGTCAGCAGAACATCTGATTCGTACTTGAGTGATATGCCATTATGTGGGCTCTTTAACACTTGTCTTTTTCTAGCTCATCAGAAAATCATAACACTATTATTTTTCCTTGCATGCTTATTTTTTTAAAAAAAGATATCGGAGAAGGCGATGGCACCCCACTCCAGTACTGTTGCCTGGAAAATCCCATGGATGGAGGAGCCTGGTAGGCTGCAGTCCATGGGGTCGCTAAGAGTTGGACACGACTGACCGACTTCACTTTCACTTTCCACTTTCATGCATTGGAGAAGGAAATGGCAACCCACTCCAGTGTTCTTGCCTGGAGAATCCCAGGGACGGAGAAGCCTGGTGGGCTGCAGTCCATGGGGTCGCACAGAGTCAGACACGACTGAAGCGACCTAGCAGCAGCAGCAGCATTAACCTAAAAATTCTTAATTGAGAATCTGTTTATCCCTCCAGTAGGTTGAATTATCAATACATATGCAAAAAACTAGGGATTTCAGAAGCATAGTTTTGATATGTTTTTATTGCTTTGCAAATTAATAAGTACTCAGTGGTTTTAGACGTAGGAAGAACTAATGTGACTGAATAAGTTTTTTATAGTTGCTGAAAATGAATAGGTGTTTTTCAAAGAGTTTCTGATTATTATATAGATTTTTTTTTAGAGATGTCTTTGTCTTTTGATGATGTTAGGAGAACAAATTCATAAGAAATGTTATATTCTAATTGACAGCATCTTGGGAATTCCCTGGAGGTCCAATGGTTGGCTTCATTGCAGGGGCCCGGATTCAGTCCTTGGTCAAGGAACTAAAATCCTGCAAGTTGCACAGCACACACACCACACCTCCCCGCCCCCCCACCCCCACCACCAAAAAAAAGAGACATGGACATCATCTTCAAAAAGCAATATGACAGATGTTGTTGGCCAGGAAACTATGGTAAAGGTATAAATACGGTGTCTTTAGAAGGATTTTCCAAGAGGTAACATTTTCCTTTTTGCTTCTGTAGTGTTTCTCTGAAGGTCAGCAATCTTGCAATCTTGAGTCCCCTATAAATTCAGCCTCTGTTTTAAATGTATCCTAGCCCTTTGGAGCTACCCAAAGTACCACCTCAAATGGGGCTGTCCTCTTCCTCTGCCATTTTCCTGGTATACTAGTGGGCCATACTAGTGAAAGACAGAAGACTAAACAGATTGAAATCAAGCTTGGAGATGATACTTATGTTGTACAAGGTTCTTCTCTCCTTGCCTGTCTCATTTCAGCATTTTTATCAGTGACTTGGATTAATGCCTTGCCTGGCAAATTGGCTGATGATGATGTAGTTTTGACATTGCATGACATATTTTGAATACAGAAGATTCTATACAATCTGAAATGATGGGTTGAAATTAGCCAGATAAATTTTCAAAGGAATAAAACACTTGATTTCTATATGAGATTCAAATCACAATTGTAAGAGTACACAGAGAAGTAAAGAGCATGACTTATTGCCAGGTTATGTATAAAGAAGATTAAAGAGTTTAAGATGATTGTAACTCAGTACTAATTGGTAGTAAAATGTTTTGACAAAGGAGCTCCTGTGATCCTTGTTCATTAATGGAAGCATAATTGGCCAGAATAAAAGAGAGATATTGTTCCTTTATTCTGCAGCAGATATTTATTGAGTGAGGTCCTGGCACATTCTGGGCAGACCTGGAAATTTATATTCGGCTCTCTACTTTGAGAACTTTGAGCAGTGGGAGAAAATTGAGGAGAAAAGAGTAAGCTGTTTAGGGAATTTAAAAGTCTTTGTTGGAATGACAAGGGGTTCAGAGTGGTGATTGACCTGGAACAAAAAACAGTGATAAGTTGCCAGCAATGGCAGGTTGTCACTTACAGAGAGGAAGGATTTGACTTCGATGTGAGTTTGGGGAGGGTAGATGTCAGACCGGAGGATAGGTGGTTCAGAAACTTTGGAGCCAGTAGAAGGAAGAACTTTTGTGGTGTCAGAACTCCCATTTAACAGCACAGTAGAACTGTGTTGAGTTGCTAAAGTCTGATAGCACCAAAGGCATGTTATTTAAGAGATTCAAACTTTAGGTATATGGTTAGACTAAATGGCCTGTACTGTGCTTCCAGAAGCAGGATGTGTTGCTTCTTGTAATGATTCTTCAGCACTCAGTGGAGAGGAAAAAGTATTCAGAAGCACTGGAAGCAGTTTGGGAAAGCCTGTTCACATCCACACTTTTCACTAACCTATGGTTTGCTGCCATGCCTGCCCACTGTTAAATCTAATGCTGTATTTACAGTTGAATGGTTAAGAGGGAAGAGAATCCATATCTTTTTATTCCTTTGCATGTCCAGCCATTATACCTTTTCCTCTGTGTGTGTGTGTGTGTGTGTGTGAGAGAGAGAGAGACAGACAGACAGACAGAGAAATGTGGTTTTTTTAAAAAGAAGAAACAAGTTCCAAATAGCCTGTCACTGTAAAAATCTTAGTGCAGTAAAGCTGAGTAAATGTAAGCCTGTTAAATGTACCAGGGATAAAAAAAAATGTATGAACAAGTTTCAGTAACTCTGAAGGAAATAGAGAATTAAGAGTCTTGTAGGAAGAAGAAATTTGTTTTCCTAACTGATAATACATGAGTTTTCATGAAGTGATTGATGGGGTGTTTTTGTTACCAGTAATCAATTATGATTGATGTGCTACCCGTTAGTGTAGTTTGATAGATGTCCTGGCACATGCCTTCAGCTTTTGAAAAGAATTCTTCTGACTGACATATCACATGTTTGAAATTACAAAGGGTATTCTGTTTCATGAGAGGTAGAGTGTGTAACAGTTACAAGTACAGGCTCAGAACCTGAATATGTTTAAATTATACATGGGAGACCTTTAGGATGTTACTAATCTCCCCATCCCCCTCAATTTCCTCATATATCTATCTAATAGTGGTGTTAATAATAGTATCTGCCTTAGAGATTTGTAATGAGGATTAACTTAATATGTATATGTAAAGTGTTGAGAGTGGTACCTGGTAACTGAAAGTGCTATATGAATCTTTATTGATGTTATTTAGTGTGCATGTTTAATACATTTTTTAGTTTCAAAGCTGAAGTCTTAGTTTATTTAAAAAAAAGTATATTGTATGTCCACATAAACACAAGTTTAGTGTTTTACTGGCTCAGGTATATGTTATTATGAATATCATTAGAAACATTTGTTTTGTTTCTCTTTCAAAACAGCTAAAGCAAACAATCTTATCCTGTTCAGAAATCTCCTTGAGTAAAATGTAATCTCAGTTAGTCTAGACAAGCTGGTTAAAAATTAGAGCAGAACAGTTAGAAGATAGTGGTAAGGAAAGTGGTTATGGGAAAACTGAACCCCTATTTTTCTTGTTAATGGAATAAGTTAATGGAATAGTTTCCTTTCTCCCTCTAGCCCCCTCACCTCCCCGTAACACCATGTGTCTTCAAAGGCAATAAGTACTTTGACAAAAGTAGTTGATAATAACCACAGTGGATCATCACGTGTGTGCGTTTGATCCTCTCCTTGTCTTGGCTGCCCTCTAGAGTTCATGGAAAGGAATCTTACAGAATTAATTGTATCCAGGGTGCCTGACATCTAGGAGTGCTCGATATATTGAGCCAGATGAATGACCCTGCTCTCCTTGAGTCTTGTAACAGCTTTGTGGCTCCTGATACATATACTGCGTTACAAAAAACACCTCGGTTCATTCCTGAAGTGTGGTTACAGCTCACATATGTTGATGAAAAATAGATTCTGTCTACTGTGTAATTAAGAGAAGTGAAGTCTAGCATGGAAAGTTTACTAGTCCAATGTTCCTGGTTTTAACTGACAGAAATTCTTGTGCCTGTCACCAAAACTGTGTCAGTAGAGATAATTTGAAGACTATTGTCTCTGTAATCCAGCCCAGGCTCCTCCTGCCTCTCGAATTTTCTTTTCATCTTCACCAACTACTCTCTGGTTTTCCCCATTCACTTCATTCTCCTGCTATACCTTCCTGTCTGTTCCTTTTCTGTCCCTTATTTTCTTTAGGGTTTTCTTTGCCCTGGGATATGAGGGCTGAATGGGGATGAGCCTTGGGCACTGGATCCCAGGTCTTCCAATTCAACACAAGATGAAAAGTTACTTCCTACCACCTGTGGGTAGCTTGATACTCAAGAGTAGGACATGATAAAACCTGAGCAGGCCCAAAGGTCAGGCTTGCCTTTATTAGGACCAATAGCAGCACTCACATCTGGAATCATAAGACAACTCGGGAGGTTTTGGAGCTGAACATTTTTAGACTACTACTCTATTTCCCATTTTAAACCTGTAGGTGGCCTCTTACATACCTAGTTAGTTGAAAAGAGCAAGTTTCTGTCATAAGGAGTCTGGTAAAAGTTGACAAGTTTAGGTGTTTCCTGGCACTTTCACAAACTTGAAAGTAACCAAATGGCACTCCTACTGTTAATGCTCATCTCCACTCAAGATGAAAAGTAGGTCTTAGCTGAATAACTAATGCTGAATCATATCATGGGGGTGCATGAGAGCCAGGAATAGGCCTCAGTAGTTCCAGCTGTGCTTGTCCAGTAAGCAGACATTTCCTTCCAAGCTGTTAAGACTTGTGGCTGTACTATTAGAATATTTTTGCCTCTGGATTTATTTACTTTGATTAAATGTCATTCGATTCTTGAGTTCCATGTGCCCTTGAATTCTCAAGTGGAGAACTGTCATTCTGACTTTCTGATCTTCCTTCTTCTCCTATTATTACTGAATAGAAAGATGTTTTTGCTGACCTGCATGCTATGTCCTGCCCCTTCCTACTGATCTGTAAGCTTTTCCATTGGCTTTCTTTCTGTTTCCTGCTGCTTTCTTGCTTCATAATTGAAGGGAGGATTCAGACCCATCCAGGTAACAAACTACCGGTTCTGCATGGCGTCCTTATTTCTCCATTCCCTTATTTTTGTCCTAAGAGCGAGAGTGACTGTGTGCTGACGCATACGTGCGCTCACAGTGGGAATTTCCTATTGGTATATTGTTTCAAGGCTTTTAAGCCCGCAGTGAGAACCATAAACAACCACAAGTACTGGTTGCCATTTGAAAGTTCCTTCCAGACCATTCAAAGGCCTGTCTAGATTTTCTACTTTTATCGCAAACTATTTGAGAAACCAAAACTGGGTTCAGTTCCGTATGAGATTGCCACTGTTTTCAAAATGAAGGCTTTTCCCATTATATGTCAATTAGCATGTGACACCCTCACAGTTAAGTTTAATTTAATTTGACCTAGATAAACTGAGATGAAAATTTTAATGTCCAGACAGATTTTTGTTGTTGTTGTTACTGTAAATGTTTTATAAATGACTTGACTGGTATTTTTTTAGGGGACTACTTTAGGTTTTAATAAGTTGATAATGAGCCATCAACTCTTCATGAAAGCAGGAATGCTTTTATATAATACAGCGGAACAACTTTTAGAGAGATACCAACTGCCCCTTTTGTTATATTTTACCACACGTTTTAACATTAATCATTTGTGGTATAGAACTTTTAGTTTCAATTAGTTGAGACTTCATTTTAAAAGTGAAACTGCCCTACTGTTTTCAAATGAGTGACAACGTTGATCAAAACGAATTAGTGTGGCTGGGCCTCATGTAGAATGTTTTTTTTGTGTGTGAAATGTTATATTGTATTTCTAATTCAAGTTATTAAGATTTTTGTTAGTGGAAAAAAAGGAGAAAGCTCATGATAGTAAAATCTATATATTGCCTTTTATAAAAATACATAAATAAATCTTTTTTTCTCCCCTCCTCAGTTTTTCCAGAGGCCTCAAATACAGCCTCCCAGAGCCACCATCCCGAACAGCAGCCCTTCCATTCGACCCGGTGCACAGACACCCACTGCAGTGTATCAGGCCAATCAGCACATCATGATGGTTAACCATCTGCCCATGCCGTACCCAGTGCCCCAGGGTCCTCAGTACTGTATACCACAGGTAAAGTATCTCTCAGATCCACGTGGTCCGTCAGTAGCAGCGTGGAGAGTGACTCAGATTCTCACCAGGGGGAGCAGGGAGGATGGCTTATGGCATCGATTTTTAGTGATGTGTGAACTTTTTTGTTGGATGTAAATCTAAGCCATTTTGTCGTTTTTCGTAATATTGTTAAGGAGGTATTTTTTTCATCTCTTGAAATTTTCTAAGATGATAGAGAAATTGTTTGTATATCCTATCTTTCCCCCAGTCCCTTACCCACAGTCAGTTGCTCTAAAGTAGACTCAGTAACTAGCTGTTCCAGGGATGTTGTTCAATGTCATTGAAAGCTGTCAGCCTGAAATAATTTTTCCGTGAGCTGATACCTGCCTGTGCTCTCATTTGCTATATGGCCGTTCGTAAGGCACACCTTTTTCTTCATCCTCATTGCATCTTTTTAAAATTGAAGTGTAGCTGATTTATAGTCCTGTGTGAGTTTCAGATGTGTGGCAGGTGGTTCAGTTACACCTGTGTATATTCAGGTTTTTAGTTCCTTTCCATTATAGGTTATTACAAGATACCGAATTTAGTTCCCTGTACTATACAGAAAATCCTTGTTTTTATCTACTCATTGCATCTTAATGTTCAGCAAGCATTTTGAATGTGTTTAACAAAGTGACTTCACCTCCTTTAAATGATTCTCTCTCTCTCACACACACATACTCACCCCTTTATTTTTCCATAGTAAGCTACTTTCATGGTATTTATCAGCGTCTCTGATTCCTCTCTTCTAGTACCGTCACAGTGGCCCTCCGTATGTTGGGCCACCACAACAGTACCCGGTTCAACCACCAGGACCAGGTCCTTTTTATCCTGGGCCAGGACCTGGGGACTTCCCCAGTGCTTACGGTAAGTGTGAAAATTTGAGCAATTTCTGCTAGTTTGTTGTGCTCATTCCATTTTGTTGTGTAGCAGGACAGTTTAGATAATGAGATTTGGTGGTGTGAAAGTGAAAAAGTGCTAGCGCACAGTTGTGTCTAACTCTCTGCGACCCCGTGGACTGTAGCCCGTCAGACTCCCTGTCCATGGCATTCTCCAGGCCAGAATACTGGAGTGGGTTGCCATTCCCTTCTCCACGGGATCTTCCCAACCCAGGGATCAAACCCAGGTCTCCTGCATTGCAGACAGATTCTTTACCATCTGTACCACAGGGAAGGATTTTTAAACAAAATGTTGCAAACAGTTCTGACCTGAAAGCTTTGTTTTAAGAGAGTGGCATATAAGGAAAGAGTATTATAGTAATGTATTTAGTTAATGACACCTTCTGAAGGAGCTAGTAATTCTGTCCTGAAAGGGCCCATGTCTCAGTCTGATGTCTCCTACCAGCTCATCATTATCTAGATTTTTACTGGATTTTTGCTAAATGCATAAATATACCTTATCTCCCTTTCATGATTTCTTTTTTCCTAAGCATTTACCATCATTTACCAAAACATTTGCTGATGTTTTCCCACTGGAATGTGATATTCATGAAGGCAGGGAATTTTGTTTGTTTTGTTTACCACTCTATCCCTAGTACCTCGAGGACAGTGACTGGCAGGCACTTAGAGAATATACATGGGATGCCTGAATTTAACTCAGAGTACCTGTGATTCCTTTTCTGCAGAATTGTGGTGATATCTGTGTCATGGGGAGGTTTTGAGAATTAGTTAAGTGAAAATGCCTTGAGAAACTACAAGTACTTTGAGTGTACAAAAGCAAGCACCATGTTTATACTTGGTGTGTGAACCAGTGCTAAACCAAGGAGTAATAAAAATTACTTATCTTATTCAGTAAGCATCTGTGACATCCCACACTTGTTTTATTCCATAGAAAGCCAATTTTAAGTGATAAAATCAGTGAATACTAGAAAAATTAAACTTTAAGAATCAGTAAACATCAATCTTCTCTGTTACAGCAAGGAAATATTAAAATTTTAACTTGTTCTTTTAAGATGGTTATCTGCCATAGAAAAACATGTATCCACTAACTATTTTCCTAACATTGGGATTAGTTCCTCAGTTAAAAACCTTTTAGAATAATCTATGGGTATTAGAATACCCCAAGGAGATTTCCCTTAGGTTTTCAGGTGAAATAGGCAAAGCAGCCAAGTGTTTGCCTAGCTTTACTTCTTTTAGAAAAGGAAAACCTTCCTTTTACTTTGAAACTGCTGTTTCAAAATGGTATACTTTATAACTTCATTATATGTCTCAGAGATATATATATATGTTTATTTAACATGGCTTTATTAAGTGGTATTTTCACTAAGAAATACTTGATATTTTCAGAATAATGAACATACACATATATTTTAAAGGAAAGTTATATGTGCACATTACTCAGCTTTGACATAGAATATTGCTAGCACTGTTGAGGTACTTGTACACCCCTTGAACTTAACTTTTAAGACACAGTTTCACACAAGTCTAGTGTCTTTGTACTTGTACACTTTGTACTTGCTCTGAAAATTATTTTGAAGTGTAAATTTGGCTGTTGTTATCTTGAATTAATTTAAGAGAAAAACTTCAAGATGAGATTATCTCTCACAGTAAACATGCTAAAATTAATAGTATTTCTTCTTTAACCTCATGTTGCAAAAGGAATGCAGGTATATCTTTGAATTTATAGAATCATTTTGAAAAGTATCTCACCTACCGGGGTCTAGCCCCGGTGGAGTCAGGGGTTTCGAAGGGGAGACAGCTTCAGCGATCAGGATATGATAGAATTAAAGATATAAAGAGTGGTTAAATAAGGATAGCTCAGTGAGAAAATTCAGTGGAGAAAAGAGGCTGAATAACTTGGTTTACGTGGAAAGCTAATAAAATTCCAAAATAAGGAATTTACATCACCTACGTAGGCCGCAGGCGTCCTCCCGTTCTCCCGAAGGAGAGGAGACATTAAGGCCTCCCTGGTCAGATCTTAGAAGCCCAGGCAAAATTAGTAGGCTTGACGAGCCACCACGCCCCAGATGGAAATTCAGCCAGAAGGTGAGAGAAAGAACAACATGGGGAGACCAAGTTTCGGTGAACAAGGCCCGCACCTTATTTTCCAAAGTAGTTTTTATACCTTAAGTTGTGCATAGAGGATAATGGAGGAAGGGGTAGAGTCAGCAATAAGCCAGGCTTTCTTCCTGCAAACTTATCATATGCAAAAGTTTAGGTGAATTACATCATCTTCTGGCCAAGAGGCCTGTTAACATTTTAAGATCCTTTCTTCAGAAAACTTATTTTTCTCTAAAGCTGATTATTCTAAAGTCAGGCGCCACCCTCCAAAAGCATTAGATAAAGTTGCATTCCTATAGGTCAAAGGTGTGGTGGGCTATAACAAGAAAAGAATTAACTCAAGGGTCCAAGGTTACAAACATTAAAGCTACTACTTACACCAATTATATTAATCAATACACTGCCAGGGACACAGCAGGTAAGGGATATGGAAACTTAGCAGCAAACATTGGCCCAACAAGTGAAAAACCCTTCACCAATACAATTTCTAATCAGTCTTTTAACTGCTCAAAGGAATCTGTATTTAGACAGTTTAAACACTCTTGTCATGCCCAGGAACTTTATTAACTGGAGGTGTAAGTTAACTCTTTTTCAGAGAGAGGTGGTGGGGGACAGCCCCCCGTAAAGTCAGAGGTGTAGGTGAGAGCACAAAGCAGAAAGTAGGCAGACTCTGGTTTTGGGGGTAGATGCTCGAGAATTTCCAGGGGGACTCCTGAGGCCCGATCCTGCCTTTGCGTATGCTGAGCCTCCTTCCTCATGACCTTTGCCACGGGCAGAGTCTACTATTTATTTACAGATCACATAAATGACTTTCTGACTCATCATTATTGTAAGTCTGTGCCAGGCCTCTTTCTTGCTCTTAATACTACTGCTGTAGTCTATATGGAAACAATATAGATGAGTTTAACAGTAGGGAAATATTTTGATGATGTGTATATACAGTATTACAACATTTTGGTTTTATTTATTGAGGTGTAATTATATCTCATATTGTTAATGTCTGTTCCTTTTGATAGATAATCTTTTTCCCCAGGAAATTCTTACTTAGATCTAATAAGACACTGAGTAGGTAGTTTATCACCTAGATTAAAACACTATTTCCCTAGTTTCCTTAAGATTAGAAAGAATTTAAAAATTTTCCATTTTGAAAGTAACCAATGATGGAAAGTACAAATAATATAGATAGGACATAAAAGGTTGAAGTAGTCAGTTTCTCTTCTTCCTTACTCCCTAAAGAAATAATGATTTAACAGATTGATATATTTTTTTTCATTTGTTTTAAATAATTTTAGTGCAAATGAACTTAGACTGTTTTTAATGTTCTGAAACTTTCCGATTTTTCCCACCATCTCACAGTGTATTCATGGACATCTCTTCATTTCATCACGTTTAGAATTTCAAGCTACATTTATTCTAAGAATAAATCATAATTAATCTTTTCTCTGATAGAACTTTAGGTTCTTCTTTTGTCCTTTGGCCAGACGTTTTCATTTTAAAACATGTCACTAGTTAATATGCTTTTATCAGAATCAAAAGTTGTAATCTAATGGTTCCCATCAATTATTGGTCCTTCTGCTGTACTGCTTTATGTCAGCTGGCATGGTCTTATGGTCTTGAAGCCATAAACATTCCCTTCTATTTCCTCTTTTTAGAAACTCCCCTTCTCTTACCTTTCCACTCCTATTTCTTAATTCGTCTCTGATTCTGGTGCCTCCCTTTTTCATTGGGTAAATGTGGGTGTAGGGACAGGATCCTAGTTCTGTGTTCCAAAGCCAAGAGTCCTCTCTTCTAGTGCAGAGGACCTTCTTTTTTCTGAACTGGCTAGGAATGAATCCAAGACTTGTTCACTCTTGCCCTTCTGCTGGAGTTTGTGAGGTGAGTGGACTGTGCCCTCTCCCCGCACCCCAGAGTTCTTAGTTCTTCATCTGTAACGTTGGAGTTCACTCCATCAGACTAACAGTTTACCCCCTGCTTGGTTTAAACCTTGAATAGTGATTCTCAAAAATATTAGCTACATTGAATTTCAGTAACTAAGATCATAGAGTTTTGTATAATTTTTGCAGTGTTTCTACAGTGTTGAAGGAAAAATAACTAATGAGTAGTATTTGCTCAGTGTCACTTTTCAATTTTTCTCTTGTCAGTGTTTTTTAAATACTCTGATATGTGTTATGTCAGAAAAATACCTTATGGGGACAAATTATTTCCAGGCCAACCCTAGTTGGTGATTGCCCAAAGTGAAAAATACACTTTTGGGGAGCAAAACGATGTGGTTAATGGTGGGAGTGATGTTGGGAAAGAAAAAACGGGTTGAGAATTTGCAGTGGTAGATGGCCCCATTTTCTCTTCAAACTGGTGTACTCTCCTCCTTCCTCACTCTGTCATGTCCTTTCCTTTTCCTTCTGTCATCTTCTTTCTACTCTTTTCCTGAGTCTCTGTGGGGGCTTGGGCACCTGGTTGAGGTCTTAAGAGCTGAGGGAGTCATCGTCCCGCATGGTTTGTGTAGGTGGGTAACTTTTGGCATCAAATTTAGTTTGATTGTGTTTTTGCAAAGCAGCAATACTGTGTTCAGTGATGTGGTATACATTATTATTATGATGGGTATAGTATGGGATACATTGATTTTATGTGCCAACCTACATACTTAACCACTATATTTTCTTTGTTTCTATGGAAAATTGAAGATTTTTGAAAGGTTTTGGAAGACCTGCAATATATAAGACATTTGGGCTAGATATTTTCTGGAATGTAGATGTTGAGGTATTATTCGCCCTGCCTTTCAGAATTAATTTGTGTGGTGTTTATGCTTGGGGTTTTGCCAATGAGAAGTAGTCTGATTTTTTTTCCCCAGCCCTTTCAATATCCTGGGCAAGTGAAATAAATAGAAAGTAAAATAAAGGAAGAAACATACATAACTATTACATTTAAAATTTTGCCAATAAGGCATTTAAATAAAACTGCTATTTATTGTATTATTTCATATAGGAAGCCCGCTTTAATAACAAAGGAATAGGACTGAAATAATTTTAAGGCAGGAACAGTCCTTTCCAATAGTGTCCAAGTTGGCAAGCTTATAATTATATGTGTGTATATTTTGTGGTTATTATTTTATAAATATTGCCATATATTATTGACAACTTTTGTATAGACCCAGGTTCGGAGAACCACTGATAGAATAAGAGTCAGCAAGCGTTTTCTCTGAAGAGCTGTGTATAGTAAATAGGTTACGCTTTGCAGATCTGCTGCAACTGTTCAACTCTTCCGTACTAGTGGGAAACCAGTCATAGAGAGTAGTGTTGTCTGTAGATATCTTCCCATAATACTTTATTTACAAAACAAATGGTATTAAGCTGAGTTTGGACCTGCTGATCTAGACGGATCTACCTCCTTCCGTGAATAGGAGGTCCAGAAACATTAAGTAATTTGCCTAATATGTGCATGCCTATGCAAATGCAAATGAGGTGATTTACATTTTAATAGAATAGATAAATGTTTTTTAAATGTCTTTGCATATGTAAGAGGTTGGATTAGGTTATATAGTAAAACTATTGTCTGGTAGGGCAGAAGGCCTGCTCTGCTGGGGTCTACAGTTGATTAACTGTTTTACTAATTCAGTGTTTAATCACCACCATATTGAGACTTGGAGAAGGCAATGGCACCCCACTCCAGTACTCTTGCCTGGAAAATCCCATGGACAGAGGAGCCTGGTAGGCTGCAGTCCATGGGGTCGCTAAGAGTCGGGCATGACTGAGCGACTTCACTTTCACGTTTCACTTTCACACATTGGAGAAGGAAATGGCAACCCACTCCAGTGTTCTTGCCTGGAGAATCCCAGGGACGGGAGAGCCTGGTGGGCTGCCGTCTATGGGGTCGCACAGAGTCGGACACAACTGAAGTGACTTAGCAGCAGCAGCAGCATACTAAGACTATTCCTATTCTCTCAGGTTTATTCAGCTGGTATTTATTGTGCATATATTGTACATCAGCTTCTGCCCCAGTCATGGTGACTCGAAAATATTTCATTAGAAGAATCTGATTTTTTTAAGGGATGTTTCACCTTTTACCTTTTGGATCTTATTTCACTTAGCTTAAAAAATATGGCAAGGTGAACAAATTGTATTGCTTGCGTAGCAGCATTTGACACCAATTTTAGGGTGTTGTTTTCTGAGTTTGGGAGCTAGTGACGTAATGTGGTAGCATAGAATTGCTTATTTGAGTTCTACTTTGTTAGTTCTTTGCTCAGTACTAGAGGATGGCGAAAGTGTTTTTTGTCTTTTAACCTATTCAGAGGGCTTCCCTGGTAGCTCAAGACTGTCAAGAATCTGCCCACAATACAGGAGACCCAGGTTCAGTCCCTGGGTTGGGGAGATCTCCTGGAGAAGGGAATGGCAAGCCACTCCAGTCTTCTTGCCTTGAGAATTCCATGAACAGAGGAGCCTGATGGGTTGCAGTCCATGGGGTCGCAAAGAGTTGGGCACGACTAAACAACTAACACACACATACACACAACCTATTCAAATCCTAGTCGTGCTGTTTAAATCAGCCCTGTTTAGTTATTTTCCAAATCTGATTCTCAAAACCGGATTGATACCTGCAGAGTTCTGATACTGAAAATCATAGTGCTTCCAAGAATTTTCCACTTGAAGATTATTATGATAATGGTGGGATGTTGATGTCGATAATGACAGTGATAATAGAGCTACATTATTTGACTTTTTACTAAAGTACCAAGGATTTTTACCGGTATTAATTACCTTAGTACACATTTGTCCTTCTTGTTACTTTGGCTGCTAAAGGCCAGCCATGCCTTATGCACCCGTCATGTATGTATATACCCATTTAAGGCTGTTTACTCTGCAGTTCTCGTCTGTCTTTCCTGTTAATATCATTTTCTTCTCCCTCTGCTGGATTAGTTCCATCAGCATACAGGTATACTATTTCATTCCCATCTTTTCTTAAAAAAGGTTTGTTTTACTTCATATCTTTGTCCACCCATAGCCCATTTTTCTACTTCCTTTTAAAGCTTTTAAGAAAAAGAGCTATCTATAGTGTCTTCATTTTCTTTCATCTCATTCATTACTGAACCCACCCTAATGAGGAGGCACACTCCACCCCAGTCTAAGCAACTTTTGTCAAGGTCACCAGTGAATTTCATTATGCTAAACCTTACCTGACGTCCCAGTACCATCTGACATAGTTCAGCGCTCTGCCCATTCTTAGACCGTTTTCTTCACTTCAGCCGCTGCCTTGGTTTTCTGTTTCATTTCCTTTGCTGCGTTTTCTTCATATCTGTGGCCTATAATCAACATAAAGTGCCTTGGTAATTCCGTGGTGGTCCAGTGGTGAGGACTCTGTACTTTGACTGCCGTGGGCCCAGATTCAATCCCTGATCAGGGAGCTAAGATCCCACAAGGCATGTAACACAGCCAAAAGAAAAAAAAAGGTACTACTTTAAAAAATAAATAACATAGAGTGCTTCAAAGATTAGTCCTTGGGCTTCTTTTCTGTTTGTACTCATTTCCTGGGTTACCCAGTGTCATGGTTTAAATATTGTCCATGTAGTCTAATTCCAAAACGGATACCTATTCTCTGGCTCCAGACTTGAGCCTCTTTTTGTATATTTGATATCTTGGTTTGAAAGTCTGATAAGAATCTCAAAACTTTTCATGTCCAAAATTGAACTCTTGATTTTTCTGCCCTAATGTCTTACTTTTCCTCATCCCAGTAAATAAATAAATGAATAACACAATAAATAGAACCTCATTCTTCCATTTGCTCAAACAAAAGACCTTAAGAATTTTCCTTGACAGTTCTTTCTTTCATACTCACATCCCATCCATTAGCAAGTCTGTAGGCTCTGTCTTCAAAAATATCCAGTATCTGACCCCTTCTTACCACCTCTACTATAAGTACTCTGGTTTAATACTAATTGTAATAATAGTCAAAGTTTTGAAAGCTAAAAAGGATTCATTCAGGCAGAAGGCCAGTGTAGTCAAAGGCATGAACAATGTTGAGATTGATATACACAAGGGATAGGAATAGGTTGTCCCTGGAGCAAAGGTGTGGAGTTTAAGAATGGTAGAAAATGTAGTTAGAAAGGTGGAACCTGGATACTTAGTGAAAGTGAAAGTTGCTCAGTTGTGTCCGACTGTTTGTGACCCCATGGACTATAGAGTCCATGGAACTCTCCAGGTCACAATACTGGAGTGAGTAGCCTTTCCCTTCTCCAGGGATCTTCCCAACCCAGGGATTGAACCCAGGTCTCCCACATTGTGGGTAGATTCTTTACCAGCTGAGCTACAAGGGAAGCCCTGGATCCTTAAGTATCTGGACTTTATCTTTAGGCTGCTTTTTACCAGCCTTTTTACAGCCCCCAAAATAGCATTCTTCAAGCCTTTATGATGGCTCCCTGTGGCAGTAGTTCTCTGCAGGTAGAGAGAGGAAGTAGACCACCCCAGCCCACAAGATATTGAAGAAGGAAATGGTAACCCACTCCAGTGTTCTTGCCTGGAGAATCCCAGGGATGGGGCAGCCTGGCGGGCTGCCGTCTATGGGGTCGCACAGAGTCGGACACGACTGAAGTGACATAGGAGCAGCAGCCCACAAGATAACGAGCTGCACTATCCAGCCCCTGACCAAACCCACATGCAGAACACATTCACACAAACCTTAGTTTGAAAATCACGTTTGGAGGCAGTGAGCACCCAGAGTAGATTTTTTTTTTAAAAGCAGTAACTCTGGTGTCAGTTTGTAGGAGTTGGTTATTTAATTGCTTTTTTCTAGGGGGTGCCGAAAAAGAAAATATGACTGTTTGGGAATCATTCTTTAACCACTTAGTAGCTGAAAGGGGTGAGCTAGTGGAAAGAGATAAGTGAGAAGGATGTTTGTTTTTTTTTACATTTTTAAAACTACTTGTCTAGATTCACAGTGTCATTACCAGTCTTATAGTTGATGACAAAGTAACTGAATGCTTTTTTTCACTGTTTTCTAATTCCTTAGGAACGCCTTTTTACCCAAGTCAGCCAGTGTACCAGTCAGCACCTATCATAGTGCCTACGCAGCAACAGCCCCCTCCAGCCAAGAGAGAGAAAAAAACAGTAAGAGATGGTTATTAGTTTTTCTCATTTTAAAATTGAATGTCCATTTTCTATCAAGTAAGTTTACCTACACCTGTACTAATTACTCACCTCAGTTCACAAATGAGGGCTAATTTTTGTTCCTCCCTTATATCCTGTCCACTACACCTGGAGGATTTGTTTGAGCCTGTAATGAGATGGTGCAAGTACCCTTTGCTTAATGTCAGTTTTCAACATGCGCTAAGCTAGCTATGCTAACTGCCATGCAGCTCTAGAACTGGGAAGGTTTAGTCTTCTGAGGTCTTACTAAGTGAGAGGAATTTGAGCTGAGTTTTCACATCCATATTGTCTTTTAACCTTAGATGTAATCAGCTATATATTCAAATATGAATTGACGGGGAAAGTAGCACAAGAAAAAATAGAGTACTGAGCACAACGAGGAAAATCTTTCTGATGGAGCAGATTTAAGAAACAGAAAGCAGAATTTAGAAAATGTGTTGTAATTGTTTTTAATAAATTTAACAGAAGCTTTGCCACTGTCCATTCAGTCAGGCCTAAGGGAATTAGGGCACAGTAGTATGAACTATACACTGTAGAATATTTTATAGAAGAGTGGCTTGCAGTCTTTTAAAACATCAGAACACAAATGAGTGGTACTTATAAGAGTGTCTCAGATTCACACAGATAAAATAGATGTGCTGCTGCTAAGTCACTTCAGTCATGTCTGACTCTGTGCGACCCCATAGACTCCTCTGTCCCCGGGATTCTCCCGGCAAGAACACTGGAGTGGGTTGCCAGTTCCTTCTCCAATGCATGAAAGTGAAAAGTGAAAGTGAAGTTGCTCAGTTGTGTCCGACTCTTAGCGACCCCATGGACTGCAGCCTACCAGGCTCCTCCGTCCATGGGATTTTCCAGGCAAGAGTACTGGAGTGCGTTGCCATTGCCTTCTCCGAAATAGATGTGAGTGACATCTTAAAATTACTCTCATTTAATAAAAATTAATTAGGTTCAGAATTAGTTTTTTTTTTTTTTCTAATCAGACGTAAATTGTGCACATGTCATAATAAACAAGACATGCTCGTGTGTCTTGACACTACAGGTGAAAACCTATGCTTTGGAAATGTTGAAAACGGCATGGTAGACGTAGGGCTTGAACATTCTTAGAATGCAGAAAAGTTAATTTTTAAAAAAAGCAGTGAAAACAGAAGACAGTATTAATATATGTGACTGAAGAAGAAGGGAGAACAAATAGATTGAAAAATAATACATAAAACTATAGTAGAAACAAGATTCTGTAACTGATAGTAGAAATCTTAAGCGTCTTCCCTAGAACGCTTCCAGGTTCAGGCGGTTTTATTAGTGAGTGCTTTGAAATTTTGAAAAAGCCACGGATGGCTTGGTAAGCTCTGGGTTTAATGACAAGCAGAGGTGGGTTCTATGTCTCAGCATTGTCCCAGGACGAAAGGCCTAGACCCAGGCGTTCCATCTTCATGCAGTACTTCTCCACTGTTGTCTGTAAACACAGGCCCTCACCAAATGACAGGACTACCATCCACATTGTTCTGTATCTTGTATCTTTTCATTTACCAATACATCTTGACAGTCACTGTATATTAGTACGTGTAGAGCAGTCTCATTTTTTCTACTGCTGTTTGTTGTTTAAGTGTAAGGATGTAATATAAAGTTTTAACTACTATGTTTTTGGTCAGCCTTTAAGGTCTTTTTGTGTCTTTGCTGAAAAAAGCATTGCATTGAGCATCTTTACATACATATATAAGGTTATCTGCAACATAAACCTCTATTCCTTTGCCTTAGGATATGAATATTTTTCACTTTGCTAGAGAACCATTTAGGCCTTTAAAACTTTAGAGAGCAACTTCCATATTTTACAACTATTTTATGAACTTTGTCTTACTTAAGCATTACAAATAAAATCAGTTTGGCATTGCTTAAAAGATAAATGTTAATAGTTTGCCTTTTTGACCTAGAAATTCATCCAGCTAGGTTTCATGCTAGCTTGTTGTGCTACTTTGGTTCAAGCCACCACGAACGGCCTAAATTCCTTTGAATGACACCCTATGGTTCTCTGATTGAAATCAAGTCAGATGTGGTGATTATCAGCTTTGATGTTTGACAGGTTTCCCAGTTTGCACCTTTATACATCATATTCCTATAAATCTACTATATAGACATCCATCTGTAAATATGCTGTCTTAATTTATAACCTTATAGATAAGAATTCGGGATCCAAACCAGGGAGGTAAAGACATAACAGAGGAGATTATGTCTGGAGGTGGCAGCCGAAATCCTACTCCACCTATAGGGAGACCCACTTCCACACCTACTCCTCCTCAGGTAAGACAGAGCATGCCGTGGTGGATGGTGGTGTGTACCTGTCACTAACCTCTACTGAACTCTTTTCTTCTGTAGCCACTTGACTGTACTTTTTTTGCTTTCCATCAGTTGTCTCATAGCCTCGAATATCTAAATGATTTTTAAACAGACATGTTTGTTTCTCTTTGTAAACTGTTATAACTTCCAAATTTTTATTGGTAACGTTTCTTTGTATTGTCTTCACACTCAGAGCATAGCTGTGGCCCCTCTTCCTAATTATTGCTGGGCACCAAAAGGAGCTGTGTTCCCATGGAAACCTCATCGCTAAATGAGCATTTTATATTTTCAATATGGAGTCCTAGGAATTAAATGCTACACACTATGATAATACAAACATTAAATTAGAGAATTTAAACTTCTTCACTGAACAGTTTTGTTTGAGATGATTGCCTGTGTTTTTTCAGAGCATATTTAAATGTCTTACAGGTTTACCTGTTTTAAAGTCCTGCATAAATGAGCTTGAGTGGAGGGTGTCTTCTTTAATTATTTACAAAGGTTTTTATTAAGTTCTGTCAAACACTTGTTTGTTCCTGTTGCAGAATGTGGTTATCAGTGATCTTCTAAGAGCTCACTTTCCTGCTTTTAGACATCAAAGCATTCCAGGAGGAGCTGGGGTTTAGTAGACTATAATAGAGAATGGATCCCCCCTCCCCCAAGTTTGACAGAATTTTGATTTCATCATTAGGTTATTTTAAACTAGGCTAAACCATTCCGAGGAGAAGAGTGATTTCAAATTTTCACAATATCTAAAGTATGAATACTCAGCATAGAGAACAGACCTAACCAATGGTCTTAAGGTCTAGGGATCTGCTTGCTTCTCCCTCTTGTGGCTGAATGGTGAGGGACTCCTGAGAGCCCAGTTTACAAACAAGTGATAGGGATGATCAAATATAAGGCACTTCACAATGAAAGACTGTTGACTTGATTTTAGTACTACTGGACAGGTTAAAAAAAAGTTCTTTAAAATTGAGCCCACAAATACATGTTTAAATTTAGAGCCCCTTGAAAATACGTGAACTTTGAATAAGCCTCAAACCTGAGACTTTGTGTGATGACGTGTTTTACTTGGACATGATGATACTGTCTGGCTGACTTTTATCTTCCATCATCTAGCAAAGTAAAATGTGTAACCACCTAGGTATAGGAATTGTGAGATTATATTGATGATTGCTAATAGAACCTTTTACCATGCTCTGTTATTTCCCCAGGGATATTCCAAATCTGGAGTGACTGAATAGGGCTTTATACTCAGTCTTGTCCCTAGATATGAATGTGGAGCAAGCAACATTTGCACATTTAAATTAATCTGCCTTATGTGTTCTGTTAGGAGCATCGTATCGTAAAAATTTAGGATTCGTTCTAGGGGCAATTCAGTTTTGGTCTGTATTTTCCAACCTTAATTAAAATATTGTTGTTGTCAAACTATTTAGTGTAAATTCTCAACTAGAGCATGTATTTCTACATTTTAATTCCCTGTGAGGTTGGTTGGTTTTTCTTTAGTCTTGCGGAGCTTGATCCTGCCCTCTGCTGGTTCTCTCTCTGACCTTAGTCACGGGTATCCTTTTGCTCATCATCGTTCTCCAGGGATCCCAGGCCTGAATATAAATGTATGTGTGTGGATAATCATAGAACCCACTGAATGTACACTTTTAGTTGATAAAGATCATCAATCAGTTATTCTAATGTTCGTAGTTCTTTCTGAGGTGTAATATCATCATGAAGCATTACTTTATTAGTTTGCATTTAAATGCACACTTACCAATCTGCTGTCTTTCCAAATGCATGAAACTCATGGAATGGATAAATAACCTGTTAAGAGACATATGTACTAGAAATATTTCATTTTCCTCTTAAGAACAGCAAGAGCATAAGCATGATGATGTCAGCTGACACTTGACTTCATTTTTTAGGAATTCATAGAGTGATACACACAGAGTAAGAGAGGATAATCCCCAGTTACGGGAAGCAGTCATTAATGCCTAATTGTTACAGCATGTAAAAATGTTGACCTATAGTTTCAAAAGAAGCTAGAAATCTCTGTGCAAATAATCTGCAAGTTTTAAATGACACCCCAGTTCTACCAATAAATAGCACTATGCTACTCAAATAAACCCTTTAGATTTTGCCTAAAACTGCTTGTTTGTAGCTGTGGCCTAACTCTAAATAGATCCTGAATCACTCTCTAGTTAGTTAGATTGCAGATGAGACAACCTGTTTAGACTTTATGACTGAATAGCAAACACTGTATGCCTTTGGCCTAACGGAGAACCGGCTTTGAGTCACGATTGTATGTGTTGTAAGTAGCAAAGCCCTTTGCTGTGATTGAGGTCATCCCAGTCTCTTTAAGGTAAATAGAGGATACTTGCTCATACTTGACGGATCCTCCAGTGAAGGATATACTGAGAAGCATTAAAGCACAAAGGTGACCAAGTGGGTCATAGTTACAGCACAAACTCAAATGTGTTGGGTCAGAGAAACCCTAATACTAATGATGGTTGGTACAGGTGAGATAGTACAGGGCAGGGGCTTTGGGTTAGAATCAGATATACTTGGTTTCAAGTCCTGGTTCCATAGCTTAATTTTGTAACTTTAGCCAAATTACTTAATCTTCCAGAACTTTAGCTCCACATTTTCAAAAATGAGGGAAATAAAGCTTCATAGAGTTATTATAAATATTAAGTAAATACTTAAAATTGCTTAAGCTCAGAACATAAAGAACATTCAACAAATGTTATGTTACTTCTTCTAAATTGAAGTATAACTGCTTTATAGTGTTATGTTGGTTTCTGTCAGACGTCAACATGAATCAGTGATAGGTACGCATATGTCCCTTCCCTCTTGAATCTACCTCCCACCCCATCCCACCCCTCTAGGCTGTCACAGAGTCCTGGTGTGAGTCCCCTGGTCATACAACTAATTCCCCCTGGCTTTCTCTTTCACATACGGTGGTGTGTGTTTCCATGCTACTCTCTCCATCCATCCTGCCCTCCCCTTCGCCCCGTGTGTCCACAAGTCTGTTCAGTCTGCGTTACTAGCATTGCAATTACTGTTATTTCAGGAGGCACAGAGGATGACTGGAGGTGTCTTGAAGGCTTCACAGCAGAAATGCCACTTGGTCTGAATTCCCAGATTGGTATTCACAAATGGAAAGAGAGAGAAGGGTATATTAGCAGAGTGGCTCTATATACAAAAAGGCACATGATGATGGGAAATTGAATGAAGGGAGACTATTAACACTTCTGATAATAAATTAGGAAGTCAGAGAAATATTCTGCAACTGGTTACTAAGAAAGTAAGGATTATAAAAATGGTGACTGTATAAATTAGCATCTAAATTTGGGCAGTTTTAGAAATGAATGGGGATGTTGTGAATCATTTTGCTGGGACACCAGGCAGAAACCAGTACGGTCCAGGTAAACACATTGCATGGTTCCCCTGGGTGTTAGAAAGAGGGAAGAATCAGGGGTGATTCTTGAAGCTTAGATTCTGGGATTTATAGTAAAATATGACATGAAATAGACATGGGTTTTGAATAGGGGGATAATGAGTTTGATTTTGGCAAACAGGCAAGCTAAGAGGAGTTAATTGAGAGAAACTGTGTTGGAGAAGGAGCATGGAAAGGAGAAACAGGTTTTTGTTGCTTCTGTTTTTGTCTTGAACAGTAGATTGAATTTAAATATTCCTGCTTCCTAAATTTTAAAATGACGTGTGGAATAACTCCTTCAGATTTGATGCCTCAGATGTCTTAAAAGCGTGTACATGTTTGTATCCATGTGCCCATTTGGATGGTCGTAGTGCACAGACTGGTGCCTAGACGGACGCCACAGAGTAATAGAGTGCCTGATGCTGGTCTCCACTCTGTCATCGAGAGTTATGACCTTGGGTCAGAATGTTAAGTCCTTTTCCCGCCTCTTTTTTTATCTGTAAGATGAGGGAGTGTACTGAGTAATCAGTCATTCAGAGCCTCCCAGCTGTATCCCTTGTTGGTAGCAGTGAGGCACAAGGAACATTTCCGCATTAAGAAATGTGCTGCTTCCTGAAAGTTGCTTTGGACCCTGGAGGGTAGAAATAAATTCATAGTGTTGCACAGTCAGCCCTCCCTATCCACAGGTTCTTCACTTGCAGATTCAAATAACCAGGGATCAAAAATATTCAGAAAAAAATTGCAGAAAGTTCAAAAAGCAGAAGGTGAAATTGGCATGCACTGTCAAGTATTTACATAGAATTTACATTGTATTAGGTGTTATAAGTAATACAGAGATGATTTAAAGTATTGAGTTGGCCAAAAAAATTGTTTTGAGTTTTTCCAGGCAGAAAAATCCAAACAAACTTTTTGTCCAACCCAGTATATGGGAGGTTAAATGCAAACACTACACACTTTGATGTAAGGGACTTGAGCATCTGAGGATTTTGTTATCCACAGGCTGTCCGAGAACCAGTCTTCCATGGATACTGGGGGCTGATTGAATAGGCAAGTGTTCCAGAATTGTCTCCTTCCAAAGGGGTGGTGGATTAAAATCACTTAAAATTTTAAAATGAACTATATACTTTGTTTCCTCTCCCTACTCCCTTTTGTTGTTTTCTTTTTTTGTTGTTTTATTAATAAGAAGTACTCTTAAAATGAAGCACAGATACTACTTGGGGGAGAGTCCTGTGTCATAGAGTGTAGGGGTTGATGAAAGATTATTTATTGCTGGCACATATTAGCCTCTCCTGTCTTTTGGGAAAATTACCAAAGTCAGCAGGTTATTCAGTCTTTTGAAGAGCTTCTTATAAATTTGATACTTGGAAATCATCTGGCCATTTGTTAATTAGTTCATTTTTATAGTCTTAGCAATAACAGTTAACCAAAGTTAGTTTCTAATGTTTAGATAATATTCATTTTGTAAGTACACTAATTAGTTAAGTTCTTGCATAAAGAATTTGAAAATACCTATATAATGTAAACAAATCCACTCTTAAGTTTTAAAATGTCTTTTTGTCATCTCAGGTATGGTATGGTATGGTGTGGTACGGTAAAGGTGCTCAGTTGTGTCTGACTCTCTGCAGCCCGTTTGGACTTGAGCCCGCCAAGCTCCTCTGTCCATAGGATTTTTGAGGCAAGAATACTGGAGTCTGATGAGTGCAGTAAAGATCCTGGTTATTGAATTAAATCACATCATTCTTCATCTTTAATAATTTCTCATTAGTACCCTCCTTTGGCTTAAAAATAGTATTTTTCAATTCTTTGGAAGCTGTGTGCTTAGTTCCCCAGTCATGTACACCTCTTTGCCACTCCATGGACTGCAGCCCACCAGGCTCCTCTGTCCATGAAATCCTCCAGACAAGAATACTGTAGTGGGTTGCCATTTGCTTTCCAGGGAATCTTAGCAACTCAGGGATCAAACCCCAGCCTACTGCCTTGCAGGCAGATTCTTTATTATCTGAGCCACCAGTGAGGCCCAAATTTTATTTTACATGATTCTTTAGTTTTTCATGAACTGGTTTCTTCATAGGGCTTCACCAAATTTTGTGAAAGCCTTTGTTATTAAGAGTGGTATGACTTTACACCAGATATACTAAATCTGAATCTTGATTATAAAGAAAGTGTACCTTGAATTTTTACATGTGTAGGAAAATTCCTGTGTTTTCCACTTATTACCAGACATTGAACGGTTGCATTGCATCTCATAGTCATGCAGGAACCATGATGTTTAGTAGGGGATCACAAGAAGTATTGTAAGAGATGTCAAAAAAACTATCAGGTTTAATCTTTTGTCTACTACTAATACTGTATTTTCAAAATTACAGTGATCTTGTTTTGTATGTATAAAAATTAAAAATCTTCTTTGGAAAGGAGTAGTAAAGGAAGACGTTGTGACCATTAATTTTATTTCCAAAGAGTTAACTGTTAACTTTTGTTGAATATCCTTTCAGACATCTTTCAGTGTGAGAGTGTGTGTGTGTGTGTATCTCTACCTTCCCACATATAGTTGAATATATTTGGGTTTATTCATGACTTTTTTTTTTTCTGGCTGGTCAGATACTTGGCTTGTGAGATATTAGTTACCTGGCCAGGGGTCAGACCCAAGCTCATGGCAGTGAAAGTGTCACATCTTAAACACTGGCTGCCAGGGAGGTCCCTGTGACATTGTATAAGTACTGTGTTTTCAGCGATCATGCAGAATATTCTTGTTTGATTATAGGTACTGTAATTCTTAATGGCTACGTGGTATTTCCTTGTTGGGATGTGCCCTAGTTTATTTAATTGATATGTATTCTTATTCTTTCCTGTTTATGACTAATAACTATGTTATGATGAACAACTTTACTTTGGGATTGTAGCCTCCAGAAATGTACCAGGTAATCTCCTAATAGCAATGTAAGAGAATACCTATTTCCTTACATTGTTGCCTTATTGATAGATTTCAAAATAATACCTCATTTAATTTTTATTGATTGATTTGTGGAGTTAAAATTTTTGATGTTCATTGGTTATTTGTGTGTGTATGAATTTTATGTTCATGTCTTTTGTACACATTTCTTTTGGAGTGATGATTTTCTCATATATAAGCATTCTTTAAATGTTAAAGAAATCCCTTTGCCATATGTAATTTTTTTTCTAGTTTGATGATTGTGTTTTAACTTTAATGATACCTTCTGTTATATAGAAGTTAAAAATCTTTTTTCCTCTCTTTGTAAGTTTTTAGCTTGTTTTTTAATTGGAGGAAAGTTGCTTTACAGTGTTGTGTTGCTTTTTTCTGAACAACAGTGCAAATCAGCCATAATCACAAATGTATCTCCTCCCTCTTGAGCCTTCCTTCCCTCCCCCATCTGTTCACAGGTTTCTGGTTTTTAATAAGTAACTGATGATTTGAGGCCCAAACTTTGAAAGATTTTGCCATCAAAGATAATAAAATGATCAGTATTTAAGTTTGGTTATTTGACCTTTATCTTTGATTGACGTGGAATTTATTTTGATGCATACAATGAGATTTGGGGCCTACTTTTTTCTTCTTCTCATTCTCCTTTTTTTAATCAAGCAGTTCATCTCTTTGTTTCTTTATTTATTGAATAGGTCTTCACTGACCCTTTGTTTTTAGATGTTTTAATTGTTTACTGAATTATCAAATATTCCTGGGTCTTCTTCAGACCTTTCTATTCCCCTGATCTGTTCTTGTTTTTGGCTGTGACCTGTGACTTGGGGGATCATAGTTCCCCAATGAAAGGACTGAACCTGCCCTGGGCGTTGCTGCTGTTGCATCCTAACCTCTGGACTGCCAGAAGAATTCCCTCCATTGAGCTGCTTAATACAATTACTATACTATCTTACATACTGTAGCTGTTAATATATTTTACAGTGAATTTTATCCACATTATTCTTGGTTTTTAAAGTTTTTGTTGTTGTCATTTAGCCCCCTTAACTCTCTTGTTAGGGCTTCCTAGGTGGTGCTAATGGTAAAGAACCCGCCTGCCAATGCAGGAGACATAAGAGATGCAGGTTCGGTCCCTAGGTTGGGAACATCCCCTGGGTGCGGGGGCCGGGGCATGGCAAACCACTGTAGTATTCCTGCCTGGAGAGTCTCATGAACAGAGGAGCCTGGTGGGCCACGGTCTATAGGGTCGCAAAGAGTAGGACACGACTGAAGTGACTTAGCATGCATGCCCTCTTGTTAAGCCTGACAGCTTTTACGTTGAGTGTCTGAGTTTCCTTGAGCATTCCTGACACCGTTAAGGAAGCGATTCTCTGTATTGCAGATGTGTGTTTTTCAGGTTCGTGTTTAAAAAAGGTTTTCATCAGTCTGAATGCCTTTAATCTAGACATACATTCTTTAGTTTGTTTCATTGTTCTGTTTTATTTTATACTCTTGAGTCACATATTTAGGTCACTTATTTGTTTACAAAAGCATTTGAGTTTGTGAGTCCTGTGTTACTATTTCCTGAGGTGTTTGGTGTGCTTCCTTGGATTTTTTTGTGTGTAAATTATACCATAGTCTGCGCCAGTTGCTCAGACAGTGAGCCTAGGAGTCATCTTTCAATTTTGGTTTCATATTCCACAACCATTTTTATCAGCAAGCCCTGTCTGGCTCATTTCACCATCTCCACTGCTACTGTTATTCTCTAAACCACTTCAATTTCTATAAAAACAGTAACTTTTTTACTCATCTCCTTGCCTCATCTTGTCTGCTTGTTCATTTTACTTTTTAATTGAGGTATAATTGGCATATCACATTACATTAGTTTTAGATATACAGTGTAATGATATTTGTATGTATTGTAAAATGATCACTTAAGTCTACTTAACACCTGTCACCACCATATGTAGTTAAAAGAACAGTTTTTTATCCATGAGACCTTTTAAGATCTACTCACTTTGCAACTTTCAAATATGTAATATGGTATTATTACGTGTAATTGCCACGCTGTTCATTACATTCCATGAACTATAAAATATGACTGGAAGTTTGTACATTTTCCCACCCTACCCCCCACCAATCTATTCTTTTTCTTTGACTTTTATTTTATTATTTAATTTTGCATTCAAGGTAGATCATACTGTGGTTTTTTCTCTGTCTTACTTATTTCACTTAGTATGGACCTTAAGGTCCATTCATGCTATTGCAAAGGGCAGATTTCTTTTTTTATGGTTGAATAGTATTTGTCTGTGTGTGTCTGTATGTGGGTGTGTGTGTACAGGTTTTATTCTTTAACGTACTTCCCTGGAAAGAATCATAAGCTGTAGAAGCTAAGGATTTTTCTGTTTTATTCTCCATGGGTTCTCAATGTTTTGTATGTGATAGATGCCAGGGGAAAAACTCAAAACAACATGTTGACTTCCCGCACACACATACACACAACTTTCTAAGAGTGAATTCTTAGGAAGGGAATTCTTTGTTAGAGAATTCTCTCTCTCACTCCATTTATTTTTTTCCATTCTAATCTTCATAATGTTTCTCAGTTATGGGCAATAGTTGTTTATCCCCAGGATTTGTATATGTCTGTGACTGCTTAATACCTTTTCATTAGCTGTCCTAAAGAGAAAGTGTTAGTAGCTCAGTCGTGTCCGACACTTTTCGACCCCATAGCCCACCAGGCTCCTCTGTTCATAGAATTCTCCAGGCAAGATTACTGGAGTGGGTTGCCATTCCCGTCTCCAGGGGAATCTTCCCAACCCAGGGATCGAACCTGGTCTCCCACATTGGAGGCAGATATTTTACCATCTGAGCCACCAGGGAAGCCTTTGTATATGTTTAAAACATTAGATATTTATTACAATGCTAACTTTAAAGTCATTGAATGGGACTTTGAAGAATCATTTACACATAAATGATGAAATGTGAAGCATTCAAATAACCTCTTATGATAATAAATTACATCAGCATCTTGGTTATATTTCTATAACTATTTGGAGTCTCTTTCTCTCTGAATTACAATAGGAGTCAGCAACCTTTTTCTGTTAAGGGCCAGTTAGTACATATTTTTTGGTTTTGCAGCCGACTGTCTTTCAGTTCAGTTCAGTTCAATCGCTCAGTCGTGTCCGACTCTTTGCGACCCCATGAATCGCAGCATGCCAGGCCTCCCTGTCCATCACCAACTCCTGGAGTTCACCCAGACTCACGTCCATCAAGTCAGTGATGCCATCCAGCCATCTCATCCTCTGTCGTCCCCTTCTCCTCCTGCCCCCAATCCCTCCCAGCATCAGAGTCTTTTCCAATGAGTCAACTCTTCGCATGAGGTGGCCAAAGTACTGGAGTTTCAGCTTTAGCATCATTCCTTCCAAAGAAATCCCAGGGCTGAACTCCTTCAGAATGGACTGGTTGGATCTCCTTGCAGTCCAAGGGACTCTCAAGAGTCTTCTCCAACACCACAGTTCAAAAGCATCAATTCTTCGGTGCTCAGCCTTCTTCACAGTCCAACTCTCACATCCATACGTGACCACAGGAAAAACCATAGCCTTGACTAGACAGACCTTTGTTGGCAAAGTAATGTCTCTGCTTTTGAATACGCTATCTAGGTTGGTCATAACTTTCCTTACAAGGACTAAGCGTCTTTTAATTTCATGGCTGCAGTCACCATCTGCAGTGATTTTGGAGCCCAGAAAAATAAAGTCTGACACTGTTTCCACTGGTTCCCCATCTAGTTCCCATGAAGTGATGGGACCGGATGCCATGATCTTCGTTTTCTGAATGTTGAGCTTTAAGCCAACTTTTTCACTCTCCACTTTCACTTTCAACAAGAGGCTTTTTAGTTCCTCTTCACTTTCTGCCATAAGGGTGGTGTCATCTGCATATCTGAGGTGATTGATATTTCTCCCGGCAATCTTGATTCCAGCTTGTGTTTCTTCCAGTCCAGAGTTTCTCATGATGTACTCTGCATATAAGTAAATAAACAGGGTGACAATATACAGCCTTGACGAACTCCTTTTGCTATTTGGAACCAGTCTGTTGTTCCATGTCCAGTTCTAACTGTTGCTTCCTGACCTGCATACAGATTTCTCAAGAGAGGCAGGTCAGGTGGTCTGGTATTCCCATCTCTTTCAGAATTTTCCACAGTTTATTGTGATCCACACAGTCAAAGGCTTTGGCATAGTCAATAAAGCAAAAATAGATGTTTTTCTGGAACTCTCTTGCTTTTTCCATGATCCAGCGGATGTTGGCAATTTGATCTCTGGTTCCTCTGCCTTTTCTAAAACCAGCTTGAACATCAGGAAGTTCATGGTTCACATCTTGCTGAAGCCTGGCTTGGAGAATTTTGAGCCGTTGTAGCATGAAAGCAACCGTAGAGAATATGTAAATGAAAGGCTGTTCCAATAAAAGTTTGTAAGTTTCCTGTAATTTTCATGTGTTATGAAATATTGTTCTTTTAAAATTTCCCTGTTTAAAATGTAAAAAGTTCTTATCTCATCAGAAATATGAAAATAGGCATGTGAACCCTGGGCCATAGCTGCTGGTCTCCTGTCTCCAATTCCTTCTGTACTTAAGCATCTTGTCATATACAAGTTTAAAATAGATAGCAAATAAAGGTGACATCTTTTGTGGTAGAAACCATGTAGGTTATGTTAAGACACAGGAAGTTTATTTATTTTTTAAATCTGTCAAATCTGATCTTAAAATTTCTGTGTAACTCATAAAGGCTACTTTTCCATTTACAGTTATTATAAAACCTTCACTGCTTTCCTGTGTTGTGCAATGCACCCTTGAGGCCCAGTAGTCTGTGCCTCCCACTTTTCCACCCCTACATTGCCCCCCCCACAACTGATAACCATTAGTTTGCTCTTTATATCTGTGAGTCTGCTTCTTTTTTGTTATATTCACTAGTTTGTTGCAGTTTTCAGATTCCACCAGTAAGTGATATCATACAGTATTTGTCTTTTGGTATCTGACTTCTCTCCCTTAGCAAAAGGCCCTCCAAGTCCATCCATGTTGCTGCAGATGGCAGAATTTTTTTTTTTTTTAATGACTCAGTAGTATACCATTGTATATATATTCCACCTCTTTTTTTATTCACTGGTCTGTTGATGGACACTTAGGTTGCTTCCATATATTGGCAATTATAAATAATGCTGCTCTAAACATCAGGGACCCATGTAGCTTCTCAAGTTAATGTTTTGGGTCTTTTTTTTTTTTTAATATATATCCAGAAATGGAATTACTAGGTCTTATAGTAGTTCTATTTTTAGTCTTTGAGAAACCGCCATACTGTTTTCCACAAGAGCTGCACCAGTTTACATTCCCACTAAGTGTATGTTCAGTTCAGTTCAGTCGCTCAGTTGTGTCTGACTCTTTGCAGCCCATGGACTGCAGCACACCAGGCCTCCCTGTCCGTCACCAACTCCCGGAGTTTACTCAAACTCATGTCCATTGAGTTGGTGATGCCATCCAACCATCTCATCCTCTCTCATCCCCTCCTGCCATCAATCTTTCCCAGAATCAGCGTCTTTTCTAATGAGTCAGCTCTTCTCATCAGGTGGCCAAAATATCAGACTTTCAGCTTCAACATCAGATCTTCCAATGAATATTCAGGACTGATCTCCTTTAGGATGGACTGGTTGGATCTCCTTGCAGTTCAAGGGACTCTCAAGAGTTTTCTCCAACACCACAGTTCAAAAGCATCAATTCTTCGGTGCTGAGCTTTCTTTATAGTCCAACTCTCACATCCATACACGACTACTGGAAAAACCATAGCCTTGACTAGATGGACTTTTGTTGGCAAAGTAATCTCTCTGATTTTTAATATACTGTCTAGGTTGGTCATAACTTTTCTTCCAAGGAGCAAGCGTCTTTTAATTTCATGGCTGCAGTCACCATCTGCAATGATTTTGGAGCCCAAAAAAATAGTCAGCCACTGTTTCCACTGTTTCCCCATCTATTTGCTATGAAGTGATAGGACCGGACGCCATGGTCTTAGTTTTCTGAATGTTGGGCTTTAGGCCAACTTTTTCATTCTCCTGTTTGACTTTCATCAAGAGGCTCTTTAGTTCTTTGCTTTCTGTGATAAGGGTGGTGTCATCTGCATATCTGAGGTTATTGATATTTCTCCCAGCAGTCTTGATTCCAGCTTGTGCTGCTTCCAGCCCATTGTTTCTCATGATGTACTCTGCATATAAGTTAAATAAGCAGGGTGACAATATACAGCCTTGATGTACTTCTTTCTCTATTTGGAACACAGTTTGTTGTCTAACTGTTGCTTCCTGACCTGCATACAGGTTTCTCAAGAGGCAGGTCAGGTGGTCTGGTATTCCATCTCTTTCAGAATGTTCCAGTTTGTGGTGATCCACGCAGTCAAAGGCTTTGGCATGTTGCCTTTACCAGTGTGTTTTTTCATTTTTCATTTTTATTGTTTCTAGTTTTTTGTGTAGAGAAGTTCCTGTAATACTTGTTGTAAAGCTTGTTTGGTGGTGCTGAACTCTTGTAGCTTTCAGTTGTCTCTAAAGCTTTTGATTTATCCATCAAATCTGATCAAGGACTTTGCTGGATAGAGTCTTTCATTTTCTCAGGACCTTTCTCTCTCTCTTCTCCTTCTTGGACCCCTATAATGTGAATATTTAGTGTGCTTGATGTTGTCCCAGAGGTCTCTTAAGCAGCCCTGTTTTCTTTTTTCTGTTCAGTGGCGGTGAAGCCCATGGCTCTGTCTTCCAGCTCACTGGCCCGTGCCTCTGTGCCTGTCTACTGCTGATTCCCTCTAGTGTATTTCTCATTTCACGTGTTATATTCTTCGTCTCTGGTTGGTTGGTTCTTCATATTTTTCTAACTCTTTGTTAAAAGCTTCTAAGTTCTCATTCTGTATCCATTTTTCTCCTGACTTCTTTATCGTTTTTGTGATCATTACTCTGAAGTCTTTTTTTGGTAGATTGCCTGTCTCCACTTCACTTAGTTTTTCCCTGCCCCTTTGTCTTGTTCCTTCACCTGGAACATGTTCCTCTGCCCCCTCATTTTGACTGAGTTGCTTTTTTCTGTTTTTATATATGAGGTAGGTTGGTCACATTTCTCAGCCTTGGGAACGTGTTGTTCTGTAGGAGACCTCCTGTTTACCCCAGCAGTGCAGTTCTCTCTTGTCACTCAAGCTTCATGCCATTAGGGGTTCCTGCTCAGAGGGCTAAGCTGGTCCTTCTTGTGTAACAGGCTGACTGCGTGGCTCATCTGGTAGGCTCTTTTGGCCCTTAGTGTATCTGACTGCCGGGCCCTGCCTTGTGTGGATGCTGCTCGGTGCTCTTTAGTGGGCCTGATCAGGAGATAGCTTGTGGTAGATTCCTCGGGGGCCTTTGGCCTAGTGCTGACTCATTGGTGGGTGGAGTCAGAGTCCCAAAGACCCTGAGGCCGTTTTGCTGCCCAGTGGCAGGTTACACCGGGTCCTGGTGTTAGTAGTGTCATGCAGAACTAGTTCCTGAAGTCTGGCTGCAGGCCTCAGGGATCCTAGAACTTGTTTCAGATTGTTGGTGGGGGAGCCAGGTCCTTAACACAGTTCGGTGTCACATCTGGGGCATCCTGAAACTTATGTCGGCCGGCTAGTGAACTGAACCTCGGCCCAGCTGATCCCAGGGTAAGGTCTGGGCTGGTGTGAGTGGGCTGGGTCTGCAGGCTGAAGGATCGTGGTTTTCTTGCATCTGATGCCTGCCCCATGTTGCATGAGGCTGGTCTAGTGTCCCAAGCAGGCTTCCTGAGGGAAGGTACAGTGGTTGCCTGTTGATGGTCGGAAGGGAGCTCGTGGCCCTCAAGTGGGAAGGGACATGTCTTCAGGCATGTCTGGAGATGACTGTGGGCTCATCTTTTGGCAATTTGTTTATGGGTGGGGCTCTGTTCTCCCCAGTTGGTTGACCTGAGGCATCGCTGCGCTGATGCCTAAAGCTGTTGTGTGGGATTAGGATCAGAACTTGGAGCTCGTGAGCCAAGAGCAGTGTTCATGCAGCAGAATGTCCCCAGTTATGGCTGCCACTGTTATTATCTGTGTCCTCAGGCTGAGCCACAGTCACCACCCATCCTCCTCTCCTCTCCCCACCTCTCCAGAAGACTGCCCAAGACCAGCAAGTAGGCCCAGGCTCCTGTCATATTACTGCTTTTGACTTGAGTCCCAGTGCATATAAGATTTTGTGTACACCCTTTAAGAGTGGCGTTTCTATTGCCCCCAGTCCTATGGGACTTCCAAAATTAAGCCAGAATGGCCTTCAAAGCTGCATGCTCTGTGGTCTCACCTTGGTGCAGGACCCCTGGACTGGGGAGTCTCACTCGTACTCCTGTTGTAAATCCTCTGCAATATAACACTCTCATTTGTGCGTTGCCCACCCAAGGGTATGGGATTTGGTTATATCATGAGTCTGCCCCACTACCCATCTGGTAGTTCCTTCTTTACGTCTTTAATTGTAGAAGATCTTTTCTGGTAGGTTCCAGTCTTTTTCATCAATGGTTTTTTTATAGACAGTTGAGATTTTGATGTGCTTGTAAGAGGAGGTAAGCTCACTCTTTTTTGCCCTACCATCTTATCTGCTCTTAAGAAATGAATTTTAAACTATACAAAGAAGTATTAAGACAGTCCCAGATACTGTTACCTCTTTTATGTGTTGTACTCTATTTTTTGTTTTTTTTTAAATGAGTTCTTCCAGTGAGCCCGAATCTACCATTCTCCCTTCAGGCTAGTACTTCAACTTTAATGTATATATTTTTAACAAAATAGATTCTCAAGTAATCTTTATGAAGGGAATTCACTTTTTGGATACTATCAAGTATGTGATATCTTGCCATACTTACTTTAAATAAGCTTCCTTAACACTCTGTTTGAAAAATGAGATTTTTTTTTTTCTTCTGCTTGAACTTTGATTTTGAAAAATTTGGTGTGGGGAGGGAATTTAGCGATGAAATAAATCATGAACTATTGCAGCAATGTGATGTTGCCAATAAACCCTAATCTTTTAGCTCTGATCATCTTTATTGAGTTATTTTACATTTTGACACCAACTGATCTTCCAGATTAAAGTATTGATGTATATTACCGTGTTATTTTCTTGGTCCTGTCAGAGGCTTTAGAGAATGCTGAAGTTGGATGACACTGTAAGATCTTTGATTCCTTTTCATTTTACAACTGAGCATTGCTTTTTTTTTTTTTTTTTTTTTGGCTGCAGTGAGCAGCCGGTGAGATCTTAGTTCCTTGACCAGGAATCTAACCTGTGCCCCTGCACTGAAAGCTTGAAGTTTTTACCACTGGACCATCAGGGAAGTTCGTAGCTATGAAAACTGAGTACTTTCCAAGCATTCTGAGTCTATGTATTAGATACCTGGATTTGGAACTATGAGTTAACCAGCCAACTATGAGTCACTCCTTTCTTAGAAATCTTTATACATAAAGTCTTCCTAGCGCTTTGTTGATGGAAAAATGTCTGTGCAGTTGTCTGTTTAATATGATTGAAGGTATTTTAATCTTCGATGAAAAAACTCTCTGATCTATACAGATTTATAGATACTTACAGATATCATCAGTCTTTTACTGTCTTAAGAATTTCACCTTCACCATGTATATCATTGATTTTGGTGACCTTCTTTCAGCAGATACCCTGTTTTCAATCGGTTATTCATTTCCCAGACTATTGAAATAGTTAATATTTTATTTCTTTCTGGTAAATGTGACACAGTATACAGATCTTTCTTTCCTGAGTTATGTAGATGACTATTTAATAAATGTTAAATAACATAGACTCTTTCCTTTGTTCTAGAGCTGTTTTCAGCCATAGAATCCAACTGAGTCCCTGCAGTCGTCCCTCGGTATCCATAGGGGATTGACTCCAGAACCCCCGCAGATAGCAAAATCTGCAAATGTTTAAGTCTCTAAAAGTCTAGAAAGTAAAATGAGCAGTAAAGTCAAGCTTGCGTATCTGTGGGCCACACTCTGTGGGTACAGAAGAGTGACCTTATTTTCCCTTACTGCTGTGATTCCTTCCTAACTTTTAAATTTTAATAATAAAAAATTTCTCCCACTGGAACTAAGAATTCAGAGTACAGTAATCACAGTATTACTATCTATTTGTCAGTGATTCAAAGTTGAAAATAGAAACTCTCTTCATTTTTTACATATGGAAATATAATTTTAGTGGTCTTCATTTAGAAGAAATTGTGGAATGTGAGTACTTTCATGGTTTATAATGCATAGGTGAAATAATACTATTTTCTGTGTTTTTATATGTTATTTTGTACATCATATATAGTCTTACATAAATTATGCACGTTGTACATCATGAAAAGCAGTTAGTTAAATGACATTATAAATAATAGATGTTTGAACTCATATTTCATTTTATGTTCCTACTCTCTGTGAGACATACTGATTCAAATATATTTTTCATAAACTCCTACTTTTAAGTGGCCCTATGTACCCTGAATTTCCCCCTACCTTCCAAAAAAATAAAAGTCAGATTGTGCAGGGAGCTCTGCTCTAATAGCACTGGTAGAATTTGATGTAGACGATTATAGCTATGAAAAATTGACCTTAGATCTCCGAGGAGAGACACTGTTTTCTTGTGTGGCTGTTGTGTAACCCTCAAGTCCAGAACAAATACCTAACTAGAATGTGATGTAGATTGAATGTTCTTGTTCTTTCTTGTGTAATTCTTGTTCCCTCTAAGTTGAAAAATGGCTGCAGTGTTTTTCAACCTACTCTGCTAGGATTTTGATGGACATTTATATTCCATATACTGGCTGAGTGCAAAGAAGAGTTTTCTCTTGCCTGTGAAAAGCCAGATATATTACTCAGCTTTCTGCCTCTGAGAATATATCATCCTTGACCCAGAATCTAAAGACATTTTAAGGTGAAAGTTCCTTTAAAGGCTTTCCAAGTTGCATTTCACCTCTGTGATATGGACAAATGATCAGAATCACCATTCTGTATTGTTTTCTTGAATCAGTAACTGATTTTAAAACCTATCATGTCTTGTTTGTCCTGGTTTTGACTGGTGAACTATCATACTTTGCTACGTAATTTATAAATGAAGTTGGCCAAGTCCCATTGGTCTTGACTGAGAAGATGCTGAATTCCTTCTCAGAAGTGACATCTGTCGTTAGGTTGAAAGTCTGTCCTTAGAAGGAACACTGGAGAGTGCATTGTACTAATAATTGTTGCGCGGTCGTCTCTTGCTGTGGTTAATATTAATCATCTCTTCCCCCCCCCTCCCCTTTCTTGCTGCCTCTTTTCCTTTTCTTCCTTGTCTTCCCATATACTTTTTGAATTTATTAAACTGGCCTATATATTTTTTCCTTGCTTTGTTTGTTTGTTTGTTTGTTTAATTTTGTGACCTCCTGCCTTACTTTGTCTTCCCCACTTGCTTGGGTTCCATGTTGCTAGTTTTTATGTTCGCACGCTCATTATCACCCTTTTTTGTACTTCAAATCCCAGCAGCTGCCCAGCCAGGCCCCCGAGCACAGCCCTGTGGCCTATGGGACTGTGCAGAGTGCTCATCTTGCTGCCAGCACCCCTGTCACTGCAGCGAGCGACCAGAAGCAAGGTTTGTGCATGACTGTTTTCCTCCCTCTTACCTTTAGTCTCTTTTTCTAAAAAACTTAATTATGTTGCCTCATCATTTAAGAGTAAGAATAAAACATGTGAGGATTATCTAGAATCCCCACTTTTATAACGAAGTTTTGAGATAGAAAATCAAAGTATTCTACCTCTAAAAAAGTAAAGTAGGTATGGTACAATGAGTAAAAGTTTTTCCTACGTTTTGGTAAAGCCTCATTGTCAAATGTGTATTTATAGGTATAAGCTTAGCTGCCTTAAATGGTTTCTTTTGGAACAAGGTTGAGGAAGATAAATCGATGTATGTATTGCTTTATCAGAACAGCAGTTTCTGTTCGTAAGTTTAGCATGTTCATGCGTATCTTACTATTTTCGAAAACATAAAATGTTCCTTCTTACAAGCTTGGCTTCTGTAGCCTCAGTTGAAGATAGTACTGAGTTCAGATCCTGACTGTATCCGGCAGTATTTGGTCTTCATGAGTTATTATGCTGAATATCTTAATTTCTTCATTTACTAAATGGAATGAGGAATAGCTTCCTTATAGAGTTGTTATGGGGACATGCCAAGCATTGGAAAAACATTTAGTAAATTACAACCTAGTAAATTTTCAAACTGTGGTGTTGGAGAAGACTCTTGAGAATCCCTTGGACTGCATGGAGATCAAACTAGTTAATTCTGAAGGAAATCAACCCTGAATATTCATTGGAGGGACTGATGCTGAAGATAAAGCTCCAATACTTTGGCCACCTGATGTGAAGAGCTGACTCGTTGGAAAAGACACTGATTCTGGGAAGGACTGAAGGCAGGAAGAAAAGAGAACAACAGAGGATGAGATGGTTGGATGACATCACTGACTCAGTGGATGAGTTTGAGCAAACTCTGGGAGATGGTGAAGGACAAAGAAGCCTGTTGTGCTGCAGTCCATGGGGTCGCAAAGAGTTGGACATGACTGAGTGACTGAACAACAACAACAAAATTACAGCCGTTATTATTATCCAGAATCACACTAGTCTCCCCTCTTAACCTTTGGACATAAGGGACCACATGTTTGGTGAAATAAGTACACATATTACCTCTTGGATTAAAAATAGGAAACTTGAAGGAAAATCTCATGCTAGAAGTGGGATATCATAGCCTCCCCTTCTTTCCTGCCTAGTTAGATTTAGGTTGACCTTTCAGCTAAAATTGGGAGAATTCATTAGGTACAAGGGGAAGCAGGTTACTGTGTTCATGCTTTTATAATGTTTCTGACTTTATTCTAAGAATGATTAAAATCATATGTGTTTTCTATTTTCTTGAATTATTTATTTTTCCACACACCTTATTATTCTGTAGCTGATGTGTAGTTTCTGTACTTGTATTCTTTAAAAAGCCTTGGGTTTGGCAAATAATGAAAATGGAGGTATTTAGTATTATTGTTTTTTCACTGGACTACAAGTTAATCACGCTCACAAACTTGTAGTGCACGGTTTTGATGTTATTTCACAGTATGCAAAAGTAGTGTGGTGTTCTTTCCCTTTAGTATTCAGTAGCCTAGTATTCTTGAACAGAGACAAGCCTAAATTTTTTTTTTTTTTTTCTAAATTTTGTTTTATGAAATAGTTCTAAGCCACAACATAAGTAACGTATCCTAAACCTTTGGAATACTTCTACAAGTTGCACTGTCAAATACTACTTTCAGCAGCGTTCAGAGTTGGAGACTCATAACATGTTTAAAGTTAAATTTTTTTGCATTAAAACCATTCATCTTGCAGGAGGGCAGTTCGTAGGTATTCTGGAAGGCTACTTCCTATTGATCAAGCAGTCTTGAGTCAGCATTCAGATTACTTTCAGTCTGAGTTAAGAATTTTCAGGGTTCAAGATGTCATTTCTTTTGCGTGGTCATCGAAAAAGCAAGAGAGTTCCAGAAAAACATCTATTTTTGCTTTATTGACTATGCCAAAGCCTTTGACTGTGTGGATCACAATAAACTGTGGAAAATTCTGAAGGAGATGGGAATACCAGACCACCTGACCTGCCTCTTAAGAAACCTATATGCAGGTCAGGAAGCAACAGTTAGAACTGGACATGGAACAACAGACTGGTTCCAAATAGGAAAAGGAGTACGTCAAGGCTGTATATTGTCACCCTGCTTATTTAACTTATATGCAGAGTACATCATGAGAAACAATGGGCTGGAAGAAGCACAAGCTGGAATCAAGATTGCCGGGAGAAATATCAATAACCTCAGATATGCAGATGACACCACCCTTATGGCAGAAAGTGAAGAGGAACTCAAAAGCCTCTTGATGAAGGTGAAAGTGGAGAGTGAAAAGGTTGGCTTAAAGCTCAACATTCAGAAAACGAAGATCATGGCATCCGGTCCCATCACTTCTTGAGAAATAAATGGGGAAACAGTGGAAACAGCATCAGACTTTATTTTTCTGGGCTCCAAAATCACTGCAGATGGTGACTGCAGCCATGAAATTAAAAGCCGCTTACTCCTTGGAAGGAAAGTTATGACCAACCTAGATAGCATATTCAGAGACATTACTTTGCCAACAAAGGTCCGTCTAGTCAAGGCTATGGTTTTTCCTGTGGTCACGTATGGATGTGAGAGTTGGACTGTGAAGAAAGCTGAGCGCCAAAGAATTGATGCTTTTGAACTGTGGTGCTGGAGAAGACTCTTGAGAGTCCCTTGGACTGCAAGGAGATCCAACCAGTCCATTCTGAAGGAGATCAGTCCTTGGTGTTCTTTGGAAGGACTGACGCTAAAGCTGAAACTCCAGTACTTTGGCCACCTCATGCGAAGAGTTGACTCATTGGAAAAGACTCTGATGCTGGGAGGGATTGGGGGCAGGAGGAGAAGGGGACGACAGAGGATGAGATGGTTGGATGGCATCACCTACTCCATGGACATGAGTTTGGGTAGACTCCGGGAATTGGTGATGGACAGGGAGGCCTGGCATGCTGTGATTCATGGGGTCGCAAAGAGTCGGACATGACTGAACAACTGAACTGAACTGAACTGAATCTTTTTTGCTAGTTATAATTATGCTAAGCATACTTAAGAATTACCAAGCAGAGAGGCCTTAAAATACTTTCTTTATGCTGGCTTTCTCTGTAGATTGATGTATGGTACTAGGAATTCATAATATTTTGATGGTGGTAGCTCTGACCTAAGATTTTTGGATTAGGAGATACCTGTGTATCTTGTCACATTTAGCCATTGATTTACGGGAGGAGAAATGCAAAATTCTTTGTTTCCTCTCCTTTTTTTCTTTGATGCCTAGTGGAAATTTGATTAATAAAATCAGCATTTCAAATTGATATTTGATGTGGATTTGGGTGAATTAAAAAATGTTTGACATTACCTTGGACTTCCCTGGTGGCTCAGACGGTAAAGCGTCTGCCTACAGTGCGGAAGACCTGGGTTCGATCCTAGGGTCAGGAAGATCCTCTGGAGAAGGAAATGGCAACCCACTCCAGTACTCTTGCCTGGAAAATCGCATGGACAGAGGAGCCTAGTAGGCTACAGTCCATGGGGTTGCAAAGAGTCGGACATGGCCTAGCGACTTCACTTCACTTCACCTTGATGAAAGAGTAACTTCCGTTTTAAATATATTTCATAGGCCTTACAGTAACTTTTGGGGACTACTGCTGTCTTCCTCTAGTACTAACTGTTCTCCAGAAAACTCAGTAATACTGACTTTCTGTTTTTAATTCTGTCAATAACTTGTCACTATATATAATAGTTTTCAGAATAGTTTTCTTTTTTAAACTAAATATATATAATTCAAATAATATTAGAAAGGGTTCATCATTTTTCAAATAATTTTTTTACAGTTAAAGTTTTTAAAAAAGTTTCTTAACTGTAGATTCATTTTGAAATTAAAGTATGATACAAAACTGCACTGTTTCAAAAGTTGTTACATTATCCTCAGAAACAATAGATTCTGTATTCTACGTTCAGATTGATTTTTCTCTCTTGATGGAAATATTACTGATGTTTTGTACTGGGATCCCATTTTATCCCCAAAGTCTCCCACTAGTTTGATTCACTTTAATACTTCTTTTTCCATAAACTTGCCTTTCCCCCTCTTAATTGAAAGAATTTAGAATTTGAAATCATTTTCAATTTCTTACACTTTTAATTTTTAAAATCCTATCTGTAAATTAGGAACATAATAGTTTTTATCCCACTAGTGATGATAAAACTTAGTGGACACTAAGTATATATGGTATTTTACCTGTTTCCTGGCTCATATTAAGTGCTTAATAAATACTAGCTGCCATAATGGTCTGCTTTCTGTTTCTGATGTTCACAGCTGGACTAGTTACATGCAGACCAAGTTTTCAGACAAATATGTCATTTCCCATTTGTTTTGGTACTTGATAATAAAGACAGGGAAGATCTCAACTTGATTTGTATCAATAGAAAGACTGTTGAGTGAATTAAAACTTTGAGTCGGTGTTGATAGTGTAGAGACACAGCTTAAATGATTGAACAATGTTTGGGTTTTTTTTTTCTTTTTTTTTTAAATTTTATTTTATTTTTAAACTTTACATAATTGTATTAGTTTTGCCAAATATCAAAATGAATCCGCCACAGGTATACATGTGTTCCCCATCCTGATCCCTCCTCCCTCCTACCTTCCCATACCATCCCTCTGGGTCATCCCAGTGCACTAGCCCCAAGCATCCAGTATCGTGCATCGAACCTGAACAATGTTTGGAAAAGTGCATTCAGTCCAGTGTACTGAGGATATGGTATGTATAATTAAATACAAATAAAAATTACCTATGCCTTAGTATGTTTTAGAAGCACTTGATATAGAGTAGGGATGCAGTGAATAGTATTCTGTTGTAAATTCAACCAGTTGTTATACCAGTGTAGCTCAATAAGGGCACTTTGGAAATTTAGGACGAGACTATTCTCTGTCAAATGACACTGTCCCTCAAATAGCAGAATACTGAGCATTCCTGGTCTCTCCCCCACTAAGTGATAGTAACACTCTGTCCTTTGTAGCTCCTGACAACCAAAGGGTGCCCGTCTAGGACATTAGTTGTACTACCCTGTGAGAATAAAGGGAGCAGTTTTTCCTTTTTATAAATTTGACATTCATTAGAGAAACTGTGGTTAAGCAGAAAGAAAAATTATCTGTCTCATTATCTATATTGTAACGTGTATGTAATTCTAGGCTTTCTCATATGGATATATGTTAATATTATATTTTTTGTTGCTGTTTTTACCAGTAGTTTATTCTCTACATGCAGTTGTGCCCTGTTTTTTTTAAAAG
Source organism: Bubalus kerabau (assembly GCF_029407905.1). Lineage (NCBI taxonomy): Eukaryota > Metazoa > Chordata > Mammalia > Artiodactyla > Bovidae > Bubalus > Bubalus kerabau. Next base: position 185,589,783 of record NC_073626.1, read on the forward strand.
TGTCTTTTATTATAAACAGCTTTCTGTATCATTAAATGCTCTTTTAAAAGCTAATTTTAAATGATTGCAATAATATGCCATTATATTCCCAGGCCATTATTTCTTTAACAAATCCCTTATTGATAGACATTTAATTTATTTTCCTATTTTTGCTCTTATAAATATTGTTGCTTTAAATATTACACACCTCTGTCTTTGCTCATTCTTCAATGATTATTTTCTTTAAAAAATTCTTCAGTATGAAATTCCCACAGATTCCTAAAAATGGCCAAATAGTATAAACATTTTGAATGCAATATATTAGATTTCAAACTATCATGGCTTTGCAAAGCATACTCTTTATAGTAAAAGTTCTTAGAGAAATAAAATTAGTGTTCTTTGTGATCTATTATTTCTTTCAGCTTTCTGTATTAAAACCTTAATGAATTCATTAAAGGACTTATTTCAGAATAAGGAGCTCACAAAAACAATTTAAAATTTTGTTTCTTTTCTTTATTAATGTTAGGTATTTCGAAAGAGTATATAGAAGTTTCACAAGTCTGCTTTTGTTTGATTTTTTTAGTCTCATAAATTAATAATTGAATTGATATACTCTTGTTAATGTGAGATTTGCTATTTTCTAATGTTTCATTCATCTAGGTTTCATTCGGTGGTCATAAAGGGTGGTTAATATTCTGATGTGCTTTAAAAGTGGTATCTTCTAATGTGAGTGACCCTTGTAGCAGTTATTCCAGTTAATTGGAAATTCATTTGGGATATTTTAATAAATACATATTCAGTTCAGTTCAGTCGCTCAGTCATGTCCGACTCTTTGCGACCCCATGAATTGTAGCACACCAGGCCTCCCTGTCCATCACAACTCCCTCAGTTCACTCAAACCTACGTCCATCAAGTGGCCATCCAGCCATCTCATCCTCTGTCGTCCCCTTCTCCTCCTGCCCCCAATCCTTCCCAGCATCAGAGTCTTTTCCAATGAGTCAACTCTTCGCATGAGGTGGCCAAAGTACTGGAGTTTCAGCTTTAGCATCATTCCTTCCAAAGAAATCCCAGGGTTGATCTCCTTCAGAATGGACTGGTTGGATCTCCTTGCAGTCCAAGGGACTCTCAAGAGTCTTCTCCAGCACCACAGTTCAAAAGCATCAATTCTTCGGTGCTCAGCCTTCTTCACAGTCCAACTCTCACATCCATACATGACCACTAGAAAAACCATAGCCTTGACTAGACGGACCTTTGTTAGCAAAGTAATGTCTCTGCTTTTGAATACGCTGTCTAGGTTGGTCATAACTTTCCTTCCAAGGACTAAGCGGCTTTTAATTTCATGGCTGCAGTCACCATCTGCAGTGATTTTGGAGCCCAGAAAAATAAAGTCTGACACTGTTTCCACTGGTTCCCCATCTAGTTCCCATGAAGTGATGGGACCGGATTGCACGATCTTCGTTTTCTGAATGTTGAGCTTTAAGCCAACTTTTTCACTCTCCACTTTCACCTTCATCAAGAGGCTTTTTAGTTCCTCTTCACTTTCTGCCGTAAGGGTGGTGTCATCTGCATATCTGAGGTGATTGATATTTCTCCCGGCAATCTTGATTCCAGCTTGTGTTTCTTCCAGCCCAGCGTTTCTCATGAAATATAATAGATGTATTTCTTTGAAATGTTTTTGTCTCTTGCCCAGGCAACTTAGTCTGAGGTATTTGGCTTTGAGAACCGATTGACCTTATTTCTCCATTATAGTAAATAGGCAGAGTTTTAGAAACACTGGATGCTAAGCCCATCAATTAAAGTGAATTTTAAAGCCAATAAAAGAAGTTGCAGTGAATTAATTAGCCTTTAACAGTTTAATTTTGCCATCTGTTTATCTGATTAATGAGCATATTTTCTTTGACAGCCTTACTTGAAATTTATTGTAAACACTCAGTTTCACTGATGCAGAAAGATTTTTGGCAGAGAAAGTTAAGTCCCTTTCAGTTTAGTTTGTCTTTTAGCAGCACTTAAAATTTTTGTTTGCATTTGGTGAACATACTCATGAGTATCTGTTTTTATCACTGGAGCCTGTTTGGTTTCCAGTTTCGTACTTCCTAAACAGAACAATCTAAGTCTCCTCTGATTTTATCTTCCTAGGCATGAATCACATGTTTGTTTACCTGGAATTTTAAAATAGGGAAATTTTCATGAGTTAGCATTTCTTTCATTTTTCTGGTACCTTTATTATGATTATTGATTTGTCACTCTTACTCTCATTCTTTCTCTGTATGTAGACACACGTTTTATATATTATTCTCATATAAAGTGTTTTTTTAAATTGGACTTAATAGTCTGAATATTAATTTTGGTTTCTCTTTAAAGAATATATATATATTTTTTACTATTGAAGATATAAGATAAATCTCTGGTTTTATTCCTTAACACTATTTCTAGTTATATGCTTCTTTTCAGAAATATAAGTTAAATTAACATCTCAATGAATTTTTATGTTCAGGAACTTGATTTCCCTGATAATTGATTTCATTGATAATAAATGACACCATGATAATTTTTCTTGAAATAATTTTTTATGCAAGCAATACAAGTTCTTTATAAAAGTCTCACCACATGCAGAAATATGTAGAATAAAAAATAATATATGTGTCTAATTTAATCTCCAATTATTTACCCTTAAACTGTCCTGTCCCACCACTATAATGTATCCTTGGTAGAAAAATTTTACACAGAAGATCTCTCCACCTTAAAGAAAAGCCCTATTCTCATCCCAAGAATTGTTTCCTTTTAGTTTTGATGAGATTTTTCCATTGTATTCTTGACATAATCATTTGGTGAATTAACTCCTCTTACTTCGAAATAAACTTTATATGTGTTGGAGGTTAAGTAGTAACAGAAAATAGAAAAGAAATATGTAGTGTTTTTGGAGTGGCAAAATAATATTTTGATCTGTCTTCTGTTGCTCATGTTTTAGAATAAGAGATTAAAAGAATTATCCCCAAATAATACAATACAATCTTTGATCCAAAAATTATTCTTAAATCTCTTTCTTTGTTTCCTCCCCAGAAGAGAAGCCAAAACCAGATCCAGTGTTAAAGACTCCTTCCCCAGTCCTTAGGCTGGCCCTCAGTGGAGAGAAGAAAGAACAAGCAGGCCTGACGTCTGAGATTACTGCAGTGGAGTCCATACCAGAGCTTCCTCTGCCTCCATCCCCTACTGCTATTTCTCCACTTGCTCGAAGTACAATTACTTCTCCCACCTCTCTTGCTCTTAGTAGCCAACCAATATTCACCACTGCAATTGATGACAGATGTGAACTCTCTTCCTCAAAAGAAGACACAATTCCTATTCCCAGCCCCACATCTTGCACAGAAGCATCAGATCCTTTACCAACAGATGAAATTGATGATGATATATGCAAGAAATCTTGTAGTGTAGCACCAAATGATATTCCACTGATTTCTAGTACTAACCTAATTAATGAAATGAATGTAGTTAATGAAAAATTACCAGCCACGGAAAGCATTGTGGAAATAGTAAAACAGGAGGTGTTACCACTGACTCTTGAATTGGAGATTTTGGAAAATCCCCCTGAAGAAATCAAAGTGGAGTGTGTCCCAACTCCCATCAGCCCTTCGATAGTTCCCTCCTTTTCTCCGTCTCCTCCAACTCCTCCAGCTTCTCCTCCTCCCACACCAGTTATCGTTCCTGCTGCTGCCACTAGTGTTAATACTGGTAGTGGTTGCACCGGAGTCCAGAGAGTCTTCGAAGAGGGCGAGAACATAAGAACTTGCCTTAGTGAAGATGCAAAAGAGATTCAGAACAAAGTAGAGGTAGAAGCAGATGGGCAAACAGAAGAGATTGTGGATTCTCAGAACTTAAGTTCAAGAAAGAGCCCAGTCCCAGGTAAGTCATTCTGTTATTAATTGTATTATGCTTGCTGAACATGAAAACGCAGCAGTATTTGAGTTATTTTTTAATTGGCTACTTTCCTTGACTTCCAGAAACATCAAACGAACGCTGAAATTCCTAGTCTGATTTCTTCCGTGGTGTGTTTATGTTTTAGTGCATCCAGCAAAGAGTTAATCCATTGTCTAAAAATGCAAATGAAATATCAAATATACAAAATGCCTCCAAGGTATATGTTACTGTACATGTGTTTTTTGTTTTTGCCTCGTTCATAACAATCATTTCCTCTGGGGTTAATTTTGTTGCTTTGGGGATGGAAACCAGTCAAACCCAGCGTGGTCTGTAGTCCCAAATCTTGTCTTCTCAGAATTTTAAAACCTAGTCAATCCTTAACTTAAAAGAATTCCTCTGTGCAATATCTCTTCTTTAATCTTGCTTAAGGAAAAGAGCAATCAGAATGTCAAAGGTTTATTACTAGTTCTGGAAAATAAATGTACCCTTTCTGTTTCACAGATAAGTATAATGCTCTTCCATTTTTTCTTTTTAAAGTTTCATTTCCTGTAATATTAATTTATCATTACTTAATATCATTAGTATGACCAAAGTATTACATGTTTCTGAATTCAGAAGTATTTCTTTTTAATGTAGCATCACCTAGAATTGTGGATCTAACCATTAGGTTTTTATAATATTGATCAAAAGTTATCTGAGGCTTATCAACTATTCTTGATTCAGTAGCCGATAAGAATATGGCTTTTAACGAGTCAACATAGCTTGTCTTCTAGACATTGCTCTGTATTGTATAATTTGCTCTTTGTGTACCTGTCAAGTTGCTCAATTTGACAAATGAGTGCTCTCCCTGCGATCTAGATATGTACTGGGGATGTCTTAGTCACCTACATCCCTGTTGTTTATTACCTATTCTGACCTGTCTAGTAGGAAATTTGGCAAGTCAAGTTTAAGATGTGGCTCTCCCACCCAACTCAGTTCTCAAGGTGATTCCCTCATGAAAGTCTGTGAGAGGTGTCTGGTTCCTTGGAATTGCAGAACATCTAGTTCCACTGTGAACCAGAGCAGGAAAACAAACAGTGCCAGGCAGTTGGGACTGGGAGAAATCTATCATAAATGTTTATAAATCACCTGTCTCCTCAATAGACCGGCCTCGATAACCATCAGATTCAGTGCCGTCACTGTTGCGGAGCCGTCTTCCTTGGTAGGGCGATGATGTGGGCAGGGCTTTTTCATTACTCTTTGAAAAAAAAAGTCTTACTTTTGGTGTGGCTGCAGGTGAGTACCCCTCCAAAGAACATTTGTTTGTTGGAGAATAGTAATTTGTTTGACCCTTGATTTTTTTTCCCCTTCGTTTACCAACCTGTGAGTTGTTTTTCAACAACTAGTGATTTGGTAGTTCCAAAAATAGAAGAGGCTATTGAAGACAAATGTTTTAAAACATCCATACAAACAATAGAAAGGAAAAGCAGGCATAGGGAATGCAAGTCAAAGATACAAACTGTATCTCAGAACTGAAATAAGTGTAAAGCAGAATTCTACATTGATGTACTACTTAACACTCATCCCTGATATTCATTCATTCTTTTAAACAATTCGTCACTTAAGTGGCCTGGTATTATAAGACAGCTCCCCTGGATAAATGGACAAACAGAATTTAGGGCTAAGTAATCTTTATACCATGGTATATTTTTTTTCCAAAATGCAGATTGCTCTTGGAATTAGTAATATTAGTCACGAGCACCTTTGCTCAGCTGTAAAGCAGAAGATAACAAAAAGAGAAAAACCATATTTTGTATGATTAGGGACAAGGTAGATGTTGGTGATGTCAGGAAGTAAAGTGTCTTGGCATTTTTCTAGTTTCATGATATTTCTTAACCTATAAATGTATTTTGGAGATACTAGAAGTTCAAAGTTTCCATTTTATATCTTATACTCTTCAAAATCCAAAGTAAATGAACCTTAAGAAACCATGCACCTCTAGCATTTTTTTAATTGTAATGCTTACCAAAAACATTCCTGACTCTGTCATTTCAGTATTAATATTTGTTAATGTTATTGCTATGAAAGTTAACAATGAAAATTAACTCATCATTCTTTTTATCCACCTCAAATTGTCATATGCTTAATGACTACAGTCTTTTTTGCACTTACTCATTTAGTTTACTTCATTTATTTTGAGAGGTTATTAAAACCATAATACTTTGGCTCAGTATCAGCCTTTTGTTGTTGACTTTTGAAAATAGCTCTTATCTCTGCCTGAGGATGAGCACTTTAAAGCAGGATTCAGAAACCAGTTGCTTTTGACAGGTGTGATGCATCGAAGTATATAGTAGTTGGTATAGAGGTACTTGTTTTAAAGCAGTAAAGGCAGACATAAGGGGTGTGGTCCATTACTTCTGATGGGAAACATTTTTTGCAACTATTTAGGTTGACTGGCACAAATTGCAGCAATTCTGGATACTTAGGGGTTGCAGAGAAAGCCCTATAAAATGAGAATGGTTTGTACCTTCAGGGTATGCTGAAAAGCTTCAGAGATGGGGGAGACATTTGATTACCTGATCTGTACTATCACTTCAACAGTTGAATGTGGAAAAAAATATGTATTTAACTGATTTAAGTCTTAGGAATTTTTATTATGAGTTTTATTATACTTGGTGAGGGAAGAAGAGAGAATTTCAGAATTTGTGCAAAAACATTCCCCACTTACCCATTCAGGAATTCATTTTGTGCAGTTTCACAAGTGTAGATACTGTATAACATGCTTGCTGTATAACATGAGTTTTTTCACTCTTAAAAACGATAGTGATTTTTTTCTTCTACTTTTCTTGTTTCTAGTTGATATAAAACTATTATTTGAAATTCTTTTGGCAGAAGGTGGTGTCTGATCTGTCTTCTGGCTTTGTTCATGGTGTGTTACTTCTTGACTTATTTTATAAATTTGTTTTATGAATTTATCTTCAGCTAAACTTTGCTGGATGTGTATATTGAAGGCAAGTCCTCCCAAAGCAGATTTTTGTTTATTACTGCATGTCTTGGGGAGAGCATTAACTGGTATGTAATCTGAGTTTTGTCCTAAAACAACCTTCATACCACAATGTAAATGCATTCCCTGTGTATACGAATGTTTAGGATAATGGAATCTCTGCCACCTAGTTGAAACAAAACTTCTTTGTCATCACTCTGGGTTGGTTCACTGGTTTATTTTGGTCTCTGTTCTAGCATCCTTTTCACTCTGTTAGAGAAGTATCAGGGCTTTTTATGAAAATTCCAGTTCCAAGTCCCTGCTTTGTAGAGATCCAAGCTCTTGTTTCTCTCATGTGGGTGTTTAGATATCAACTTTTTACATGGCAAAGTAGGAAGTCAAGAGATACCTGGAGTAACAGGCACGTTTGCCCTTCAAGTACAAAATGAAGCAGGATGAAGGATAACAGAACTTGCCAAGAGAACACACCGGTCATAGAAAACACCATCTTCCAACAACTCTACACATGTACGTCACCAGATGGTCAACACCAAAAGAGATTGATTGTATTATTTGCAGCCAGAGGTGGAAGCTCTATACAGTCAGCAAGAATAAGACCTGGAGTTGACTGTGGCTTATATCATGAACTGCTTATTGCAAAATTCTGACTTAAATTGAAGAAAGTAGGGAAAACCACACTAGACCATTCAGGTATGACCTAAATCAAATCCCTTATGATTATACAGTGGAAGTGACAAACAGATTCAAGGGATTAGATCTGATAGACAGAGTGCCTGAAGAACTATGGGCAGCGGTTTCTAACATTGTAGAGGAAGCAGTGATGAAAACCACCCCCAAGAAAAGAAATGCAAAAAGGCAAAATGGTTGTCTAAGGAAGCCTTACAAATAGCTGAGAAAAGAAGAGAAGCAAAAGGCAAAGGAGAAAAGGAAAGATATACCCAATTGAATGCAGAGTTCCAAAGAAGAGCAAGGAGAGATGAGAGCCTTCCTAAGTGATCAGTGCAAAGAAATAGAGGAAAACAATAGAATGGGAAAGACTAGAGATCTCTTCAAGAAAATGAGAAATACCAAGGGAGCATTTCTTGCAAAGATGGGCACAATAAGGGACAAAAACGGTATGGACCCAACAGAAGCAGAAGATATTAAGAAGAGGTGGCAAGAATACACAGAAGAACTATACAAAAAAGATCTTAATGACCCAGATAACCACGATGGTGTGAATACTCACCTAGAGCCAGACATCCTGGAGTGTGAAGTCAAGTGGGCCTTATCACTGCCAACAAAGCTAGAGAATTTGATGGAATTACAGCTGAGCTATATCAGACCCTCAAAGTTGATGCTGTGAAAGTGCTGCACTCAATATGCCAGCAAAAGTGGAAAACTCAGCAGTGGCCACAGAACTGGAAAAGGTCAGTTTTCATTCCAGCCCCAAAGAAAGATAGTGCCAAAGAATGTGCAAACTACTGCACAGTTGCACTCATCTCACATGCTAGCAAAGTAATGCTCAGAATTCTCCAAGCTAAACTCCCAACAGTATGTAAACCAAGAACTTCCAGATATTCAAGATGGATTTAGAAAAGGCAGAGGAACCAGAGGTCAAATTGCCAACATCTGTTGGATCATAGAAAAAGCGAGAGAGTTCCAGAAAAACATCTACTTCTGCTTCATTGAATGCACTGAAGCCTTTGACTCTGTGGATCACAACAAACTGTAGAAAAAATTTAAAGAGATAGGAATACCAAACCATCTCACCTGCCTCCTAAGAAACCTGTTTGCAGGTCAAGAAGCAACAGTTAGAGCCGGACATAAAACAAAGGACCGGTTCTATGTTAGGAAATGAGTACATCATAGCTGTATATTGTCACCCTACTTATTTAACTTATATGAAGAGTATATCATGTGAAATGCTGGGCTGGATGAAGCACAAGCTGGAATCAACATTGCCAGGAGAGATACCAATAACCTCAGATACGCAGATGACGCCACACTTATGTCAGAAAGCAAAGAGGAACTAAAGAGCCTCTTTATGAAAGTGAAAGAGAAGAGTGAAAAGGCTGGCTTAAAACTCAACTTTCAAAAAACGAAGATCATGGCATCCGGTCCCATCACTTCCTGGCAAATAGATGGGGAAACAATGGAAACAGTGACAGACTTTATTTTCTTGGGCTCCAAAATCACTGCAGATGATGACTGCAGACGCTTGCTCCTTGGAAGAAAAGTTATGGCTAACCTAGACATCATGTTGAAAAGCAGACACATTACCTTGCTGACAAAGGTCTGTATAGTCAAAGCTGTGGTTTTTCCAGTAGTCGTGTATGCATGTAAGAGCTGAACCGTGAAGAAGGCTGCAGTGTGGTGCTGGAGAAGACTCTCAAGAGTTCCTTGGACAGCAAGGAGATCAGATTGATTGATTGATTGATCAAATCAGTCAATCCTAAACGAAATCATTCCTGAATATTCATTGGAAGGACTGATGCTGAAGCTGAAGTTCCAGTACTTTGGCCACCTGATGAGAAGAGCTGACTCATTGGAAAAGACCCTGATGCTGGGAAAGATTGAGGACAGGAGGAGAAGGGGGCGACAGAAGATAAGGTGGTTGGATGATATCATTGACTCCATAGACATGAGTTTGAGCAAACTCTGGGAGTTGGGGATGGACATGGAAGCCTGGCATGCTACAGTCCATGGGGTTGCAAAGAGTTGGACATGATTTAGTGACTGAACAACAACACAGCATCCCATATGCCCAGTATTGTAGCAGTTGCAGAGGTAGCAGCAACTGACTTTGTTTATGTGGCTTCCAAGAGTTTGCCTTACATTCATTTAGGCTCAGCTAAGGTTGAACGATGGTTTCTAGTTTCTGTAGGTTGAAGATGAGAGATTTATTTCTCAAATGGAAATATGATTGTATGTTTTAAGAGATGTTAATAAAATTCTGATTCACAGAGCCAATCACTTTGCTCTTCTCACTTTAGTAAGCAGATAATAAAAGAAAGTCTTTCAGTTTGTGTAAACTAATCTGAAAAAGACTTATTTTAAAAACCATAGCCTGAAGGTCTGCATCAGTAATAGGAAATTTGAAATTTATTCTTGCCTTTGTTTGACTTAAACTTTCTAAGAAGTATTTGAAATTATACCTGGAATATTTAGTTACTGGGGCTGAAAATAGATCCCCAGTGGTTTGAGAGTCCACAAGCGCAGTCCTTCCCATAATGTGTACCCGTCTAACCTAACTTCTCACTCTCCTCTAGAGAAATAGCTTCTGAGCCTTGTGAGCAGACCTTACACGCTCCTACCTGAGGGTCGTTTATCAGCTCCAGTGGAGCAGTTGCCAAAGTAAGGACTGTTTGCTCCCTTTTCTAGAGGCTTGAGCCTGAGTGATCCTTAGGCTTAAGTAAATGGAAATGACTGGATTGCGCCACCTTGTTCATCAAAATATTTTCAACAAAGCGGCCTGAAAAGTACATTTGTCCTGTCGTTCCTGTGTTCCTGTGGCCTTCCACAGTGAAATCTTAAGCACTCTCTGGAGATCGCTGGCACTGGGTTAAATTCTGTCTATATTCATATGCTATGGAATGAGCCTAGACACCTACCTGATGGTAGAGCTTATCCACAGACTCATGTGCCAAGTCTTTCTGGCAAGCGTTGTGCACAGGTCCTCTTTGCCTCTTCAAATGGTATACCATTCCCCACTATTTACAAAAGTTCATTTCTTTGCAACATGAGCCTTGAAGTTTCATTCATTGGTTATTAATTAACTTCTCATATGTATCTCCGTGAATAGACATAGATCTTTGTTCTAAATTCAGCCCACTTTCCCCCAGACTTAGAAATTAATCTACTTCGAAAAGAAACCATTGTTCTCAACTTGCTTTTAGACAGGGTAGTCCAGACAGTTTAGGGGAATGTTGTTCTCTTTCAGGCAAGCCTAGTCATGCTAAAAGCTTTCTCTTTCTCCAGTATCCATCTTCACCTTGCACATAGTAATCTTGACAAGGAAATTTTCACTACTAACAAAAAATGTGCAAAATGCATTTCCTTGAATATGTGTTTTTTCTCCACTTTTCTATTGCTGTATTATTAGTACTTGGCAATTTCGTTGCAGTCATAATGAAGTCATTTTTTCATGTTTATAAGACCTTTTCTCAGGTATCGCAAACATTAATCTTATCATTTAAAGTTCTTTATGAGATATAATTATTCTCACTTGGCTATTAACAAAAATAAGCCATGAAAGTAAATTGGGTTTTTCAGGGTCACAAGAAGAGTTACAACCCAAGCCTTCTTTCATGTCACATGTCTATTGTTTTTCTAACATGCTGTTTGTGTTGTTATAAGGTTTTTTTTAACCTTTTCAGGATTTAGGGAGTTACACTTATGCATGTTTAAAAGCAGTTGCAAAAGCCCACTTGTGTCAGCCACAAATAGTTAATGAGAGTCTACTAATTTCTACATTGTTCTGGGCGCTTGAGATTCATCACTGAAGAATTCAGTGATCCCTGCCCTAGTTGTAATATATTAGAAAGTTTTAAGTAGTATAAAAATAATCAAGCAGGGAAAGAAATGCTGGAAGGCCATCAGGTAATAACAGTTAAAGTGAAAGTGTTAGTCACTCAGTCATGTCTGACTCTTAGTGATCCCATGGACTATAGCCCACCAGGCTCCTCTGTCCATGGAATTCTCCAGGCAGGAATGCTGAAGTAGGTAGCCATTCCCTTCTCCAGGGGATCTCCCCAACCCAGGGATTGAACCCGGGTCTCCTGCACTGCAGGCAGTTTCTTTACTGTCTGAGCCATCAGGGAAGCCCTAATAATGATAACGTTTAAATAATATGATTAAAGTTTTATTCCTCTATAGAAAATGAAATTTGAGCAAAGATGGAAGAGGAAGAATTATCTAATCTATACTCTTAACCAAATTCTGTGATTTTTCGTGTCCACTTTTCCTTTAGAGAACAGTGTTTTACTTTGTCTTCTTTCTTAAATTTCAGTAGCAGAGCACTGTGGGCAAGATTACCTACTGTGAATGTAAGGGCCTGTAGAAGCACATGCTGCCCACCACCAGCCACACCTCTTACGATCTCCCTGTTGTAAAACCCTGTAATCAACCCAGCCTTCCCCACACTCAGCAGATGACTTTGTTTCTGTCTTCTGTTTAGAAAACTGAGTGCCCGGTGTATAACTTTTTGTGCCTTCTGTTGGAGCTGCAACCTGTCTCTATCCACACTTTCATACAAATTTACTAGCTTCCCTTTTCGGTCTCCAGATTTCTTTCTTATTGTAAATATGCTGAATTCTCTCTCAGACCATAAACACACCCTCACTCCTATACATCCATTTGCTGCTGCTGAGTCACTTCAGTCGTGTCCGACTCTGTGCGACCCTGTAGACGGCAACCCACCAGGCTCCCCCCATCCCTGGGATTTTCCAGGCAAAAACACTGGAGTGGGTTGCCATTTCCTTCTCCAGTGCATGAAAGTGAAAAGTGAAAGTGAAGTCGCGCAGTCATGTCTGACTCTTAGTGACCCCATGGACTGCAGCCTACCAGGCTCCTCTGTCCGTGAGATTTTGCAGGCAAGAGTACTGGAGTGGAGTGCCATCGCCTTCTCCGACATGTCCATTTAGTTATGACTTAAAATCATGTTTCATCTTACCCAGTCTTCTCAAGAATAAGTCTACCATTTCTGGTTTTACTCTGTTCACTATTACTAATGTAGTCTGATTTACGCTCCCAATATGCTATAATATTGGTCTTTTTACCACTTTTAATACTATTGCATTCTCTTCTTTTTTAATTTATTTATTGTAATTTATATGCAATAAAATTCACTTTTTAGCATTAATTTCTGTGAATTTAGACAGACATGTAAAGTCATGTAATCACCACCAGTTAAAATACACAAGTTTCACCACCCCCAAAAGTTCGCTCATATTTCAGTTATATTCTGCTGATATGATTCAGCACATTCTTCATGGGTAATTTCATCTAATGGTAGATGGCTCCAGTGGTATTTGCTAATGAATTTTTTTTTATCTTCATTCCAGCCTCTCTTCTTAGTTTCCGTCTTACATTCCAATTGCCTGCCAAATATCTCCACTTGGAAATCCCATAGTCATCATATTCAGTACCAAAGTAATCATCTGTTAATCACACCCAGTCTCTTTATTTTATGTCAGTGGCACTGGCTTTAATTAAGCTAAAATCCTTAATGTGAATTCCCTGTTGACAGATTTCCTCCTTGAGTCATTCTTTTATCATGTATGGTCATTTAACAAGAGTCTCTCATTTTACCTGATACGGTTGTTGAATTTGTCCCCTCCACTCCATTTTCTCCTGCCTTAGACCTGCACTTCTGCATGAATACCTCTCATTTATGTGGCTCCAGCTTTGGCCCCTTCAAGTTCATTCTCCACCAAGTAGTTCTCTCTTTAAAGTAGAGATGTGGTCTTGCATTTCTGCTTAAACCCTTCAGAGGCCCTGGGGAACGTTCACCCTCACGAAAAACACTAAGCTGCTCACTTTTGACTGTAATGTCTTCTTGTTATATTTTGTTGTAGCACCAGTTGTCTGAGTATATATCCATAAGATCTGAATGTGACTTTTCATGTATTTGATTAGTTCAGACACCAGCTGTAAAGTATAGTAGTGAAGATCAAAGCAACAGAGTCAGACACTCCTGAATCTTGTCCTTTTCCCTTGTCTGTCTCTATGACCTTGAGTTTCTTAACTCTGAATTGATTTTCTCTGGAAAATGAAGATAATAATAGTACTTACTTCATAAATGTGTAGTGACAATGAAATATGCTATATATATAAAGCACTTAGCATAGTCTCTAGCACATACTAAGGACTCTATAATAATGTTAAATATTATTAATACTAGTATTTTCAACTAGCATGACAGGCCCAAATGCTCTCTTTCAGCAAATGAGTGTCATGATTCCCTTAGGAATTTATGTTCCAGAGGAGAGAAGCTCTTGAATATGATGGTACTGAAAAGTTCTTAATTAAATTCTGGGCTTGAGATGGTAGAAAATCCTTAGAATAATTCCTGTATGCATATATAACTTTGATTTAAAGGATTTGTACTATTCAGTTCAGTTCAGTCGCTCAGTCGTGTCCGACTCTTTGCGACCCCACGAATCGCAGCACGCCAGGCCTCCCTGTCCATCACCAACTCCCGGAGTTTACTCAAACTCAGGTCCATCAAGTCAGTGATGCCATCCAGCCATCTCATCCTCTGTCGTCCCCTTCTCCTCCTGCCCCCAATCCCTCCCAGCATCAGAGTCTTTTCCAATGAGTCAACTCTTCGCATGAGGTGGCCAAAGTACTGGACATTCAGCTTTAGCGTCATTCCTTCCAAAGAAATCCCAGGGCTGAACTCCTTCAGAATGGACTGGTTGGATCTCCTTGCAGTCCAAGGGACTCTCAAGAGTCTTCTCCAACACCACAGTTCAAAAGCATCAATTCTTCGGCGCTCAGCCTTCTTCACAGTCCAACTCTCACATCCATACATGACCACTGGAAAAACCATAGCCTTGACTAGACAGACCTTTGTTGGCAAAGTAATGTCTCTGCTTTTGAATACGCTGTCTAGGTTGGTCATAACTTTCCTTCCAAGGACTAAGCGGCTTTTAATTTCATGGCTGCAGTCACCATCTGCAGTGATTTTGGAGCCCAGAAAAATAAAGTCTGACACTGTTTCCACTGGTTCCCCATCTATTTCCCATGAAGTGATGGGACCGGATTGCACGATCTTCGTTTTCTGAATGTTGAGCTTTAAGCCAACTTTTTCACTCTCCTCTTTCACCTTCATCAAGAGGCTTTTTAGTTCCTCTTCACTTTCTGCCATAAGGGTGGTGTCATCTGCATATCTGAGGTGATTGATATTTCTGCCGGCAATCTTGATTCCAGCTTGTGTTTCTTCCAGTCGAGCGTTTCTCATGATGTACTCTGCATATAAGTTAAATAAACAGGGTGACAATATACAGCCTTGATGTACTCCTTTTCCTATTTGGAACCAGTCTGTTGTTCCATGTCCAGTTCTAACTGTTGCTTCCTGACCTGCATACAGATTTCTCAAGAGGCAGATCAGGTGGTCTGGTATTCCCATCTCTTTCAGAATTTTCCACAGTTTATTGTGATCCACACAGTCAAAGGCTTTGGCATAGTCAATAAACCAAAAATAGATGTTTTTCTGGAACTCTCTTGCTTTTTCCATGATCCAGCGGATGTTGGCAATTTGATCTCTGGTTCCTCTGCCTTTCCTAAAACCAGCTTGAACATCAGGAAGTTCACGGTTCACATATTGCTGAAGCCTGGCTTGGAGAATTTTGAGCATTACTTTACTAGCGTGTGAGATGAGTGCAATTGTGCGGTAGTTTGAGCATTCTTTGGCATTACCTTTCTTTGGGATTGGAATAAAAACTGACCTTTTCCAGTCCTGTGGCCACTGCTGAGTTTTCCAAATTTGCTGGCATATTGAGTGCGGCACTTTCACAGCATCATATTTCAGGATTTGGAATAGCTCAACTGGAATTCCATCACCTCCACTAGCTTTGTTCGTAGTGATGCTTTCTAAGGCCCACTTGACTTCACATTCCAGGATGTCTGTCTCTAGGTGAGTGATCACACCATCGTGATTATCTGGGTCGTGAATATCTTTTTTGTACAGTTCTTCTGTGTATTCCTGCCACCTCTTCTTGATATCTTCTGCTTCTGTTAGGTCAATACCATTTCTGTCCTTTATCGAGCCCATCTTTGCATGAAATGTTCCTTTGGTATCTCTGATTTTCTTGAAGAGATCTCTAGTCTTTCCCATTCTGTTGTTTTTCTCTAGTTCTTTGCATTGATCGCTGAAGAAGGCTTTCTTATCTCTTCTTGCTATTCTTTGGAACTCTGCATTCAGATGCTTATATCTTTTCTTTTGTCCTTTGCCTTTCACTTCTCTTCTTTTCACAGCTATTTGTAAGGCCTCCCCAGACAGCCATTTTGCTTGTTTGCATTTCTTTTCCATGGGGATGGTATTGATCCCTGTCTCCTGTACAGTGTCATGAACCTTATCCCATAGGTCATCAGGCACTCTGTCTATCAGATCTAGTCCCTTAAATCTATTTCTCACTTGCACTGTATAATCATAAGGGATTTGATTTAGGTCATACCTGAATGGTCTAGTGGTTTTCCCTACTTTCTTCAATTTATGTCTGAATTTGGCAATAAGGAGTTCATGATCTGAGCCACAGTCAGCTCCTGGTCTTGTTTTTGCTGACTGTATAGAGCTTCTCCATCTTTGGCTGCAAAGAATAATCAGTCTGATTTCGGTGTTGACCACCTGGTGATGTCCATGTATAGAGTCTTCTCTTGTGTTGTTGGAAGAGGGTGTTTGTTATGACCAGTGCATTTTCTTGGCAAAACTCCTATTAGTCTTTGCCCTGCTTCATTCCGTATTCCAAGGCCAAATTTGCCTGTTACTTCAGGTGTTTCTTGACTTCCTACTTTTGCATTCCAGTCCCCTATAATGAAAAGGACATCTTTTTTGGGTGTTAGTTCTCAAAGGTCTTGTAGGTCTTCATAGAACCGTTCAACTTCAGCTTCTTCAGCATTACTGGTTGGGGCATAGACTTGGATTACTGTGATATTGAATGGTTTGCCTTGGAAACGAACAGAGATCATTCTGTCCTAACCCAGAGCAAGGTCCTAACCCTTTATAGATCTGTGAAGACTGAGAGAGGTGAAGACTTTGCAGGAGAAAAGTTTGAAGCTAGCAGAGGTGGTTGGTTTATGAAGTTTTAGAAAAGAAACTGTCTCCATATCATACAAGGTGAAGCCCCACGTGCTGATGTGGGAAGCTGCAGCAGTGCAAGAAATGAAGGTGGCTACACTAAGCTACAGATTTTCAGTGTAGATGAAACAGCCTTCCGTTGGAAGAAGATGCCATCTAGGATGTTCATAGCTAGAGAGGAGAAGTGAATGCCTGGTTCCAAAGAACAGCCTCTTGTCAGGAGCTGATGGCATCTGATGATACTGCGTTGCAGTCCCTGCTTGTTTACCATTCCAGAAATCCTAGGGTCCTTCAGAATTCTGCTAAATCTACTCTGCCTGTGCTCTCTACATGGAACAACAAAGCCTGGATGACAACACGTCTGTTGACAACATGGTTTCCTGAATATTCTGATCCCACTCTTGAGACATACTACTCAGAAAAAAAGATGCCTTTCAAAATACAACTGCTTATTGACAATGCACCTGGTCACCCAAGAGCTCTGTTGGAGATATACAAGATTCATGATGTTTTCATGCTTACTAACATCCAAATTTGCTGGCACTGGAAAAGGTCAGTTTTCATTCCCATCCCAAAGAAAGGCAGAGCCAAAGAATGCTCAAACTACCGCACAATTGCACTCATCTCACACGCTAGTAAAGTAATGCTCAAAATTCTCCAAGCCAGGCTTCAGCAATATGTGAACCGTGAACTTCCTGATGTTCAAGCTGGTTTTAGGAAAGGCAGAGGAACCAGAGATCAAATTGCCAACATCCGCTGGATCATGGAAAAAGCAAGAAAGTTCCAGAAAAACATCTATTTTTGGTTTATTGACTATGCCAAAGCCTTTGACTGTGTGGATCACAATAAACTGTGGAAAATTCTGAAAGAGATGGGAATACCAGACCACCTGATCTGCCTCTTGAGAAATCTGTATGCAGGTCAGGAAGCAACAGTTAGAACTGGACATGGAACAACAGACTGGTTCCAAATAGGAAAAGGAGTACATCAAGGCTGTATATTGTCACCCTGTTTATTTAACTTATATGCAGAGTACATCATGAGAAACGCTCGACTGGAAGAAACACAAGCTGGAATCAAGATTGCCGGGAGAAATATCAATCACCTCAGATATGCAGATGACACCACCCTTATGGCAGAAAGTGAAGAGGAACTCAAAAGCCTCTTGATGAAGGTGAAAGTGGAGAGTGAAAAAGTTGGCTTAAAGCTCAACATTCAGAAAACGAAGATCGTGCAATCCGGTCCCATCACTTCATGGGAACTAGATGGGGAACCAGTGGAAACAGTGTCAGACTTTATTTTTCTGGGCTCCAAAATCACTGCAGATGGTGACTGCAGCCATGAAATTAAAAGCCGCTTAGTCCTTGGAAGGAAAGTTATGACCAACCTAGACAGCATATTCAAAAGCAGAGACATTACTTTGCCAACAAAGGTCTGTCTAGTCAAGGCTATGGTTTTTCCTGTGGTCATGTATGGATGTGAGAGTTGGACTGTGAAGAAGGCTGAGCGCCGAAGAATTGATGCTTTTGAACTGTGGTGTTGGAGAAGACTCTTGAGAGTCCCTTGGACTGCAAGGAGATCCAACCAGTCCATTCTGAAGGAGTTCAGCCCTGGGATTTCTTTGGAAGGAATGACGCTAAAGCTGAATGTCCAGTACTTTGGCCACCTCATGCGAAGAGTTGACTCATTGGAAAAGACTCTGATGCTGGGAGGGATTGGGGGCAGGAGGAGAAGGGGACGACAGAGGATGAGATGGCTGGATGGCATCACTGACTTGATGGACGTGAGTCTGAGTGAACTCCGGGAGTTGGTGATGGACAGGGAGGCCTGGCGTGCTGTGATTCGTGGGGTTGCAAAGAGTCGGACACGACTGAGCGACTGAACTGAACTGAACATAACATCCATTCTGTAGCCCGTGAAAAAGGAGTAATTTTGACTTTTAAGTCTTATTATTTAATAAATACACTTGCTGCTGTAGATGGTGATTCCTCTGCTGGATCTGGGCAAAGTAAATTGAAAACCTTCTGGAAAGGATTCACCATTCTGGATTCCCCAAAGGACATTTGTGGATTGTGGGGAAAGGTCAAACTATCAATGAACCAGAAATGTTCCTTGGGGAACCCAGAATGGTGAATCCTTTCCAGAAGAATTCCTTCCAAACAAGAGTTTGGAAGAAATTGATTTCAGCCCTCATGGATGACTTCGAGGAGTTCAAGACTTCAGTAGAGGAGTCACTGCAGGTGTGGTAGAAGCTGTAAGAGAACTAGAAATGGAGCCTGAAGATGTGACTCAATTGCTGCAATCTCATGATAAAACTCTCACAGATGAGGAGTTGCTTCTTATGGATGAGCACAGAAAGGTTTCTTGAGATGGATTCTAGCCCTGGTGAAAATCTGGGAAGATTGTTGGAATAACATCAAATGATTTAAATTATTACTTAATTTTAGCACATAAAGTAGGTTTTGAGAGGATTGCATTCGATTTTGAATGGTATTCTACTGTGGGTAAAATGCTGTCAAAAAGCCTGGTATGCTACAGAGAAGCTGTTCGTGAAGAAGAGTCAAGTTGATGCTGCAAACTTCATTGTTGTCTTGTTTTAAGAAATTGCTGCAGCAGTCTCTACCTTCACCAACCACCACCTTGATCAGTCAGCAGCCGTCAACATTGAGGCAAGATTCTCCATCAGCAAAAGGATTATGATTTGCTGAAGGCTCAGATGATGGTTTGCATTTTTTAGCAATGAAATATTTTTATATTAAAGTATATAATTTTTTTAGACATATGTAGCACACCTGTACAACTACAGTGCAGTATGAACATAACTTTTACATGTACTTGGAAACCAGAAAATGTGTGTGACTTTCTTCATTGCTGCATTCACTTTATTGCAGTGGTCTGGAACTGGACCTGCAATATCTCTGAGGTGTGTCTGTGGTATAAAATATATGTTCGTCTCTGCCTCTGATTGCTGGCACAGAGTTCCTAACATCCTTGTAATTTATGATAACATTAAAAGCATCTCTGGTTCTGATACTGGTTTTTGACTTCTGTCCCTGGCATTGGGCTCTTAAAAGCCTCGTAAACTCCTAAGTGATGTAAACACTACAAGCATGTTTTGTTCTATTGACTTGACTCTAGGTGGGTTCTTGGTTGACTCCTGGGTGGGGCTGGTAACCAGGACTAGTCAGTCATGATTAGAATCTTGGAATTTTCAGTCCCTTCTTCAGTCTTCCAGAGGGAGAAGAGAGGCTGCAAATATGATTACTGTGGATCATGTCTGCTTGATGAAGCCTCCATAGGAGGGCGTTCAGAGAGCCGCTAGCCTGGTGACATGTCCGCACCAGAAGGGTAGTGCACCCAGCTCCTCGACAGCAAGGAGCTCCTGTACTTGGGGCTCTTCCACACCTCCTCCCCGCTGTGTGTCTCTTAACCTGCAGTTCATCTGTGTTCTTTATCATACCCTTTAATAAACAGATAAACATAATTAAACATTTCCCTGAGTTCTGTGAGCTGTTCTTGCAAACCTGAGGGGGAGGGAATTGTTGGAATTTCCAATTTATAGTTGGATTTGAAGTGGAGGACAGTCTTGAGTCTCAGCCCTCACTTGTAATATCTAACACGTATCTCTAGGTAGATAGTTTGAGATTGAGTTAAACTCTGGAAACACAGCTGGTGTCACGGAGAATTGCTTGCTGTGGGGGAAAAGCCCCGCATACTTGGTGACCAGAAATGTCAGAAGCAAAGTGTTTTGGATGAGTGGAGAAGGAAGTCCATGGTAGGAAGAATGGGCTTTCTCCCTTCACAGCCATGAGCACTGCATTGTGTGCTTTTAAAAGAGGGAAGTTTATAGTATGTGAATTATGTCTCAGTAAAGCTTTTTAAAAAAAATGAATAGGACTGTGAATAGTTGCGCTTCCACATCTGTGTAAGGATCTGTCAGAGGCATCAGCCTTGTAACTTACTCTACCGCACTGTTTTACCAGGAGTTACATCTTACCTGAGTGTGAGAGGGTGCTCTCAGCTAGGTAGTGACTCACCACTGTAGTAACCACTCTAGGTGCATCGTCTGATGGCATAGACACGGAACACCCAACTGGGCTGGGAGCGCAGGATCATTGTTTGTGCTTGAAACCTAAGGGATCTGTGTTTTGTAAATTAATGATTCTGAATTTCCTTTGTATGTAACTTAGTTCCTGTATATATATATTTTTAATGTATCTTTTTAATTTACAGAATTTGATGATAGGCAGAAATTCTGAATGTTTTTGCCTCAGTTGTGAGGGCTCTCCAAGGCCTTCTACAACTTCTACCCAGCACACTTCCAGGCTTTTCTTATCCTTTGAGCTTTCTATCCATTTATTAATATCCATCCATCTCTTCAACCCCCTTCCGTTTCTAGTCCATTTCATAGACTCTTTTATTCGTACTTACTTCAGCTTCTGTAATTCTCTCTACTTTGAGACTTCTCTGTAAAAGTACGTTCAGCAGACATTCCCCAGAAAAGTCTTCCAGGGAAAAGTATTGTTTCTGGAGATATCTGTACAGCTACAGAGACATAGTAGTTGTTTCAGGGCTTAGCCTCCAGGGCCCTCTGTTGGTCATTATCTCCCCTTAGCTGTACTTTATTTCTGTCACCAGTCCTCCACACCTATTTGCTAGGTGCTAATCTCCACATTGTTGCCTTGATGCTGTCTTCTCAACCTAGACCATAGTAAAAAACCTGCTCAAAATTTAATTGTTTCAATATGACTCTCCACAAAATTTTAAATTCTGATTATTTCTTAACTCCTAAGACACAGGTATATTTATATCAGTTTGGAATAGTTGTAGGACTTTATGAATATTAATACGTATGCATTTTATCTCTCTAGCTCTCTTACACATTCTTCTAGAGTAGTAGAGCTCTAATTTATTACCCTCACAGAATTTCTATTAAATGTTTTATTAACTCATCTAAGCAAATGAATATTTTTGTTGGTGTTAGTTTATTCTTGGTTTGAGTGTGTGTGTTTCACAGTATCTGACTAACAAATCAAGTGTATTTAAAGTAAATACAGCCACTGTGGAAAACAGTATGGAGGTTCCTCAGAAAGCTAAAAATAGAACCATATGATCCAGCAATCCCTCTCCCAAACATACATCCAGACAGAACTCTAATCTAAAAAGATGCATGCACCCCTGTGTTCATAGCAGCATATTGACAGTAACCAAGACATGGTAACAAAGCAGATGTCTGTCGACAGATGAATGGATAAAGAAGATGTGTTATATAAATGTATGCAGTGGAATCCTACTCAGCCACGCAAAAAAGAATGAAATAATGCCATTTGCAGGAGCACGAATGCAACTAGAGATGATCATACTAACTAAGTCAGAGGAGAAAGACAAACGTCATATGATATCACTTACATGTGGATTCTAAAATACGACACAAATGAACCTATCTGTGAAACAGAAGCAGACTGGGTGGATGTAGAGCATAGACTGGTGGCTGCCAAGGGGGAAGAGATTAAGGGGGGAGTGGGGTTTGGGGTTCAGTTCAGGCGCTCAGTCGTGTCTGACTTTGCAGCCCCAAGAACTGCAGCACGACAGGCCTCCCTGTCCATCACCAACTCCCGGAGTGCACCCAAACCCATGTCCGTTGAGTTGGTGATGCCATCCAACAATCTCATCCTCTGTTGTCCCCTTCTCCTCCTGCCCTCAGTCTTCCCCAGCAGCAGGGTCTTTTCCATTGAGTCAGCTCTTCACATGAGGTGGCCAAAGTGTTGGAGTTTCAGCCTCAGCATCAGTCCTTCCAATGAACACTCAGGACTGGTCTCCTTTAGGATGGACTGGTTGGATCTCCTTGCAGTCCAAGGGACTTTCAGAGTCTTTTCCAGCACCACAGTTCAAAAGCATCAATTCTTCAGTGCTCAGCCTTCTTCACACCAACTCTCACATCCATACATGACCACAGGAAAAACCATAGCCTTGACTAGACGGACCTTTGTTGGCAAAGTAATGTTTCTGCTTTTCAATATGCTGTCTAGGTTGATCATATCTTTCCTTCCAAGGAGTAAGTATCTTTTAATGTCATGGCTGCAGTCACCATCTTCAGTGATTCTGGAGCCCAGAAAAATAAAGTCAGCCACTGTTTCCCTGTCTGTTTGCTATGAAGTGATAGAACTGGATGCCATGATCTTCGTTTTCTGAATGTTGAGCTTTAAGCCAACTTTTTCACTGGAGTTTGGGGTTAGCAGATGTAGATTATTCCATGTGAATGTATAAGCAACAGGTCCTACTGTCTGGCACAGAGAACTGTATTCAGTATCCTGTGACAAACCATAAAGGCAAAGAATACAGAAAAAGAATATATATATATGTATAACTGAATCACTGTGGTATATAGGAGACATTAACACATTATAAATCAGTTATACTTCAATTTATAAAAGACATATCAACAACATGTAAGCCATACTGTCCTGGTTGGAAAAATTTGTTGTTTTTAATAATAGCTATCATTGGTTAATTGCTTACTATATGCCAGTAACTGTTTTACTTCACTTCTTTAATGCTCACAACTGTAGTATCTTGTTGTTGTTTTTTTTTTTTTTTAAACTTTACAGTATTGTATTGGTTTTGCCATATATCAACATGAATCCGTCACAGGTCTACACGTGTTCCCCATCCTGAATCCTCCTCCCTCCTCCCTCCCTGTACCATCCCTCTGGGTCATCCCAGTGCATCGAACCTGGACTGGCAACTCATTTCATATACGATATTATACATGTTTCAATGCCATTCTCCCAAATCATCCCACCCTCTCCCTCTTCCAGAGAGTCCAAAAGACTGTTCTATACAGAGTGAAGTAAGCCAGAAAGAAAAACACCAATACAATATACTAACACATATATATGGAATTTAGAAAGATGGTAACGATAACCCTGTATACGAGACAGCAAAAGAGACACTGATGTAGTATCTTGTTTTATGGAAGAGGAGACCAAGACACAGATGAAATAATATTGCTCACGGTTATATAGTTAGTAAGTAAATGGTAGAGCCAACATTCAGCCATAGCTCGATTTCTGGAGCTCATAACCGCTTACCTATATTGTCTCTCATTTTAAAAATTTACTTATTTTTACTTTTCATTGAAGTAGAGTTGATTTACAGTGTTAGTTTCAGGTGTGCAACATAGTAAACCAGTGTTTTTAAAGAATATACTCCATTTAAAGTTATTATAAATTGTTGGCTATATTTTCTGTGCTTTGTAATATATCCTTGTAGCTTATTTATTCTGTACATAGTAGTTTGTGCTTCTTAACCTCTTAGCCACTGTCTTGCCCCTGCTGCCTTCCTGTTCCGCACAGGCGACCACTAGTGCATTCTCCGTACTGTATTTCCTCTCATAATTTAAAATCATGTAAATTCTAGTAATGTGGATACTCAGTTTATATTGGGAATGAATATAATACTCATATAAATGAACAGTCTACAAAAGAGGCAAATGATGGCAGGGGTTAGAGTTAAATGCAGTCACCTTAAATAGCTAATGAGGGGCCACAAAAGCATAGAAGATGTCATCCCCCGCCCATTAGTTAATAACTCTTTCTGCAAGTCTCTACTGATTCCAAAATCCATGCTAGGCTGTAACTTAGTACCTAGAAAAGCGTTTAAAAAATGAAAAAGAGGTCATTATTTACATGGCAGCTTTCCGCAGTCAATGAAATACTTGATACCATCAAAAAACTGTTAAGATTTTTAGAACCTAGCACCCCCATTAGTAGTTTTCATTCACCAATTACCTAGAAGACCCAGAGCTGTCATAAATTAGCTACTGCTAGTTATTATTTTTAAACACAGAATCCAAACAAGAATTGAGTGATATTTGAAACACGTAATTCTATATTTTGATCATTTAGGGAGATGTTTCCTTTGAAATGTGATACTGCACTTTACAAGGATATTTCATAAGTTGTACAATCACATTACTAAATCATGCTATGACCCTCTAAATGCATAGCTTTCTTATACATGTTATAAATGAAGTCTACAGTAATCAAAATAATAATTGTATCAGAAGAATGGAAATAACCCTCAAGAATTTATTTTTTTGTATATGTTCCTTATACCATTTGTATCAGGTCAGTTTTTCAGAAGGGAGAGTATTTAAAAATTCCACTTATTTACATTTAAGACTTGGGACCCCACTCCAGTACTCTTGCCTGGAAAATCCCATGGATGGAAGAGCCTGGAAGGCTGCAGTCCATGGGGTCCATGGGGTCGCTAAGAGTCGGACACGACTGAGCGACTTCACTTTCACTTTTCACTTTCATGCATTGGAGAAGGAAATGGCAACCCACTCCAGTGTTCTTGCCTAGAGAATCCCAGGGACGGGGGAGCCTGGTGGGCTGCCGTCTGTGGGGTCACACAGAGTCAGACACGACTGAAGTGACTTAGCAATAGCAATTATTCAACTCAGGGATTTCCTAGGTGGCGCAGTGGTAAAGAAACCGCCTGCCAATACAGGAGACATGGGTTCGATCCATGGCTCAGAAAGATTCCCTGGAGAAGGAAATGGCAACCCACTCCAGTATTCTTGCCTGGAAAATTCCATGGACGTAGGAACCTGGCAGGCTGTGGTCCATGGAGTCACAAAGAATCAGACAATGACTGAGCGACTGAGCATACACACACATGATTCAACTCAACAAATTTTGAGCAACCTACTTTGAAGAAATTGATGCTGACATTTTAAATTCCCGTAATAGACTCCAGAGTGTCTCTAAAGTTTGAATTTATATTTAGATGCATTGTAACTTAAAATGCTTTTTGACAGTATATCCTGATCCATATTTTGGAACACAGGAAAGAACTGTCATAGAAAGCCAAGAAATAACAGACGTGTGACATAAAAATAATGTGTCAGGAGACCCTGATATATTCATACCTAAGTGTGTGTGGTAGAAATGCAGGGTTGGATTGGTTAATAGCTTTATTTCACTTGTTCAGGCAGTGTCAGTTTGTACTTACTATCTGACAGGCCCTCTGCTGACCTCTGGGGCTCAGAGATGACTTTCTCCTGGGAACTTGATGATCTTAAAGAGAGATCTTAAAGAGAGCCTCTTAAAGAGGCTGGGTAAGGTGACGATGAGGGATAAGCGATCACATCTGTGAAGGTGTGTTTTATTTTTTGTAGTGGCCTCTCCCGGAATTTGGAGAAGGCAGTGGCAACCCACGCCAGTGTTCCTGCCTGGACAACCCCGGGGATGGGGAAGCCTGGTGGGCTGCTGTCTGTGGGGTCACAAAGAATTGTACACGACTGAGTGACTTCACTTTCTTTCTTTTCTCCCAGAATAAGCTTTCAGTAGGCTTCTCTGCACTTAACAGAGCACTGGCCATGTGGACTCACTGATGGGAGGCTTTTTAAATCTGGGTTGATGGTATTCAAGGTATTTAGAGATGAAAAGTATTTAGTAGACGGAAAGATTACTACTTATAGTCTATTCTCAAATTATGTATCTGTGTTGTAGTGATTGACACTTTTTTTATCATCACTAGATTTGCCTCAAATTTAATTGCAGTCTGTTTTGATCATGGTAGAAGTGGCACAGATGCATTTTTTAAAGTGTAAAAAAAAATGCCCAAGACATTGTAGGATGAGCATTACAATGGAATTCGGAGACCTAGAAAATGGAGTAATGGTCTCATTGGAATCATCTTTTTTTCTCATTGCTAGCAGAACTGTATAATGTCCTGTCCTCTGCTGAGCTCGGGACAAACCTTCAGTTCAGTTCAGTTCAGTTCAGTCACTCAGTCGTGTCCGACTCTTTGCGACCCTATGAATCGCAGCACATCAGGCCTCCCTGTCCATCACCAACTCCCGGAGTTCACTCAAACTCACGTCCATCGAGTCGGTGATGCCATCCAGCCATCTCATCCTCTGTCGCCCCCTTCTCCTCTTGCCCCCAATCCCTCCCAGCATCAGAGTCTTTTCCAATGAGTCAGCTCTTCGCATGAGGTGGCCAAAGTACTGGAGTTTCAGCTTTAGCATCATTCCTTCCAAAGAACACCCAGACTGATCTTTAGAATGGACTGGTTGGATCTCCTTGCAGTCCAAGGGACAAATCTTAGAGACACTTTATTATTTTATTTTCCTGATGACATATGACGCTTAGGGCTAACAGGCAAACAGCATTCTTCAGTATCCCCTCCCTTGTTTATCTCCATATCCCCTCCTGTTGCAAAAACAAAAGACAAGCAAAATGAAAATGAAGTTGAATTTATGAGAAAATATAGGAACGAAGTAGAGTTGAGAGGCAGAGTATTGTATTGGGAGGACAAAGGTTTTGAAGTTGTATCTATGTCTTAGTTGCTGCTGTTGTTCAGTTGCTCAGTTGTGTCCGACTCTGCGACCCCATGGACTGCAGCACGCCAGGCTTCCCTGTCCATCGCCAACTCCTGGAGCTTGCTCAAACTCACGCCTGTCGAGTTGGTGATACCATCCAACCATCTCGTGCTCTGTCGTCCCCTTCTCCTCCTGCCTTCAGACTTTCCCAGCATCAAATGGGTCTTTTCCGGTGAGTCAGTTCATTGCATCAGGTGGTCAAAATGTTGAAGCTTCAAGCTTTAGCATCAGTCCTTCCAGTGAATATTCAGGATTGACTTCCTTTAGGATTGACTGGCTTGATGATATCCTTTCTGTCCAAGGCACTCAAAAGAGTCTTATCCAGCACAGTTCGAAAGCATCAGTTCTTCAGTGCTTAGCCTTTGTTATTGTCCAGCTCTCACATCCGTACATGACTACTGGAAAAACCATTTTCTTGACTATACAGACCTTTGTAGGCAAAGAGATATCGCTGCTTTTTAATATCCTATCTAGGTTTGTCATAGCTTTTCTTCCAAGAAGCAGGCGTCTTTTAATTTCATGGTTGCAAGGCACCATCTTCAGTGAGTTTGGAGCCCAAGAAAATAAATTGTAGCTCCAGCCTTTATTCTCTCCAGGATGGGTCCATTTAGTTAACTT
Organism: Bubalus kerabau; assembly: GCF_029407905.1. Taxonomy (NCBI): domain Eukaryota; kingdom Metazoa; phylum Chordata; class Mammalia; order Artiodactyla; family Bovidae; genus Bubalus; species Bubalus kerabau. The sequence continues at coordinate 185,617,452 of NC_073626.1, forward strand.
TCTCCTATTTCAGTTGCCTGATCTCTGAAATGGAAGTATTACAGTTCAGTTCAGTTGCTCAGTCATGTCCGACTCTTTGCAATCCCATGAATCGCAGCACGTCAGGCCTCCCTGTCCATCACCAACTCCCGGAGTTCACCCAAACTCATGTGCATCAAGTCGGTGATGCCATCCAGCCATCTCATCCTCTGTCGTCCCCTTCTCCTCCTGCCCCCAATCCCTCCCAGCATCAGAGTCTTTTGCAATGAGTCAACTCTTCGCATGAGGTGGCCAAAGTGTTGGAGTTTCAGCCTCAGCATCAGTCCTTCCAATGAACACCCAAGACTGGTCTCCTTTAGGATGGACTGGTTGGATCTCCTTGCAGTGCAAGGGACTCGCAGAGTCTTCTCCAGCACCGCAGTTGAAAAGCATCAATTCTTCAGTGCTCAGCTTTCTTCACAGTCCAACTCTCACATCTATACATGACCACTGGAAAAACCATAGCCTTGATTAGACTTTGGCCACCTCTTGCGAAGAGTTGACTCATTGGAAAAGACTCTGATGCTGGGAGGGATTGGGGCCAAGAGGAGAAGGGGATGACAGAGGATGAGATGGCTGGATGGCATCACTGACTCAGTGGACATGAGTCTGAGTGAACTCCAGGAGTTAGTGATGGACAGGGAGGCCTGGTGTGCTGCGATTCATGGGGTCGCAAAGAGTCGGACACGACTGAGCGACTGATCTGATCTGATCTGACTAGACGGACCTTTGTTGGCAAAGTAAGTAATGTCTCTGCTTTTGAATATGCTGTCTAGGTTGGTCATAACTTTCCTTCCAAGGAGTAAGCGTCATTTAATTTCATGGCTGCAATCACCATCTGCAGTGATTTTAGAGCCCAAAAGAATAAAGTCTGGCACTGTTTCCACTGTTTCCCCATCTATTTCCCATGAAGTGCTGGGACCAGATGCCATGATCTTCGTTTTCTGAATGTTGAGCTTTAAGCCAACTTTTTCACTCTCCTCTTTCACTTTCATCAAGAGGCTTTTTAGTTCCTCTTCACTTTCTGCCGTAAGGGTGGTATCATCTGCATATCTGAGGTTATTGATATTTCTCCCGGCGATCTTGATTCCAGCTTGTGCTTCTTCCAGCCCAGCGTTTCTCATGATGTACTCTGCATATAAATTAAATAAGCAAGGTGACAGTATACAGCCTTGACATACTCCTTTTGCTATTTGGAACCAGTCTGTTGTTCCATGTCCAGTTCTAACTGTTGCTTCCTGACCTGCATATAGGTTTCTCATGAGGCACGTCAGGTGGTCTGGTACTCCCATCTCTTTCAGAATTTTCCACAGTTTATTGTGATCCACACAGTCAAAGGCTTTGTCATAATCAATAAAGCCGAAATAGATGTCTTTCTGGAACTTTCTTGCTTTTTCCATGATCCAGCGGATGTTGGCAATTTGATCTCTGGTTCCTCTGCCTTTTCTAAAACCAGCTTGAACACACAAAAAGACCAAAACAGTGTTTATTGTTGTAGAGAGTCATTAACTTTCAATTCAATTTTGATTGCAGGGGATTTGTTGATTAATAGATTTTAGATGGGTATATACTGTATTAGCCCTGGAGAAAGAAATAGCAACCCACTCCAGTATTTTTGCCTGGAGAATTCCCATGGACAGGGGAGTCTGGCAGGTTACAGTCCATGGAATCGCAAGAGTCAGACACGACTTAGTGACTAAACCACCACCACCGTACTGTATTAGATGCTGGATATATAAAGGAGACCAATAACATGCAGTTCTTATCTTTAAAGAGCTCAGATCCTAAATAATGCATTCTCAATTTGTTCCAAGTCTTTGATTGTATAGAATAGCAAAGGTGTGTTAAGTGGGGTTACTAGTAAAATTTTTACAACTGGTGAAATTGCTTTTGACTATAAGGTAAAAGCTAAATTTCTAGCTTTAATATTCTCAGAAACATATTAAACTAGAAAAGGATATGGTCATAAAGATTGTGAGGCTATTTAAAAATCAAATGAATCCATTTCAAAGCCTTTGGATTATAAAGTGGGCCACTGATAAATATTTGAGACATTATCAAAAAAGAAGACTTTTCCTGTCCTTTGTTTTGAATTTATTAAAATAGATGTGTTTTTTTCATGGCATTTTTGTTGATATTGTTTATAAACATAATACGTATTCGTTACATAAAATTCATTATAAAATTGCAATAACATTTTGAATTTTGGGGCAAAATAAAATTACAAGGCAACGGTGTGTTAAAGGTTAATCTGTTTATGGAGTATATGCAGGTTAAAACAAACCAACAATCTAATGAAATATTGAGTAAAGGATGAAATAGTCAATTAAAATAGGAGAAATGCTCACCCTTACTAGTGATTGTTGAGATACCATTTTTAGCTGTTAATTTGGCAGATATAATATCAATACTTATGAGAATGGAAGAAATCCAGCACTCATGTATGTGTGGTAGGAATGTGAATTACTTTTACCTTTGGAATGAAATGTGGCAGTATCTATTAATATGCATGCTTATGTGTTTGTGCTTTGGGGAGGTGAGCAAGGAGGAAGTAAAAGTACCAATAGGTACTTTTAGAAGTTTAGAAGTGGGTTTTGTAGCAAGAAAAAGAGCAAAAAATGTGAGTCTTCTCAAGAGCAATGGTATATATATATGCTGTGGAGTATCATGTCACTGATAAATGAATGAGACAGGGCTGTGTCATAACCTGGAGAGGTTTTCATAATAAGTTAAGAGAAAAATAAGGCATTTTGCAAAGTAACTTGTATAGTTTGACCCCATTTTTAAACATTTAAAATAAACCTATGTGTTTTATCATGATTATTTGTGTGAGCCATAACGTATGGCAGACTGTATACCAGAGTTTGTTCACTCTGTTCAGCTGAGGCAACTAGAACTCACTAGTTGCTAGAAAGGGATATTACTTTATATTTATTTCAAAAGGTATTTTTGGTGTTTTTGAAAAGAAGAAAATTAAAATGTAGAAAGCAGCAAAAGTTAAGATGAAGAAAAAAGACCCTTGGAATCCAATTACTTGGGTCTATAGATTTCTGTTTCTTTCCGTAAATGGAAGAATACTATCTATGCTGTTTTTTAAGTCTTTAAAAACACTGTCATTTTTCAGATTTGTAACATTCATAAATATGCTTATGTTTTATTTACTTTAGAAACCAAGACTACTTTAACACCTTTATTGAAGGATATTTGATATAAAATTAATGTATACATATTTAAAGTATATTTGATTACTTTTGACATTTGTATATACTCATGAAGCCATTATAACCATCAAGATAATGAACATATTTATTGCTTCAGAAAGTTTGCTCCTGTTTGTAAATCCTCCTGTCCTGCACTACCCTCACCTCAGTCCCCAGGCAAGCACTGAGCTGCTTTCCATCACTATAAATTAGTTTGCATTTTTTAGAATTTTACGTAAATGAAATCAGAACTCATAAACTGTTTGGTTTCTTGTACACATCAAGTATGTCCATATCGTAGCACATGATAGCAACTCATTTTTTAAAAACTGTTGACACATTATGGATGTACCACAATTTGTTCACTTATTGGTGGACATTTGGGTGGTTTCCAGTTTGGGGCTATTACAAATAAAATTGCTGTGAGCATCATGTTTAAAACTTTGCGTGGACATATGCTGTCATTTTTCTTGAGTAAATAACTAGACTGGAATGACTGAATCGTATGTAAGCGGACTGCAGCATGCCAGGCTTCCCTGTCCTTCACCAACTCCTGGAGTTAGTTTTTTTTTTTTTTTTTTTAAGAAATTGCAAAATACTTTCCAAGTATTTATGCCATTTTATATCCCCACCAGTAATGTAAAAGAATTTCAGGCTATTCTTTTTCTGGTTTATTTCCTTTACAACTTACAAAAATATGTTCTACATGTTATATATGGGTCTGTTTCTGAATTCTTTCTTTTTTTTTTTCCTGTTGATCTAGTTGGCTTTGTTGATAACCAGTACCACACTGTCATCATTACTGAGGCTTGTAATAACCCTTGAAATCAGTTAGCATTAAGTCCTTCAACTTTAGTCTTCACTTTCAAATTTTTTTTGGCCATTCTAGGTCCTTTGCTTTTCTTTGTTAATTTTAGAGTCAGATTTTTCCTACAGTTTTTTCTCTGTAAAACCTATTGATATTTGATTTGGTTTGTGTTGAATCTATAGATAAAATTGATATCTTACAATATTGAGTCTTCTGACACAGTAACATGATACGTTTTGACATGTAAGTCTGTCTTCTTTAAATCAGTCAGGAATGTTTTGAAATTTTTAATACACAGAGGTTTTATAATTTTGTCAGATTCATGTCTTTTGATGGCTACTGTAAATGGTATTTTTATTTCAGTTTTTATTTTTCACAACTAAATATGAGAATACAGGAGACTTTTTTACTCATATTCTGCAGGCTTGCTAAAATTCACAAATTATCAGCGTTTTCGTAAAATCCAAAGGATTTTCTTTGTATTTTCTACATAAATATGTCACATGTGAAGAAAGACAGTTTTACTCCATATCTAACTGCATGCACTGCTTGTTCCTTTTTCTTGACTTTCACTAGCTAGTGCCTGCAGCACAGTGTTGAGTGGTGAGAGTAGATATGTTTGCCTTTTCTTCATCTCAGGAAGCTTTCTAGAAGTCTTTCACCATTATGATGTTAGCTGTAGGATTTTGAATTGTCTGATGAAAGAAGTTCTTGCTGATTAGCTGAGAAATTTGTTATTTCTATCAGAAATACATGGTGGACTTTGTCAGTTCTTTTCCTCCATTTCTTGAGACAGTTGTAGTCTTCTTTTTTCTTTATTAATTACTTTCCATTTGAATGTTAAACCAGCTTTGCTTTCCTAAGGTAAAACTTGGTCTTGAGGTATTTCTCTTTTCATGTATTGTTGAATTTGACTTACTAAAAATTTATGTAGTTTTTTTGCATCAAGTTCTTAAATGGTACTGGCATATCGTTTTCTGGTATTTTTATATTTGGGTAAATGGTGGTGCTGACCTCAGAGAATGAATGAGTAAGTAGTCCCTCTTCTTCACTATTGTGAAAGTTTCATGGAATTGATATTGTTTCTTCCTCAAATGTTTGTAAGAATTAACCACTGAAACCATGAGAATATATATGACTGTACTGAGGAGAAAAATAATCAAAACTGATTTATGACTGACTATTAAAATTAGCATACAAAATCATTAATTATTTAATATATTTAACTGCATTTCACATTATTAAAAAGTAGTGACATTGAATTGACTTAATTAGAAAACATAATTGAAGGAACCAGTAGACAGAAATTTATTGAGGCTGGAGAAGGCCTGAACAACACAACCAGCTTGACCAGCAGATGCAGAAGTGCCAATGTCCCATTTGCCCAGACAGACCAGATTGTGGGTCATAAAACAAGACTTAATAAATTTAAAAGGATTCAAGTCAAAGCAGGTATATTATCTGACCTAACCACAATGCAAGTCAGAATTCATGGTTGTATCCTTTTCCTATTGATGCTATGACATATCACCACAATTTGAGAGCTCAGGAGTCCAAACTTGGTTGCACTGAAAGTCAAGATATCAGCAGGTCTGTGTTTCTTCTGGAAGCTCTTTGAGAGAATCTGTTCTCTTTCTTTTTCCATCTTTCAGACATACATATATATTCCTTGCGTTGGGGCCCCTTCCTCTATCTTGGAAGCCAGCAACATAGCATATTCTTACCTGTTCAGTTCTCCTGCCTCCCCTCCTTCCCCTCGCCCCGTGAAAGAATCCTTTTGATTACATTGGATCCATTGGGTTACTCCAGGATAATAATCTCCCTGTCAAGATTCCTTGAAGAAGAACTAAAGAGCCTCTTGGTGAAAGAGCAGAGTGAAAACATTAAAAGCTTAAAGCTTAACATTTAGAAAACTAAGATCATGGCATCCAGTCCCATCACTTCATGGCAAATAGATGGGGAAACAGTGGAAACAGCAGCAGACTTTATTTTGGGGGGCTCCAAAATCACTGCAGATGGGGACTGCCGCCATGAAATAAAAAGACACTTGCTCCTTGGAAGAAAAGTTATGACCAACCTAGACAGCATATTAAAGCAGAGACATTACTTTTCCATCAAAGGTCCATCTAGTCAAGGCTATGGTTTTTCCAGTAGTCATGTGTGGATGTGAGCGTTGGACTGTGAAGAAAGCTGAGTGCTGAAGAATTGATGCTTTTGAACTATGGTATTGGAGAAGACTCTTGAGAGTCCCTTGGACTGGAAGGAGATCCAACCAGTCCATCCTAAAGGAGACCAGTCCTGGGTGTTCATTGGAAGGACTGATGTTGAGGCAGAAACTCCAATACTTTGTCCACCTGATGCGAAGAACTGACTCATTTGAAAAGACCCTGATGTTGGGAAAGATTGAGGGCAAGAGGAGAAGGGGCGAAAGAATGAGATGGTTGGATGGCATCACCGACTCAATGGACGTGAGTTTGAGTAAGCTCCAGGAGTTAGTGATGGACAGGGAGGCCTGGCATGCTGCAGTCCCTGGGGTCCGAAAGAGTTGGACACGACTGAGCAACTGAACGGAACTGAACTATCAAGATCCCTTAAACTTATTCACATCTGCAAAAGCACTTTGGTCATGTCAGGTAACATACTCACAAGGCAGGGACTGGGATGTGGATATCTGCGGCAGTATGTAATTCTCCCTACCACACTACCAGTATAGTACTCAGGCTGCAGTTGACACCACTAAATGACCATTTTAGAAGTGAAAATGGTCTCAAATTATTGAGTCAACCTCCATCTGACGAAACTATTAAATGAGCAAATTTTATAAGATGAATAATGTGTGAGATCTAATGTAAAACTTGGTGATTGTAGTTAATAACTATTGTATACCTGAACTTTGCCAAGAGAATAGAACTTCAGTGTTCTTACCAAGAAAAAAAAGATAAATATATAAGATGATGGATGTGTTAACTAGATGGAGGAATCCTTTCCAGTGTATGTGTGTGCATATATTAAATCACCACAGTGCACACTTTAAATATCTTACAATTTTATATGTCGTTTATACATCAGTAAAGCTGAAATTTTACAGTAAAAAAAGAAGGAAAGCAAACGTAAACTCAAAGGAAATAATAAAGATAATAGGGAGAATAAAAAATAGAAAACAGGGAATAATAGGGAAAAAATCATAAAACCGAAAAGTAGTTATTGATTAACATCAATAAAATCAATACACCTATGATTTGATTCTTACTGTGATGGTATTTAATGTTAAAACTGGAAGTAAAAAATTTTTTAATTGTGTTGTAGATGTATATTTTGGTGGAATTTAAGTCTAGACTCATCTTTTTATTATACTTACTTCTTGGTTTCAGTGCTAGGTCCTGTGGAGTCTTGCTTATACTATTTCAGCTTCTGTGAAGCAGTCCTAGAGCAGAGAGCCTTATTTTAACAGATGCTCAGTTCAGTTCAGTTCAGTCACTCAGTCGTGTCCGACTCTTTGCGACCCCATGAATTAACAGATGCTGGGGAGAATAAATATCAATCCATCTATCCGTATCAAATAGCAGCACCTCAGAAGACTGAAGAAACCCTGACTGACTTACATTCTAGTGTTTCTTTTGTTTGACAGACATCTCTCAGTGAGCCTATCATTCTTGCGTATTTATCACTGTAATTCTTTTCCAGTTATTTATGTCTCCTTTGTAAAAACGTAATCCTTCTCTCACTTGGGTTTTTTTTTCTGTGTTCTGCCCCTGTTTCTTAAATAAATCATCAAAATTACCTTGGTTCTCACAAGGATCTATGGCAGAAAAATGGAGAGGATAAGATCCCCATCCTCAAAAACTCTAGACAGAATTCTTGAATATGATATAATCAGAATAATTTACTGTGACTTTTAGCATTTCAAAGCTGTTGTGGGGGAAAAAAGGAAAAATATTGGAAGGGGATGGAGACAGTAATGAGAAGGGATTAGAAGTGGGTGTTGGGGATTTCCTTGGTGGTCCAGTGGCTAAGACTCTGCTCCCCCAATGCAGGGGACCCTGGTTCAATTCCTGGTCAGGGACCTGGATCTCACATGTGACAGCTAAGAAACTGCATGCCACAACTGAAGATCCTGTGTGCTGCAGCTAACACCTGGTGCGGCCAAGTAATTAAAAATATAAAAAAAAAAGTGGGTATATAGAGTGGGGCCTCTCACTGCAAATTCCATTATTGTAACATTCTACTGTTTATATACAACCCTGTGACAATGTACTTGGGACCTTCCCTTACCAGTAGTAAAGTATCCCCCCCTTTTTTTCTTTTTACTTGTGGAAGTTTTGGGCGTACAAATTTATAGTTCTGCATCTGCATACACTACCGAGTAGTCAGCACCCAAGTCTGTGTAACGCTCCATCACAATAGGGTTGACTCCCTTCACCCATTTTCCCTCCTCCTCTCCCCTTTGGTAACAACTGACCTGTGCTCTGTGTCTGTGAGTTTGTTTTTATTTTGTCTGTTCTATATTCCACGTGAGTGAAATCATACAGTATTTGTCTTTTCCATCTGACTTACTTCACTTAGCGCAGTACCTGCAGGGTCCATCCCTGTTGTCACAAATGGTTGTCTTTAGTTGCTAAGTCATGACCAACTCTTCTGCGACCCCGTGGACTATCGCCCACCGTGTTCCTCTGTCCATAAAACTTCCCAAGCAAGAATAGTAGGGTGGACTGCCATCTTCTCCTCCAGGGGCTCTTCCCAACCCAGGCATTGACCCCCGTGTCTTCTGCATTGTCAGGCGGATTCTTTATCACTGAGCCACCTGGGCCTTCATTGTTTCTATGGCTGTGTAGTGCTCCATTTGTGTGTGTGTGTGTGTGTGTGCGTGTGTGTGTCTGTGTGGGTGTGTATCTGTGTGGGTGTGCACATGAATGCACACCCCGAATCTTCTTTATGCATTTAGCCATCAATGGGCACTTAGGTCGTTTCCATATCTAAGCTGTTGCATATGGTGCATTAAATACAGGGGTGCATATATTTTTTTAAATTAGTGTTTGCATATTCTTCAGATAAATACCCAGAAATGGAATACCTTGGCTGTGTGGTAGTTCAGTTTTTAAATTTGGGGGGAATCTCTGTACTATTTCCTGTAGTGGCTGCAAGAATTTACACTCCCAACAACAATGTACAAAGGTTCCCTTTTCTCCACATCCTCTCCGGAGTTTGTTATTTCTCATCTTTTCAATAGTAGCCATTCTGACAGCTACGGTTGCTATCTCCTTGTGATTTGGATTTGCCTTTTCCTGATAATAAGTGATACAGAACATATTTCATGTGCCTGTGGGCCATCCGTATATCGTCTTTGGGAAAACACGTATATCTAGCGTGTTCAGATCCTCTGCCCATTTTTTAAAATCATTTTGGTTGGGATTTTGTTGTTGATGTGTTTGAGTTCTTTATATATTTTGAGTATTAGCCCCTTATTAGATACGTGATTTGCAGATACCTTCTCCGGTTTAGTCAGTTGCCTTTTCACTTTGATGATGGTTTCCTTTGCTGTGCAGAAACTTTTTAGTTGATGTAGTTCCATTTATTTATTAAAACCTAGTGATTAAACTTGTCTATATCCCCAATATTTTTCAGACTTTATATTAGTCATTTCATAAAAAGAGCTCTGAAGGAAAACATTTTCCATCCAGTAATATAAAAATTAGCAAAAATCTTGAAATCATAGCTTTTCTTTCTTTGAATTTTCTTATTCTCTGTTTTGGGGGCTTCCTGGCTGGCTCAGTGGTAAAGAATCTGCCTGCCAATGCAGGAAACACAAGTTTGATTCCCTGGGTTGGGAAGATCCCCTGGAGAAGGAAAGAGCGACCCACTGCAGTATTCTTGCCTGGAAAATCCCATGGACAGAGAAGTCTAGCAGGCTACAGTCCATGGGGTCATGAAAGAATTGGACACAACTAAAGACAGTAAACAGCAACAACATTCTCTGTTTTAAAGAAGTAGAAAATCAGTGTTCCTCTGAGAGTTGAATTCTTATGGAAAGTTGGGGAGGCTCCATTAGACATCTCTAAATTCAGGTAATTATGAATCTCATGCAAGATTGTCTCTTGCCCTGTGGTGCTTTAATGCAAGGCAGGGGAAAAGAATATGTCTTGGGAATGTCAATAATACCTCCTTAACAGAGAGCTGCTATTATTTATTCAGTCAACAAATTTGAATTCCTACCCGACCACCTTACCTGCCTCCTGAGAAACCTGTATGCAGGACAAGAAGCATTGAGAAAGTTAACTTCTGTTCAGTGTACATCATGTGAAATGCCGGACTGGATGAATCATAAGGTGGAATCAGAATTGTGGGAGAAATATTAACAACCTCAGATATGCAGATGATACCACTTTAACGGCAGAAAGCGAAGAACTAAAGAGCCTCTTGATAAAGGTGAAAGAGGAGAGTTTAAAAGTTGGCTCAAAACTCAGCATTCAAAAAACTAAGGTCATGGCATCTGGTCCCATCACTTCATGACAAATAGATGAGGGAAAAGTGGACACAGCAACAGACTTTATTTTCTTGGGCTCCAAATCACTGCAGATGGTGCCTGCATCCATGAAATTAAAAGAGGCTTGCTCCTTGCAAGAAAAGATATGACAAACCTAGACAGCGTATTAAAAAGCAGAGGCATCACTTTACCAACAAAGGTCCGTCTAGTCAAAGCTATGGTTTTTCCACTGGTCATATATGGATGTGAGAGTTGGACTATAAAGAAAAACTGAGTGCCAAAGAATTGATGCTTTTGAGCTGTGGTGTTGGAGAAGACTCTTGAGAGTCCCTTGGACTGCAAGGAGATCCAACCAGTCCATCCTGAACGAGATCAGTCCTGGGTGTTCATTAGAAGGGCTGATGTTGAAGCTGAATTGTAAATACTTTGGCCACCTGATGGAAAGAGCCAATTCATTTGAAAAGACCCTGATGCTGGGAAAGATTGAGGGCAAGAGGAGATGGGAGTGACAGAGGATAAGATGATTGGATGGCATCACTGACTCAATGGACATAAATTTGAGCAAACTCCCGGAGGTAATGAAGGACAGGGAAGCCTGGCGTGCTGCGGTTCATGGGGTTACAGAGAGTTGGACAGGACTTGGTGACTGAACAACCACCGCCTTGTTGTAAGGAACTTTGCTTGACACTATAGAAGATGCCTTAAGGAATATTTTAAGTAAAAGAACAACCAATCAAATCAATTATTTAGAGAGGCCATCATTCAGGCATTACTGTATTTAATATGAATTGGAGGCAATGAGTTGAGCCTCTGTCATAGTTAAATCAGGGCAGCAGTAAGGGCCTAATTAAGACATAGGCATCAGAAATGGACTGCTGCTGCTGCTGCTGCTAAGTCGCTTCAGTCGTGTCCAATTCTGTGCAACCCCATAGACGGCAGCCCACCAGGCTCCTCCATCCCTGGGATTCTCCAGGCAAGAACACTGGAGTGGATTGCCATTTCCTTCTCCAGTGCATGAAAGTGAAAAGTGAAAGTGAAGTCGCTCAGTCGTGTCCAACTTGTAGCGACCCCATGGACTGCAGCCTACCAGGCTCCTCCACCCATGGGATTTTCCAGGCAAGAGTACTGGAGTGGGGTGCCATTGCCTTCTTTGCAGAAATGGACTAGAAAGAACAAATCTGAGACAGTGTCCTAAATTTACTTCCCTTCTTCTAATTTGGTATTAATTGTCCTTTAAATCTGGCAGCTGGTGTTTCTGTCTGTCTCTCTCCCTCCCTTACTTCCTCCCTGGTCCCCTACTTCTCCCCACTCTAGCACACCCAGAGGTTACTGCACCCCTCCATCAATAAAGGTAGGAAGAAGCAGTGTATATCACAGTCAGTAGACACATGGTGTGTATCTGTGTCCACTTTTTTAAAGGACTGAGTATCTCCTAAGGAGGTGTGTGCTTTCTCTCACCTCTTTTTGTAAATTATTACTTTAGATCAAAACTTCAGCCGCTTGAACAGAGTAACAATTCCTGCTGTGCAAGTAGCTGACTTTTTAAGAAAGCATATTAAATGTGTTAATGTTACCCATGGAAGAAATGTTTTAACGTTTTGGGTTCGTTTGATACAGTTTTGAAGGAAAAGTTTGTCTACATCTTTGGTTTTTTTGGTTTAGAGGAAATGATACCCAAGTTTATATTTAATCCTAACACATCCTTCAGAAAGTGATCTTCCCTTTTCCATGAATGAAGATTAAAGCTGAATTCATGTATATATGAAATAAAATTTTAATTTTAATGTACAGGTTCCTCAAACTCTGTAATTCTTAAAAAGAATTCTATGAAAGCAGAATTAATCACAGACATTTTGGAGGGATGCACATAAAACAGACTGGTTATATAAAATCAGAAGATCCATAAAAAATGAAGAGAGACCACCACATATCACACATACAAATATTAATACTTGAACATACATATTCATGATAAGGCTGAGGCAAAAGCGAATTTAAATCCACCTGTAGTTACCAAAATCTGAGTTCCATACTTTGAGAAAATGGTTTACCTTTGGTAGGCTGCGAAGGAAGAGTAGCGGTTGGTCTAATAATGTTTTCTCATTCATATGGTCTGTAAAGGGAAGGATAAAGACAAGTTGGTTTGAGGAGTGGGTAATAAAAGAGATTTACAGAGTATTTTTATGATGGTGCAATAGTTTTGAGAACATTATTAAATGTCTCTTTTTCCTTGTTCCCAAGACCAGTGTGAGTGTTTATATTGTACCATTCTTCCAAAAAAGATTTGAATCACCCAGAGAGATTGGTTGGTTTCGTCTCAGTGAGACCTTTTATTTCTGTCAGGAATTAGATTTGATGGTTCCTTCAGCTTTGTGTTCACTCACTTTCAGTCAAGTCTGTGTATTTATAAAGTGGCCTTTCTTTGACTCTCCCCTCCATTCCCATCTGCCTTAGAACCTCACTGCTTGCTTTTGACTCCTGCCGCCTTCTGGTCTTGTCTGAAGTCACTCAGTCATGTCCAATTCTGTGACCCCGTGGACTGTAGGCTCCTCTGTCCATGGGATTCTCCAGGCAAGAATACTGGAATGGATGCCATTCCGTTCTCCAGGGGATCTTCCCAACTCAGGGATCAAACCCAGGTCTCTTGCATTGCAGGCAGATTCTTTACCATTCTGCACCACTGACTGCCTTCTGTGGGATCCTTTAAAATATGTTTTATTTGCTTTCTAATGTCCCAAGTATCTTTAAATCGTATGTCCAAATGTTGATTTTGTGGACTTTGTAAGCCAAGTAAAGTTTTAAAAATTCTTCGTAAGCTTAGGTTTCCATGTGGAACTTCTGATACAGTAGAATAATTCAATAAAAATTATGTTCCTGGGAATTCCTGGTGGTTCAGTGGTTAGGACTCATGCTTTGGTTCGATCCCTGGTCACGTAACTAAGATCCTGCAAGGCGTGCAGCACAGCCAGAAAAAACACATTACCTATTTCTTCCTTAATTTTCACCCCAGCCATTTGAAAGGATAGGCCCACAGTATTGATGTGAAGTGAGAACTCGGTGCTGGGCAAGTGCTGTCTAGCTAATGAAATCTTTATCAAAGTATACTTTGGCTGTCTTTTTTAAAGCAAAATCTGGGATTTAGTACTTTTTATGGCTTAAAGGCACCTTAGATATCATCTATCTTGGTCTTACACTTTATAGTTGAATATGCTAGTACCTGAAAAGTGTTACTTGCTTAAGATCACATAGTCGATTAACAGTAGAAACAGGCCCAAGTCTAGAATTGGCTGGTAGCCCAGTTTGTTATATAGATACTCACCTCATACTGAATTATGTGGCTTGGTATGTCCTAACCATGAAATAGGAAGAACTTAGGCTACTGTTTGAAGGCTATATGAGCTGATGTGAACAATTTGTGCCTAAGACATTTGCCATTGCAGTCTTTGGGCCACAGTTACACAGTTCTTCACTTATCCATCTGTCTCCTGACTGTGCAGGAAGCTCTCTTTTTGCTGAATTTGAATAGAGGTATCATTTAGACCTAATATTTTCAATTTTTGCAGTGGGAAGTAATGGCAGCCTGCTCTTCTATTTCAGCTCAGACAGCTATACCTGCACCAAAGATGTGGAAGAAACCAAAAGACCGAACCCGAGCCACTGAAGAGTCGTTAGAGGCAGAATCAGAGGTAAGGGACAGCTGTAAATATCTTCAGCTCATCTCCAGAACAGTGGTGCTGTTTTCTCAGAAGACTGTGTGTTTATAACTTTTTCTTGAGATACTGTTTTCCAAGCAAATATATCAAGCTCAGAGTCTGATTTTTTTTTAATCCATTTAAAGAATTTTTTATAGGTTTTTTTTAATAGGTTGTTGTTGAATTTTTTATAGGCCGCTTATTCAGTTTCACTGAATTCTTGTTTCTTTTTTAAAATACCTCTTCTCAAATAGCAAAAATAAGTATTGTTAATTTTCCCTTATATTTCCACATGTAAAGACTAATCTCGTGTTTGTTTGTTTTTTTAAGTGGTTTTGTTTTGTTTTTTTCAAATGCCTATTAGCTGTCCTGGTGGAAATCATCAAGTGTATTTTAAGGAAACTGAGTTTGAATCTGTTGTCCTTAACCTGCATCCCAGTAACATGACTTTTCACATATGGCTTGAACTAAGGCATGGATTTTGCTTTAGGATACTGCACACCAGGTCCCGGACAAGCTGTGAGGAAGAGTCAAGGGCAGGTTCCGTCCCAAGCCGTGCTCTCCCAGTTTCATAGTCTATGATCTCAATGCCTATTGTTATCTACTGGAGCTTTTAAAGAGGAGTAATATAAACAATTTCCACTTTTCTTTTTTTGTTTCTTTTTGAGTTCTTATGTCTACTTTATTAAAACAGTTTTCATTGAATGTTTAAGACGATAACATTAAAATGTAGAAATCATTTTTAAATAACTTTAGATGCATTTGTTTTATAAAGCTTTCTGTCTGGTGGTAAGCCTTGCCCTCTGTAGGCGCTCACGGCGCCCTTGTTACCCCCCCGTCCGGGCACTGCTCTTACAGGATGCTGTGTTGATGCCACAGTTGTCCCATAGCAACCTCGAAACTGTCTCACGGGTGTGATTTCACTGTGGTTACCAGGGGGTACGAATTGGCAGTAAGTTATAGAGGTGCAAATAGTTACTACACTCCTTTTGCAGCTGAACAAGAAAATGTTGCTCCTGCAAAGAATAAAATACCTTCCAGAGGCCGGGGGATCGCATACATTCCTGGTACGGCTGTAAGAGCTCACAAATGGGTTTATCTTTAGAGTCAGCTGTAATTTATTCACTTTCTTTTATTATACTTTATGTTCCTTTGCCCTGTGGCATTTTTAAAAGCATTATTGAATATTAAATGGGTAAGTCACCATTCCTCTGCTTCCAGATTTTCATCCTCGTCTTTAGGTCAAGGGTTGACGAACTTTTCCTGTGTAACAGTCCGGATAGGAACTAGTTCAGGCTTTGCAGACCTGGGGTCCCTGTGGCAGTTTCTCAGCTCTACCGCTGTAGCCCCAGAGCAACCGTGGACAGGGTGTAAATGAATGAGTGGCGATGTCTCAGTGAAAGTTTGTTGGTGAACATTGAAATTTGAATTTTATGTAATACTCACATTTCATAAAATATTCTTCTTTGAAGTATTTTTCCAACGTTACAAGTGTACACAAACACATCCTTCCCTCCGCACAGTACAAAAGTGGGTGAGGGCCCGCTACTGGCACACGGTCCATAATTTGCTGAACCTGCTTTAGATTACTACTCTTCATGCACGAGAATTGTTGAGGCTCATTTTGAACCAGTCACTGTTTTCTTAACCTAAGATATTTGGTCATTTGCACGCATACTTTTTCCAGAAATCTAGTCCCTTGTCTTTCTAGAATTAAGTATTTACTAGAGTAGTTTAATAAATATTGGTTGTCATTGTCTTCATTTTTCATTGATCATCATGCTATCTTTTTCTCAGGTTTTTCTCAGCCTTTAAAAGAATGTTTTTCAGGGATCAGTATATTTTAGGTTGTATATTGAGTTGTTACATCATTGCAAGTATTTAACCAAATTCTTTAAATTACAACCTAAAGAGATAGTGTGAAGGATGATTCATCATAAAATTGTTATTCAGGGCAACTAAAAATATATTTAAAACTTTTTGGATATTTCATCCATCATTACATATGTAATTGTCTGTCTGATTTTCTGGCACATAAAAAAACTCTTGCAGTAAGCAGACAGTTTTGTTAACTAAATTCTTATTTAGTAAGTTCCTGTAAAAATGTTTGCTTTGACAGTCTAGCCAATAAAGTGCTTTCTTTTTTCAATCTGGTTTTCAGGATAAACAATTCAAGAATGGTTAGATAATTACAAACTAGTTGAATAGAAATCCATCCTGCTAAAGAAAAGTAATCATCAAATATTTAATGGAACTATTTTTTTTATGGATTCCCTTGAGAAATAACCCATCTAACAGTGTACCTCAGACACCTCACTGATTCTTTGTGTTCTAAAATACGGTTTGTCATTCATGGGCCAAGTTTCTTTATACTTTTTTTTTCCAGTTAGAAATGGACTTTCTCAATAGTGCATCCTTTGTTTGTATCCAACAGATTATCTGTTGTTGATTTTAGATACAGAGAAGATGACTCAATAAACTTTTCTCTCTAAAATAGCATTGTTTCACCTTTCCCCGACCTGAATTAAGATTTCTGTATGATGTATAACGTGGTTATACTACTCTGTAATAAGTTTAAGAACTATTTGCAGACTCACATGCCAATTTATTAAAGATCTTGATGAAAGAAAGTGAAAGTGCAAGTTGCTCAGTCATGTCCAACTCTTTGCAACCCCATAGACTATACAGTCCATGGAATTCTCCAGCCAGAATACTGGAGTGGGTAGCCTTTCCCTTCTTCAGGGGCTCTTCCCAACCCAGGGATCGAACCCAGGTCTCCTGCATTGCAGGTAGATTATTTACCAGCTGAGCCACAAGGGTATCCCAAGAATACTGGAGTGGGTAGCCTGTCCCTTCTCCAGGAATCGAGCCAGGGTCTCCTGCATTGCAGGCAGATTCTTTACCAACTGAGCTATCAGGGAAGCCCAAGATCTTGATGACCTATACTTAATCATATGGTGGTATTACAGGGAAGTTTTGAATTTAGATTATAGTTGAATATAGAATAAGAAAAAATGAGGCGGCTAATGTATGATTCAAACTTGGTAGATCAGTTTTTTCTTAAAACATAAAAGACGCCTCAACTTCTGCCATGTTTTATAAAAATATTGATAAATCATTTTCAACAATTATTTTTGTTGGATTTTTTGTCTGTCTTCTGATGATTTCCATGCTCGTCTTGTTGGAGGAACGAGGAAGTATGTGTGGGTGTGTTTGCATGAACATTTTATTTCTGTTTTAGAAAACACGGCCTTAAAACCATCTGTTTCTGTTGATAACATTTTAAAATCTAGCGTCTTTTCCCCATGATCTGATTGTTTTGTTGTTCAGTTGCCGAGTGGTGTCCAATCTTTGCAACCCCATGGACTGCAGCACTCCCGGCTTCCCTGTCCTTCACTATCTCCCGGGAGTTTGCTCAAACTCATGTCCGTTGAGTCAGTGATGCCATCCCACCATCTCGTTCTCTGTCACTCCCTTCTCCTCTTGTCCTCAATCTGATGTTAGTAGAAGAAAATTTGTTAGTATTATATCTTTTATGATATTTCACTTAATAACAAAGTAGGGTTTGCAACTATTTAAAAATTTTTTTCATAAATCAGTTGGGGTAACTACTTCCTGGTGTATATGACATTTTTTAATACCGTCCTCTGTTCAGCCAATTCAATAGAGCCTCTAATTTGGCTCTTCTAATGTGAATTTATCAACTGGAATTTGTGGTAAGTTCCTATTTCCTCTGAGTGCTTCTTTCAAAAGATTGTTTCCAGAGTGTTTCCTTTAATGAAAAAGAAAGACTAAAGTTCATTGCGAACTTTTCCTCCAGGAGTTTTGATGGTTGATGTGCCGGAGAAGGCAATGGCACCTCACTCCAGTACTCTTGCCAGGAAAATCCCATGGATGGAGGAGCCTGGTAGGCTGCAGTCCATAGGGTCACCAAGAGTCGGACATGACTGAGCGAGTTCCTTTTCACTTTTCACTTTCACGCATTGGAGAAGGAAATGGCAACCCACTCCAGTGTTCTTGCCTGGAGAATCCCAGGGATGGGGGAGCCTAGTGGGCTGCCGTCTCTGGGGTCACACAGAGTCGGACACGACTGAAGTGACTTAGCAGCAGCAGTGCCCTCAAGAAATACTTTGTTGTTGCTGTATCTGAAACTGAGATGGTCAGAAATAATCTGATGAATAAGTTTAATTCTATTTTGCCTTTTAAAAATAGGATGCACTGGAACCCAGATTTCTCCCTGGGAGAATATGTGCCAGTATGATTTGAATAAGATCACAATCTCAGAGAATTCTAAGAACCAATACACAAAATAGATTTTAACCAACAAGTGATCTCCTTGTTAAAGGAGCGATGGTCAGCTTTGTTGGAGTTAGACCCTTTAAACTGTTCATTGAACCCTTTTTCCACAGCCAGAGGACAACGCAAAACATACCCTCTAGTGTTTCTTTTTATATTTGCTGAGCGTTAGTGGCGAGGGTAGGAGTGCTTGATTTAGATTCTGACTGTTTCATGTCCGTCAAGTTCCAGGGATTAACAGTTCTTTCCTTTTTAAACTTTAGTATATTTAGATTTCATTAGTCATGTTAAAGCATTTCAATCGCCGTTGGTATTGTCTGATTTATCCCAGGAGATGAAATGAGAAAAGTGTTTTAAATAAACTTAACCATTCTAGTACCATAAGCTGAACACAGACATCCTTATCTTGAGTGATATGTTTTCTTATGCTTTTTTGAGGGGATAAGTATGTGTCTTCATGTGTATTTACACTCAGTGAAAAGAATATAACCTCTGTGTTCACTTATGCTTTAGCCTAAAGCTGAAGAGGAGCTTTCAGGTGACAAAATACTTGAATCTGAACAGGATAAAATGAGCCAAGGGTTTCATCCTGAAAGAGACCCCTCTGACCTAAAAAACGTGAAAACTGTGGAAGAAAATGGAGAAGAAGCTGAGCCTGTACGTAATGGTGCTGAGAGTATTTCTGAGGGTGAAGGAATAGATGCGAATTCAGGCTCCACTGATAGTTCTGGTGAAGGGGCCACATTCTCATTTAAGTCAGGTAAGTGTATCCCTGTCTTCCTGTGTCTGTTTTTTGTTCTCCTCTTCACTCTACTGCAACTTAGAGAAATGTTGCCTCCTTCTAAAAAAATACTGGATGGAAGGAAGAGGCTCATCACAGTGTAATGTTTACAGAATAAACCAGCAGGCATACTTGACTGACTGGCAAATCCAGAGAGTCCTTTGTTGGCGGAAGTGATACCTGATGCTGGCTGGTACTCTGGTTTCACTGGCATTGGAAGAGCTGCTGGCAGAGGAAATCAGTCAGTGCTAGGCTGGTAAAATTGGACAAGAGGAATTTAATTTATTCATTTTAATTGAAAGAGATGTTTCAGATATGGTAACCACGTTTCTTGAGATAGTATACTTCTTGTTTCAGGAAGCTGGAACTAACTTTGTTGATGGAAATCACTCTGTAGAGCTGAACTCCAGTAGGAAGTCAGAATCAGTATACTAAGTTATTAAGCACCAGCAATGTGGAAGTGCCCTATTAGATATATGGTAAACTCTAGAGGATCTTTCACCTTTAGAAACCATCAAATGCACTAAACCTCTGTCCCTATGCTATGTAAACCATGGTTGACTTTCAGATTTATGGATAGTTTTTCCGTGGACATGTGGAGAAAGGTGGGGTTAGGCGAAATGGTTTTCTTAGTCCGCCAAATCTAAAGAGACTTCTGCGTGAGGTAGGGTTTGAATGTAAAATACTGGGCCTCAAAAATAATCTTGACCAGTATTCTTCAAACTTTTGATTTTAACCCATTTACTAGGTTGTGAAATTATTTTAGGGAGTTATAACCAACATTGTTAAAGAATAGAATAAAAATTGTCAGTGCGTTACATGCACTAAGGAATGTATGTTTTTTTTTTTTAACTTTATATATATGTGTGTTTGTTCAAGTCATGAAATCACTATATTTCTTACTGTGAGTTGTAGTCAGAAATTTTTGAAAGCCTTTGATTGATCCCATCTTCATATACTGATCATTAATATTTAATGAAAACACTTGCAGTGAAACACTTGGAGTGGGCCTCATGAAATTGTAAGGTTATTCCATTGTAAATTTTGTTTTTAACCTTAGGGCTCAAAATACTGAAATTTCTCCTAAAGATCTAGGCGCGTATCACCAAACACTACCATCAATCCTTCTTCAGGGATTGAATCGCTGTTGTCATTTTTAGGACTGTGTAAATTATATTTTTAGCCTTCAGTTTGGCAAGGATAAAGTGCACAACCAGCGGCCCCGACTGTACTGACTGACTGGCTGCTTTTTGCCTCTGTAATATACACCATCAGTAATTGGGAGTAAAGGCAATTCAAAATTCAGATCCTAATAAACTGTGTATATTTTAATAAATATAATGTAGTAAAATATCTGCAGAATTCTCACATGGCATCAGTCAGTCTATTAAGAACCACCACGATAAAGCAGGACAGAGTGTGCTGTCAGGGAGTGGTCTGGGGCCTGGTTTTGATGAGTGTGTTGTTAATTAAAAGAAAAAACTGTGACTTGATTTTAGTAACAGTAAAAGTTTCAAGAAATTTTCCAGCTTTATATTATGATAGGATTGCTAATGATAGCTGAAATAATAGTAATAGTAGCAAAAAAAGTACTGTGGTGAAAACGATGTTAATATTCATATGAAAAATATTAGCTAAGAATATGTTTAGTGACAGGATTCTTGGACAAAGGTATATGTCTTTTCCCAGTTTAGTTGGCTCAGCAAGCAGATCGATTATTTTATTTTCTTCAGATTAAACTGTAATTAGGGGAGGGGGGAATCTATAGTCTGCTTAGACTTTTCAGAATCTTTAATAAGTTATTTAGTTTTATTTATGTCCTTTTACCTTTTTTCCCTCTCCATAGTAACATTCCAAAGTATCCTCCTTTTGCAGGAAACCAAAAGTATTATATATAAACTATGGAACATAAGATAGTCTACAAGGATGTATTGTACAACATGGGAAATACACCCAGTATTTTGTAATAACTGTAAATGGAGTACAACTTTTAAAAACTATTTTTAAAAAAGACTTGGTGATTTATTTAATGGAGATTATTCGTGACCCTTACCAAAGTCTGCTTATGTGTAAATGAAATGGTACCTGTAGCATCTTACTTCAGATTACTCTCCAAAGGTGTCCAGAAGAGATAAAGAACAAATAACAGTTTAAATCTTGCCATGACGTTTTCTGACTGTAGCTCATTGTTTTCTTTGTGGTTTTGTTTGCATACGATGAGATGAGATATTGGAGTCAGCTTATGTTCTTGCTGGATATACATAGAGTGACCTTATAGACTGTGGTCTGCCTGCTCTCCTCTTTTTAGAATCCTGGAAGCCTCCTGATTCGGAAGGCAAGAAGCAGTATGACAGGGAGTTTTTGCTGGATTTCCAGTTCATGCCAGCGTGTATTCAGAAACCAGAGGGCCTGCCTCCCATCAGTGATGTGGTTCTTGACAAGGTAAGCTCAGCGCTCAGTGAAAGCTATGTCTTTTTGGTGGGAACTGGTTTTTAACTCTCAGGGCAAATATGTGAAAAAAAGGTGAAAGTCGCTCAGTCGTGTCCAACTCTTTGTGACCCCATGGACTGTAGCCTGTCAGACTCCTCTATCCATGGAATTCTCCAGGCCAGAATACTGTAGTGGGTAGCCATTCCCTTCTCCAGGGGTTCTTCCCAACCCACAGATTGAACCTAGGTCTCCCGCCTTACAGGTGGATTCTTTACTGTCTGAGCCACCAGGGAAGCCTAAGGATACTGAAATGGGTAGCCTGTCCCTTCTCCAGCAGATCTTCCCAACCCAGCAATCGAACAGGGATCTCCTGCATTGCAGGTGGATTCTTTACCAGCTGAGCTTCCGGGGAAGCCCCCCATAATATATGAAGTATGAGCACTTTTTAGAAATTGTTAAAGTAACATTTAAATTAAATGTTTCATTAAGCATTATTGGGTCTTAGGTTTACTGTAGCTCATAGTAATTATGGGGTTTGGCTCATATTTGAGTGGTAAAGTTTTAAAATTTATTGTTGGCTTATTACAGCTATTTCCTAGTGATAAGGTGGAAATTGTGTGTCTTTTGGGCTAATACGCTTAAGGAGATGCAGACCTGTTTATGCACTGTGCTAAAATCTCAGTAGGGAATTAGAGTAGCATTGAGGATAGGTCAGAAACCCAGGTAAGTATTTGGCAGATCAAACTTAAATGGGGGGAAACGTAATTCAAATAGTGTATAACTCAGAATTTCTCCAGTAGATACTTATAGGAGGATCAGTCTTTAATCCTGTGCAAATAGATAGGTACCCTTTTTCTTTACATCTGATCTTAATCGTACATACAGAAAATTAGTACAGTCAGTGTTTATTTCATCTGTTCATAAATTTAAAGATGTAAAGTCAGGTGTATATTTGCCAGAATAATTTTACATACATCAGTGATGAACCAGTTCTGGTGACTAAGCTCTCGTTTTATAGAGGAACTGTTAATCCCTAAGTAAAGTGTAGTTGGTAACTTTCTTAAAGAGTGAGATCCAGTTCTTATTGAGAATCCCTGTAGCTACTTATCCAGACCTTATTTGTAGCATTTATTCTCTTAGAGCAACAGATCTTCTTCCTTCTCTTGCTAAGTCTTCTTTCTTAGGTGCTTATGGGAAGACAGTTGAATGACTGGTGGTACTAATTTAAGACTACTTCAGTATTCAGAGGACAAGCTTTGTTATGCCCACTGAATGAGACTGTCCTCTTAGAAAATGTGTTTTCCTGTCTGCCTGCCTTATCTGTTTGACTTTGGCTGCTGATAAGTTGATTTCTCACTAAGGTACTTAGCTTTGTTGAGTCTATAGTCACATTACATGCTTATACAAATCCAGATATCTCCGATTAACAAAGCAGACAAGATGAGATTTTTAAGTGGATCATCATAGAGAATTCACTGGCAGTCCAGTGGTTAGGACTTGGCACTTTAATTTTGGGGATCCAGGTTCAATCCCTGGTTGGGGAACTAAGATTCCACAAGCCCTGTGGCACAACCAAAAAATGAAGTCATCCTACAATGAAACGTGTCTCCTTTTGAGATTTGTTGTCCATTCAAAATACATTCTTTACTAACCGTAAGTTAGTAGCATCAAAACCATAACAAGCTATATCAGATTTATTATAGGCAGGTGTTTTAATGATCCTGGAAAATGATTCCAGAATTTGGCTGTAGTTCGTAAGTTCTCAAAATAGCTTGTCTTGTGCCATTCTGTTGGCCCTAAAGTGTCAAGTGAGCTGGGAATTTTAGACCTGATCATTCCGAGGCAACCAGAAAACCACTGTTGACCTAAGGGGTCTATGGCTAACCCAGGAGACTCTATCATGATTCAGATTGGACTCCCACTGGCTCAGAAAGCCAGCTCTATCTTGTCAGCTGACATAACTTTTAGTCTGAGTTTTTGTCTTTGTGGCACTGAATGCTCTGAAACTTGTATTAAGCTTTTCTTTGCTTCTTTGTACAGATCAATCAACCAAAATTGCCAATGCGAACTCTGGATCCTCGGATTTTGCCTCGAGGACCAGACTTTACTCCAGCCTTTGCAGATTTTGGAAGGCAAGCCCCTGGTGGAAGAGGTGTACCTGTAAGTGCAAGTTCCCTACAACCTAATTAGTTAGAAACTGTCATAGACTTCATGACATCTTGTCTAATGGCAGGAGAGCGATTTTTTATTCTTTGATTCTTCTAACCAAGAAGAGGAAGTAGAAGAGGCGAAGACTATCCTTTCCATACTAATATTCAAACAAATAAAGACTACACTTGAGTTTCAAGTTTTTACTTGAAAGAAGCTGGTCTGCATTAATTTGGTCTTGAATTTTTTTTTTCCCCACATTTTTTCAGTTGAAAAGACCTGCACGTGGGTTAAAAATAGAACCAACCTTATATAGGATCCCTGTTTTGTCGTGAGGTGTCCCGATATACTAGAGATGTCTGATGACATCTCTAGTACCATCTCTAATGGTCATCTCTTTGTCTTTGTTTCTACAGGTTTGCAAAGCGCAGAGCAGGCATGGATTGCCAGTTCTGGAACAGAGCAAAGCCCCAGCTTCCACTCCACTGGCGATGTCGCACCCACCCCTGAAGAGCCTGCCTCTAGGGGTGCGCTGAATCCTTTTTTTAAAAAACAAAACAAAACAGTAGTTTCTGGTGTTACGTTTCCTGTTTTACTCTTCTCACTTACTGTAAGTTGTGAAGCCAAAATATGAAAACGTGATGTATACAAAAGAGTGCGGTGTTGGTAAGCTGCAGATTGCCTTTACACTCCCAGCGGCAGGCTCTTCAGCGGTGGAAGTGGCATCGCCTATGGAGTTATGCTGGGCACTGCACTGAGCAGAATTTGACAGGCTCTGCCTACTCCATGCTTTGGAGACTTGTAGAAAGCATTGGGGTGAAGTTGCCAGTGATGTGAATACCTCTTTTTCCCCAACTTGGAGTGATATAGAGAGAACTTAATTTAAAGTTCTGAAGGAGCTCAGGGTTTGATGTACATTTGTGGATCACCCTGTTTATACTACTGTATGTTTGTAAAAATATATTTATAGAAGGTGGCACTTTTTATTTCCCCATCACCTTTTTATTTAGGGAATGGCAACTTCTGAAACTTGCTCTGAAATAAGACTACACCTTCTGACAACAAATCACACTTTGTAGATACTTGAATTATTTGTTTAACCAAACACTGATTGCAAACACTGGAATGTCTGCACCATGTCGGAGGCTTTATAAAACCTAGAAAAAATTTTAATTTGAAGCATACTTTTTATTGAGCATCACCTTCTTAAAGACCCCTGTGTGTATAATATTCTGTTCTTACTTGGGTTTGAAATTTAAATGTATCTAATTTCTCTAAATACCAAATTAAAAATTTTTTCTAAAGTTGGAATTTCCTCACCAGAAAGTCTTAGAAAGCAGCTTTCTAGAAACTATTTTATACCTGTTTTTCAGTATTATTTCCCTTCGTTGGTGAGTTTGTTAATCTTTGTTTTCGTTTTGGTTTCAGTTTATATCTTTGTTTTGTCAAACATTTGAAATAATGTTGATGCCATTTTTATTATTCTCTGGTTAATATCTGTGGTTATCATGTTGCTCAGTTTTGTTCATATGTCACTCACAGAAGATACCAATTTTTGCATCTCCTCTTCCAGTGTATATGGTCAGTTTTCATTATCAGCTTGCTTTTGTCTGATAATCAGGTATAGCTTCAAGGAGGTATTATGAATTAAGCATAGCTATATCTTGCTCAGAATACTGAAACTAGAGAATGAGTTTTTAAAGTAACTGTCACAGTGTATATTTGCCCAGTAATTTATTTGCCTACGTATATCAGGTACATGATTATTTAGTGCAAAGTAATGTGACAGGAGATGAACCATGATCAATAATTTGTAGAGTCTCCAAAAATTTTCACTTTAATTGTTCAACTCACTTTCTTTTCACAGCTCTGTCAATGTTCCACATTCTGTTTTTTAAGTGGAATTGTGATCAGAGTAATATTGATAACGTTGTCTTAATATAAGTAATTATTCTTCCAACAGTTCCCGTAGCTAACAGATATTCTCCATTTAATTTGTCCAGCTTACTTGGTATATTGGTGAAGGTAAAGATGGGAATTTTAAAGAATATACATAACATATAAAGGAACAGTCAATAATGCTGCTTGGGAAAAAAAAAGCAGCCCTACTCTTCATAGTTTTTGGCTCCATACAACTTCCAAATTGGCTTATAAATAATTACATCCAAAACTGTTAAGATATACTGGGTATGCTTCTTAGTCTAGCTTTAGTTGCTGTGACTCCTGGTATAAACTTTCCTGCAACAGACTTGTTATAACATATTTTTAACGTGTAGCAATTATATTAGTGTCATACAGAGTTATATATAATTTTTAACCATAAAAGTTCATCTTTTGATGAAAGCACCTAGGCAGTATCATCTCTGTAGTTTTTTAAAAGTCAAGTTACTTGGCTATTGTGGTGTTAATTTTAATAGTAATCTGTTTGCAGATATCACAGAATGTGCCTCAAAAGAAATGTATTGAGAAGGGGGCTGTAGACCTAGACTAGTAATTTGCCATTCATGTTCATTTTAACTAAATTTGAGATTCACTGAACTGGGATGAAAATCCTTCATACAGAGAGGTTTCCTGAGCACGTGTCATCCTTTTCTCTCTTAAAGGGAAATAAAAAAATGCTACAGTGCATATTGGTCCTATTTTCTTTGGTTATCCAAGTAAGCAGAAAAGTTTGAGGTTTTAGTCTCTGAGTGAGATAGGAGCAATATACATTCAATTCTACAACAGAGATCTGTAGTTTCTTATGTAGTACGTTTAAGAAATGTGGACCCTGCACACATTATACCTTGAAGTTCATCTCACCATCAGTCAGAATTGTTTGTCTTTCAAGCAAAGAAACCAGGCTTTATTTCTTTTTATATGTTCCATAACTCTTAGCACAGGATCCTAGAATTTTATCTGTATTTAGTAAATAAAGTCATTCATTACCTATGGTACAGCTTTTGAATGATACTGTAAATCTGACAATTTATATTAAGTTTTTCCACACACAAAAAGGATACAGGGTGTTTAAAGGTTTTTATACCAACCTGCATATCACTTCTTTAAAAATTTCTTTTTTTTTCTTTGGTATTCATGATAATATTGTACTAAGTACAATATTTGTACTTAGTTTTTAAGGTCCTTTGGCATGCCTTACTATTATATATCCCATGATCCTAGTTAATAACTCATGTAGGTATGATAAGCATTTAATATATGAGATGGTTTAAGTTCAGCAAAGTTGAGAGACTTGTTCATAGTAACTTTGCTCATAAGTGGCAGAATTGTATTCAAGAGATCACAGTTCTTTTGTCTTCTAATCTGCCTCTCTTCTCCACTTCACCGTAGCCATTCCAGGCATTGATATTCCAGTGAATCATTCTGAGTATAAACAGAAGAATGTTAGCTATTAATTATAATCAAGCATATTAAGCATTTATAAGAATAATAATCTGTTGAGGACTCAGTATACTTGGGTAAATATTTGTGAGCAGTATCTTAGTTTTATCCAGAGATATTTAAATTTGTCTTGGGAGGTTGCACATGGGTTATAATTTCAATTTTTTAATCCAGGACTTTAAAAAGTTTTTGTTTTTTTTTTTTTTAAGTTTTTTTTTACTTTGAAACACTATTGTTATCTACTTATTTAATATTTCTCACATCTCTTTCCTGCTTGTCTGAAATTCACTTACATTTGTCTTGGGACAGATAAAGAGTTGTTTCGTAAATCATATTTACTTTTTAGAAATCTCAAACGTTCATTGGTATTTGCAATTTCTTTTCTGGAAATGAACATTTTCTAACTTAATGCAAACATAGTTAAAATTATATCCACAAATTATACTATGGCTCTTACATGATTTTGGCATAATACCTTTTATAATACCCACCAATCATTGTTTTTAACAAGTTTCTATGTGCAGATGCATGGATTAAATTGAATATCTGTGATCTGTTTATTTGAATTTTATCCAAACTTTAAAAAAGATAGTAACTGACATTAATTAACAGTAGAATATATTTTGAATTATAAAAACCAAACAATATGTGGTTTGCTGCCTTTTCTTAACAGTTCTTCTGCCTGAACGAGCAAGGTTTCAGTGAGAAATAAATCTTACAGTAGTGCTGTCTGGTTTAGCGGCTCTTTGCAGTCGATACTTCCCCAGTCTGATGATCTTTTTTAGTTCTGTCTTAGTTATACCATGTGTGGTACCTCTGGATTTATTTGACTTCAGGTTTTTTTTTTTTTTTTTTTTTCATTTGTTAGATTACAAAATAATCTAACATTATGTCATTAGTACTGAGTCCTTAGCTAGACATATTTAGTGTGTATTGCCCAGAAATTCTAAGTTTTGATCCTGAAACATCCTTAATAGTGCTGTTTCTAATTAGGGCACATGGTCAAGGAAGGGTAAGAGAATAATTAATTCTGAGATGGGTGATGTGTAAAGGCTTTGAAGCTTATCAGAGTCCTCAGACCATGTCTCTTTCGAATGTGTCTTCCTGTATGAAGTATGACCTTTTATTTACTCTCTTTATTGGAGGATAATTGCTTTAGTTTCTACTTAAAGGGAAGTATTGGAGCATTAAGTGAGATAGGATTCTGGTCGGTCTGTCTTGTGTGAAACATTTTTTTTTTCTCCTCCTTTTTTCCTCTTGAAACCTAATTGTAATATTTCTTCATCATTCAGAGAAGGACCTGTCAGAAAAAGTAAGGGCAGTCAGTATCCCAGATCTTGGATTGGTCATAAGCAGAACTCTTTATCACTCCAGTTATTTAATCTTGAAAAAGTATTTCCAGGCATTTAGAGTAGCATTTATTAGGAACATTTTAATACATAGAATACAACTTTTAACTTACCCATTACTGTTACAGTAACATTTCTGATTTGCTGACCAGTGTGACATGCTAACATACATTGGTTTTAACAGAATGAGCATAGTGGGGCTCTGGGAGGAACAAAGAGCTGACAAAGGCCTTTTTTCAGGGAGTTGATTTAGTTGGATTTCATTAATGACATAAGGAAGACTTATTTTAATATTTCTGGCACAGCAAACTTAGAGGGATCTATTAAGGTCTCAGAGAAGGCAATGGCACCCCACTCAAGTACTCTTGCCTGGAAAATCCCATGGATGGAGGAGCCTGGTAGGCCGTAGTCCATGGGGTCGCTAAGAGTCAGACATGACTGAGCAACTTCCCTTTCACTTTTCACTTTCATGCATTGGAGAAGGAAATAGCAACCCACTCCAGTGTTCTTGCCTGGAGAATCCCAAGGCCGGGGGAGCCTGGTGGGCTTCATCCATGGGGTCGCACGAAGTCGGACATGACTGAAGCAACTTAGCAGCATTAAGGTCTACAGTCAGTCTGGGTGTCTATGCTGTAAATAATTTTCATGATAAGGGTGTATTTGCATTGCACATTGAAAGTGTAGAGATACAGTTTTTGAAGCAGATTTGTAACTGTGGTGATCTCTGCCTCTGAATTTCTGTAGTTGTTCAAGTGACTAGTCCAAAGTCACATAACGAGTTAAAAAGAAAAAAAGAAGCAGCAATTTCACTTAGGGTAGTCTTTTTTGTTAGGTTCAATAGCTTTATCAGACATACCTAATTTAGGACGTCAGGGTCAAAAATTGTAGTCGTGGTATACGCTACAGTGATGACATTCTAACACCCCCACACCCCCACCAGAAAAAAGAGCACATCTCAGTTGATGCCTGATACCCATCTTTGCATCTACAAGTGTTTCCTGTGAGCGTCAATCCTTACTTGAGCAGCACAGCAGAGATGGTAGACTGTAAGTGCTCTGTGTGGATGTAATAAAGAATGCTCTTGTCCTAGCTGTTGAATGTTGGAGCACGGAGATCTCAGCCTGGCCAGAGGAGAGAGCCCAGGAAGATCATCACGGTCTCCGTGAAAGAAGACGTGCACCTGAAGAAGGCGGAGAACGCCTGGAAGCCCAGCCAGAGGCGGGACAGCCAAGCCGAGGACCCCGAGAACATCAAGACCCAGGTGAGGGGCGGGGCGCGCTCACGTGGCTTTGGAGTCGTAAGGGTATTCTTTTGTCTCTTTGCGCTGGTAATATAAGGTTTTTTGTGATTTTTTCCTTACTACAGGCATTATTCTAAAAACTATCATAAATGCCAACAATGTACTTTCTCTTTAAGTTGCATTCTGTGTGCTTTTCAAAATACAAACTATATTTCGAGGGTTCACATGTCATAGAATTCTGTCACTCACGCTTAGATCAATATTTGCTTTTCTTAAAAATGTGTTTTTAGATTCTTATTCATTGTCCTGTGGTAGTCTAGTTAGTATCTTGCTTTTTGTTTCACTTCTAATAAGTTAGAATTTAGAAATACATCTTATTTATGGTCCTTGGTAATAAAATTGAATTCTTTTCACTTTTTTGAGCATATCCGCCCTCAGAACTCCTTAGGGTAAATTGAATGAACTCCTTTAATCCACCCAAATTTGTTTTTGTGTGTCAATTTATATAAAGCCTCTATTCATCTTTTGCTGTACGCACAATGCCAGTTCCTATCCCTGTGTTAGCTCTACTATGTCCTTTAGCTGTTTTTGATTCTAATTAAGATAACTCATTTGACACTAAATTAAGATACTAATAGTATGTGCCTTATGGAACACTGTGAAGTTCAAATGAAGCGATATAAAGCACTTGCTCATGACGTGGTTCCGGGAGCCCAGTTATGTACTTAGTATGATAATGTCCCTGGGAAAGAGATGTGCCTTACAAATCCTGATGTTGATTGAGCACCAGCACAGAATCTCATACATAGTAGATACTCAATAAATACTTGTTAAACAATAAACTTAGCAGCAAAGCTGTTCATACTGTCAGGACCAAGACGAACTGATGCATCACAAGCTGTTTGTCAGACCCAAATCGGCTGCTTGCCTTTGTTCATCTTTCTCGCACTTGCCCCAGTCATTTGTCCCAAGAACATCCTGCTCCAGATTCACTAAAATCAAGTAGCTAATCTTCCCTGAAGATTTCTCAACCTTCAAAAAAAAAATCTTCTACATTCCTGCTTCCATTCCCTCTGAGAAGTGCTTAATGAATAGGGACCTAAAAGTTTTAAATTTCCTGCTAGATATTTATCATTGACTATGAAGATGTCTTCTTTTGGTGTTTAAGGCAGTTGTATTAGTGCCTTATTGCATTAGATTCTTACAACACCTGTCAAGGCAGGAATACATGTTTCCTCTTTTTTTATATGAAGAAACGGAAGCTTTGAGAGGTACTCACAGCCGTTGTGGTTACTGAGTAGTCCATTTGTTGTGAACTTGTACCTCTCTCTATTCTGTAACAGAGTTCTCCCCGTTTTTAAAAAAAAATTTATTGAAGTATAGTTGATTTAGAAACTAAATCTGATTTCTAGTTCTAAATCAACTAAAGTTGAGTTAGTTTCTAGTATACAGCAAAGTGATCCAGAGATATGTATGTATGTATATGTGTATATATAGATATATATATTTATTTTCATATTATTTTCCATCGTGTTTTATTACAGGATATTGACTATAGTTCCGTGTGCCATACAGCAGAACCTTATTGTCTGTTTTATATACAGTATTGTGTATTTGCTATTCCAAAACTCTAATTTATCCCTTCCCCACCCCCTCTCCCCTTTTGTATCTACATCTGTGAGTCTGTTTTCTGTTTTGTAAATAAGTCCGTTTATATCATATTTTACATACCATATGTAAGTGATATCATAGGTATTTGTGTTTTTCTGTGTTACTTAGTACAATAATTTCTAGGTCCATCTATATTGCTGCAAATGGCACTATTTCATCCTTTTTATGATTGAGTAGTATTTCATTTTATTTGTGTGTGTGTGTGCACATATATGTTTATGTGATATATGTATGTATCACACCTTTATCCATTCATCTGTCTGTGACCTTGTAGGTTGTCACCATGTCTTGGCATTTGTAAATAATGCTGCTGTGAACATTGGAATGCATGTATCTTTTCAAATTACAGTTTTGTCTGGATATATGCCCAGGAGAGGAATTGCTGTATCATATGCCAACTCTGTTGTCAGTTTTTAAGGAACCTCTATACTGTCTTCCATGGTAGCTGCACCAGTTTACATTCCCACCAGAATATAGAAGGGCTCCCTCTTCTCCACACCCTTTCCAGAACTTGTTTTTTGGAGACTTTTTAATGATGGCTATTCTGGCTAAGTTCTCCCCATTATTAATTGTTATTTCAGAAACAGAATAATTATATTGACTTTGAGGTATCATTAATTAGTTACGTTTTCTTTAATGAATAGATAAAGCAAATCCAGTGCAGGATTGATAGACTTCTTAAGCAGGGCCAGTACAACCACCTTTTCTTGACACTTTTTCTTCTTGATACAGAGCATCTTTGCTTCATTCCCTCTCCTTTTTGTGATTTCATTCTCTGCACAGGTACATCCCATGTTGTTCCTCTTATTACTCTTTTTCTATCCTTTTGTCAACACAATAGTTTTATTGTTGCCACCACTTCTGGAAAACTCCTTCACTCTGACATTTGTTCCTACCCTCTGTATTTATAGCAACATTATGAATGATCACCAGTGGATACCGTAAGAATTAATCTTCTTGAAACATTTCTAGGAAATCATTATTAATGACGTATCTAGACTCCTTCCACATACATGCACTACAGTTGCGGTTCTGCTGCTCAGGCTGCTATTTCATCTCTCTTCGCCTCTTGATACAGTAATCCCACTGCTGCTGCCCAACTCATCTCTCTGATGGGCTGATTTTTACCTCCTTGCTCTAGCTTCTAACTTACCGTCATTTTCTTTCCCACTAGCGCGCACTAGTCCTCTCATCTTTCCTTACTGTTTTCCAGTCCTGCAGTGGAAGAGCCTCAGCAACAATCCTTTCTAAAATATTTCCCTTCCTAAAATACCTTCTGTCCCCCTGCCAGCCTTTTTTCATGTGGCCACCTTTTTTTTTTTTTTGCCCTTTATAATCTGGCCCCACTCTCATTTCCTTCTAAAGGTCTTTCCTCACTCACCCTTTACAGTCCTCACCTCTCTGGCTTCTAATCAACCTCGTGCTTTGCTCTGTCCTTTCTCTTGTAACTTTCCTGTCTTTGAAGCTGGATTTTGATGGTTTTGATGACTGTGCCTTATGCTTTATTTGTACCTAAATGAAATTACAAAACATCAAGTAGATATTCATTCATAATGAATAAATGCCTTTTGGTCAGTGTTTTGTTTTTTGATACTGGAGATTTCCTTTTTCAATTCAGGTATAAATTGACATATTACTTTTTAGGTGTACAACATAATCATTCAGTATTTGTATGTATATTGCAAAATGATCACCACAGTTAGCCTGCTTAATGTCCATCATCATGTAGAATTTTATTCTTGTGGTAAAAGCTTTTCAAATGTGCAAAGCAGCATTCTTTCCTTGTATTTTAATTTTTATTGGCGTATTGGTGATTTACTTTGTGTTAGTTTCACGTGTACAGCAGAAGTGAATGAGTTTCCACACCCACATGCGTTCACCCTTTTTTAGGCCCTTCCTCCATATCGGGCATCACAGAGCAGTGAGTAGAGCTCCCTGTGCTGTGCGGTGGCCCCTGTTTTTCGTCGTCGTTCAGTCACTCAGCTCTTTGTGACCCCGTGGCCTGCAGCACGCCAGGCTTCCTTCCCTGTCCTTCGCCATCTCCCATAGCTTGATCAAACTCACATCCATTGAGTCAGTGATGCCAGCTGACACCTCGTCCTCTGTCGTCCCCTGCTTCTCCTGCCTTCAGTCTTTCCCAGCATCAGGGTCTTTTCCAGTGAGTCGGCTCTTCACATCAAGTGGCCAAAGTATTAGAGCTTCAGCTTTAGCATCAGTTCTTCCGGTGAATATTCAGGATTGATTTCCTTTAGGATTGACTGGTTTGATCTCTTTGCTGTCCAGGGGACTCTCAAGAGTCTTCTCCAACACCACAGTTCAAAAGCATCAATTTGGTGTTCAGCCTTCTTTATCGTCCAACTCTCACATGCATACAAGACTCTGGAAAAACATATACAACAGTGTGTATATTGTTAATCCCAATCTCTCAATTTATTCCTATCCCCCTTTTCCCTCTGGTAACCATATGTTTGTTTTCTACATCTATGACTTTGTTTCTGTTTTCTAAATAAGTTCATTTGAACCTTTTTTTTTTTTTTTTTGGATTCCACATATAAGCAATATCATATGATTTTGCGGCCTTATTAACTATAGTCACTTACTGTGCATTACTTCAATAAATGACCTTTTTATTTTCCTATTTTTCTAAGCTTAGTATTTTCTGATCTATTTGAAGATCTGAAGGCTGGGTTTTATTTTTGTTTTTATTTTGTTTTTGTGGAAAGCACAAATTAAAGTTTTAAACCTAAATGGTGCTGTCTCGGTTGATACAGGCAATTTGGAGAATTGCAATGACTCCCTCATCCCTAATACACTTGAAATTTTTTGTTCTCTATAAAAGTGAAGCTGACTTATTGCTTTAAAAGTTGACAATATGATTTTTAAAAACTTAAATAGATTTATTTACTGTCTTAGAGAAAACTGTTGATAAACTGGTACACTTTCTAAAAATCCTTGTATTCAGATTAAATTATATAGGGATCAAACAAAACATTTTATAGGTTTTTCAGTTATTATATCATGGTTTCATGGATTTTTACAACTTCATATTTTTACTGAGGCATCATTTACATTTAGTCAGGTTTCCTTCTTTGTCTATAATTCTTGCCAAACACATGGTCGTGTTACTGCCACCAGTCAGGATGTAGAGCATTGCCATCAGCCCCCTGAAGTGTTCTTGTTCTGCTTTATATTCATCCTCCGCTGCCCATGCTCACTTCTGGCAGTCAGTCGTGTGTTTGTCCCTCTGTGTGTGTACACACACGTTTGTGCACTCAGGCATATCTGACTCTGCGACCCCATGGACTGTAGTCCGCCAGGCTCCTTTGTCCATGGAATTTTCCAGGCAAGCATACTGGAGTAGGTTGCTCTTTCCTACTCCAAGGGATGAAACCTGCGTCTCTTGCACCTCCTGCACTGGCAGGCGGATGCTTCGCCCGTGTACCGCCTGGAAACTCCCTGTAGTGTTGCCTTTTCCAGAGTGTCATATAAATACGGAGTCATTCTGAGTAAAGCTCCTTTTACTCAGTGAATATATTTGATACTCATCCATCATATTGCATGTATGAGATGGCTGGATGGCATCACTGACGCGATGGACGTGAGTCTCAGTGAACTCCGGGAGTTGGTGATGGACAGGGAGGCCTGGCGTGCTGCGATTCGTGGGGTCGAAAAGAGTCGGACACGACTGAACTGAACTGAACTTTCATTACTGGATCCATTCACAAGATAAACACTTTCCAGGTTTTAGTAATTATGAATAAAATTACTGTGAACATTCACATAGAGGACTTGTATGAGCAGATACGTTTTTGTTTCTTTGGGGTAAAGTCCTAGCTTTTGGATCAACATAGGTTTAACTTTATTAGAGTATACCAAACTGTTTTCCAGGATGGTTACTGGCAAGGCATGAGAGTTTCAATACTTCAGTCTTCACCAGCACATATTATTTCCTGTTCTGTAAATTTTAACCATCCTAATGGATGTGTGATAACATTTCAATGCAGTTTCAATTTGCATTTCCCAAAAGACC
The DNA here is from genome assembly GCF_029407905.1 of Bubalus kerabau. Lineage (NCBI taxonomy): Eukaryota > Metazoa > Chordata > Mammalia > Artiodactyla > Bovidae > Bubalus > Bubalus kerabau. Next base: position 185,652,977 of record NC_073626.1, read on the forward strand.
AGTGTGTTGAATAAGGACATTTTTTCATGTGTTTATTTGCCATTTGTGTGTCTTCTTTAGTACAGTTTTCTTTATATCTTTTGGCCTGTTTCATTGGTTGGTATGCTGTCTTATTGAATTTTGAGAGAGGTTTTTTAAATTATTATTCTGTATATAAATCCTTTGTCAAATGTATATTTTTTAAAAGGTTTTCCCCCAATCTGTAGTTTGTTTTTTTTTCATTTTCTTAATAGTATCTTTTGCCAAGCATAAGTTTTTAACTTTGATGATGCTCAATTTATCGATTTTTTTCATTCCCACATTATGCTTTTGCTGTCTCACTTAAAATATCTGTACATATAAGAATACAAAATTTTTGTCCTGCTCTGTTCTAGAAGTTTCTAATTTTGAATTTTACATTTTGGTTTGTGATCCTGTTTTAGTTAATTTTTGTGTTATGTGTAAGGCATGAATGAAGATTTTTTTTTTTTTTTTTTTTTTTTTTTGGCTTATGGATATCCAGTTGTTCCAGCATCATTTGTTGAAAAGACTTACCCTTTGTCCACTGAATTTTCATTGCACCTTTGTTGAAAATCAGTTCTTCATATATGTGTGAATATATTTTCTACACTTGTCATTCTGTTCTCGTGAACTATGTGTCTGTTCTCTGGCCAGTACCACTATCTGTGCATAGTAGCTTCATATGGTAAGTGCTGAAATTAGGTTATATGTCTTCCAATTTTTGTTATTTTTTGAAATTGTTAAGCTGTTCTAGTTATTGTTTTTCCATTTCAACTGAAGAATCAGCTTCTTGATTTCTACTCTTCCCCCTCCAAAAAACACCTTATTAGATATTTTATTTTGTTTGTGTTAAATCTGTAGATCTCTTTGGGTAAAACTGGCAACTTAACAATAATGAGTTTTATAATACAGGAACGTGATATAGATCTCTATTTATTTTGATGTTTCTCGATTTCTTTGATCAGTCACTTAAACATTTCATCACACAACTCCTATGGATATTTTGATAGATTCTTATCTAAGTACTTCATGGTTTTGGTACTGTTATAGATTGTACTTTTTAAAAATGTAATTTTTAGTTGTTTATTGCTAATACATAAAAATAAAATTGATTTTTGTATTTTGACTTGTGTTCTGCAAACCTGCTAGACCCACTTAGTGTCTACGTTTATAGGTTTCTTATGATTTTTCTGCAAAGACAGTCATTTATGAAAAGGGAATTTTATCTCTTCCTTTAGATCTGTATGGGTTGTAGCTCTTTTCCTTTGCATTATTCCACTGAATAGGACCTCCAGTAAGGTTTTGAATAGGAATGGTGAGCACAGATGTTCTTGTCTTATTCTCACTGTTGGGGGAAACACTTATTCTTTCACCACTGGGTAAGGTTATCAATGGCCTTTTTCTCGTTGAGGAAGTTTTCTATTTCTAACTTGATGAAGCTTTCTATAACATTATTATAGTATCTTCTGCCTAGTGTTTTATATGATAATTTATATTATACCATTTGTAGATGAAATTCTATTTTAGGACATTTGAGTTATTTGCTCTAAAAGGTTACTGATTGAAGTTATGATGGCTAAAATCCTTTTTAACCTATCCTTAAATATGAATAAATTTATGAAAGTAAAATTTCTGGTTTAAGACTTTCAGTACACATTGTCAAATTGCCCTTGGAAATGTGCCAAATTAGAGTCCCACCAGTGGAATGTGAATATACCTCGTTCCTTGAATTCTCATCAGTAGTGGAAAAAAAATAGGTGGTATAAATTTTTAATATATGATAAAATAGATTTAATTATTTCTGTGACTCATTCACAGTCTTTGTTAATAATTTAGGAGATTGCACTTATAAATTACAAATAAAATATTAGTCCTTATAGAAAGCATCATATTGTCACAGATAATATAATGGCTTCTTCTTTTTTGTGGTCCTTCTAGGAACTTTTTAGAAAAGTTCGAAGTATCTTAAATAAATTGACACCACAGATGTTCAACCAACTGATGAAGCAAGTGTCAGGACTTACTGTTGACACAGAGGAGCGGCTGAAAGGAGTCATTGACCTGGTCTTTGAGAAGGCTATTGACGAACCCAGTTTCTCTGTGGCTTACGCAAACATGTGTCGATGTCTAGTAACGGTAAGAAGAGAGGAAGGAGTAAAACCAGAAATCTCCAAGAGGTATATTCTCCCCTCACTACATATTCTTCCCAGAAGTGTTAATGGGGCAGAGTAAAGGGGAGAATATATTTTTAGTACATATAATATTCTCATTGTATAAAAATAGCCTTGCTTTTTTATAATGTATTTTAACCTCTGAAGGGGATATGGAGGTAAGACTGAAATAGGCATGTTGTGGTCCCATGCAGTGTGGGGAAGATTAAAGAAGGTTAAACTTTGTAATGTGAAATTTTTGTCATGGGCATCCAATTTTTCTGGTGTATCATCTTGTAGAAATAAAGCAAATGCTTACATTTACATTTAGGTTCAGAATTGGAAGGCATGTTGATTCTAAGTCTAGCCTTTGTAAAAGTGCTAGCATAGTTGTGGTCATAAAGGTTTCAAAACTGATGATACTCTCTTAGATACTATTAGATTTCTTTCTCTTTACATTGTCCACAGCCTGTCAAATCTAGGGCGAGAAAGAATGGGAGACCAAAGAGCTTCTGGTTAGTGTTCATTATCCTCTATTCTGCAGTCATAAAACTGCCATGTATCATCTGTGTTTTCTCTGCCTGTTACCAAGGTACCTGTATCAGAAATGTGTGTCCTTTAACATTTGGGTTTTTTCTTAATTATCACACCTTATTGTCATTGTGCCTATGAAAATGCAAAATTCTATCATTTTATACCAGTGTTTTTGAGTACCTGTGTTAAAAGTAGGTAAGTCTGTTGGGACTTAGGAAAAAGCACATCTTCTGTCTTCAAGGGACTAAAAATCCGTATTGGAGAAAAATAGCATTAGCAAGGAAAAAAAACACTCATAAGGTATTTTGTGATGTTGTAGTGTCTTGGTGTCTGATTGGAGCCTGAAATATCAAGTTGAAAGAAAAGGAAATCACCATATTCCTGGGAAATGACAAACTTTTATGAAGCGGGTAGAATTAGTTCAGCCTGAATGGAGAGGGGTGGCGAGTACAAATACAGGGAAGGAGGAATGTACTCTGCAGGCTCAGGTCTCAGGCAACAAGCATGGCATAAAGGCTCCGACCACTGACTTGGGAGTCTCATAGTGCTATGAGACTATGACAGTTTTAACTTTAAATTCCAACTCTGCCATTTGCTGACTTTGTAACCTCAGAATAGTACCTAACTTCTTTAAGCGTCTTTTTTTTTAAATCTATAAAATCAGATTAGTTTATATAATTTAAGGTTATTATACTGATAAAATTAATTGGAATGAGATTGTGTTTGTAAAGTCTAGCTCAGTTTTAGCCTGTCATAGCCCTAAGTGATTCAGAACTAAATTGGTGGTGGTGAAGATTGTGGAGATCTTAAAATATTAGGTATAGAATGAGGATGATTGTAATGCTTAGTACTACTAGTGATGCTGGGAAAGACTGAAGGCAAAAGGATAAGAGGGCGGCCGAGACTGAGGTGGTTAGATAGCATCACCAGCTCGGTGGATGTGGATTTGAGCAAACTCCGGGAGACAGTGGAAGACACAGGAGCCTGGCTTGTCTGCAGTCCATGGGGTCACAAAGAGTCGGTCGCGACTTAGTGACTGAACAACAACAGGTTGTAGTATGGGTAGATGCTTTACATATGTCGTTTTAACACTTACTATAAGCCTTAAAGGCCAGTATTATTAGCCCCACTTTATTAAATAAGAAGTTGAGGCTTAAAAAAGGATTAATAACTTGCTCATAGTCACATAACTAGTAAGTGGCATTGCTGGAACTCAAATCGAGGATTATTTAACTCAGTGACTTGCAATATTGCCTTCTAACGCTCCATATTCACCTGAAAGTGAACTGATCCCTCAGCTCGTGTGTTCTGTTCCATTGTGACAGCCATGAAACCCTGCAGTCAGAAATTAGAACTAGGACTAGATCCCAGGTCTTCTGGCTCATAACTTTATGCTTTTTACCAGTTTTTATTGAATCAGTGAAGGGTTGTGAATTTTTGTTGTTGTTATTTTGTTTCTTTAACACCAAAAAACATTTTGTATTGGGGTATAGCTGATTAACAATGTTGTGATGGTTTCAGGTGAACAGTGACGGGACTCAGCCACACAATTATTTTCATAGAAGAATCCTTTAGATGAAAATGACCCTTAAAGGCCTGGCCATAATACAAGTTAGCTTGGAATGGGAAGAATTCACAGATAAGCCAGCTACTTATGGGTCGTTTGTTGTGACACACCCTTTTATAACAAGAGTTTTTGAACTTTATTGGATTTTTTTAAATTATAAAATAACAACCTATTGGAATAATTCCAACAGAATAGGGAGATACACAGAAAAAGTTAGTATTCTTCCCTTGAAGCCCCAGTCAGTTAAGTTTCCTTTCCTTTCAAGCCGATCACTTCCAATTGCAAGTGATATGGTTGCATTGTTCCATAATTTTCTTTATATTTATAAAATCATATCAAAATATACACATATGTGTAAAGAACATGTTTTTAATTTTTTGTTTCAATTGAATTATGTCATTATTTTGCATTTTGCTTTCTATCCCCACTTAGTGTGTTTTAGGCATCCCCATAGGTCATTGTAGATAGATTTTACTTACACCTTTTAATAGCTTCATATATCCCATCACACATACACATATAACTTTTTTTCATTCTCTTCTGCCCCTCCCCACCCCGTGTTGTTTCTGGTTTTTCGTTTTGGAGGGTTTTTTGCAACCAGAAGCAGTGCTGCAATAAACAACGAAGTACATTTATTCTTACATGCTGGAGCTTTTACTTCTTTAGCATAGGTTTCCCCCAAAGTTATATACCAAAGGATATTTATTTTTAAACTTTTTTATTGAAGTATAACATAAATACAAATAGTTTGGAAAAGGAAAATTGCTCGTTTCTAGTTTTTGTTAAATTCAGTTCAGTTCAGTTCAGTCCCTCAGTCATGTCTGACTCTGCAACCCCATGAACTGCAGCACGCCAGGCTTCCCTGTCCATCACCAACTCCTGGAGCCTACCCGAACCCATGTCCATCAAGTCAGTGATGCCATCCATCTCATCCTCTGTCGTCCCCTTCTCCTGCCCTCAATCTTTCCCAGCATCAGGGTCTTTTCAAGTGAGTCAGCTCTTTGCATCAGGTGGCCAAAGTATTGGAGTTTCAGCTTCAACATCAGTCCTTCCAATGAATATTCAGGACTGATCTCCTCTAGGATGGACTGGTTGGATCTCCTTGCAGTCCAAGGGACTCTCAAGAGTCTTCTCCAACACCACGGCTCAAAAGCACCAATTCTTTGGTGCTCAGCTTTATAGTCCAACTCTCACATCCATACATGACTACTGGAAAAACCATAGCCTTGACTAGATAGACTTTTGTTGACAAAGTAATGTCTCTGCTTTTTAATATGCTGTCTAGGTTGGTCATAACTTTCCTTCCCAGGAGTAAGCGTGTTTTAATTTCATGGCTTCAGTCACCATCTGCAGTGATTTTGGAGCCCCCCAAAATAAAGTCAGCCACTGTTTCCCCATCTATTTTCCATGAAGTGATGGGACCAGATGCCATGATCTTAGTTTTCTGAGTGTTGAGCTTTAAGCCAACTTTTTCACTCTCCTCTTTCACTTTTATCAGGATGCTCTTTAGTTCTTCACTTTCTGCCATAAGTGTGGTGTCATCTGCATATCTGAGATTATTGATATTTCTCCTGGAAATCTTGATTCCAGCTTGTGCTTCATCCAGCCCAGCATTTCTCATAATGTACTCGGCATATAAGTTAAATATAAATTAATGATTTAAATACTCTCATAATGTTTAATTTTAAGCTACCACATTAGTATATAGTTCATTGTATATCAGCAAAGTGAACATACCTAACTCACTGGTCAATAAATGTAATTGTACCTTTCTTCCTTAAAGATGACCACTGTCCCAATTTCTGACATCATAGCTAACCTACTTTTGAGGTTTGTTTTATTTAACAGTGATTTGTTTTACTTAAAAGTTGGCAGTGGGACTATTCATAAATTTCTAATACAAACCAAATACAAAAATCAAACAGCCATAAAAATAATGAAAACCTAATCTCTTAGTAGAAAAATAAGGCTATCTTCATGAACTTTGGGGGAAAATTTCTTCAGCAAGATACAAAATAAATATAAAGGAGGAAAATATGAAATATGACTGTTAAAATATATAGCCCTTGGTGCAGCAAATGGTGCTATAAATAAAATAAAAAGGTAAAGCCACAGCCTGGGAGAATATATCTAAAATGCATATAGCTGACAAAATGTTAGAATCCAGAGTTGAAGGGAAAAAAAGCAAATCAGTAAGGAAAAAAAAAAGCCCAATATAAAAAATGGACAATTCATAGAAATAAAATCCATTGGCTCATAAACTTAAAAGATACTCAGTGTTATTCATTATTAGTGACAAGAAATGACAAGACACAGTTCTGTGCAAGTCACATCCATGAGATTGAGGGCAAAAAGCAAAGATGAGCATAATCACTTTGGAGAGTAATTAGACAACAGTGGTGAGAATGTTCATATGCTATTACCCAATAATTTCACTTCTCGGAGTATATCCCAGAGAAATTCCCATTTGTGCACAAGGAATCATATATTAGAATGTTTTATCTATGTATTGATTTTAATAGTGAACAACAGGAAGCAAGCATAATAAGCCTAAAGAAGACAGAAGAATATACCATAGTTTATTTTAAAAAATAATTAGGCACACAAGGAGAAAAGACAGCATGAATGAGAACCAACAACAAGCAAATGCCCTGTGTTGGGCTCCAGATTCTGGTTTATCAGGCACAGATGGTAAATGAATGTGCTTACATTCAAGGTGATAGATTTGACAATTTCAGAAGAGAAAGTATAAAAAAGACTGAACAGAATTTCCAAAACTGAATATTAAAATTAAGAAGACAATAAAAGGGTTTAAGAGCAGATGAGAGACAGCTGAATAAAAGAATTATGAACTAGAAGATAAGTGTATAGAATCCAGATTGAAGCAGAGACCCCTAAAAAGAAAATTAATGAGAGGTTAAAAGATGATAAAATCAAAAGATTTCCTACAAACCCCAAGCATGACTTTTTTTAAAAAGGCTGAAAGAAAGCTAGTAAAGCTAATTACAGGAAGAAAACGATATTAAAAAGAATAATTTGTCTGCAAGTTTCTTAGGACACAAAAGTCACCATATACTAAAGAAAATGTTGGTAAATCAAACTACATTAAAATTAGCATTTTTCATGAAAAGGTGTCACCGTTAAGTAAAAATGCAAGCCACGTGTTAGGAGAAGATAATTGCAGCATAAAAGTCCAGTAAAGGACATCCCAATTGAGAAAGTAGCACTGACACATACACACCATGGGTAAAACAGCGGACACGGGCAGCCCAGCCTGACGACCCGGGGGCGAGGAGGCGGGTGGGCAGAGGGAGGCGCATGAAGGAGGGTATATATACACATACAGTGATGGCTGATTTGTGTTCTATGCAAAAACCAACACAAGATCATAAAACAGTTTTCCTCCAATTAAAAAAGTATTGAAAAAAACTAACATTAATAAGAAAATAGCTTAAATTTTAAATAGACAACAGACTTAAATATTTCACCAAAGAGGTTATCCAAATGACCAATAAATATGAAAAAAAGTATTCAATTAGATAAAACCATGCTGTAATACCAGATTGCTAAATTTACCAGATGTTTGCAAATAGGTGAAGCAACCAGAACTGTCAGACAGGGCCAGTGGGAATATAAATTGTAACAGTCATTTTGGAAAAGAGTTTAGCATCATCTACAAAATTTGGAGGTTTTTTTTCCCCCCCACTATAACCAGCATTTCCATTCTTAAGAATATATGCAACAGATAAACATACATTTCTGATGGGCCAGGAAGCATATGAAAATGTTTGTCATTATTCATAATGAATAAAAACTTGAAACTGCCCATAAACAGTAAAATGGATGAATTGTTGCACGTTCATACTAGGACAGTCAAACCAAACCATAACTGAGTGCACGTGGCTCTAACAAGAAAAAGCTCTAGCAGAAGAAGCCAGACCCAAAAGAATATGTCATATTGTCTGTTTATTTAAAGTTCAAAAACAAATACGGGATGTGGGAGTGCATATATGGATGATAAAACAAAGAAAAGCAAGAAAGTGGTTATTATAAAAATACAGGATAATGGGATTAACTGTGAAGGCTAGAAAGTGGTAGTGCTTTGAAAGCATTTAAGTGAAGCTCTGGGAGGCTTCAGTGTTCTTAAAGCTAAACTTTGAAAAGAAGAAGAGCAAGCAGTAGAGTGAAAAAGTTTTTAAATGCTCAGGGCCCTTAACTTGAATATTTAGTTTCTTAAAAATGAATGATGAAGGTGCATATGGCAAGATACTAAGTTTTAGCAAACTTGAATGATGAATACTAGAGTGTGTGCTCTTTTTTTTTATACTTTATAAAGGAAGAAGTGGAGTTAAGCTGATTATTTTCAGATGGGATGGTCCATGAGCAGTGTTATCCAAAATTGAAATGACAGTATATGTTTCACTAAGGCCAGCTTAAGCAGATTTTTTTTTGCTTTAAGTTTTGGTTTCCTATTATAATGCTTCTTGTGAAATCAAACAAGAAGGATCTGCTCTGTGCAGCCTTTTCCAGTCCTTGACCACAAGTGCTTCTTGTTTTGTTTTGGTTTTTTTTTAACATAATCGTTAGAATGAGAGAAAATGAAGAGTGAATTAAAAATAAGATATTACCCACTGCAGGTATTCTTTCTCTATCCATTATATTCATTAAGTTATTTCAGTAGCTTCACTTTCAGTATCTGTATGTTTTACTGAGACACATCTGCAGGTCAAATTGTAAGATCTTTGGCCTGGTTCATAGTCCTAAGGATGTATAGACCCATGCCACTTTCATGGATTATCATGAATTTGAAGTATTGGAATCTAGTTATAATTGTCTACACAGTCATATTTCTAAATAGTAGTAGTAAAGAATAGTGGGAATCATAGCAGTATTTTGGGGGGATGTGTTACATCTAACTCATTTAATCCTCACAACCATTTTATTATTCCTATTTTAAAACATTTTGTGGAAGTTGGAAAATTGCCTAAATAGGGATTTTATACATATGGAGGTTTCCAATGTTAAATGATAGAACCTTAGTTTGAACAAGAGCCAGTGAAAGTGTTAGTCACTCAGTCGTGTCTTGACTCTTTGAAACCCCATGGATGGTAGTCCGCCACGCTTCTCTGTCCATGGAATTTCCCAAGCAAGAACACTGAAGTGGGTTGCCATTTCCTCCTCCAGAGAATCTTCCCCACCCAGGGATCAAAACCAGCTTGCCTGCATCGCAGGCGGATTCTTTACCATCTGAGCTACCAGGGAAGAATTTGACTATAAAGTCTGAGTGCCAAAGAATTGATGCTTTCGAACTGTGGTGCTGGAGAAGACTCTTGAGAGTCCCTTGAAGAACAAGGAGATCAAACCAGTCCATCCTAAAGGAAATCAAGCCTGAATATTGGAAGGACTGATGCTGAAGCTCCAATACTTTGACCACCTGATGTGAAGAGCCAAATCATTAGAAAAGGCCCTGATGCTGGGAAAGATTGAAGGCAGTGACAGAGGATGAGATGGTTGGATGGCATCCATGACTCAATGGACATGAGTTTGAGCAAACTCTGGCAGATGGTGAAGGACAGGGAGGCCTGGTGTGCTGCAGTCCATGGGGTCACAAGGAGTTAGACACAACTAAGCTACTGAACAACAACCTCAAACAGAGACTTAGATCTCTGGTTTTAAAGTCTCAGGGTTGGTTTTTTTTCTGACCTCGGGCAATAAATGGAGACATTTTTGGTTATGACTACTAGCATGTTAGTGCCTAAAGGCCCAGGATGCTCCTGAACACAAGACAGCCACCTACAACAGAGGGTTGTCCAACCCAAAACATCCTTAGTGTCAAGGATGAGAAACTTGGTCGAGATTGTTGAGATTTTAAGATTTAAGAGAATACTTATTGTCACTGTTCAGAACAGGGTTGTTTTGTTTTGTTGACCATACTGCACAGCTTGTTGGGGTCTCAGTTCCCTGACCAGGGATTGAACCCCCACCCTCAGCAGTGACAGTGTGGAGTCCTAACCACTGGACTGGGAGGGAATTCCCTCAGAGCAGTTTTTAAACCTTTTTTCTGCCTCTTTGTCATTCACTTCTATCACACACCTCCATAAGTCACTTTGCAGTTCTTACCTAGGGGAGGGCTTGAGAATACAGATGTGTGTCAATTTTCCTTGGCATTCTAAGGGATGGTAGGTAGGCTTTCTGAAAAGGAACTCTTTAGATTTACAGAGGAAATTGATACAGTAGTTTTGGCTTTACCAGTTGGTCTCTGCATATCAGCTGGTAAAGAATCTGCCTGCAATGTGGGAGACCTAGGTTCAATCCCTGGGTTGGGAAGATCCCCTGGAGAAGGGAAAGGCTACCCACTCCAGTATTCTGGCCTGGAGAATTCCATGGACTGTATAGTCCATGGGGTCTCAAAGAGTCGGACACGACTGAGCGACTTTCACTTCACACCGTATTTATTGTGTGCACAGACACACTAGTTTAGATTTCTCTGCAGCTGCCTGCCTTTGCCAAGCTCTCCTAAGTGAAACCTCTGGCACATAAGACTAAAAGACATCATAAGAGGTGTAGCAACCTGGGCCTCTAGAGTATGCTGCTGCTGCTGCTGGTTCAAGTAGAAATGACCGCAGAGATCTGCAAGACCTCCTTCCCATACTGTCGCCCGCCAAGCTTCTCTGTCCTTGGAATTTTCCAGGCAAGAATACTGGTATGAGTTGCCATTTCTCATTCAGGGGATATTTCCATTCCAGGGATGGAACCCTGGTCTCCTGCACTGCGGTCGGGTTCTTTACCATCTAAGCCACCAGGGAAGCCCCCCTCACAGACTGCAGGGCATTTAACTAGAACTCAGTACTTATCTTAGGCGGAGGAGAACATCTGAAAGTGAAAATGAAAGTGAAGTCAGTCAGTCGTGTCTGACTCTTTGCAACTCCGTGGACTGTAGCCTACCAGGCTTCTCTGTCCATGGGATTTTCCAGGCAAGAGTGCTGGAGTGGGTTGCCATTTCATTCCAGGGGATCTTCCTGACCCGGGGATCGAACCCGGGTCTCCCGCATTGCAGGCAGACGTTTTACCCTCAGCTACCAGAGAAGCCCCGAGGACATCTGAGTGGAGTGACAAATAAAGAAGGGCAGACACTGGAAATTGCTATCCTGTATCTAAATCTATGCTTAAATAAAATTTTAAATTGGATTATTAGTCCTGTTTATTGCACTGTTTCATTTTAATCAAAATTTAAAGAAAATCCCCAACTTGGAACTCTTTTTGAGCCTAAGTTCCTAAGAGCGGGGCACTGCTAAATTCCTAGCGCCTGAAATGGTTTCTGGTGCATAATAGACCCTCAGACATATGTTTTGAGTGAATGGATAAATGCATGAATGAAAGTATAACTTGAGTTTATTTTGTACCTTAAGACCCTGCTTTTGTTACTTTTAATCTCTGCTGTGGCAGGCACGCAGACCTCAGCTGTAAAGAATGGCACTGTGGGTAAATTTCTGCATTCTGTGTCCTGTTACACCAGATCCAAGACTTTTAATGTTGCCACTTTAATGTGCCACTGAAGGAAAGATTGATGAGAAATGACTTACCCTTTCATAACTTGATCACTCCCTTTTCAGTCTTGTGGACATCCCTAAGTGCTGTATGCCTCTTCGAATGTATCTAATAGAACACGTTTCGGTAGATGTGTTTATCGTACATACAGGTCATGTTAAGTTCATTTTTAGTTGGGAATTTACTGAGGTCAGGACATCACCACTGATAAATGATAGTATGTCACTGTAGACCCAGGAGTTACTGTTGGACAACTGATTCATTGCTGTTCACTTCACATTTTAGAGTTAGTTTGGGCATACCACTTGTTTATATTATACTAGTCATTCCAGACACTTTACCGCAGACCAGAACATGCTTTAAGCAAAACAGCTACTGGGCCATGGATTACCACTGGCATCTTTATCTTCTAGGACAGCCCTGAAAATCCTGAGCGTGCTAATAAGCCAGGCCAGGACTTGTCTCCTGTTGGACTTAATTAATACACAACTGACAGCCCTTGGTGATTTTCAGGGAGTTTGATCCTTTTAAGGAGAAGAAGTATTTACCATCCATACTAACAAATATATTAGCAGTACAAATCCTGTTGTTTGAAGAAAATGACTACCTGCTGCTGACAGCATTCGTATCCAGGATTGCTGGCTGACCGGACGTGACCAGCCTCACTGCAGTCGGAGATGGACGCTGTCAGCTTACAGTGTAGTGCAGTGGCACGTGGTTAGTTTACTGTTGTGTAAAAATTAAAAGGCAGGTGCCCTCCAGCAAATCTAGCTCACCAAGCAGTCTTGGTATAAAATAGTCCCCATTGACTCCCTCACTTTCTAAGGAATCGTCTCCCAAGCAACCCATCTGAAGCACTTAGTATCTTAGTTTTAATTCCATACTACTGTTTAATGAATTATAGTTGTCTGAGAGAGAGCTTCTCGCTGTGGCATGTCACCTTTCATTTTTGGTATTATCCACAGTCACATCTTTAAGCATCTACCTCTTCTGTTAGGAACTGAACGTTTCTCTCTCCCCCAATTCGTAGGTTGAAGCCCAACTCTCCATGTGATGGTGTTAGGAGGTGGGGCCTTTGAGAGGTGATTAGCTTTAGTTGAGGTCATAAGGGTGGATCTCCCATGATGGAAATTAGTGCCTTTAATAAACAGGAAGAGGTACTAGAATTTCTTTTCCACCACATGAGGATAGAGGAGAAGGCAGATGTCTGCACAGCAGACATCCAAAGAAGAGGGTCCTCCTTCACCAGGGAACAGATCTGCCTGCACCTTGATCTTGGACTTCCCGACCTCCAGAACTGTGAGAAATAAACATCCGTTGTTTATGCCACCCAGTCTGTGGTATTTCATTATAGCAGCCCTACCAGACTAAGACATTCACTCTTCATGTTCTCACTAACCAATTTTACTGAGTCTCCTGACCAGTCAGGTGTCCCCTGACAACACAGGCTGACTTAATACCATCATCGTTTCATAGTTCTGTTGAATTGAACATCTCTTAAGAAGACGATGACCGTGCATCACTGTTCTCGGGCCTATCCTCCCTGGCCTGTTTCCGTGTTTCCACAGCCCCTGTTAACCAGAACAAGCCTGTGGGGTGTGGTGCAGCCAGACCTTCATTCGTTAGAGACAGACGTGCTTGCGGCCTGTGGTCTCTCTGCTGAGCGTTCCGTTTTAATGCTTCACGTGAACGTGTCTAACAAGCATATGCAACAGGCGCAGGGTCTTCATGTCCCGTACATGTGAACTGTTGCGCGACCACCGCTGTGGGGTAACAGATATTCAGTTCTCTTGCCTTTTGTGGTTCTCTCCCTAATTGCTTTGTGAGCTAACTTAAACACTTTCTTTGATGTTTATGCTATTACAATATAGGTTTCTCTTAAATTTTACTAATAAACGTGTCAGTGCAGCTCCAAATTTAAATATAGCTCTATCAGTTTATAGAATTCTTAGCTGTGGTCTGGGCACTATTACTTGTTTTACTTAGACTGTCTCGTTTAATCCTTCAAACAGTCATACGAGATAGATGTTATCCCCATTTTAGAAAGAAATAGTTCAGGGATGCCAAGTGATTTGGCCCAGGTCACGTGGCAGAGCTGGGATTATGACTGTCTCCACTGCTTCTGTTGCACCAGCTGCTTCATGGTGTCCCTCAGTCTGTAATCACTGGGATGCATCCTTTTGCTGATGAAGGGATTAAGGCTTAATGAGGTAGCTTGCTCACATTTACGTACTGATGAGGTGTAGAGCTGGGATTCAAACCCTGATTTTACAACTCAGGATTCCAGTGCTCTTTCACTTTGAGTGTTCCAAATAAGCCACGTTTAAGTCACATTATTCTCTGTGACTTAAAGCGCTTCCAACAAACCTATTGCATTGGGTGCTTAAAGCTGCACTTGGGTTCGACACAGGGATTGTGCCTCCCTTGTTTGGATGATGAATGAATTTGGGTTAAAAGAATTGCCTTCATTTAAAATCAAGCAGAAAAAAGAAAATCATGTAAGCGAATCTTTTCAATATAGCCTTCTCTACATAAAAGGTATAAAAAGCAAATCCTTTAATACATTTTGTGTAGGGAAATTCTCCCTTGCCTTACATCATTTCTACTTGTTCCTTCCAGTAAATAAAACACATGAGTTGTAGTTATTTGACCTTTCTGACTCATTTTAGTTCTGGTCCCTGTCACTAAGACAGTGGCTTGAATTTTCATATTATCCACATTTTTCCCATTTTCTACATAGTAAATCCATAATTCAGGGAAAATCTTTTTAAGGCCGATAAATTGTGCCCAGATGATTTTTATCCTATCAGTCTATAATGTCCTTAGTGTTAATATAGACAGTGGTGAATATGCTAAGAAGTTGGCAAAAACCTCTTGATGTGTTTATTTGAGTTCCTGTACAGTAGCAAATTTAATGTAACTGCTGAATTTTAGAACCTTTGCTTTGTTCTGGAACCTAACGTCATGCCGAGTGCTCTATTATACAGAACCTCTCAGTTATGGCGCTTCTTTATATTCTGGGTTGTAGATAGTAAAAGATTGAGTCTACTTTTGGCTTCTGCTTTGAAAACCCTTTGCTCTCATGTTTCATTTCTTTAAGGCTAACTAGTACCTGCTCTCAGAACTTCCCTGGTGGCCCAGTCCGCTGTGCTCCCAATGCAGGAAACCTGGGATTGATCCCGGCTCGGGAAACTAGATCTCGCATGCCACACTAAATGTCTTGCATACCACACTTAAGATTCTGCACAGCCAAATAAGTACAAATAAATTAAAAGCCTACCCTCTTGTGTGATCATAGAATAGGCCTGACTTTGACATAACCTGTTGTCATTTGTATTTGTATGGCCTGAATTTGGACATAGGGACGTGTTAGCTTTCCTGTGATTGTCTGAAAAGAATCCGTATTTGATTTTCTTCTCCTCTAAGTTAAAAAAAAGTGAAATGAAACATTCGGCTCTGGTTGGTAAGAGCTGGCCTTGTTGAATGGTCTTTCGTGTCTCACTGGGAATATGTTGGAGAGTGTGCCGTCAGTTCTAGCACAAATATGCTGTGGTATCGTAGTCCTCAAGTTGCTAGCCATTCAGCCTTGATCAGCAGCTCTCCAAAGTCCATTCTGGTTACTAACTCTTCTGTGAATATAAATACAAGGTATCCCGTTTTTTATTAACTTCTCCCACTAAATCTAGGACAAAGACCACATATTTCAGAACTTTGGGAGCCACTTTGTGATTCTAGGAAAATCATTTTGCCATATTGTCATAGCTGTTCAAAATGGTACTCGGGATTTTGTCTGTAAAACAGAATTTTTTAGTCAGTCACTGTGCTGGTTCACTTTCTTTATTTTCTGAATAAGAACGTCTCTGCATTTAGTTACAAGTAACCTTGAAGGTGAAGCTGTTGCAGTTACTAGAAAACAATGGGTTTGTATGGACATCTTATAAGCGTCTTGCCTCTAACCGGCCCCTTCCCTGTCCTGAGTCTGTGTATCAAAAGAATGTGCCTACGTTGGACATTTATTAGACAACTCGTAGAGAACTAGTATGTTCTTTTGTCACATAAGAAATAATCAATAAACACAGTGTATCGATAGGCAAGTCAGATACTAGCGTTACAGTGTTGTGACGTCCCCCTTAGGAAAAGATGTCTCAAGTATTCTAAAACGTGACCCTCACTCACACGCACTTCTGCATCTTTCTAGAATAAGGATCTCACCTCCAACAGTTTTCCTACGGCCATGAAATTCTCCCCTGCTTCGTTTCATTTTTATTTGTTTCTTGAAACCAAAGTACCTACTGTAGTAGCTTGAAAAACAAAAATAACAACCTTTGACAGTAAAAAGGCCTAGAGCAGTGCAGAGCCATAGTTGTGATAGTATTACAGGGATTTCAGAGTCAGCTAGAGGCACGGCCAGCCATCGAGGATGCGGTCCATTTATAGGAGAGGAATGTGTGTCTTTTCTATATAAAATTTAAAGCTCCTTAACCATTGAAAGCATGAAATGCCTAAAGCTAAATCATGTATCTTTTGTAGAATGCTTACCTGTGGTTCGGTCAGCATTATTTTGCACAATAAAGAAAATAGATATTTTGAGAAAATCATTGGATTTCTTTAAGTAATCTTGCCACTTTTGCATTTTCCCATCTGGATGCAGCTGAAAGTACCCATGGCAGACAAGCCTGGTAACACGGTGAACTTCCGGAAGCTACTACTGAACCGTTGCCAGAAGGAATTTGAAAAAGATAAAGCCGATGATGATGTCTTTGAGAAGAAGCAGAAAGAACTCGAGGCTGCCAGTGCTGTAAGTATTTTCACAGAGAAACCGTGCGTGTGCACTTCGAGTGTTATCAGAATTTTCATGAAGCCGGCTGCCTCATCGTCCTGCTACTTCAGTAGGTGCCTGCGGCCTTTTCTTCAGGTGGAGATATACCGTATTGATGTTTAGAGGAGAGCTTTATTCCTTTTAGTGCCACATGTTAAAACAACTCAACCTTCTAAGATAGGGATTCAGAACCTAGACTTCAGAGAGGTTGCTGAATTCCAGAAATCTCCTGAAATGGATGCGAACTTGTGGGGATAGTTTTATTTTCTGAATAGGTCTGTGGTTAACTGTCAAAACCTCAAAGCCTCTCCCTGACCCGTAGTTTAAACAAGTTTATTTAAACAGCAAGACACTTGACTTGAAGGGAAAATTATATAGGATCATTTCTTCTTTTAGAGTAATTTATCCTTACTTAAATAGAGATTTCCCTACGTGTAACAGCTGCATACAAAAAAGTTATAAAATTGTCACTGGTTTTACAATGGTAAATGGAAAACATTAAAATCCTCCAATCAAACAAGGAGTGCAAGAATTTTTATGCTTTTGTTAGACAATGAAAGCAAAATAATATACTGGAGTATAAAGATAAGAGTTGATGAATATGCCCCTAATGGAGATAAAGGGGATGTTTTCCCCAGACCAGTATGTTTCCCCATCCCATCTTCATTTGATGTCAGTCAAAACATACCATCGTCCCTGTAGTTTTTTTTAAAGTGCACTATGCTTGTGCATATACACCAGTTACTTTATGTACAGTAAAGGAATGAGAAAGGAGAAAACGAAAGAGTAAGAAACTACACTCGAGCAGTCAGGATGTGGTGGAACCAAATTGTGATTTTCTAACGGAGAGTGTCTTTTTGGTCTGGAGGAACAGAATTCTAGGGGTTCCCTATTTAGTAGACACCTCCTATCTCCTGTTGGAACACAACAGTTGTATCTTCATCCTCCACTTCCAACTGCTCAGGTGTGTCGTTCACATTGATTGGCTGCCCGTCAGATCGGGGTCGATCTGCCTCACTGACAACCCTGTCGTTCACAATGGGCTTCTATGAGTGTGCTAAGCGGTACATGCCTCTTAATGCTTAACAGCACCTCTGAACTATCCCGCCCCTGCGCTTCTATCAGGGCGCTAAGTGGTGCATGCCTCTTAATGTTTAACGGCACCTCTGACCATCCCGCCCCTCCGCTTCTCTCAGGGTGCTAAGTGGTACATGCCTCTTAATGCTTAACGGCACCTCTGACCATCCCACCCCTCCGCTTCTCTCAGGGTGCTAAGTGGTACATGCCTCTTAATGCTTAACGGCACCTCTGAACCATCCTGCCCCTCCACCTTCAAATCAGAATGATCGTTTTTCTCGGGTTTGACTCCTTCCTTGAGCTTGTCGTCAGCAGTGCCAAGCTCCATCGTCTCCCTAGCTGCCGCTTCGTAGGAGGCTTGCCAGGTCTGCACTGAACGAGCACACGGGCAACACCAGCCACACGTGTGTTTTTAGCATCTTTTGAGTAGTACAATCTTCATCATCAAGATTCTGTAATTCTTCTTATGCAACAGCCAGAGGAGAGGACAAGGCTTCATGATGAACTGGAAGAAGCTAAAGATAAAGCCCGGCGGAGATCCATTGGCAACATCAAGTTCATTGGAGAACTCTTTAAACTCAAAATGCTGACTGAAGCCATCATGCATGACTGTGTGGTGAAGCTGCTGAAGAACCACGATGAAGAATCCCTCGAGTGTCTGTGTCGCCTGCTCACCACAATTGGCAAAGACCTGGACTTTGAGAAAGCAAAGGTAAGACCCCCAAATCTCAGAAACCTCCTGCAGGGACTCTTTGTCAGCTGCAAAAGTTGACTGTCAACACAGGTCTCCATCTTATCCCAGCAGCCAAGGCTGCTTTTCGTTTGTCCTTCTCACTGTCAGTGTTGGGCCGTGGTGCTCGTTACCACGTTTTCATTAAAGTCAGAAGTGAAGAGGGTCCAAAAGTATTTAAAAGCCAGGTCATGAATTGAGATTATTTCTCCTGTGTCCTTTATTTTACAGGCCCTTCATGTGTATATGAATAGCAGTACATTTCTGTGGACAGAAATTTGGGGGTGAGGGGGGAGCTACCAAGAGCCAGGACTGACGGAAGACAAGAATGAAGACCTAGTAGCTTTCTCGTTTATGCTCTAATTAATGACAGGGCTATCTAACCATAATATAAGAAATCATTAAAAATATTATAATTCAAACATAACATGGTACTGTCCAAATAAGGGGTAGGGAAATTAGAAAAGCATCAAAGAAATAGTGTCAGAAATGTTTTTATAACATAGGAATCAGGTAGGGTTATGTTTGGCTGTGACAGAAAACCCAGAATATCAGTGTGTATATAAGACTGAGGTTTATTTCTCACTCATGTAAATGAAGTTCAGGAGTAAAAACTCTAAGGCTGGCCTGGTGGCTGGCTAAGAGATGACAAAAAATTTCAGTTCCTCCAATGTAACATTTTGTCATCCCTAAGGTGTAGCCCTGGAGTAGTTCTTGACATCATAGCTGAGAAGGTTAGCAAAGGGCAAAGGACACAGCCACCTCTCTCTTAAGGTTCCAAGGAGATGCAGTATGACGTTTCCATTTATATTCTGTTGGCCTATAATTAGTCATATGGCCATGGCCTGCCGCCTGGAATATGTAGCCTTTATTTTGGGTGTCATGTTCAATTAAAAATTCTACCACAATGCCTTTTGGCCAAAAGTTGTATTCCTATGCCGTCTTAAAATTCTACGTGGTAAAACGACATTTGAATTCCTCAGCCAGGAATACTAATGATTTTGTATCTTGCAGCCACGTATGGACCAGTATTTTAATCAGATGGAGAAAATTGTGAAAGAAAGAAAAACCTCATCTAGGATTCGATTCATGCTTCAGGATGTAATAGATCTAAGGCTGGTAAGTAGAAAAATCAACCTACCTCTCCAGTCTCTTTTCAGGATTTGGCTTGGGGAGGATGTCCTAGGATTTATATGTATAATGGCTTAATGCTTTTGCCGCATGACTCAGAACATGGATCAACAAACTGTGACAAGAGAGCTATGTGAAAGGACAAAGAGCATGTACACCTGCCTGTCTGCAGCTTATTTCTTCTCTCTATTCTGGTGATCAGACCACTTTGCAATTTTGAAATCAACCATCCTGATTTCAAACTATGGTCATTTAAATTTAATCTTAGCATGCTAAATAATCAAGAATTCTCATCTTCAAAATCAATGTATTTTTCTTCCCTGAGCCTTACATTGTAGTCTCTGAAGTGGTGACGTTGTCTCCCTTGCAGGTGTGTTATAAAGATTCAGTGGTTATCTGTGTGACCAGCTCACAGGAGATGTAGATGTTTTCCTCTCTGTTGTTTTTCCTGTATACTCTCTTGTTCTGCTGCTTTTTTCCTCCTTTGTCATACTAAGTATAGTTTTCACCACTACCACCTTGTCAACTCCTAGAGGAAATACACCGCCACTGACCCTAAGATAGACGCAGTGAACACAGGCCCCCCGCCTACCCTGCCCTGCACTCAGAGCAGGAAGCATTGGTGGCGGCTCTCTATCCTACTCGCTGGGATGGGGCCTCAGGGCCCTTCTTATTAACAGAGCCACTACCCGTTGATCAGAATTTTGAATGCTGATTTAAATCTATTTGCCATTCTTGCCTCAAACGAATATAAGTAAATGTTAAAAATTGCTCTGCCTCTTCCTTCAGTCACGCATATTTGTATCAGATATTGAGACTGTAGCTCAGAAGGGAAGGACTGGAAGAAGTGTCACTTGAAGGAGACAGCTTGTCTTACCCTTAGCAGAGAGGATAACTGGAGCTTAGAGTGATTGTGGCATTTTGTGTAGACACCATAACCTTGATATGCGAAGAAGGAAAACGCTAGTCATCCTCGATGTGGGGCTCCAGTGGAGTGTGGTGTGAACTGAGTAGCAATATATCCGACTGGGTCAAGGCCAAAAGTCCTGACCTTTCTTGATTCCTCTTGTCTTTCCTTTCAAAAGTACAAAGGTGGGTAGGTAGGTGGATGGGTAGACAGATAGTTGGGCCGTTCTTTCACTCTGTGTTTCTATCCACTGGCTTTTGTATAGAGTAACTCAGTGGATTGAGACAGGTTTCAGTATTTAGCGCTAACATCTGAGCTGCACGTAGAGCCATCTGTGAGGTGGTTGAACCTGCCATAGGTCCAGGTTCATGTGTATGCTATGCTTTTCTAGCCGTGAAAGTATAAAATAGATTTTTCTAAAGTTTCCTTTCTATTTTAGTTATCTGGCTGACATCCTGATTTTCTCCTTTTATAGTGTAATTGGGTATCACGACGCGCAGATCAGGGGCCTAAAACTATTGAACAGATTCACAAAGAAGCTAAAATAGAAGAACAGGAAGAGCAGAGGAAGGTCCAACAACTCATGACCAAAGAGAAGAGAAGACCAGGTGAGGGGTGGAGTCTACCGGGCGTTAGAGAACTTGGGAGTTTGAGGGATGAATATGTTAAGAATTTTATATTTAGATGTGAAATGAGAGCGGAAAGACTGACCCAAAGAAGAGAATGGTGATTGGTAAGTGAAACGGCATCACCTGGAGACTGGTGGTTGTGTAAAAACAGAGAATGTGGGAAGTACATATTATTTCTTTGACTACTCCAAAGTCAGCAATCAGCAAGACTTCATTGAGCATCTTCTGTATACTCAGTATAGGTGAGGGATATAAAAAGAAGTAGAAGATACATCTCCTTCCCTCTGGAAGCCAGAACTAATAAAGGGAATGTTTTCAAGCAAACGGAAGATACTATCAATTATGAAATGTACTCTCCACTCAGGCTGTTAAAACTCAGAACAGGTGGGATAGCAGCCTGGAGGAAAGGGGCACTTGAACTGGGCATTGGTAGATGGCCAGTATTTGGAAAGGATGGAAAAATTGTAGTCATGAAACTAAAGTAAATATATACTGTAAAGAGGAATAAATAAGCCTGATTAGACTAAAATTTCAGTGTTGAGAAGGATTGAAAAAATGCCGAGAAGAGTGGACCCAAATCAGGAACTCGGGCTTGAGCTGACACTGAGGAGCTGCCGCATGCTTTTGAGCAAAGGCGTGATGACAGGCTGGGTGCACATCAGTAAAAGGGGTGTGCTGCTCACTGGAGAAGACGCTGCTGCTGGGAGAGACTGCGGGCAGGAGGGGAAGGGGGCGGCAGAGGGTGCGATGGCTGAATGGCATCACAGACTCCATGGGCATGGGTTTGAGCAAGCTCTGGGAGATAGTGAAGGACAGGGAGGCCTAGCGCAGTGTAAGTCCATGGGTTCACACCGAGGCAGACACAGCTTAGCAGCTGAACAGCACTGACAGCATTGCTCGTCACATGATGAAGGGTATACCAAACTCAGAAATGCTGTTGTCAGTTGAAATCCTATGTGGAAGGAGGTTAAAACTTGGTAGTGATAAAAACAAAAAGGAAGAAACAGAAAAATAAGGTGAAATAGTAAGCATTTCACACCTGAGAAAATAGAAAATTCTGTAGACTCAGTTTAGGAACATTGAAAGAAGAAACTTTTTTCAGAAAGGAAAGGAAATGATCATTTTTCTTATAAGCTTGTTTCTTCTGAGATGACATCCAAATGGGAACGCTCATCCACTGGGCTATGAAGTGCTCAGATGGTGACCGGGTCATATTAGCATAGAGGTTGAGGGCATAGACTCTGGAGCCAAACTGTCTTGGTGTGAGTTTCAGCTCTCCTGCATCCTAGCTGCGTGACCTTGCACAAGTCACTTAATCTATAAAATTGATCGAATAATAGTACCTAGGATTTGTGAGGCTGAAATGAGATAGGTAAAGTGTTTAGCATAGCAACTGACACCTACTAAATATTCGACAGCTGTGACCTGTTATTTATCAGAGACACTGTATACTCATAGTGAAGTTCTGAGAGATGACTCCACCAGAGAAGAAAGGGTGCTTTTCCATTCTACAGGAGCAAGGAATAATCAAGCGTGTTCATGACCATTAGTATCACTTAGCAAAGAGAAAATCAAGAAGCATGTGAGGATTAAAAAAGCTTTTAGACAGTTTGGTGGTCTTTCATTCAGTAAATATTTATTGAGTGCTTGTCACTTAACAAGAGAGACAAAGTCCATTGCTTCCTACAGCTCACATCTTAGGAGGAACAGAGGGGAACAAATACTTAAATATATAAGTTTGTCAGATATGTGCTATAGAAAAACTAAAACAGAGAAGTAGGAATGCAAGGTTTGATGAGTAGAGAGGTTGCAGTTTTATATTAGGAAGATTGGGAAGCCTATTTAAGTTGGTGTTGTTTGAGCAAAGACTGAATGAAGTAAGGAAGGAGTTAATTCATGTGGATATCTGGGGAAGTGGGTGTTAGAAAAGGGGATAGTAAGTACAAATGCCCTGAAGCAGCCTTTTCAAGCATCAGCAAAAAGGTCAGTGTGGCTAGAGCAAAGGTTATGGGGGGAGACTGGTAGGAGATGGGGTCTGAGAGGCAGGGGCCAGATTACTTAGAGGAGATAAACCATTTATAAGGAGTCTGTCTTAATCTCACAATGAAGTAGATAACAGAAGTGTTTTGACCAAAGAAGTGACAAGACCTGACTCATAATTTACTAGGGCCACACTGGCTGCCATGATGATAAATGGTGAGGATGAAGCAGGAAGCCAGTAATGATGTTTTTATACCAGTTGAGGCTTATTGCTGGCTTAACCAAATTTGTAGTGTTAGTAGTGGTTAGAAGGGAGGGCTAGATGCTGAATATATTGAAAAGGTTGAACTGACAAGATTTGCTGACAAATTAAGCGCAATGTGTGAGAAAGAGGAGTCAAAGTTTTCTGCCTCTCAGTGCCTGAAAGTTTAGAGAAGCAGGTTTTAAGGGAATGATCAAACCATAGTGTCTTATAACATCATTAAGTGAAATAAACTTTGGAATAAATTATTTCCATCTTATTTCTCCCAAAGTATTCTCATCATTAACTCTATACACATTAGATTTGGCCCTCCCTTAGGGAGGATTAGTCTAGCACTAAATCCTTGTTCATTTCTATGAGTTGGTTTCTTCCAGGTCAGTAATGGTTTATGAGAGATGGATACCAGTAGAGTGCTTCTACTTGAAATTTTCATGTTGTGGGTGGTAAGGAAACCGTCAGCAGTGCTTTCACAGTTTCTTTTGTCTTTTTCCTGGGTTTTGATTGGAACTGCTGAGTTGAAAAGATTGCTCACCCTTTCATTGTCAAACTGATTTGAGACAGATGAGAGTCTGGCTCACTCTGTTTTTCCTGCAGGTGTCCAGAGAGTGGATGAAGGTGGGTGGAACACTGTTCAAGGGGCCAAGAATAGTCGGGTATTGGACCCCTCAAAATTTCTGAAAATCACTAAGGTGAGTGTGACATTTAAGAACAACTTCAAATAGTCTCAAAAACATGACTCTCAAAATGACTTCCTACATAAAACAGCCATATTACACATTTTACCAGGTAGTTGTTTTTTATTGCAGATGCATTTCTGCAGGGCAACCTTAGTAAGTGTATTCTTTCCTAGTCGTCCTGGAATTAGTCCTTTTTATTTGTATGAGTGTTAACTAAGAAGGACTAGATTAGTTAGGTTTACTAAGGCTTATTAAATTGACTAGGTTAATTCTTAAAGGTATGAGATACTTAGTATAGGAGAGATGGTAACAAAAGTTCTTGAGAAGCCATAGTAAATTGCAAGTTTTTATACATTGTATCCTTAGCTCTTGCACTCATCTCACACGCTAGTAAAGTAATGCTCAAAATTCTCCAAGCCAGGCTTCAGCAAGATGTGAACCATGAACTTCCTGATGTTCAAGCTGGTTTTAGAAAAGGCAGAGGAACCAGAGATCAAATTGCCAACATCCGCTGGATCATCGAAAAAGCAAGAGAGTTCCAGAAAACCATCTATTTCTGCTTTATTGACTATGCCAAAGCCTTTGACTGTGTGGATCACAATCAACTGTGGAAAATTCTGAAAGAGATGGGAATACTAGACCACCTGATCTGCCTCTTGAGAAACCTGTATGCAGGTCAGGAAGCAACAGTTAGAACTGGACATGGAACAACAGACTGGTTCCAAATAGGAAAAGAAGTTCGTCAAGGCTGTATATTGTCACCCTGCTTATTTAACTTCTATGCAGAGTACATCATGAGAAACGCTGGGCTGGAAGAAGCACAAGCTGGAATCAAGATTGCTGGGAGAAATCTCAATCACCTCAGATATGCAGATGACACCACCCTTATGGCAGAAAGTGAAGAGGAACTCAAAAGCCTCGATGAAAGTGAAAGTGGAGAGTGAAAAAGTTGGCTTAAAGCTCAACATTCAGAAAACGAAAATCATGGCATCCGGTCCCATCACTTCATGGGAAATAGATAGGGAAACAGTGGAAACATTGTCAGACTTTATTTTTCTGGGCTCCAAAATGGCTGCAGATGGTGACTGCAGCCATGAAATTAAAAGACGCTTAGTCCTTGGAAGGAAAGTTATGACCAACCTAGACAGCATATTCAAAAGCAGAGACATTACTTTGCCAACAAAGGTTCGTCTAGTCAAGGCTATGGTTTTTCCTGTGGTCATGTATGGATGTGAGAGTTGGACTGTGAAGAAAGCTGAGCTCCGAAGAATTGATGCTTTTGAACTGTGGTGTTGGAGAAGACTCTTGAGAGTCCCCTGGACTGCAAGGAGATCCAACCAGTCCATTCTGAAGGAGATCAGCCCTGGGATTTCTTTGGAAGGACTGATGTTGAAGCTGAAACTCCAGTACTTTGGCCACCTCATGCGAAGAGTTGACTCATTGGAAAAGACTCTGATGCTGGGAGGGATTAGGGACAAGAAGAGAAGGGGACGACAGAGGATGAGATGGCTGGATGGCATCACTGACTCGATGGACATGAGTCTGAGTGAACTCCGGGATTTGGTGATGGACAGGGAGGCCTGGCGTGCTGCGATTCATGGGGTCGCAAAGAGTCAGACACGACTGAGCAACTAATCTGATCTGTTCTGATCCTTAGCTCTAAGGAAGGAGAGAAAGTGCCTTTTTAAGTTTACCATGAAAGGAATGAATGGTTTGCTATATCTAAGGCATAAAAGAAATCACAGAAGACCTACCAGAAATTATTCTGTGATAAAGATTTACTGGACCCTACTTCCTTCTCTTGAGAGTCAATGGGCAGTAAGAGGAAAGAATTTTCTCCTGGCAGATGTTTTCAGCAGTAGAAGTTGATCACTATATGTAGAGTGAAGAGAACCTTGGAGAACACAGAGAAAGTGGAATTACATTTTGTAAAAGTGGAAACTTCTAAGCCCACTGGGTTTTGCAAACCACTTGCAAGTGCAGTTTGATCCTTACTTGTAACACTTTAATAGATCTGAAATTGGCAGCCTGCCAGGAGGATACTAAAGACAGTCTAAAGCTCACAATGAAGATATCAAATAGAAGATGAGCTGTGTCGTTAGCATCCTTACAGTTTTGTCAAAGCATTGCTTCAGGATGGAGCATTCTCTCTCTGGATCTCTCTTGATGTATCAGCCAGGATCCTGTTTTCTAAGACTCTGGTGCATTCTTCCAGTTGTTTATGTCCCAAAGAAGGAATTCCATTGCTGAATACAACTTGATTCCCATACGCTTCCATTTCCAGCAAGAGACAATTTTAACTAAAATCATTTGTCTGCGTTTTAAATATTGTTTCTGTGCATGGGCACTATAAAAAGGAATTGTTGGTATTAAGCCTACAACATTATTTCCTTAATATTTTAAAAAATATATAAATTAAAAG
Source organism: Bubalus kerabau (assembly GCF_029407905.1). NCBI lineage: Eukaryota > Metazoa > Chordata > Mammalia > Artiodactyla > Bovidae > Bubalus > Bubalus kerabau. The sequence goes on from NC_073626.1 coordinate 185,679,410, forward strand.
AAATGTGTGTATTCAGACAGTTATACTGTTGGTACTCTATATAAATATTAAAAGCTCAAAACCATTAAGGAGATTCACTGTTAACTATTAACTACATATAGCAAGCCGCAGTGTCAGAACATAGTAGTGCCTTTGCTAGGATCTGCCTTACAGCGTTTGTTTTGTGGTGTGCATTTTATGAGGTACTCTCTGCATTTGTGCTGAAGTTGTACTGGGAGAGTTAAATCTGAGAGGTATCAGGCACTCTAACTCCTCGTCTAACATGTTCCTCTCTTCTCTCTTGTTCGCCTTTACTGAACCCTGCGCCTGTCTCACCTCTCCTTCCCTGCCCCAACCTATTTTAGGCTTTGTTAAAATGTGAAATCTTTGGGTCTTTTGACCTGTTGCCTAACAGTCACTTGAAAAGATAAATGAGTTAATTTTGTAATATTTGTATATTCCTCTTTCTTTTTTTTTTCCATTTTAAAATCCCTTGGCATTGTAAGAGGGAAATCATTAGGAACTGCTTAGTAGATTGGCATACCATCTTCAAGGATCTGAATGTGTTCTCCAGGCCAGTAGTTGTATTTTGTGGACACTGGATTCCAAAGAGTTCTTCCAGGGCCAGAGGAATCCCAGTTTAATGGGAACAGCTCCAACTTATGTTTTGTATATGGGCATTCCAAGCAAAATTTTGTCACTGAAATTGATTTTATTGCACTGGGGAGAAAAAAGAGAAGATAAACTCTTCTTCTAGAATAGTTCCTACTGTTGACTTATGATCCCTTACATTGCAGCCCACAATTGATGAGAAAATTCAGCTGGTACCTAAAGCGCAGCTGGGCAGCTGGGGAAAGGGCAGCAGTGGTGGAGCAAAGGCGAGCGAGACCGGTAAGTGAGGAGTGTCCTTTCTCCAGAAGCTGGCGTTCTGCAGTCGTTTCACAAGCCTACGTTTTAGTGCAAGATCTATAAACTAATCACGCCCAGATTTATTGGTGTCCCATTCTTAACATAACTGAGGGTTTCCGCCTCAGTATGGATCCTTAAGTATTTTGAATATTTAAAACTTTTTTAAATTCAAAAACTATTTAAAACTTTAATCTGTTTGATTCCTTTGTTGTTTTGTTGCTTTTTTAAATTCAATATAATTAGAAAAGTTACTGGGACTCCAAATTAAAATGGAAACTCATATTACTGAGAAAAGTAATATTATTACCCAGAAGCATTTAACTTTAGGGTGTTGTGAAAGAAAAAAGAATTCGATTAAAATATTTTTCAAAATCTATGTCAGAAGTAGATTTTGAGAGACTTGACTTTAGGACTGACATACTTGGATCATAACAATTAAACTTCATTGTTAACAACCTTCCCATATTTCCCTTCTATTACATAATTTTGACCTTTTTTCTTTTAAATTAAATTGCTCACTTAAACTCACATCCATACTTTTACATAAGTGACATCACAGCATTTTTTAAGTGAAATATTTTCTTTTGGTTTCGCTTGCCTTCTTTCTTCCCCTATTTACCATTCTCAGGCCCTACTTAGGATAATTTAGTTATATTTTTAAAGCAGCAGATAGTTGTAATGAATAAATATTTCTAAATTCTTTTTTACATACAAAATCCTTCTAACAGTGCTTCTAAGAGTATGGTCTGTGGACCAGGAGATTGGCGTCAGCTGGTTATGCTCCTTAGAAATGCCTGGCCTCGGGCCCTTCCGCACGAAGGCAGATCAGTTAGAAGCTGCATTTTAGTCATGTGATTTATATTTCTTTCTCACTCCTTAATATCTATAGATGCCTTAAGATCAAGTGCTTCCAGTTTAAACAGATTCTCTGCTTTGCAACCTCCAGCACCCTCAGGGTCTACGTCATCCACACCTCTAGAGTTTGATTCCCGGCGGACCTTAACTAGGTAAGCAGTCTGCACATTAATAAAGATTGACCTGCTTGTCAGGCTGGCTGGCTGTCCGACACAACACACGCTCTCTCTCTCTCTGTCTCTGATGATAATCCCTATGGGTAGATTCATTTCATCACTAAAGTTGATTTCCTCCAAGATAAGGAAGTTATGGAGTTCAGATAAGGTGGATGGGATATCCAATAGCTTGCTCCACTCAGAAAGCCAGGCCCAGCCAACGAGCCCCGGGAGCTTGTGTCAAGGGCTCCCCAAGGTGAGGCTGCAGGCACTCCAGAGAAACTAGCACCCTTAGGCTGCAACCCTCAAGCTGAGTGAAGGGGCCTGACCGCCCACCCATGGATCCCTCTGTCACACTGTTCTTGCAGTTATATTTGAGGTTGCCTTTTATTTTTCACTACTCTGTATTCTGCTATCTTTCTACTTTCATTTTTGTAAGATTTGTACAGTCAGGTGTTCCATTGGCTAGTTTACACAGAGTGGATGAGAACCTGTAGTATAGTGACAGAATAAAATGTTTTGATGTAGGTGCTTCTGGAACTGAGTTTCTTTAACCTCTCAAACTTTTGCTTTTTATTATTATAAATTAATGTGACTAGGTGGGTTTCCTAAGCTGTATTACTATTCCTTTGGCTTCTGAAACAAAATATAGCACAGGTGAACTTTTAAACAGTAACCTAGATTGTCATTGAGCATCAGTTGTGTTCCTGAGGTGTTTGTGGCTCTTTCAGTTCAGTTCAGTGCAGTTGCTCAGTCGTGTCCGACTCTGCGACTCCATGAACTGCAGCACACCAGGCCTCCCTGTCCATCACCAGCTCCCAGAGTTCACTCAGACTCACGTCCATTGAGTCAGTGATGCCATCCAGCCATCTCATCCTCTGTCGTCCCCTTCTCCTCCTGCCCCCAATCCCTCCCAGCATCAGAGTCTTTTCCAATGAGTCAGCTTTTCGCATGAGGTGGCCAAAGTATTGGAGTTTCAGCTTTAGCATCATTCCTTCCAAAGAAATCCCAGGGCTGATCTCCTTCAGAATGGACTGGTTGAATCTCCTTGCAGTCCAAGGGACTCTCAAGAGTCTTCTCCAACACCACGGTTCAAAAGCATCAACTCTTTGGCGCTCAGCTTTCTTCACAGTCCAACTCGCACATCCATACATGACCACTGGGAAAAGATAGCCTTGACTAGACGGACCTTTGTTGGCAAAGTAATGTCTCTGCTTTTCAATATGCTATCTAGGTTGGTCATAACTTTCCTTCCAAGGAGTAAGTGTCTTTTAACTTCGTGGCTGCAATCACCATCTGCAGTGATTTTGGAGCCCCAAAAAATAAAGTCTGACATTTCCACTGTTTCCCCATCTATTTCCCATGAAGTGATGGGACAGGATGCCATGATCTTCGTTTTCTGAATGTTGAGCTTTAAGCCAACTTTTTCACTCTCCTCTTTCACTTTCATCGAGGCTTTTTAGTTCCTCTTCACTTTCTGCCATAAGGGTGGTGTCATCTGCATATCTGAGGTTATTGTTATTTCTCCTGGCAATCTTGAGTCCAGCTTGTGCTTCTTCCAGCCCAGCATTTCTCATGGTGTACTCTCTTTGCCCTGCTATAAATGTCCCCCGATGGCTGTGCTCTTTGAGGACTGTGTCTGTTCCTGCATAGTGATTAGACTGTTGTCTTTCCTGTAGGTCTTCCTTTTCTCATTTTAAATTCACCGTTACTGATCTCTCTTGGGCTGAGGACGTGTTTGCCACACTGGTTAGAATTGTCTGAGAGAAGAGTAGGAAGACAGGAAGATTCTCTCCTAAAATGAAAGTAGTGTGTGATTTGGGCTATTCAAAAACTTTCCATGACTTGGTCCTCAGATATTTTCCATGTATTTGAAATTTCTGAATAAATATCATCGTAAAGTTTGTAAGACAGTAAAACCATATTATTTGGTACTCTGTTTCCCTTTCACTCACTTAGCTCATACACTCATCAGTCTTTCTTCTTAAAAGATTTTTTAAAATTTAGACAAGGAATTGGCATTTAAAATTTTCAAGTGGTATCCCTTTAACATTTAAGGAAAAGCTAAAACACATCTTAATCTCGTTAAAGCACTGATTTTACTTGTTTATGTAAATAATTATACTTTGGCATGTAATCGGTGCCTCATACATCTAAAGTTGTCTGTGAAAAGTTCTCCTGCATACTTTTAGAAAGTCTTGGTGTTGTTTTATAATTTGAATACAGAGGGAATGGAGGTGGTCTTTATTTTGAGAAGTGTTGTTTTGTCTTTTAAGTCGCGGAAGCACGGGCAGGGAGAAGAATGACAAGCCCCTCCAGCCTGCAGCAGCTCGGCCGAACACTTTCATGAGGGGCGGCAGTAGTAAAGACCTGTTAGACAATCAGTCTCAGGAGGAACAGCGGAGGGAGATGCTGGAGACCGTGAAGCAGCTCACAGGAGGCATGGACGTGGAGAGGAGCAGCGCTGAGGCGGAGCGAAGCAGGACCAGGGAGTCAGGTGAGGGGCTCTGTATAAACAGGCACAGGTGAAGACTGGGGCCTTCAATTTGGGAGGGGAAAAAGACAAGGAGACTTTGTGCCTGAGTAGATTTTAAGAATCAATACATGTTAACAGCACACAAGCCAGTGCTTTAAAAGTTAAAGGATATCTTCCTAATCTTACGGTTCTCATTCCCCAGGTATCCGTTGTTCAGCAGTTTGTAAATTTTCCCCTTTCACTATTAAAAGCCATGAAGATGAGGTCCTTTTGCTGTATCTTGAGCAATACGAATTTCTTCCAACGTCCCTAAATTGTACCCCCATGCGCATTAGAGTGTGTATCCTTTGTGAATAGTAAAAGTGAAAGTTACTCAGTCCTGTCTGACCGTTTGCAGCCCCATGGACTATACAGTCCATGGAATTCTCTAGGCCAGAATACTGGAGTGGGTAGCCTCCCTTCTCCAAGGTATCCTGTGTACCGCCCCTCACATGTATGAAAATCCTGAAACTGTTGGGCCACCACAGGGCAAACCAGAGAGAAAGTATCAGATGGTCTTTTATTACCTTCATCTTGGAACCTCTGTGGGTTTTGTACATGTTGAGCATGTATGTGCTTAGAGGACCAACTCAGGTAGTGCTCTAAAAACTGCCTCATGTGTTGAACCGATCTGATTTTCAGTTTCCTCATCTCTTATATGGGGATAATAAGTGTACTAATTCTGTAGTTATTGTGAGGGTTAAAAGTGATAATACATGTAAATACTTTGAACATTACCTGGTAAACACAAAGCTTGCAAAAAGGTATTAGATGTCTTAATGATGATAATGACAGTGATGAAAAAGTTTTTAAATCTTAATCCTGAAGTAATGCTGGTTGTTTTGTAACATTTTCCTACCTTTCAATTTTGTTTCACTATTTAAATTATGTCTCTTAACTGTCGTTTCTAAATGGATTTCACAGGAAAATTGAAATGTCTTTTCCCGACTGATGAGGACTTCAGATCTTTCAGTTTTAAGGACGTGTGGCTTTCTTCCGCATGCTGGGTGGTTTGGGAGCCTAACAGGATAGGGTATGAGGAGCGTCTGGTGTGTAGTGGACGCTGTAGCACAGCTGCCCTCTGCACGTTTACTGTCTGGGTCATTTGTTCATTTGCCACATGCACCTGAGCACCTCGTGACTTCTGGGCACCAGTCCCCGTTCTTGGTCTTCTGTCTCCTGGGTCAAGAAGAAGTTTATCAAATAACCCCATGAAAGATGATACATGTGGTAACCCAAGGATCGAAAGAGCAGATAAAACCAAGGAAGGTCTTGGAATGCAGGAACGGCAAAACCAGACCCCTAGTGTCCTTCCCTCCCCCGTGGTGTAACTACTAACGGATTTCAGGTCCTCCTGAGCAGTATCGCCTGTCTCCCCTCCTGCCCCATAGGGAGAAGTTATCTGCCTCACTTTTCCCCCACCCAGGATACGTGCCTCATCCAATCAGCAAATGACCCCCAAGACCCCTAGCCCACTCCTTGTACCCTGGGTATAAAAGTGGACTAAGGACCACTGTTCAAGGTCAGGTCTTCCTTGAGCTGGCCTGCTGTTATAACAGCGTCTCCCGCTCTAATAAACTTTATGCTCCTCTTCTGCCTCATGTCTGGAAATTCTTTTCCAACCCTCACACGGACCATGACAGTATAGAAGTACAAAATGAGAAAAACACTATGAAAGAAACATAGTTATAAGAGAGTACTCACTTACCAGACACAGGGGAATGTTAGAGAAGGCTTCCCTCGGGTCTGAAGGAAAGAGGAATTAAAACAGGTTTGCAGGGAGGGACAGGCGAGGGGCAGAGAGAGACAGCATTCCGTGTAGGAGGAGCACCATGAACAGAGTATTCGTCGGTGGAGCCATGGCGTACTCAAGCAACTGCAGAGGCCAGTGTGGCTGTAGCTCTGTGCACGCCTGTGCAACTTAGCGGGCCTCGCATGCCCTCCATCGTGGAAGCAGTGGAGAGCAATCAAAATACAGGAAGGAAATGCAGCATACTCTAGGGAAACATTCCTTCACCGTGTTGTGTACCTGAAGCTAATATAATACTGTAGATAATTCTGTAAATCAACTATACCTTGATTTTTTTAAAAGAACAAAAAGTGCTAATTATAAAAATTTATCAACGTCTCAATCCTTTGTAGCTGTTGTGGACTAGGAAGTTATTTAGTATGTGTGTATTCTAAAATCATGTTTCTGTATTCTACTTTTAGGTGGCTTGCTTTGTCAAATTTGTATCTGTTTTAATGCCTTTACTTAAAAAAAAAAAAAAGTAACAGCACATGTATATTATCAACCATAATTCTACCATTTTAATGATAATTTTTGTCATTTTTCCTTTCTCACTATTTTATCCTCACTAGTGACAAAACCAGAAATTCCAGTAACATCAGCCTCTGACAAGCCTGCGTTGTCAGAGGAAGAGATGGAGAGGAAGTCCAAATCTATCATTGATGAGTTTCTACACATTAATGATTTTAAGGTAAACAACAATTTTTAAAAAGAAAGCAACAGCGCAGAAAGACCTGTGATAGGAGACAGTGTAACTTTACAGGAGACAGTGTAATTTGGTTTTGGTCTAGATCAGTTATTGTGAACTGATGAGACCTAGAGTGAGTAATCTCAGCCCTGCTCGGTTCAGTTTGCACAACTGATACATTCCTGCCCAGTGTGCTCTTTTATATTGATACTGTAGTTCACAGGATCAACTGGCAGGGAGGGAGAGCGGGTATCAATCCATCCCCACTGCAGAATAACCAAATTTACTTTGACATTAATGAACAAAAACAACACATTATCATTATGAGGAATTCCTGGCTCCTTATATTACCTGTCTTTTTATCAACATTCTCATAGTAACTTTAAAGTACAGCTGACATTACTTTTTCTTTACTTCATAAGTGGAAAAACTGAGGCACAAGAGAGTAATGTGTTGGGGTCAGACAGCCTAAGTGAAACATTTCAAGATGTAGCTTTCAGTTTGCCCTTCTTTAACCTTAATCTTCTCCTGATCTTCATTTTAAGATAGCAGTGAGTAAGATACACACACTGCCTGACTTCATGAGCCTTGTAGTCTTAAGTTAGAGACAGATCATGAACAGATAAAGTCCACAAAGTGTTCAATTGTGGTTAAAATAAATGCTAGGAGACCTGTAGGATCTTAGGAGAGATCATATAATGGGACCTGGTTTAGGGATCTGGGGTCATCAAAGGCTTATCTGTTAAAATTATTTGTCAGATACATTAACTACTTTTGCTTTGGTAAAAGCTTACCGAAATTGTCCAAAATTTAGAAATAGGAAGGTTTTGCTCATGAGCAAGTTAGAGTACTTTTCAGAAAGTACTCTTGAAAATGCAGCAAAAATAAGAACACTAACTGGAATAATCCAAAGAACAGACTTCATATATTGTGATTTGTTAGAATCCTGGAAAATAAATAGTATTCTTATAAATTGGCAGCACAGTTTTTTGTTTTTGTTTTTAACTGTCTGAGCCACCAGGGAAGCCCCTAGCACAGCTAGAGGTGCAAGAGGAAGGGGGCATATGTATACCTATTGCTGATTCATATTGATGTATGGCAGAAGCCATCACAATTTTGTACAGTAATTATCTTCTAATTAAAATAAAAGTAAAATAAAATTGAAAAATAGAAAAGAAAGCTGAGGTGCAAAGGTGTAACGTAACTTGCTCTCAGTTCAGTTCAGTTCAGTTCAATTCAGTCGCTCAGTCGTGTCCGACTCTTTGTGACCTCATGAATCACAGCACGCCAGGCCTCCCTATCCATCACCAACTCCCGGAGTTCACTCAAACTCACGTGCATTGAGTCGGTGATGCCATCCAGCCATCTCATCCTCTGTCGTCCCCTTTTCCTCCTGTCCCCAATCCCTCCCAGAATCAGAGTCTTTTCCAGTGAGTCAACTCTTCGCATGAGGTGGCCAAAGTACTGGAGTTTCAGCTTTAGCATCATTCCTTCCAAAGAACACCCAGGGCTGATCTCCTTTAGAATGTACTGGTTGGATCTCTTTGCAGTCCAAGGGACTCTCAAGAGTCTTCTCCAACACCACAGTTCAAAAGCATCAATTCTTCGGCGCTCAGCTTTCTTTATAGTCCAACTCTCACATCCATACATGACCACGGGGAAAACGATAGCCTTGACTAGACAGACCTTTGTTGGCAAAGTAATGTCTCTGCTTTTCAATATGCTATCTAGGTTGGTCATAACTTTTCTTCCAAGGAGTAAGCGTCTTTTAATTTCATGGCTGCAGTCACCATCTGCAGGGATTTTGGAGCCCCAAAAAATAAAGTCTGACACTGTTTCCACTGTCAGATAAATGGCAGACTCAGGATTCAAATCCAAGCTTCCAGCTTCAGAACAGAAGCTATTTTTCTTCCTACCTTTTGGGTATTGGTGTGTCATGCTAAAGGCTTATTGCAGAGCTCATTGTAAGAAAGATTTTTCCCAAACATTTTAATAGGTGCTATAGTTAACAGTAATACAAATGAGTATTTATTGAGCCCGTGTTTTGTGTTTGGCAGTATGCCAAGTACTTATATATATTAAATGCAGTCCTCACAGTAACCTTGTGATAGGAAGTCAAAGCTGAGAGATTAAGTAACATTCCTGAACTCACACAATAGCAAGTTAGTGGCAAAACCAGGGTTCAAACATATTTGACTCCACACCTTGTGTTTTTAGCCTCTGTGAGATCTATATGTTGAGCACCTGAAGTGTGTTACCCACATTAAGGAATGCATGTGTGTGTGTTATTTGCTCAGTTGTGTCCAACTTGTTGCGACCCCATGGACTCTAGCCCACCAGGCTCCTTTGTCCATGGGGATTCTCCAGGCAAGAATACTGGAGTGAGTTGCTGTGCCCTCCTCCAGAGGATCTTCCCAACCCAGGGATTGAACCCAGGTCTCCCACGTTGCAGGCACATTCTTTACTGTCTGATCCACCAGGGAAGCCCAAGAATACTGGAGTGGGTAGCATATCCCTTCTCCAGGGGATCTTCCTAAACCAGGAATCAAACCGGAGTTTCCTGCATTGCAGATGAGTTCTTTATCAGCTGAGCTACCAGGGAAGCCCATTTTAAGGAATACTTCTTGTAAATATTGTGGTATATGTACTGAATAGCATAATCTGTTTTTATGGGTCTTTCACCGAGCTTATGTTCTAGTGGGTGATACAGACAAAGCTGTCCTAAAAATAGGTAATAACTAAATAAGCAGCTTCTACAAAAAGAAAGTGTTTCAGTGCAAAGAAGTAAGATTAGATGGTATGATAACCAGTCACAGGGATTCTAGGAGGTATCATTTCAGGTTAGAGGTCAAAAACAAGAAACAAAACATTAGAAACTAGGGAGAAGGGTAAGATTAGGAACTGCTGTGAACTTAGAAGCTTCGTATTAGTAGTTCCATGATATAGTTAGTTGGCCCAGTATGCAGATGCAGTGACTAAATTCTCATTGGAAGACAATCACTTCAGGTATAATATTGAGCATTGAGTATTTGCTTTCATTTTTACTCTCTCCTGAAAAGGCTTTATAATAATGATGATAGGCTTAAAATGAGGTAAAACCCCACAAGGATAAAAAGCATAAGCTGTAGAAAGCAGCACCATTCTGGAAGCTAGAAGGATGGGTAGTAACTTAGCCTTCGATGAATGTGCGTGAGATACAGATGCGGCTGGAAACAGACAGACTGGGTAAAGTGTATGTAAGAAACAGTCTTACGTGACAGTTGTCTTAAAAGTGCCAGTGTCATGAAAACACGAAGAAGAGAGAGAAGAATCTAAAGAGAGAATTCTGTGACGGTTCAGTGTTTGGAACTTGGCGCTTTCACTGCTAGGACCCTGGGTTTGATCCCTAGCTGGAGAACTAAGATCCTGGAGGATGGGCAGCACGGCCAAAAACAAAGGTAGAGAGACATCATGACGTGTGACGTTGGGTTTTCAGTTGGATCCTAGAACAATGAAAAAGCTATATTGGACATTTGGGGACAGTTGTGGAAATTCCAGTATGTACTGTATATCAGATATTTAGTTGATGTTACTGTGTGAATGTTGAATTTCTTAGATACATATATAAGAAAACCAGCAATTGATTAAATTGCAATAAAGGTATGTCAGTGTACCTTTTATTACTCTTTAATTTCTCTATATTTTGAAAATATTTTAGATAAAAAGTTGACATGGGAGGAGGTATTAAATAACTTAACAGAGGGGAGATAACAGTGGTGAAGATGCCTAGACCTGCCTTACTCGCGGCTTCTGTCAGGAGACTGCCCTTCTCACAGGCATCTTCCCCCTCACAAGAACTGCTCTCGTCACATGTTGAATCACAGGATTTTGAACTCACACAAGTTGAGGTAGCTGAGGGCAGGGAGGCACACTGCTCTATTGGTGATTGAGTGACCCTGCTGCCAGGCTTTTATTGTCCAGAACAGAGATACTGACCTAGCCAGATCATCCCGTGGTAAGAACCAATCTACAAGCCCCATATCCCAAGATCTTCCTAAAAGATTTTTAGTACTTCAGCTAACCATGTCAACTTGACTATAAAAGGAAGACATTTTTCTTTGAAGATTTTGCAAATATTACATACTGAGATAGAATTACCTCAGTTATCTCAGAATTAAGGCCTTTGAATCATGACACGAATTTCTGTTTAAGTATTATTTCATAATATACCATTTCAAGTTTCTGAGTGATCATAATATAGATCCATGTTGTGTAAAAAAAGACATTTTTGGCTCTGGCCTTTTGAGTGATCTTTAAGAAGATGTTAACCTAAACACATTAGCCTTATAAAGATGCACTTTTATTTTTAAATAGTATTGCCCATATTATCCTGCATTTTACTGAGCTATATTAATGTTTAGCTATTTATATATATGAAAACTATCTCGTACCAATTTTGTCATAAGTAAATGTTTTTAAACTTATTTTAACACTCTGGCAATTCGAGTTAGCTTATTTATTTTGGAGTAAGCTTTTATTTGCTGTTTGAACAGGAAGCCATGCAGTGTGTGGAAGAGCTGAACGCCCAGGGCTTGCAACATGTGTTCGTGAGGACGGGAGTGGAGTCCACCCTGGAAAGGAGCCAGATCACCCGGGATCACATGGGCCAGTTACTGTATCAGCTGGTGCAGTCAGAAAAGCTCAGCAAACAGGACTTTTTCAGAGGGTCAGTATCCTACTCAACAGTAGTAGTCAGTTACTAGGCTCTTTCATAGTAGTTAATTTTAAGAGTACATATCTTTTTAAGTATTTAGCAGTTTCCATAGGTTAAAATCGTATCTGCCGTAGTATGTTGCTGTATATTGTATTGACAGTATGTATGTGGGTTGATATGATGCGTTTGATAGATTGTGCTAGTGGCTATTTTCTGACTTTCTGTATCTGATTGTGGATAGACACACACTATGAGGCAAGTCACATAACAGACCCCCTTAACGTCCAAGAAACTCGGAGCTCCTCATCAGCCTACATGTAAACCCTGAGAAAAAAGCTTTCCTTTGTGATAAAAATTCTGGAAAATTAAACCAAAAAAGCTTCATCCTTCAAACCATGGTTCATTTTGGCCAAGAAATGCTTGTCTGTCTACTCTACCCCAATAGAAGCATATGTAACTCCAAAGTTGTTAATGATTAGGTTTATCCAGGTTGGTTTCATTACGATTTCTCTTGATGGCTAAGTTGATGAAGTTTGGCTGTCACTTGTGTTAAGTCCTGTGTGCTCAGAATCTGGTTATCTTTGTGATCATCCACAGATGCATGCATGGATCAGGTTCTTTGTGGTACAATCACAGAATCTTACCCAGGCTTATGTTTTAAAATCAAAATCTTTTTTGTGGTCTTATAAATTAAATGCACATGATGAAATACCACCGTATATCTCTCAGATATAGCCAACCTCTTAGAATAGTGTAATTATTAAATGCCAGGGTTGAATATACCTAGGAATAACTATTCATTTGATTTTTCTGAGGAATAATGGCACTGTCCTCAGGGTCCCAGAAGATGTATATTTGTTCCTAGAATCATTAAAAAGTTATACTGCATCAATAAGGTAGATTTCTCTTGATTCAGTGACTTGACTAGATTAAGGCTATCTGACTCAGTTAACTTAGTAAGAAACTTTGGCCCCCTCACTCCAGTAGCCAACCCGTATAAATAGTAAGAGCAAATGAGGTTATTTATAGCCTCACAAATTGAGTTCTGCCCCTAGCCAACTTGGAACTATAGTTTTAATAATAAGTATTATGTTAATTTATAAATATTTGCTTTTTGCCCAGATATTATGATATATTCACCAGAAAATTTTGAAAATGAGAATGCTACATTACCAGTTACCATTTTCTCTCTTTCTTCAAACTATAGTCAGAAGTTGATTCATCCCTGAAAAGCCCTCACAGAGTGTGTTCTAGCTTCATTGGCTTTGATTGAAGTTGTGAGGTGCTAGCTTGGTTTCCAGGCTATCTCGAACATCTTCATTTCCCTGAGGAAAAATTATCACGTCCAGACACGGTGTCCACACTTGCTTTGGGAGTGGTGCTGTTGTGGCTGTTGGCAACACTGCCACAACCACGTTTCATATAGACCGAAAGGGGCACACCTGTGTCTCAGTAGCTGCTTCCACTTTCCCTGTCCCTGCTTCCTCTGCAGCTCGTGATAACACAGCAGCTTCTGACCTAGCTTTTGATACTTAGTTAGACCTAACCAGGTTATCCTTAGACAAGACCCCTAGGAAGATCCCTATTCCTTCCTAAATGGAAAGCTCTGGCAATTTTTTCTAAGGTGGAAACTAAGAAATAGCCCCATGTTAGTATCCACAAAGAGCCTTCTTGCACATTGAATCATAGTTTGCCAGTTACTTCTGAAACTTAAGTTATCAATAGATCATATTGTCCAGAGAAGCCATTTCATTGGAGCCACCGAAATGCCCTGTCTTCTATCTCTTTTAGTCCCAGTATCCAAAGATCTCTGTCCTTACTCAGCATTGTGAGGGGAGCATCAGTGTCAGCTTTCTGGATGCTGATACTGCTTAAATGCCAACTTCTGAGCAATTGTGGCTTCCCTGGTGGCTCAGAAAGTAGAGCATCTGTCTGCAATGTGGGAGCCCCAGGTTCGATCCCTGGGTTTGGAAGATCCTCTAGAGAAGGAAATGGCAACCCACTCCAGTATTCTTGCCTGTAAAATCCTTTGAACAGAGGAGCCTGATGGTCCATGGAGGTTGCAAATAGTCGGACACAACTGAGTGACTAGCACAATGCTTTCTGAACAATTAAAGCCGTTTCTGCCTAGTTTCCCAAGTCAGTGATGATTCTGGAAAACAAAAAAGAAGACCTCCAAGTTTACTGGGCCCTGATCAGCCAACGGTTAATCTTCGGTTTCTCCTCAGTTCAATTCAGTCGCTCAGTCGTGTCCGACTCTTTGCAACCCCATGAATCGCAGCACGCCAGGCCTCCCTGTCTATCACCAACTCCCGGAGTTTACTCAAACTGATGTCTATCGAGTTGATGATGCCATCCAGCCATCTCATCCTCTGCCGTCCCCTTCTCCTCCTGCCCCCAGTTCCTCCCAGCATCAGAGTCTTTTCCAGTGAGTCAGCTCTTCGCATGAGGTGGCCAAAGTATTGGAGTTTCAGCTTTAGCATCAGTCCTTCCAATGAACACCCAGGACTGATCCCCTTTAGAATGGACTGGTTGGATCTCCTTGCAGTCCAAGGGACTCTCAAGAGTCTTCTCCAACACCACAGTTCAAAAGCATCAATTCTTCGGAGCTCAGCTTTCTTCACAGTCCAACTCTCACATCCATACATGACCACTGGAAAAACCATAGCCTTGACTAGACGGACCTTTGTTGGCAAAGTAATGTCTCTGCTTTTCAATATGCTATTTAGGTTGGTCAAAACTTTCCTTCCAAGGAGTAAGCGTCTTTTAATTTCATGGCTGCAGTCACCATCTGCAGTGATTTTGGAGCCCCAAAAAATAAAGTCTGACACTGCTTCCACTGTTTCCCCACCTATTTCCCATGAAGTGACGGGACCAGACGCCATGATCTTCGTTTTCTGAATTGAGCTTTAAGCCAACCTTTTCACTCTCCTCTTTCACTTTCATCAAGAGGCTCTTTAGCTCCTCTTCACTTTCTGCCATAAGGGTGGTGTCATCTGCATATCTGAGGTTATTGATATTTCTCCCGGCAATCTTGATTCTAGCTTGTGCTTCTTCCAGCCCAGCGTTTCTCATGATGTACTCTGCATATAAGTTAAATAAGCAGGGTGACAATATACAGCCTTGACATACTCCTTTTCCTATTTGGAACTAGTCTGTTATTCCATATCCAGTTCTAACTGTTGCTTCCTGACCTGCGTACAGGTTTCTCAAGAGGCAGGTCAGGTGGTCTGGTATTCCCATCTCTTGAAGAATTTTCCATAGTTTATTGTGATCCACACAGTCAAAGGCTTTGGCATAGTCAATAAAGCAGAAATAGATGTTTTTCTGGAACTCTCTTGCTTTTTCGATGATCCATTGGATGTTGGCAATTTGATCTCTTGTTCCTCTGCCTTTTCTAAAACCAGCTTGAACATCTGGAAGTTCACGGTTCACGTATTGCTGAAGCCTGGCTTGGAGAATTTTGAGCATTACTTTACTAGCGTGTGAGATGAGTGCAATTGTGTGGTAGTTTGAGCATTCTTTGGCATTGCCTTTCTTTGGGATTGGAATGAAAACTCACCTTTTCCAGTCCTGTGGCCACTGCTGAGTTTTCCAAATTTGCTGGCATTTGAGTGCAGCACTTTCACAGCATCATCTTTCAGGATTTGAAATAGCTCAACTGGAATCCCATCACCTCCACTAGCTTTGTTCGTAGTGATGCTTTCTAAGGCCCACTTGACTTCACATTCCAGGATGTCTGTCTCTAGGTGAGTGATCACACCATCGTGATTATCTGGGTCATGAAGATCTTTTTTGTACAGTTCTTCTGTGTATTCCTGCCACCTCTTCTTAATATCTTCTGCTTCTGTTAGGTCCATACCATTTCTGTCCTTTATCAAGCCCATCTTTGCATGAAATGTTCCCTTGGTATCTCTGATTTTCTTGAAGAGATCCCTAGTCTTTCCCATTCTGTTGTTTTCCTCTAGTTCTTTGCATTGATCGCTGAAGAAGGCTTTCTTATCTCTTCTTGCTATTCTTTGGAACTCTGCAATTCAGATGCTTATATCTTTCCTTTTCTCCTTTGCTTTTTGCTTCTCTTCTTTTCACAGCTGTTTGTAAGGCCTCCTCAGCAGCTGTTCTGATTTTCTGCATTTCTTTTCCATGGGGATGGTCTTGATCTCTGTCTCCTGTACAGTGTCATGAACCTCCTTCCATAGTTCATCAGACACTCTATCTATCAGATCTAGTCCCTTAAATCTATTTCTCACTTCCACTGTATAATCATAAGGGATTTGATTTAGGTCATACCTGAATGGTCTAGTGGTTTTCCCTACTTTCTTCAATTTAAGTCTGAATTTGGCAATAAGGAGTTCATGATCCCAGTCTTTTTTTTGCTGACTGTATAGAACTTCTCCATCTTTGGCTGCAAAGAATATAATCAGTCTGATTTCAGTGTTGACCATCTGGTGATGTCCATGTGCAGAGTCTTCTCTTGTGTTGTTGGAAGAGGGTGTTTGCTATGACCAGTGTGTTCTCTTGGCAAAACTCTTATTAGTCTTTGCCCTGCTTCATTCCGTATTCCAAGGCCAAATTTGCCTGTTACCCCAGGTGTTTTTGACTTCCTATTTTGCATTCCAGTCCCCTATATGTGGTTTCTCCTACAGCTGCCCAAAGCATACATTGCTACTTGAAGAATAAGAAAGACTAGACAGATGTTTCAGATAGCCTCTCTGTGTCAGATGGTTTATAAACAAAGCTGAGATCCTTTTCAGTTTTCCTTAAAAGATGTTTTATCAACTCTGAGCATAGTAGTTGGTATATATAAAACATTTACACAAGATCAAACCATCCCCTTGGAATTTTCAGGACTTGGATCTAAATACTCTATGATGCAAATCAGATATGTGGGTAGGTAAGCACATTATTGTGTAGATCGATTCATTGCAGATAATGTGGTATAGTCCTTTAATATCATGGCCTCAGGAAACTTCTAAAAACTGTCTGGTAAGGGTAGTTGAATGTAGCTCACTGTTCACCTGGAATTGGAATCTCTTTGAAAGTGTTTTGAACAAATGAAAATGTAATAAATAAGTGAAAAGCAGGACAAAAGTTGGAGCTGACTAGAGACCCAAAATATTTGCCCTTCAAGGAATCTCGATATATTAATATTTTACTTTCGGAGATACTTATTGGGAAGGAAATTCTTATCTCCTCCTTGACTACTCGTGGAACTTTTCTTGCCACTTAAGGCAATTCTACTTTGGTAAAAGACACTGGAGCATAAGTGGACAAGCAGACTAAGTTCCATATGCAGAATTGTAGAGGTGCTTCTTTACAAGTGAAGGCCCCATTTGCTCTCATAGGTGAGGTAATAGTCTTTTTCTGTGGTATTCCTTTGAAAGTGGTACTGGAATATAAGAAGGGTCTTTATCTTATTTATTTCTTTGTTTTACATCTAGTTAGATTCTCTAATGATCAGCATAATAATACCAGACCAGCTTAATTTTGAGATGTCTTCACTATTTCTTCTTTGATTATCTACAGCAAGATTTGTATTTTTATTAAAGTTATCATAATGCAAAATTATGGAAGATGCTGCCTGACAAGGTCATTTCCAGCAATGGTAGATTATTTTGCCTTTTAGCAGATGTCTAATCAGAACTTTACTGCATTAAAAAATTAAAATTAAAAAATATATTTCTAACTTTTAATAATGTATTGCTTTCTTCAACTAAATTTTAGGATCGCAATATATAAAATAAGTAAAAATAGAGTTTCTCTAGTTGAAATGGGGTGAGGGATGTTTGAAGTCCCGTTGGTGGACCTCCCAGAAGTGCAATTTAGTGGGTGTTGTAGTCACTATATACCACGAAGCAAGGCTGTGCTATAGCTTTATTTCATTTATTCAGCCAGCAGAAAATACATGTTAGGCAAGGCATTGTTAAAGCCTAAGTAGTAGTCCAAAGACACAGAGATAATTGTCAAGCAGCTTCTGCACACAGGGCTGTAGGATTTTTCTTCTAAAATCGTAGAAAAGGATTTAGGAATAGTAAACTTGAAGAGAAGTAAGTTGCTTACCAGCTTTTGTTTCAGATATCGTGTGTTCAGCCAGCTATGTTTCTTATCATCATTGTGGATTTGGTCGATGATGGAGTTCTGCAGACGGTACCATGGTAAACTGACCAATCGACAAGGAGAAAACTGGGAAAGAAGGAGTACCTTTTAGTTGTAATATGAGTTGAAAAGAACAGTTTAGACACACTGCTTCAAGACCAAGACTGCTGCGATTGTCTCATGAGCTCATTAGAAAAGTTTATACCACTAAACCATGAAACATGAAGAGGCATTACATGTAATTAATCTAGAAATCCTGGAGCCCGGCCAGATTATGTCCTATCGTTGGCACATTAACCAAGCTGGAAGCGTACATAATGAGCGAACAGTCAGGAGTCTGTTTATAGCAAATTGGTGTCAAATAATTGCAAGCTGTGAGGTCACAAAATTGCCATTAAGGATTTATGAAGCCCAGAGTTAGATAATGTGGCTGAGCTGCCAACTGTTTTGAAATGACACCTTCAGAAAAGTGACCCTGCCTTACAGTGGTACCTCTTTTTAAGTGAAAAATTTTAGTGATGTGTAGCTCTCTCAGGTAGGTAAAAAGAACGGCACACTGTGGCTAGAAACTGGAATTGCAGTGAGCAAACACACATTTTTTATGTATGCGGAGATCTGAAAGGTACCACCTGCCCTGACCCCTCGATTCATGCACCCTTCTGATTATGTGTATTTCCTTGTAATTATTTATATGTCTCCTATAGTTAAATTCACTTTTGTTTTTGTACGTTTTAATATATTCTATGTTGGAATGATTAACACAGTCTTGAACTGTGTTTTTATACTTAAAATGAATAGCTATGATTTCCAACCTAAATAAGACTGTGCTGGTGTTTTGTATTTGATGTTTCTAAATTTTATATTTAAAAAGTCGATTTATGTTACTTCACATTGAGAAATATTCCATAGCATGAAAGCCTAAAACCACCAGCTTTTCTTTAGAGGTTGCGTAGTTTGTAACGTGTATAATGATGATGTTATGTAGTAACGTTGTCAGGCTCTTTTGTATTCACCCAGCTTTCTTCCCCATTGTAAGCTCCTCAAAGGGAGAATTTGTGTCTTTTCTTCTCTTTGTGTCTGGTCTGTATTACAGGAAGTTTTCCGTCAGTGCTTCTGACCGACTCAGAGGATGTGATTCTTAGCTATGGGGAACTCTTTATAGTTGGGATTAAATTAATAGCTTGTTACCCTAGAACATCATGAGACTGCCTCGTTTTCATTAAGTCTTTCAGATGGCAGTTCCACACAGGGGTGTTTTCTGGTCACCCTCTAGCGTATCCTGGTACCTGAGGTCCTGTTCTTCAGAGAATTAACCCTGTCTGCAAATACGCTTTTGTTTGTGTTGTTTTCCTCCCCACACTGATACAAACTCTTTGAGATTAAAAGCTTGTGTACTTGATGCCTAGAGCAGTACCAGACATAGCAGTTGTTTAATGGATATTTGTTGACTGACTGGTTTTTGATCGATGTATTTGATCTTAACTTTTCAATTACACTTGCATGTGGATTTTTTCCTGTTCTTTTGCAGTTTTTCAGAAACATTGGAATTGGCAGATGACATGGCCATTGATATTCCCCATATTTGGTTGTACCTTGCTGAACTGGTGACTCCCATGTTAAAAGAAGGCGGAATCTCCATGAGAGAACTCATCACGTAAGTTGTGCTTGTTTCTTTGGATGTATTTCTAGTTAACCTGGCAGAACTCACCAGCTGGATTTTAGCTTAGTGCTGTTTCTTCAGTGCTTTTGGAGACTTTCACACTCAGCCTGTAGCTCTTAAAGGCTTCTAATTTCTATATAAAAATTTTACATTTTTCTAAATTAGAGAAGTGATGGGGGTATAATAGCCCTGTGGTTCATTAATGTTAGACATGGCTTCAGAATCACGTGATTGGAAAGTGATTGCTCCTGGAAGCTTACTGTTAATCTGGCTTTTGTGTCTCTCATTGCTCCAGTGCTGTAAGAATTTCTAGTTCCACGTGATAACCTGTCAGACTGTGGCACCTGCATGGTACCTGCTCAGGCTGTTTTGAAAGAAACTGAGCTGTTAGGCATTCCTAGATTGGGACAGGAATGGGCAATTGTCGCTACACGGTGTGGGCTAGTATTTCTCCCAAAACTGCTCTCATAGTCAGACTCGGCATGCTAGTGTGCCCCTGTGAGGTTCACTAGTGTATTACAGCGCATCAAAGGTTATGGCAGTCCTGTGAACAAAGCAACAAATAAAAATAACTTAGATTTGTTTCAGTCAGCATCACTTCGTTTAATTGACTGTTGAATCCTTTTTTTGAGGAATAATTGTTAATATGCTGTGGAACATAGTTTGTGAAATACTGATTTAGACTATGGGAAAATTGGTTCCTTTCTGTTTCATCCATATTCTAAAGAAAAGCTTCCTTCCTTAAACATATTTCATAAGCAAGCTTCACACCTTCCTGTTACCTAAGGTGCTTCTCTCCTTTCAGCTTAAAGTGGAACTTACATAAACAGAGTAAGTGAGACTGATCTCTGCATTGCTTTTATCACTGAAACAGAGAAAAAGGCAAAACCCAGGAGTTGTAAAGCCTCTTTCCAGCTTCTCAGTGAGGCATAAAAACCCGAGGTCTCTGAACTACTTCTGCTGAAAATTATTACTTTGAGCATGTTCTGGAGCTTGGACTTTCTCGGTATTATTTAGGTTGCACAGTATCTGTTCTTTGGGCACACTTTGTTTGCCTGTTTTTTAAAACAGAGAATTTGTTCAGAGGTACTGAAGCACTACTTGTGTCTTTTACAGAGAATTTTGCAAACCTTTACTTCCTGTTGGAAGAGCTGGAATCTTGATTTCTGAAATATTGCACCTTCTATGCAAACAAATGGTGAGCGTTAACCTTAGTGTTGGACCTAGCAGTGTATTAGGGAGTGTCATGATTTTGATCTTGGTTTATCTGTGAATAACTTGGGCATCGCTGTGTAAGTAATTCTGTTAACTTCTATTATTTGCGGGGGGGAAAAAAGTGAGGTCTCGGGTTCAGTCTAGTTTTTTCCAAAGGTATATTTGCCTTTCTGTTCTCTAGTAATTTGGGAAGAAATTATCTAATCTCAGCTAGATTTGGTAAAATTTAAAGAATCTCAAGATGTGTTTTAATTTGTTTTCTCTTGAAGCAAAATGGCTATATTATTTATACTTTATTATAATAGATTTTGATTAAAACGCCTCCACTTTCAGAGAAAGATGAGATTCATGAAATGATTAATTTTATTATTTTTGGATTAAGGCTAAGTAATCTGATTAGAAATAGGTGGTAAAAATTCACATTGATATCACTTATACATGGAATCTAAAATACAAATGAACTTATCTCTGCGATAGAAACAGACTTTCAGAATAGAGAAGGGGCTTGTGGTTGCCAAGGGGAGGGGGAGATGGGTCGGGAGTCCGGGTTGGCAGACGCAAACTGCTGTGCACATAATGGATAAACAGTGAGGACCTCCTGTATGGCTCAGGGACGTATCAATATCCTGTGATAAACTATAATGGAAAAGGGTATGAAGAAGACCGTGTGTATGTATACATGTAACTGAATCACTTTGCTGTACAGCAGAAATTAACGCAACATGGTAAATTAACTGTACTTCAATAAAATGATTTTTTAATGGAAAAAAAAATAGGTGGTGAAAATGATTCTGCAGGATTGTGAATTTCTATCTTAAAGTTATATTTATTTTAGAATTACTGCATAATTCTCTGCAAAGCCCTTTGCCAGGAATTTAGTCTACAAAGATGACTAAACCTTCAAAGAATTTATAGACTGGAAGGGGAGACGGACAAATCTTAACCAAAAAATTGTGTCCGTGCTATATTAGAGGTTAAGAGGTTTGGAAAAGTGGTATAGCTTCCCAAAGAGGGAGGTGATGTAACTCCTGGGGTGAGAAGCATCAAAACAAAACAACTCCTTTGGAAAGTTCTAGAGTGATTCCTGACTTATTCATACCAGAGCAAGAGATACTGGGATGATAGAATTTACTGTTTTGTAGGCACTGATAAAAACCAAAACAAAACAGCTTATCATTTCTCTGTCTAAATCTGCAGAAGTTCCCCTGTATCTAATTTGTGTGATAATTACTCGTAGATAGGTATACTGAAGAGTCTCATCTCTAGTTCTAGCTGATTATATATTATTAATACCCCTTGCTTGATGGCACTGAAGTTTTTATTGAACCCTAATTTCTAGATCCAGAATTTTCTCCACCTCTTCTACCTATTTGACTTCATCCCTTAAAATTCAAATTCTTGTTAAGATTTATTTGTAGAAACAGAAAGCAGGTTCTCACTTTTCCTAACTAAAACAAAATTCTCATAGAATATAAACTCTGAAATTAACCTAGAGTTAAAATCCTAGCTCTGCCAGGTTACCAGCTGTGCCCTGGGCAAATCAGTCTGTGGAGTAACCAGTACGTGCTCCTTAGATGGCAGTTGCAGCCTCGACGCCCGACGCTTTCCTTTATCACTGTGACTTGGTTCAGGGAGTGGACTTAACCTCCTCATCAGCTTTCCAGCTGACAGCAGCTCTTCTCTGCTGTTTGTTGGGCTCAACCTTGCACTTCTTGCCCTTGAAATAATTCTCATTCCTTGTTCAGGAGCAATGACTTCCTTAATCATTCTCATGTTAAGTAGCATAATGATAACCTACTATGAGGAGGACTTCCAGCAAGGCTTATTGAATAGCTTTAATCACCAATGCATATAGCACTGTTCAGGAAAAGAGACAGTTTTGAATTTATAAGTTGTGTGAATTAAACTCTTTTCAGATGATTATATTTAAAAAAAACACCAAACACCAAGCTTGCCAATCCCCAGATTAGTCATCTCGTAAAAGAAATTATTGAACCTTAATCAGCTGTACTTCACTTTCCACTACATTTATGTACATTTAGACATCTCAGCTTAAAAGCTGAGAATCCTAAGAAATTAACTTCATGTCAACACAAGGAAAAGTTTCAGTTTTTTTAGCCTTCACAGTTTTGCACTCTTGACTTTTTTTTCCTCCTTTCAATGTAGAAGTAAATGAACTGAACTTAATCTCTGTTTTAGAGCCATAAGAAAGTGGGAGCCCTATGGAGGGAGGCTGACCTCAGCTGGAAGGACTTTTTACCAGAAGGGGAAGATGTACATAATTTTCTCTTGGAACAGGTGAGTAGGAGCAAGGTTTATACCTCCTGTTTGATAGTAGTTGGTCTGTTTCTTAGAGGAGCTAAAAGTAATTACATCAATATTCCAGTTATTAAGTGAAAGTTAAAATTGCTCAGTCGTGTCCGACTCTTTGTGACCCCATGGACTGTAATCTGCCAGGCTTCTCTGTCCATGGAATTCTCCAGGCAAGAATACTAGAATGGGTAGCCATTCACTTCTCCAGGGAGTCTTCCCAACCCAGGGATTGAACCCAGGTCTCCTACATAGCAGGCAGATTCTTTACTGTCTAAGTCACTAGGGAAGCCCCCAGTTTTTAAAATTAGACCAAAATAGGAATCATGGTCAAGATGTCATTTTAAGTCTATACTTTAAGGCCACTTTACCCTCAAAAAGACTCGTGTTTCCTAAGGAGAAATATTTTCTGATCTCTTGTCGGACGGAACCAATCACAGTTCTCATCTGGGAACTTTTAAGAACCTCATGGCTTTTTGTCTATGCATTCATTAGATGATAAATAAAAAAGATTTAAGAAATTAGACACATTTTGAAAACAAGTTACATGTATCCATGAACCAGGAATGAAATCAATAAATAAAGCAGGGGTGATAGGGTTAAAGCTGCAAGTCTTCTGAGCTCTGGGTCTGAAAGCAGAAACAAGTCAGAAGTTATTTCTGTAGGGTAATAGCCCCTTACAAGGTACAAGTTTGGAGACAGGCTTACTGCATGTCACTAAGTGGAAAATCGATAAATAAGTGTTAGGAAGATAGGTACAGTCTTATAGACAGAACCTTAGCTAAGCTGCCTACTGACTTAGTAACTGGATCCAAAAATCCACAATAAGGCAGAAGGCTCCACAATCAATATAATCTGGTCCTAAAACAAAAAAAATTATTCTCAAAATTATCCTGCAAATCAAAATCCTAAAACATCTGAGGAAAATAACTGCTAAGATAGCCTACAAATTCAGCAATAAGGAGAAAAAAGTCACTCTTAGGTTAAAAGAAAATAATAAAGCAATCTGAAAATGATTTTAAAGCATGTATATTTTAAGTTGGATAAAGATATTAGATTCACAGTGGATTTTAGCTTTCTTTTGGTTTTAAACTAGATATACTAAGGAGCACTCCTGCCATGATAATAAGAGCCTACATAAGGCATAATTTGTCTTTCATTGCTGGGATAATAGAACATGGAAAAAACTTCCAAGTAACAAAAAGAATAATGGGGGGAAAAGCCAAAGATGAAATCTGAATTCTGAGCAGTAAGCACATGTGAGAATCCCCATGGACAGAGAAGCCTGGTGGGCTTCTCTTCACAAGCACATGTAAAGGGCACGTTGCCTAATCCCACCTGAAGTGCTCCCAAAGGTCCAGAAGAAGCTGACATGGCCCTAGTTCAGTAGTAACCCAGCTCCACGAAGCACTGAACCAAAATGCTCTTTGGAGAAAACACCCTCAACTTACCTCTTATTTTCTACAAATTAATAGTTTCCAAATGTATGAGTTAATACTTAGAGTTCATGTAACATATAATGAAATAAGTAACCAAGAATGAGAGTAAACAGGCCATACATGCAGGATTTATACTCTGGAGACTTGAAATAATAGAATGATAACTCATAATATCGGAGAAGGCAATGGCACCCCACTCCAGTACCCTTGCCTGGAAAATCCCATGGATGGAGGAGCCTGGTAGGCTGTAGTCCATGGAGTCATGAGAGTCATACATGACAGAGCAACTTCACTTTCACTTTTCCCTTTCATGCATTGGAGAAGGAAATGGCAGTCCACTCCAGTGTTCTTGCCTGGAGAATCCCAGGGACCGGGGAGCCTGGTGGGCTGCCATCTATGGGGTCGCAAAGAGTCGGACATGACTGAGCGACTTAGCAGCAACTCATAATATAAAATAACACTATTTTATAAAGAGGAGTCACAAAAAGGAGCAAAGATGATTGGGCAGATATAAAAAGAGAAGAAACTAGGTAGAATTCTGATAGATGTTAATAAAATTTAGGGGCTAGAAAGAGAAAGTCTATAATGTGTCTAATTGGAATCCTAAAAGGGAAAATAGAATGGAGAAGAGTCATTATTTAAAGAGATTGTGGCTAAGACTTTTCCAGAACTGAAAAATATGTGAATCTGTAGAAAGCATATGTATACCACGTAGGATAGTTACATTTTAGTGAAACTGCATAATATCAAGAAAGAAAAAAAGAAAAGATTTTAAAGTAGCTAGAAAGAAGCAGCATATTATCTCCAAAGGAAAAACAAATTTTGTAATAACAGCAATGAAAACCCAATTGTATACTGTCAATCAAAGTGTTACAAAGATGACAATAAAAGATGGTGGAGTCATTTTAATGTACTGAGAAAATGAGTTAATCTAGAGTTGACTTCCAAATAAGCTAACCTTTAAGAGGAAGAAGGGCAACATATATTTAGAAACTTAGTAGTACACTTCTAAATAACCCATGAGTCAAATAAATCATAAAAGATATTTTTAAAATATTTTATACTGGATGAAGGTGAAAACACAGCCCATAAAAATTTGTGGGATACAACTAAAGCAGTATTAGAGTGAAGTTTTAGCACTGAACACCTGATGTAGAAAGAAGTAAGGTCACAAATCATTAACTTCAGCTTTAACCTTACAAAATTAGAAAAAGGAAGAGCAAATAAAACTCAAAAGGAGATAACAAAAATCAGAGCAGAAATCAGTGAAAGAGAAGAACAATAAAGAAGAGTCACTGAAGTCAAAAGCTGGTTCTTTGAGAAGATAAAGTTGATAAACCTCTAGCGAAACTAATCAGGAAAAATAAAAGATAAGGCACAAATTTCTAATAAAAAGAATGAGAGAGGTGACATTGTACGAATTCTACACGTAATAACATAAACACATCAACTTAGTTGAAATGAGTAAATTTCTTGAGCAAGAAGAAGCTAATAGAGCAAGAAGAAAAACAGATAACATGAGTATGAAAGAAATTTTAGTAGTTAAAAATGTCCCCACAAAAAACACTCCAGGCTCGGATGAGTTCACCGATGAGTTCTACCAAACGTTAAAGGAAAAAGTAATGCCAGTTTTGCAAAACTTTCATACTAATTCTTCTAAAGCTTGAACAGGAGAGACCATTTTCCAACTCATTCTATGAGGCCAGCATCACATTGATAACAAGACTGAACAAAGGCATTTCAAGAAAAGAGAACTATAGACTAATTCCTAATTAACATAGAGAAAATTTTGTTGACTAAATTTGTTGTCAAAATTTGCACAAGTCACATCTAACAACAACAAAAAAACATGATACATCATAACCAGGTAGGTTTGTCACAGGAATATAAGGTTAATTTAAAATTATAAAACCAATGTATGGATATAGAAAAGATGAAGAAGAAAGAAGATCCAGAGTTAGCCCCTCTGCTGAAACAGCTGTTGAGCTGGGACAGTTAGACAGATATTTTGAAATTACGGAGTCGAGTGGAACAAATGCACTACCAGAACCAGGACAATGCTTGATGAAAAAAGAGTGTGGTAAATTTCAGGGATTTTGGAATTTTGCCTAGAGACCTAGCAGCCTCCAGCTCTGTGGTAGATAGCTGAAAGGACAATCGTTCTGTCTTCTGGTGCCAGATAGAGCAATAACGACCTTGTCCTGCAAAGGCTGGTGCTCTGTCTGTTAATCTGCCACCGCTTCACCAGGGACCCACCTCAGGACCTGGATGTTGTTTCCACCCCTCATTCTGAAGCGGCTTCTCAGACAGGGTCTGTTATAGAAGCTTAAACTGAACACACCTGAGTCTCCGCCATACCTCTCTCTTTCTCCTCGGATCCAGATGGTCACTGAGATTTCTGAAAAGTCACTGGCTGACAGCGGAGATAGTGGATCAGAGATTTCAGTAATCACACAAAAGAAGGAATATGGTCCTGGTCAGAAAGGCACTAAATAAACACATAACTACAACATCAGCAGTTCCTAGGTAAAAGAGAGAATCTGATGTCCAGACTTAGCACATTGCAAGGTCTGGTTTTCAACAAAAAAATTGTCAAGTATGCAAAGAAACAGGAAAATACAGCTCTTTCAAAGGGAAAAAAGAAACTGGCAGAAAGCATCCCTGGGGAAGCCCAAACATTGGGCTTACTAGACAAGGGCTTTAACTGTGCTCCAGTTACTAAAGAAAACCATGGAAGAGGAAATAAAGGAAATCAGAATGATGAACTGAACAAGCTGGGAGTACCAGTAAAGAGGTAGAAATTATAAAAAGGAACCAAATAGAAACTGAAAAGTGACAACAGCCGAAATGAAAAATTAACTAGAATGTTTCAGCAGCAGGTTTGAACAGACGAATCAATCAGTGAACTTGAAAACAGCACAGTTGAAATTGCTCAGTCAGGAATCACTGATTCAACACTGATTTACTATGATGAAAATCCATCTTTAATATTTGCAGATACACCTTTTATTAATTGTTTTCCCAATGAAATTTCTGGCATTGTTACATGAAACTGAATATCATTGAATTTTTAAAAGTGTCCCTATAGTTTATTTTTTAAAAAGCTTTTAATTATAATACATATTGAAAAATTAATCCATTTAACATATAAAAGGCTTTAAAAGAAGAAATTACTCAGTTTGAGGAGCAGAAAGAAAAAAGAATCCAGAAAAATGAAGAGTCTAAGGACTTAGGGGACAGCATCAAGCATTGTCGGTATATCATAACGGAGCCCCAGAGAAGAGAGAAAGGAACAGAAGAAAATATTTAAAGAAATAATGGTTGAAAATTTCCCAAATGAATTTCAACAAACTCCAAGCAGGATAAACTCAGTTTCACAAGATACAGTGAAACTTTTGAAAGACAAAAACAAAGAAGAAATAGCAAAAGCATCAAGAGGAAAAGTGACTCATCGCATACAAAGAAGCCTACAAATAAAATTAACAGCCAGTTTCTCATCAGAAACTATGATAGTGGGAGACATTGGAATGATATACTTAAAGTTCTAGAATTTAAAGACTGTTAATATATCTGCAATGTTTCCTACAAAAGTGAGGAAGATATGAAGACATTCCCAGATAAAGACTACGTTAGTTAGTTAGACCTGCTGTCCTAAACTGAGCCTTTCAGGTTGACGCAAAGGGACACTGGGAGGTAACCCGCAGCCGTGCGAGGAAACGGGGGTGACTGGCAACGGTGGCCCACAGATAAATGCAGATCAGCGGTGTTTTGTTCTCCATTTGTAACTCCTTTCTGTTTACTGAATGATTATGATTTAAAAGGCAAATCCATAAAATAATAAATACGTGTTAATGGGCATACATTGAATAAAGATATAACTTATGAAAGCAGCTGCATAAGGATGATTTCTCATGGAATTCCCGTGAGGCCCAGCGATTGTGCTTCTAGGAGTGTGTACAAGAGAAAGGAAAACGTGTGGCCCCCTTATTTGAAGTCAGATAAACCTGGGTTCAGATTCCAGTTTTCTCCCACTTAAGACTTTAAAATTACTTGGTTTCTCTAAGCCTCAGATTCCTTACCTATGAAATGCTTATTATAATATGTCTTACAGAACTTACATGAGGATTAAAAAAGAATGTTTAAGAAGCACTGAGCATAGAGGAACTCAGTCAACTATGCATAATGTTGTTATTTATAAAAATGTTTAGAAAACAGAAAAATGAGGCTTCAGAAAACTTGGCCATCCTTACCTTGACTTTTAGCTTTCTTCTAAAATGGCTGATGTAATGCCCTTTTTCTGGGAACCCTAGTACATTCTATAAGAGATAGTGATGAGCTGATCCATAAATTTGAAGACCAGCCTTCTAGGTTCTAGGAAGATTAGATGGCTTGCACAGAAACACAGGGATTCTGAGGGATAAATGTTTCTCTCCAGTGAACAAGCTAAACTTCACAGCTCACCACTGACTTCGTTCAGTTCAGTCGCTCAGTTGTGTCCGACTCTTTGCAACCCCATGAACTGCAGCACGCCAGGCCTCCCTGTCCATCACCAACTCCCGGAGTTCACTGAGACTCACGTCCATCGAGTCAGTGATGCCATCCAGCCATCTCATCCTCTGTCGTCCCCTTCTCCTCCTGCCCCCAATCCCTCCCAGCATCAGAGTCTTTTCCAATGAGTCAACTCTTCGCATGAGGTGGCCAAAGTACTGGAGTTTCAGCTTTAGCATCATTCCTTCCAAAGAAATCCCAGGGCTGATCTCCTTCAGAATGGACTGGTTGAATCTCCTTGCAGTCCAAGGGACTCTCAAGAGTCTTCTCCAACACCACAGTTCAAAAGCATCAATTCTTCGGTGCTCAGGCTTCTTCGCAGTCCAACTCGCACATCCATACATGACCACAGGAAAAACCATAGCCTTGACTAGACAAACCTTTCTGTCTCTGCTTTTGAATATGCTATCTAGGTTGGTCATAACTTTCCTTCCAAGGAGTAAGCGTCTTTGAATTTCATGGCTGCAGTCACCATCTGCAGTGATTTTGGAGCCCCAAAAAATAAAGTCTGACACTGTTTCCACTGTTTCCCCATCTATTAACCATGAAGTGATGGGACCAGATGCCATGATCTTCATTTTCTGAACGTAGAGCTTTAAGCCCACTTTTTCACTCTCCTCTTTCACTTTCATCAAGAGGCTTTTTAGTTCCTCTTCACTTTCTGCCATAAGGGTGGTGTCATCTGCATATCTGAGGTTATTGATATTTCTGACTTCATTAGGCCATGGTAAAGACTCACTTTCACATTTTTAGATCATTTTATTTATGAGCAGTGTAATTAATGTTTAACTTTGCCATTAATGTTAGTTGCTCTTAGACCTCCAATTGTCTGTGTAGGTGTAGGGTAGGTTAAAGAGGTATTCTGTATAGGTATCCTAACATCTAAAGTAATGTTGAAACAAATTTGGAGAATGTTTCAGGTTATGAAAAATCAGTTGCCTGTTCTTAAAAGAACTTATGGCCATCATCTTGTGATTTTGTATGTATATTGAAATGTGATAGTTAACGCATTTATCAACGTTGAATCAGAAAAATTGTGATACTGAATAATGTTTCTGAAGCTTTATAGGAATATGTTATTTAAAGGTGGTACAAAAGATAATTAAAACAATGAATTTTTTTCACAGAATTCCAGGTAATTTTTGATTTGTGGATCCAAGGAGGATATAGGAATATATATGAGTCTTCTATGATATTAGAGAAAAATTTGTAAATAGTCTTTAGTATTTTAATCTTTATGGGTTTTACATGGAGAAGCTGTATAAAGCAAAGCATACTTATATACCTCATGGCCTTATACCCTAGAAAATGAAATATCACTTTGATTATTGATTTTTTTTTAATACCAAAGAGTTAAACAGTCATGGCATCATTTTTCACACTTGGATTCAGAATGGTCAGGAGGTGTTTGAAGGACTTGACAAAACTAAAGGTACAGAGTTTTCGACAGCTGCTCTGTGGCGATAGTGATGTTAATCATAGGCTGCCTTGCTGGTACACCTGCCCTGCCTTAGAGCTGTGTCACAGCTGAGAGCAAGACTGAAGCACCCACAGGTATGAGGTTAAATGAAATAAGCAAAGAGAAAGACAAACACCGCCTGATTTCACTTACACGTGGGAGCCACAAAACAAATAAAAACCCATAGACTGAGCGAAGAGGTAGGTGGTTGCCAGAGCAGAGGGATTGGCAGAGGTGAAATAGGTGAAGGGGGGCGTCAAGAGGTACAAACTTCCAGTTACAAAATAAGCAAGTTATGGGAGTGTGTAATGTGCAGCTTGGAGAGTACAGTCAGTAGCATTGTACTGCCTTTGTGAGGTGACAGAGAATGGCTGGGCTTACTGCGGTGGTCATTTCACAGTGTATACAGAAGTCAGGTCACTGTACTGTACACTTGAATCTAATATTGTGGATCAGACATACTGAAAATGAAGACTGAAGCTCAGAATGTTTTGGAAGAAAAGTAGGCTTGTTTTTAAGAAGAATCAGAGATACTCAGTATAAAAAAAAATGGTATATTCAGAAGAATAATGCATTTAGAATCTTTCAGAACTATAAATACAGAATGGCTTCTGCTAATCATTTTGATTCCACATGAAATAGAAGAGATAGCCCATGACTTTGTTTTCTTCACAGGGTGATAATGTTGAATTGTTTTCATATGTTTAACTTTGTATGTTTCAGAAGTTGGACTTTTTAGAGTCTGACAGTTCCTGTTCCTCCGAAGCACTTTTGAAGAAAGAACTCTCTGCCGAAGAGCTGTATAAGCGACTCGAGAAACTCATTATTGAGGACAAGGCAAATGATGAACAGATCTTTGACTGGGTAGAGGTATAAAGACTAAAGATTCATAGTCTTTTATAAAGTCAAGTAAAAATATTCAGAAAATAAGCCATTTTTCTGGGTCTCTCATTAGTTTAGTACATACACTACATTTTACCATTCAAAAATATGCATTTCTTTCTCATGTTCTCACATTTTAGATACTATCTTGGATAAAATTAATAAGCAATACATAATTATTATGAAATGTGCTGGCTTACCTTTTCATAACATACCTTAAAGTCTTGTGTTGTAGAGTCCATTGATCACATATGTCTGTATTTAACTTGTTACTGTATTCCTTTAAATATTAACTTTTGTTTATGTAGATGTGTTTTATTTGTGCACATGTTCATGGAATCATATACTAATCCCAGTTGAAAGAAAGCCATAGGGGGCTAATCTAGTTCTCTCTGTCTTGTATAACTCTTTTGTAGTTCTTCTAATGGGTTGTTGTTTCTTTAACCATTTCCAGGCGTTGAGAAATAATGAAGCTTCTTATAATTTTTTTAACCTATTTTCCCTCCTGTCTTTGGGATAG
This sequence comes from Bubalus kerabau, assembly GCF_029407905.1. Lineage (NCBI taxonomy): Eukaryota > Metazoa > Chordata > Mammalia > Artiodactyla > Bovidae > Bubalus > Bubalus kerabau. Next base: position 185,711,122 of record NC_073626.1, read on the forward strand.
TCTATCACCTCACCTAATTGGGAATATTTTTTTAAGTAATTTATAATAGCCAATAGGATATATTCCTGACTCCTCCTCCAGGTTCTTTCATTCCTTCTTAAAAACTTGGTATCCAGGCCCTTGTTTGGTTATTCTCATACAAACATAACCTGCATTTTGAATACGCCTCTCAAAGTGGCACGTGTGAACTGAGCATGCTCATCTGCAGTGGTCCAGCAGTACAGAGTTAGGTGGTGCTTCAGCGTTCTTTGTTTTCTTCTTTAACCTGTGCTTCTGGCAGACTCACCACAGTGAACCCAAACCAGTCCATTCAGTCTTGTAGTGTTCACTCATTTATATTCTACAGGTCAGTCATTTCTTTCATGCCAAACTTATACATTTGATTTTTGAGCCAAAATAGTGTTTTAAACATTTAGTTCTATTTAGATTTATCTTCTTAAATTAGACACTTTTTTAGAGGTCTTGTCAGTACATTTTGGATTCTAATTTGGTCATCCATTTTGCTTGCCATCTTTTTCACTCTGTATCGTTTTCACTTTGCATTTGATTACTATGTCAACTTTGCACTCACTCAAGTTATGGGGAAAGTGTGTGAGTAGAGTAGGACCAAGGACAAAGCAGCATACTTTTTAGGACCAGATCTCATCGCCATCCCGGTGGACATTTCAGCTGTTAACTTGTTTATTATTACAAGGGAATACCTATTATAATTTGTCAGATGTCTTGCTAAACTCTGGAAAAGTTAAAGCTCTATCCATCGGGGCTGCCATATGGTGATCATATCAGAAAAGGAGAGGAGGGTAGTTTAGCATGAGTTGGTTTTCTTTGTCCTTATTTATTCTTAGCATAACCATCTCTTTCCTCTGTAAGACTTTAAAACCATTCATATGATAGTTTGTTGTAGATTTTAGGATAGAATTAGTATCAGGCTTTCTGGTATATTATTGACCTCAGATACCTTCTTTTATGTTTTAGAAGTCAGGTCAGTATTTGCATACTGAACATCATTCTCTTTCATTTCAGCAGTTTGGTCTTTTATTTCTCATATATTGCCAAATGATGCTGTTTTCACCTCTTCATCCACGTTGGGCCCTACTTTTTTAAATAATCGTATTTATTTAGCTTATCCCAGACCAACAGTTATTCTCCTTAAAAATAAGACAAAGGGTAAATTTTAATGAATGTAAATGATACCTAATAAAGGTGAATTTTAAAAAAGGATCAAGGAAACAAAAACATCACCATGGTCACTGAGCGCACGGCACATCTAAGCTGCTTGTTGCTGTAGATCTGATGCTACTACTATACAGTGATCTGACTTTGCTTATCGTTTCCAGTTAGCAGACCCATTTTCCTTATTGTTCTTGCACGTTTTTGTTAATATCTTTGCTTCATCTTTAGTGTTCTTGATACTTTTCTTCATGTCTTTTCTGTTCTTGAATACTAGAATTACAGTGTCTGGCTTTATTTGGTAGAAAAGATACACAGTTCATTTCTTTGAAATGGAAGAGACAGTCACATGGTTTCAAAGTGTTATCATCTATCAGTAATTACATCTAGCTGTTGGTGATGGACAGGGAGGCCTGGCATGCTGCGATTCATGGGGTCGCAGAGTTGAACACGACTGAGCAACTGAACTGAACTGAATTTGTTTTTCTCCGATTCTGCTTGAAATCTGATCCTTTGGGGATTTTATACTCAGCTGAAATGGCTCTAAAACCTGTTTATAAAGTATTGTTGAGCCAAAGAGTAATGGTGTGTTTTTATTCTCTCATTTATTCAAAAATAATTGTTCAGACTTTGCAGAAGTAATTTCCAGGGCTAGACCAGCCTTGGCTTCAGCCTGTATATTATTTAAAGAGGTACACGAGCATGAACCATATAAAACATAAACCATTGTGAAATCTTTCTACACAGCTCTTACCCCACGTTATTCTCAGCCTTAGCTATTAGCAATACCACCACATGTTTCTCGTCCTGTGGGACGAGATCAGTAGCAAAAGGTGGCCTGGCCCTCTGTGTTCAGCTCTGCCAGTATCCTGCAGAGCTAGCCATCTGACTTGTTAACCCCTCTTAACTCTGCGTTCAAGAAACCACCAGTTCCTCCCAAGTGATATATGTGAGGTTAGGTATTCAGCAAAGAGAGAGATACTGGTTAATCTACATCAGTTCTAAAATTCATAAACATTAAACTGATCTCTAAATATCTTTGAAATTCTTAGCTTTCTAACATATACCTTTTTAAATGGCATTTTTAATTTTTTCCTAGCCAGTTATTTTAAAAATGACTCAGTAGAAAATACTATGCTGTGCTATGGTATTCTAAGCTATTAAAAGAAGCTGAGATAAGCATTAATTCTGTTCACAGGCATAAGGAACATAAACTCTGGAAAGTATTTGAAATGCCTAGAAAATGGCTGCGTTTGTGTGTTTTCTCCTTTTGCTTCTTATCTGGTTTAGTGTAGTATTTTATAGCAAAAAGATAAGATCTTAAGAGAAATAAACTAAAAAAATAAGGTGGAGGTTCATTTACTCTATTTAACTTACCTCTGAATACGTGTTTTTGCCATCCTCAGAAAAGAGGAACAGTTATCTCACCACTACCTGAGGTGTTTATTTGAGGTAATTCTGGACATTAGCCTCTAATTCACAGTAAAATTAAGATGAAAAAGCAGTGTTAGCACACCTAAAAACAGTTGCATACTCCTGAGCAAAGTGGCCTGAAAATACTCTAGTTGAGGAGGAGTTGTTCCTTCAGCTTTGTAGATTTGGATAGACCATCATAAGATGGCTTATTTATTGAAAAGGGAAGATGCTTTTAAACAGTTGTGCTTCCGAATGTGTATAGTTCACAGCACTGTTTAACTGAATGAACAAAGGATACGGAGTGGTCAGCTCCCCGGAAGCAAAGTACTGCTACGTGGAGCACTTTCAGGGAGAACTGGCGATAGTCCCAGTATTTCCTGGTGAATCAGAAGACTAATTTCTACTAAAAAGTTGAATGGGATCTCATGTGCCCTTAGTGCAAGATGAAGCCTGGTTTAGGGGAAAATAATATCTCTGGTGTGCCAAGGGTACCTTTAACTATTCTATTTACTTTGGATTGCAGGCTAATCTAGATGAAAGCCAGATGAGTTCACCTACATTCCTTAGAGCTTTAATGACAGCCGTCTGTAAAGCAGCTATTATAGGTAAGTAGTATTTCTGAAGGCAACATCTGAAAATCCCCCGTATGTCAGCTGCTGACGACGTGGGTCAGAGTTTACATTACCTTTAACGGTTGCACTGTAAAGCTCAGTTCCTGTGCCAAATGAATGCCATTTCTGCCTGCCATGCCTGGCTTCTTGGGCCGCGGGCGCAGATAGCTGCTCTGCCTGCAGCGAGCCGGGATGTGAGAGCTGCTGGGGGCCTTCTGTTCCGCAGTTCAGCGGGAAGCTGGCGCCTGCTCCTGAGGCTGTTTGCTGTGTGGACTTTTCCTTTACTTCTCACCTCCAATATTCAAAGGCTCCCCTGCCTTCCATTCACGAGTTAAAATGAACAATTTGAATATTCTTGTCCAGTGTCACTAATCTCCAAAGAAAAGCCACTTGATGTAAATTCATGTGTGGGGAAAGAAAATACCAATTATTTCTCCTGTTTTATGTTGACCTGATAAGACAATATTATTGAATGTTTATGAATTACATAGATAGGAGTCAGATTAGTGGAGACTCTAAATGGTCCAAGCTGCACGTAGTTTTTACTAATGCTTAATGAGATCATCCACTTGGTCTTGGATTAAAGTCCACATTTCTGTCACTGAAACAGAAAAAAAAATCTATCAGCTGAAAAGTTGTTCAGAATTATTATAGAGACGGCTTCACGATTCAAGCTTTTCTGTCAGACGCCCGACGGCGGGTGCACTGCCGCAGCGGGTCCCCGTCCTGCTGGTGCGGGGGCCTCCCTGGCGGCTCAGGCCTGCGGCCTACCGATGCAGGAGACGTGGGCTCAGTATTCTCTCCTGGAGGATTCCATGGACAGAGGAGCCTGGCGGGCTACAGTCCATGGGGTTGAAAGGGAGTCAGACAGGACTGAATGACTCCACAGTAGCCACAACTGCTAGTAATAATACAACGGTTCTAATTCTTTTACCTTTCTTAAGAGATTTAAATGAACTCTCTGTTTAATTTCTCTTTAATTTCCTTTTTAATGTTGTTTTTATGGTTTGGAATGTCATGAGACCGCTGTCCCTGTTTAATTATGATTAAAGATAGAGAACCGAGTGCACTACTCTTGAGGGAGCCCAGCACTCTAAATCCATCCCCCTCCATACTTTTGTTTATTTGTTTGTTTCGGGAAGAATTTCATGGATTCTCCTGGTGGTCCAGTGGTTGGGACTTCGCCCTCCAGTGCAGGGGGTGTGGATTCGACCCCTGATTGGGGAGCTAGGATCCCACATGCCTCAAGAGCAGACAACCAAAACGTAAAACAGCAGCAGTGTTATAACAAATTCAGCAAAGTTGTTTTGTTCTGTTTTTAATTAAAATTTTAGAAAATTTGGCGTTTCAAAATTCCTTGCAGGGTCATATATGTCTTAGTGATTCAGAAAACTGAAAACAGCTGTGTGTGTGAATGCTCAGTTCTTCTGTCTCTTCCAGCCGACTGTTCGACCTTCCGAGTGGACACTGCTGTTATCAAGCAGAGAGTGCCGATCTTACTCAAGTACCTAGACTCAGATACAGAGAAGGAACTGCAAGCACTTTATGCACTACAAGCATCAATAGTAAAACTTGATCAACCTGCCAGTAAGTCTCCCTCTTGCTACAGTTAACCCAGCTGAAGGGCGAGGCTTATCCAGGGCAACACTCGAGAGACGGTTTGATGGGCTCTAAACAGTAGGCAATAGCAGCATCCTCAGTGACAAAACTCAGCCTGTAACTTTGATAAACATGAATGTTTTTAAGTGGTTGACTTTTATGAGAAAATGACAAGAAGACTAGTTAATATTATTCATATTATCTGAGGAGATTTAATCCTCATTCTCGGGCACGTCTGTCTTATAAGAATCTCTGCCATGATGGAAATGTATCTGTCACGCGGTACATGACAGCCATGAAGCACTCGTGTCAGTCAAGCACTTAAATGTGGCTACTGTGACTAAGGAACGGAGCTTAAAATACTAAGTGTCAGCGGCCCCATGTGGTCAGCGGCTACCCTGTTGCGCAGTGCAGGTCCAGGGCAGGCGGCGTTAGCCTCTGTGCAGTACAGCTTTTCACCTTCTTGGTCCCAGGCCTTGATAATGAAAGAGGGTGATCCTTGTCAGAGTCCTCAGATACCCAGCAAAGACATGAAGGCATTTTAGACTAATTTTAAGTTAAGAGTTATAGTTAATTCTGGCTAACCAGACAAATAAGGTAACCCGAACACCCAAGTGTTAGTGATCTGGTAAATTAATTGAATCATATTAAATCTTGAAAATTCAGTTGAAACTTCTGAAAGTGGACAGTAAGTATATGGCTGTTTCAAAGATAGCACTGAAGTAATTCTTTGGCATTTCCTTAGGCTGTGACTTCTGCAAAGTTTTTCTTCTTGGCTAGTGTTGTTAAGTCCCTTTGGGATATAAAGGGAGGGATTGGAGCAGTCCTTGGAGTGTAACTGAAGAGAGATTTTGTCTATAAATCTGTCCTTTTTAAAACAATAATATAAGCTAAGTTACCGTGATGAGAGTAAAACAGAGGACTAAAATAGCCCAGATCATCTGGGCACTGAAAATAATGGCTATCATTTCACTGGATAAAATCCAGACAAGATAGTTTTTACTCATGTTTTTCATATGAATTATTACTCTCTTTGTTTTGATAGCGACATTAGAGGGGAGAAAGTCCATTCTGCCTTTTCCTCCCAAAATTTGTAAAAATTAGACGGTTTTATTGTAAAATCTCAAAGAAAATGTATCAAAAGGAAAGTTTAAAAGTTGTACTTTTAAGTGTTTAAGTTGAAAACTGTGTAACATCAAACAGCTCAGTAGTATCAGAAAACAGTTCAAATTGAATAAAATAATAGGAATAAGAACTAGTTCCGACTGCCTGACTCTTTTCGCATTCTTTAGACAAGTGGCTTTTCTCATAGGCTGTCAGGAGGGGGTGTGATGAAGTCTCACGGGTGCCCTGGCCCTGACGGGGCGTCCTGCACAGGAATTCCTTCCCTGCACTGGATGGGAATGCGGCCTCCTCACAGCCGCAGTGCCCCCAAACCAATGGTTTCCTTTCGCCTCCTTGCAGATTTGCTACGGATGTTTTTTGATTGCCTGTATGACGAGGAGGTGATCTCTGAGGATGCCTTCTACAAGTGGGAGAGCAGCAAGGACCCGGCAGAGCAGAATGGGAAGGGTGTGGCCCTGAAATCTGTCACGGCGTTCTTCACATGGCTGCGGGAAGCAGAAGAGGAGTCTGAGGATAACTAAAACTTCAAATACACAAAACGAAAGAAAAGAAACAATTTAAGTATTTTTTTAAAAAGTTTCACGTCTTCGCCAATCACAGTGCAGCAAGGCCAATTCTCGCAGAAACCCCCACGTGTGCACGAGTGGGAGAGGGGAAAGAGAAAAAAAAGGTGATCATGGAGGAAAAAGGTACTGGAAAAAAAGTAAACTTCAAACCTGAGGGCGGGAGCACTAAAACCAAAATACATGTATTATTTATAGAAAATATTTTCTGTTTTAATCTTTTCTTTTTAAATGAGGACTCATACTTTAAAAAAAAACACATCTGTTTAGCAAAAAAAAAAAACAAAAAAAAAAGTTGAGAACTTTTAATTTATTTTAAGGACTGCAAATGCCAGTGTAATTTTTTAATTTGCAGTTTCTGTAAACAACTTGTATAATAGAAAAGCAGAGAAATAAATTTCCCTCCCCTTCAGATGCACCTCACGTTTGTTTTAAAGCATAGTATTTAGTCCAGATTTGAGAAGGTTTGGGGTGAACAAGGTGAGAAAGATTTTTTTTTTTTTTTTTGGCATCAGATCTTTCTGCCTGCCTCTCAGCTTGCTTCAGAAAATAAAAAAATCACAATAGTAATCAAAACATACATAACCTTGGAACAGAAAGAAATGCTGTGGACCAGAGAACTCCAAGAATTGTTCAAAAAAAAAAGTGCTACCCTGGGAAAAGTACTCTTAATACTTTTGAAATCTTTAGAGCAACTTTAAGGCTTGTAAATACATAGAACAAATATTTAAAAAAAAAAAAAAAAAACAAAAAGAAATTGACTCAGTACTATTTCTTTTCACTTTCAAAATATAAAGAACAAAATAAAGGCAAACATTGCAAGTTTAAAAGAAAGTAAAGTGACTTCTCCTTTTGACAGCTTGCTGCGTGTGCGCCCATCTCTGGGAGGTGCCGTCTGGCTACGTGTTGTCTAATCCAGATCGCTTCTGAGGGCTTGGCGGGGGAGAGTGTGTGTGTCTATGTGTCTGCATTTGGAAAAGGCAAGCTACTTTGTGGGCAAAGGAGGGCACTCATGCTTGGGTAGGGGAGCTTCTCTGAAGCCCAAGGGATGCTTCTTTCCAACACCAAGCAAAAATACATCCTAGGTAGAAACAAACCCAGCAGCACTATAGTAAGTCCCTGAGTGTTCCACTGCATGTGTTTGGATTAGGGACACTACTTCTGTTTGAAACTACCAATACCAGTGACTTTTAAAATCATCACTGCCTCCAGTGCTTAAGAAACCCAAAGATGTCCTTTAAAGAAACCAAAGTTATATTACGCTTCTTAAAATAAGTGAGCATGTGGTTTAAAACCAAACCAATACCACGTGTGAAAATCACATTTACCCCAACTTCAATTTCATGCAAGCCATTCTGGTGAGTATAAAGTGGACTGTGGTTTGGGCCTTTGTTTCTCTGACAGGTATTGGAGTGCTGTGCTGTTCTTTGTTTTGTGTGTGTGTGTGGTTTTTTTTTCCCCTTTGATGAAGTTGTTGTCTCTACAAGTGGCTTTCCATTTCAATTGTTTGTAGGCCATCACCCTACAAATGTATTTATGAAGAAAGCCAGCTGCTCCCAAATACGCAGCCTTGTATTTTGTGTCTGAATAACCCAAGAGTTCTTCTGGCTTCCATCTCTGAAGAAATGCTCATGTTAAGAGACTTGGCGAGACTTGTAATGCACAAGAACAAAATGTTCCATAGCAGTAAAAAGTTCTCTCTCTCAGAATGTAGTTGAACACAGTACAGGATCCCCTTCCATGAGCCCCCAGAGCCCCCTGTGAAGTGGCCGAAGGCTGTTCTCCAAGAACCAAGTCCTGAAAGTCCTGTGACAGAAGGATGACAGCCGCTGTCGTAAGACACGGAGCCTGGAGAGCTGGTTCAGGGTCTGACCGCAGGCTCTGCCTGGGAGCCCTCCAGTGGAAGAAGCAGCTCAATTCTATGTTATTTTGAGTATTAACAGCTGCCAGAACCAAAGTGCAGAGGATTCTGAGCCAGAAATCTCCTGACTGTGATGTAGTTTTACGTGTTGGCAGCACTCACAGGCCGTGGGGGTGGGGCTGGGAAGCAAGGTGGGGACTGCCTTCTGGAAATCAGTGGCTGTTATTTGCAGGGGTCTAGCCAGGAAGGAACTTTGGGTAGCAGTGATAACCTGTTCATCAGTACTTCAGATATGGACAAGTGTAAGGATTGGAGGAAAGAGAAGAATATCAGGGAGAAAATAATTCAAGGGTTGAAAAAAGCTTCAGCTATATAAACATCTGTAGTACAATAACAGAAATAAGTGTCTGCAGTCTCATCTGTAACATGAACTGTGATGAGAAGACTCCAAAGTAACTTCTGGGTAACTTATTGCTTTATATACAGAATGTTAGATGGATTAGCAAGGTTACTAATGGCAAAATATGAGCAGAGTGGGATAACTGATTCACACTTGGACCAGCTGCAGTGCAGAAACACCGTCATGACTCTTCCTCTCTCTGCAGTTTTCTTACTTGAAAGCGAGGTGTGGCGGTGTTGGGTTTAACGTGACAGATGACATGGCAGCGCTGACTCGCCTGCAGCTTCCGCTTTAAAGCTCCTTCACTTTGCCATGAGGTCCATTAAGCTCACTGAAGGTGCGCTATATGCCTGTATTCAAACGAGCTAACTTACAGTGTTTCATTAAGTTTAAATGAGTTTTTTTTCCCTTTCTAGCAAAAGAACATGATGCCCGTTTTCAAAATAAACTCATTTTAGTTCTTGCGAAAACCAACAAGCCAGTTCATAGCTGCATCATGAACTTGTTTCATTCAGTAAATATTTACTGAGCATCTACTCTGTTCTAAGTGCAGGAAATATAACTGAATAAGACAGTCTTTACTCTCATGGAAACTCACATTTTTTATGGAAAATGAAAGCTAGAATTTTACATGTTACATCAGCGTACTGACCCACTAAGAAGTGTCTGCCTTTGTTATGTTGGCAGATCTTTGATTTGGTTTTTGTCTTTTCTTAACATTTCAAAATACATTGTAGGTTATTTACAATTATTAGCCCAAAGATAGTTGTATCTGTTCTAGAAACTCTCTTCAAACAAATTATCATCATGGGTTTTTTGACATTTTTTCTTTCAAGTGACTCCATTCCAGTCAAAAGGATTCTAAGCTAGAAAAAATAGTCTTAGGCTAGTGGATATAATTCTGTGGTTTCATTACTTACGTTTTATTCTTTTTTTTTTTTTTTTTAAATTTTCTTGGCTGTGCCATGCAGTTTGCAGGCGCTCAGTCCCCCGACCAAGGGACTAAACCCTGGCCGTAGAGTGAACGTGCAGAAGACTACCAGAGAACTCCCTAAGTTTTATTCTTTAAAAAAAAACAGGGGGGATCTTTTCACCATCATTTTCACCATGCTATTGGATTGGCCTTTATGCACTCCTTCATTCCCCATTTTGAAGAGAGGAGCATTTTTCCGTTCCTTTTTTTCTTATTGAGATATAGTTCACATACTATAAAATACACCCAGGACTTCCCTGTTGGTCCAGTGACAAAGAATCCGCCTGCCAATGCAGGGGAAATGGGTTCAGACCCTGGTCCGGGAAGGTTCCGCGTGCCACGGGGCAGCTCGGCCTGTGGGCTACAACCACTGAACCTGTGCTCTAGGGCTTGGGAGCCACAAGTCCTGAAGCCCGCGCAGCCTGGAGCCCGTGCTCTGCAGCAAGAGAAGCCACTGCAATGAGAAACCCGTGCCCCACAGTGAAAGAGGGCCGCCGCTCAACCTAACTAGAACCCCAAACACGGGGACAGAGACGCAGTGCAGCCAAAAGGGAATGCGTTTTTAAAGCCACCCGAAATTTACTGTGTTCACCACTGTGCAGCCGTCACCACTCTGATTTCAGAACGTTTTCCTCAAGCCAAAAAGGAACCTGTAATCCTTGAGTCATCTCTCCTCATTCTCTACTCTCCTCAGCCCCTGGGGGCCACTTACTCTTTCTGTGGATTCACATGGATGAAATCATACATTGTATTGCTGTGTGTTTTGACCTTCAATCCAGCGTTTAGCAGATGATCAGACCTCACAAGTGTTTGCAACATCAGGAACCTGACAGTTTGATGTGCTGCTAAGTCGCTTCAGTCGTGTCTGACTCGGTGCGACCCCATAAAGGGCAGCCCTCTAGGCACCTCTGTCCCTGGGATTCTCCACGCAAGAACACTGGAGTGGGTTGCCATTTCCTTCTCCAATGCATGAAAGTGAAAAGTGAAAGTGAAGTCGCTTAGTCGTGCCTGACTCTTAGCGACCCCATGGACTGCAGCCTACCAGACATCCTAGCACGGGCAACTGGTCTCGGGTCGTTTAGACCTCTCATTCAGTGCTACCTGAGTCATTTGTCCTTAGGGTTGCAATTCCCGCGTGAATTAGAGGCTACTACAGCATACCCTGACATTTCAGGTTTTATTTGTCCTCTTCAATGAGGCACATTTGGACATAGTGATTGAGTTCCTGAACAGCTTGAGGCTGCTTACTTGTCATGAGAGTAAAATTACTCATTAAGGAATAAAAAACGCCTTGAAATGGAGCCTCTCCTACTCACTAGAGCTTCCTTGGTGCCTCAGACGGTAAACTGTCTGCAATGCGGGAGACCTGGGTTTGATCCCTGGGTTGGGAAGATCCCCTGGAGAAGGAAATGCAACCCACTCCAGTACTCTTGCCTGGAAAGTCCTGTGGATGGAGGAGCCTGGTAGAAGACAGTCCATGGGGTTGCAAAGAGTCGGGCATGACTGAGTGGCTTCACTTTCACTTTTCTACTCACTCATCCCAATTTATTAGTCTTACAGATGATTGCCTTTCCTATTCAATACACTTGAGCTCCGTAAGTCTCAACATCCTCTAGCAGTTCAGGAAGAGATCCAGTATGTGCTCACTAGCTGCAGAGGCCACAGGTATCCCTCAGAGGGAAAGTGATTACCTGTTAGTGTTAGGATTACCACCCACCCCATGCCCAAAAAGACATCATTGTGTGTTACCAAATCCTGAAGTCCTATGTCAAAGAAACCATGTGCCAAGTGTTTTTAAAAAATGAATATATTATTTGAAATAAATTTAGGCTTATAGAAGAGTTTCAAATCTAGTAGATTCCCATGTACCTTTCATCTAATTCCTTGTTATCATTAATGTCTTCTATTACCAAGGGCTTCCCTTGTGGCTCAGCAGGTAAAGAATCCACCTGCAATGCTTGAGACCTGGGTTCGATCCCTGGTTTGGGAAGATCTAGAGAAGGGGACAGCTACCCACTCCAGTATTTTGGCCTGGAGAATTCCATGAACTGTACAATCCATTTGCTCACAAAGAGTTGGACATGACTGAATGACTTTCACTTACATTACCAGTGGACCTTTATCAGAACTAAGAAGCCAGCATTGGTACTTTGCTGTGAACTAAACTCTAGACCTTGGGTTTCACTACTGCCAAAATCACTGCAGATGGTGATTGCAGTGAAATTAAAAGACGCTTACTCCTTGGAAGGAAAGTTATGGCCAACCTAGATAGCATATTCAAAAGCAGAGACATTACTTTGCCAACAAAGGTCCATCTAGTCAAGGCTCTGGTTTTTCCAGTGGTCATGTATGGATGTGAGAGTTGGACTGTGAAGAAAGCTGAGCCCTGAAGAATTGATGCTTTTGAACTGTGGTGTTGGAGAAGACTCTTGAGAGTCCCTTTGGACTGCAAGGAGATCCAACCAGTCCATTCTGAAGGAGATCAGCCCTGGGATTTCTTTAGAAGGAATGGTGCTAAAGCTGAAACTCCAGTACTTTGGCCACCTCATGTGAAGAGTTGACTCATTGGAAAAGACTCTGATGCTGGGAGGGATTGGGGGCAGGAGGAGAAGGGGACGACAGAGGATGAGATGGCTGGATGGCATCACTGACTCGATGGACGTGAGTCTCAGTGAACTCCGGGAGTTGGTGATGGACAGGGAGGCCTGGCGTGCTGCGATTCATGGGGTGGCAAAGAGTCAGACACGACTGAGCGGCTGAACAGAACTGCCCTTTTTGTCCTCTTTCTCCTGGATGCAATCCAGGACACCACATTGTGTTTAGTCATCATGTATTCTTAGTGTCCTCTGGCCTCTGATAGTTTTTTTATCTTTCCTTGTATGTCATGACCTTGACGTCACTGCTCAGGTATTTTGTAGAATGTTCCTCAGTTGGGTTTGTCTGGTGTTTTTCTCCTGATTGTTGTTCAGTCAATAAGTTGTGTCCAACTCTTTGCAACCCCATGAATTGTAGCATGCCAGGCTTCCCTGTCCATCACTATCTCCCTGAGTTTCCTCACACTCACGTCTGTTGAGTCATTGATGCCATCCAACCATCTCATCCTCTGTTGTCCCCTTCTCCTCCTGCCCTCAATCTTTCCCAGCATCAGGGTCTTTTCCAATAAGTCAGCTCTTCACATCAGGTGGCCAAAGTATTGGAGTTTCAGTTTCAGCATCAGTCCTTCCAATGAATATTCAGGGTTGATTTCCTTTAGGATGGACTGGTTGGATCTCCTTGCAGTCCAAGGGACTCTCAAGAGTCTTCTCCAGCACCACATGATTAGACTAATGTAATGAGTTTGGGATAAAAAGACTTTGTAAGTGAAGTGCCCTTCTCATATCATAACAGGGTATGTGATGCTCCCATGACATCATTGGTGATGTTTCACCTTAACTATGAGGTTATGGTGGTGTTTGCCAGGTCTCCACTCCAAAGTTAGCTTTCTTTTCCCCTTTTCTTACTCTGGTGTGTTTGGAAGCCAGTCACTAACTATCAATTCAGATTCATGTATATTTATTTTATATTTTGAGTTATAATCCAAAACCACATTATTTGGTCAAATAGGTTGTTCCAGCTTTGGCCTTGGGAGCACTTTTGGGTCGATTCATGTGTTTCTTTGACGTTTCTTCATCTGCAGTAAGTGCATTTTAGAGCACTTTGTGACAGTACAAGAAACCGCTACCTATAGAATCAGCCATTCCTTCTAGGAGCCTTGGTTTCTTTTAAGGGAATGGTATTTAGAAACCAAGATCTGGGCGTTGGGTGAGCTCATTACTACTGGTGTGTCTCTGCTTCTTGTTTTGCTGGCACTTTAAACTCTTTTTACTGAAGGTGAGATCTTTCTAGTTTCACAGGAACACTATGGCTTTTTTAAAATACTGCCTCACTTTTTCTGGTGCTCAAAAGACTCCATCCTATAGATAGTACAATTACGTTTTTGCTTATTGTACATAGCAGGGAGAAAGGACTGAAAATACTCCCTCTCTGCCTGTGATGATGATTTAACTTTCCATTAGCTAGCAATATGCAGAAAGTCTATTGTAGTGTACCATACAGAACAGTGTTAAACTGTTGCCTAGATGACTAACTCAGTAATAATAATAATAATAGTTAATATTTAATAGTTATTATTATTAAATAATAATAATGGGAACTAAGTAACCAGAAGTTAACTGACAGTGAAAGTACTGCATACTGAAACTTGATGAGATGCAGCCAAAGCAGTACTTTGAGGTAAATGTAAAGTCTTAGATTTATCCAGTAAACATGAAAGGGTTAAACAAATTAGGCTATCAGAGGAGTCAACTGGGAAAAAAAAAAAAAAGGAAATGTTAGCTGGGTGGGTAGCAAGAGGTCGTACAGAAAGAAGTTGTAAGCCATAGTAGACGAGATGTCCACTGGCGTTGGGATATTTGTGTTCTAATGCTAACACTGCTGTTCACTGGCAATTTGTCCAGTCTCACTTGTATGGGCCGCCACTGTCCTCACTAAAAAGAGTTTACTCTCAGACTTCCCTGGTGTGGTACGGAGGATAAGAGTCCGCCTGCTGATGCAGGGCACGTGGGTTCGATCCCTGGTCTGGGAAGACTCCGTATGCCATAGAGCAACTAAAGCCTGTGTGCCACACTTACTGGAGCCCTCTGCCTGGAGCCTGTGCTCTGCGACAAGAGGAGCCACTGCAGTGAGAAACCCGTGCACTGCGACGAAGGGTAGCCCCTCTTGCCAAAAAGCCTCTGAGCAGCAGCGAAGACCCAGCGCAACCAAAAAAACGTGTTTACTCGTGCCAGCCATCTGAGCACATCCAGAATCACTTTCAGTACTGTTTCCCAAGCTTAACAATGCATTAAGTCTTGGTGAAATACGATATTATTAAACTTTTTGAAGAAGTAAGAGTCACGTACGGATGTGAGAGTTGGACCATAAAGAAGGCTGAGCACCGAAGAATTGATGCTTTCAAACTGTGATGCCAGAGAAGACTCTTGAGTCCCCTGGACTGCAAGATCAAACCAGGAGATCAACCCTGAATATTCACTGCAAGGACTGATGCTCACACTGAAGCTCCAGTACTTTGGCCCCCTGATGTGAAGAGCAGCTCACTGGAAAAGACCCTGGTGCTGGGAAAGATCGAGGGCGGGGGAGAAGGGGACGACGGAAGACGAGATGGTTGGATGGCATCACCAACTCCATGGACATGAGTTTGAGCAAGCTCCAGGAGATGGTGAAGAACAGGGAAGCCTAGCGGGCTGTGGTCCATGGGGTTGGACATGACTGAACAACAATAAGACTATCAAGATTTTCTGAAATTTTCCAGCACTTGAACTTGTTCTAGCAGTGATTTCCTTTCTGACTCTTCTGTTATATTTACCTCTTACTGATAATATGTCTTCTGACCAGGTCCTAGGAAACCATCTTTGGCAAACCTCCACCAGCACTCCTGTCTAACTGCTTCCTAGAACGTCGAGTACTGCGGCTCAGCACTGCTGCATGGTAGATTCACCTGGGAGTTTTCAAAAGTACAAATCTTGGGACTCAACCCTAGGGCAGTTGTTTCTGAATTTCTGGAGATGAAACCTTGGCATCATTTTGTTTTTAAGTTGCCTAGGTGACTCTAATATGAGACCACTGTGGAATAGTGAAAATAACCTGATCTGCCAAATAGTTTAGAGAACAACTTATATTTTCAAGTATTTAAAACATTTTTCAACTGCAAGGTATTGGTTGGACACACAAGTGTGGCATTACAAATGGCACATGTTTTGAAAATACAGAGCTATGGAAGCAGGTAATGGGCGCCCTGTATAAACCAGGGGCTTGGGGTATGCTTCCTTTAGAAAGAGAATTTTAAACTGAGAAGTCTAAAAAATTAAACAGTTATGGGATGGGTTCAAGTAGACAAAATCATGAGTGCAAAGGAGATGCAGGGTATATTTGAAAAATGAAGCAAGAGTGCCAGGGATGGTGAGAGTTCATTCTCACATGCAAAAGTAGAATTTGAACATGACGTATGACAAATTAATCCAGACAAACCCTTTCTGGACTAAAGGATGAAAGTACTTTTTGAAAATTGCCTTATACTGTCAATTCAGTAACATTTGCTGGAGACCTACCATCACTGCTTTGTGTGTGTGCTTGCTTTCTTTTTTTAAAAAATAAGTTCTCACTTAGGAATGGCAGTAGTTTTTCATCATTTAATGATCCACAGCCCCAAAATTTAGCAACACGGTGGACTGGACTAGCTTCTGGCTCTTTGGAAAGCAGTTTAAGGTTGCTGCTGCTGCCATTGTTCAGGCACTTCAGTCGTGTCTGACTCTGTGTGACTCTATGGACTGTAGCCCACCAGGCTCCTCTGTCCATTAGATTTTACAGGCAAGAGTACTTAGAGTGGGGGCCATGCCGTCCTCCAAAGGATCTTCCTGACCCAGGGATCAAACCCAGGTCTCCTCCGTTGCAGGCAGATTCTTTACTGCTGAGCCACCAGGGAAGCCCATATCTAAGATTAAGGTCATTGAAAGTATGGACCTTAGACTGGCAGAATCAGTATCAACTGTGAGCACATCAGAAATGCCCATACACAGACCCTAACCTACTAAATCAGAATCTGAAGGAATGGAAGGAGCCCAAGAAACTTTTAACAAGCTCTCAGGCACACTGAAGTTTGAGAACTACCGCCTAAGGAACACTTTGTATCCCTGCCAGTTTACAAAGCTCTTCACCAAAAGCTAATTAAAAATAACTGCTATTTGTAAAACATTTCAGTTCAGTTCATTCGCTTAGTCTTGTCTGACTCTGCAACCCCAGGGACTGCAGCACACCAGGCTTCCCTGTCCATCACCAACTCCTGGAGCTTGCTCAAACTCATGTCCATTGAGTCAGTGATACCATCCAACCATCTCATCCTCTGTCATCCCCTTCTCCTGCCCTCAAATTGCCAAGCATCAGGGTCTTTTCCAATGAGTCAGTTCTTCACATCAGGTGGCCAAATTATTGGCGTTTCAACTTCAGCATCAGTCCTTCCAATGAATATTCAGGACTGAATCCTTTAGGATGGACTGGTTCAATCTCCTTGCAGTCCAAGGGACTCTCAAGAATCTTCTCCAACACCACAGTTCAAAAGCATCAGTTCTTTGGCACTCAGCTTTCTTTATGGTCCAACTCTCACATCCATACATGACTACTGGAAAAACCATACCTTTGACTAGACGGACCTTTGTTGGCAAAGTAATGTCTCTGCTTTTTAATATGCTGTCTAGGTTGATCATAACTTTCCTTCCAAGGAGTAAGCGTCTTTTAATTTCATGGCTGCAATCACCATCTGCAGTGATTTTGGAGCCCCCCAGAAATAAAGTCTGTCACTGTTTCCATTGTTTCCCCATCTATTTGCCATGAAGTGATGGGACCACATGCCATGATCTTAAGTTTTCTGAATGTTGAGCTTTAAGCGAGCTTTTTCACTCTCTTTCACTTTCATCAAGAGGCTCTTTAGTTCTTCTTCGCTTTCTGCCATAAGGGTGGTGTCATCTGCATATCTGAGGTGATTGATATTTCTCCCAGCAATCTTGATTCCGGCTTGTGCTTCTTCCAGCCCAGCGTTTCTCATGATGTACTACTCTGCATATAAGTTAAATAAGCAGGGTGACAATATACAGCCTTGACGTACTCCTTTCCCAATTTGGAACCAGTCTGTTGTTCCATGTCCAGTTCTAACTGTTGCTTCTTAACCTGCATACAGATTTCTCAGGAGGTAGATAAGGTGGTCTAGTTTTCCACAGTTTGTTGTGATCCACACAGTCAAAGGCTTTGGTGTAGTCAATAAACCAGATGTTTTTCTGGAACTCTTTTGCTTTTTGGATGATCCAACGAATGTTGGATCTCTGGTTTGATTTGATCTCTGGTTCCTCTGTCTTTTATACATCCAGCTTGAACATCTGGAAGTTCACGGTTCGTGTACTGTTGAAGCCTGGCTTGGAGAATTTTGAGCATTACTTTGCTGGCATGTGAGATGAGTGCAATTGTGTGGTAGTTTGAACATTGTTTGGGATTGGAATGAAAACTGACCTTTTCCAGTCCTGGGGCCACTGCTGAGTTTTCCAAATTTGCTGGCATCGAGTGCAGCACTTTCACAGCATTATCTTTCAGGATTTGAAATAGTTCAACTGGAATTCCATCACCTACGCTAGCTTTGTTCATAGTAATGCTTCTTAAGGCCCACTTGACTTCCCCTTCCAGGCTGTCTGGCTCTAGGTGAGTGATCACACCATTGTGATTATCTGGGTCGTGAAGATCTTTTTTGTACAGTTCTATGTATTCTTGCCACCTCTTAATATCTTTTTCTTCTGTTAAGTCCATACCAATTCTGTCCTAGAAATAGAGCCCATCTTTGCATGAAATGTTCCCTTGGTATCGCTAATTTTCTTGAAGACATCTCTAGTCTTTCCCATTCTATTTTTCTCCTCTATTTCTTTGCCTTGATCACTGAGGAAGGCTTTCTTATCTCTCCCTGCTATTATTTGGAACTCTGCATTCAGATGGGTGTATCTTTCCTTTTCTCCCTTGCTTTTATCTTCTCTTCTTTTCTCAGCTATTTTAAGACCTCCTCAGACAAGCATTTTGCCCTTTTGCATTTCTTTTTCGTGGGAATGGTCTTGATCACTGTCTCCTGTACAATGTCATGAAAACATTTAGGCTTTGCTTTCTCATCTGTAATACAAAAATACTAAGCCCTTTCTACATCTGTATGACTTGGTGTCATCTAATTCAGTCTTTGCACTAGCCCTCTGGTACATATATAAGTTGGTACTGCTTGCTTTCAACAGTAGGGATCTAAATGCCACAGAAGTTTTGTACCTAGCAAGCGTTTAGCGCTGAGACTCACAAACTGGGTTTTTTTGGAAGGCAGTGATTTCCCAAATATATTCTCTTTCACCACCAGAAGTCTTTATTCTACACTTGGGAAAATGGTATAGTGGATATTCATTGGAGTATTGGAATTGGAAAAACAGAGTCTTTAATGCAACCCTGCCTGGGTTGTTTCCTCATCTGTAAACACCATCCACCTCAGTAAGGTGGTTTTGAGGATTAATTAAAGGAAAGATAAAGCCCCCAGCATTCTTCCTGGATCACCTGGGGCCTGTCCTCCCTGTGTCCAAAGTTCTCTTTCTATCACATTCTGCAACCCTAGTCATAAGGAGAAGGCAGTGGCAACCCCCTCCAGTACTCTTGCCTGGAAAGTCCCATGGACGGAGGAGCTTGGTAGGCTGCAGTCCATGGGGTCACACAGAGTCGGACACGATAGAAGCGAACCCTAGTCACAGCCACATACGATATTGCACTGCAGTCATTAACTGTAGATCATGGTTCGCCCATCCGTGTTTCTCTACTGTTGTGTAGTTCAGTTTTTTTTTTTTTAATTGTTGTGTTTTCCCTAGGATGCCCTGAAATCTCAGGCTTCTCTGACAGATAAGAGATAGGAGATTTAGCAGCTTTTACTTTCCACTTTTCCTAGGATTCAATAAGAAAGGCATTGAAAAAAAGGCAAAACATCTTTTGGGGGCATAAATTAATGGTATTCTTTGCAAGTTACACATTGCCCTACCTATGACAGAAAGAAAAAATAACTAGTTTTTGCTATAAAACCATAACAAACTACTAAAAATACCAAGTACTTAAAAATACATTCTGGAAAAAACGCGTATGATGTCATATACAGCTCTGCCCTTGTTCCTAATGTTGGAGATGCTAACTACTTTGGATAAAGAGACAGCTATGCTAGCTGGTTAGACTAAATTTCAGGATTTTAAAAATTATCATAGACTCATTCAAGTAGAGTGTAAAGCAGAGACACAAAAATGTCAAATTTGAACATTTGAAATTTATGCCTTTTTGGTCAAAATGTTTTTTCTGTTGGGAAGAACAAAGACATCACTGATAAATCAAAATTTAAATTTTAAAAGTTGAACTAACAATCTGAGTCTCAATCTTGATATGCTGCTCTTTCCAAACTTCGGGCTGAAAGTTTGACAACCTTGCTGCAAGTTATTTCAGGAATAATCAAAGCCGATGTTTTATGGTATTTTCCCTTTTTGAAAAAACTTCATTTTCTCACCACTGTGCAGTTTCACTTTGTTTTATAACAGGGAAAGATCCTTTCCGTCACCATTTTTTTGGGACTCCAGTTTTGTTTTGTTTTTTTAACAAACGGGTCCAATTTAATGATTCTTTTAAAAATATCTTTTGTCTCCAATCACAAATTTTTATTCGTGTCTTCCTTTAAATTACTGGGTTTTATTGGAGGGGAAATCTTTCTCTTTAAAGAAACTCTCTCAAACTTCCCCATGAAGGAAAGATGTGTTATGGTGACGAACTCATTTTGCTGGGTGGGACTAGCCTGGTTTAAAAACTGAAGGTCCTGCCTCACACTAACTCAACCTCCTCGCGGCAGGTAAACCATGATAGTCCACCACCCTGGCTGTCACTGATCTGTCACTTAATCTCCTACCACCATCACAGGCCTGGTTCCCCTCATCTTCCTGCAAGTAAGATTTGCCCTTAGTCACAAAGTAGTTGTAGAGGGAGAAAATAGTACTGTTGGCAAATTTGCTTCATATTACAACTGTCAACACTGGATATATTTTTTTAGTTAAGTTTGGCAAATCAAGACTGTCCTTATAATGTCTAAAATGTGGTTTTCTTGCTTCTGGTGTTTAAAAGCGGGGAAGGATGGTTCAACACAGTTCCCAAAAACTGACATGAGCCAGACTTGAAAGCAAATCCTATTTCTTTCCCTAAGAGATGCAGGACCAAGTGCCTTAAGGACCTTGATTAGCCACCTGTAATGACATTCCCAAGAGTTTTTGTTACTTTGAAGACTGAATTGTAACTTTAGCCAATATATCAGCCACTTCAAACTTTAAAGGACAGCTTTTAAAACTTACCCTCCTCAAAATGATAGTAAACTCTTGGCATTAACCCTTTTCAGATCTCTTCAAGGAGCTAGAAACATTGACTCCAATATAACACCAGAGGGCTAATGACATCTGGGACAGAGGCTCTCAAACTGTGAATGGCAAAATTAATGGATTTCATCCAGCATTGTAAATATATATATTATACACACACACACACACACACACACACACACACACATGGGGGGAGAACTTATGAGGGTAAATGTTATTTTGTAAAGTTTATTTGGTTTGTATATTCTGATATATGATCCTTTATCCAAAACAATTGGGATCAGACATATTTTAGACTCAGAATTTTTCAAAGTTTAGAAAGAAGTGTTTCATTTTGATGACTACTAGGATGAATGGAGTTAAAATTATTGTCACCAGTGAGTAGAATAAAGTGCGGCACTGGCAGAGGAGGATCCGGGGTTGTTCAGTTCAGTTCAGTTCAGTCGCTCAGTCGTGTCCGACTCTTTGCGACCCCATGAATCGCAGCACGCCAGGCCTCCCTGTCCATCACCAACTCCCGGAGTTCACTCAGACTCACGTCCAGAGTTGTTACTTATCTCTAAACCAGGGATAAGTAAGCTTGGCCTAAACTCTCTAAACTTGGCCTCAGGAAATAAATAATAAAAGAGAAAAACCATTAAAGGAGTAGCAGTGGTGAAGTGATATTAAATGTTTTATCAGCCTCCGTGGTTTTTGGGTGTTTTTTTTTGGCCTAATAGTATAAATTGTTCTCTTGCCATCCGTTTTCAAGCTGCAACCAAATCTGAGAGTCATTTCCAGTCTTCCTGGCTGGAAACCAGAAAAGTCAAGTGACCCCAAGTCCTACTAGAACCGTACCTTCTTAAGGAACCAATCTCCAGCCAGGCTTTTGGTTACTTCTGTGTGAAATTACAGAAGTAATTGGCCTTGATTTGTGGGGAAAATACAGACAGACTTGCTAGGAACAGAAACATCTCTTCCCACCAGACAATCAGGAATTATTCTTCAAACGTCTGTTTTAACACGCAGTAGAATGTGAGTAAATAGGTGGATGTATCTTTCATGCTCAACCTCAGGAGGCAGTGTCATAGCTCTGGTCTGGAATATTCCTGGAACCTGAAATTGCTTTAACTTCTATCCTTATACCTAAATCTCCAAAGTCACATTGTTTTGTTTTTCTATACAAAACACAACCTTTTAGCCTAACAGACTTAAGTATCACTTAGTGAAGAATAGCAAAAAAAAAAAAAATCTATTGCGTTGACAACAGGCCATGAAGTCTGCAGAACTTGCTAACGTTTCAACAGGGACTTGGCGTCTGAAAAAAATGGATGTTTTTGTCGAAAACTAAAGATGCTGCCAGAGAAGGCAATGGCACCCCACTCCAGTACTCTTGCCTGGAAAATCCCATGGGCGGAGGAGCCTGGTGGGCTGCAGTCCATGGGGTCGCGAAGAGTCGGACACGACCGAGCGACTTGACTTTCACTTTTCACGCATTGGAGCAGGAAATGGCAACCCACTCCAGTGTTCTTGCCTGGAGAATCCCAGGGACGCAGGAGCCTGGTGGGCTGCCGTCTATGGGGTCGCACAGAGTCGGACACGACTGAAGCGACTTAGCAGCAGCAGAGATGCTGCAATTGCATTTTGCGGCTTTTCTAGTTCACAAAATCCTACATTTCCTCATGATTCTGGGACTCCTGAGTCATTCCTCTAACCTTGATGGCCCTGGGAAGTGTGAAGTCATCACAGAAAACAGCACAATTACTCCTTTTCTTTCTCCTAGGAGCTCCTCCTCTACGCAGAGTTCTTATATTTCTGAGCCCTGACTATGCAATGGAAAGCTTTATATTTCAAGTTCAGAGATTAAAACAATGAATTCTCAATTATCAGTTTGAGGCCTATATGTTAGCTCTCCTTGATATTAGCATTTTAAAAGTAGAAGAGAGTGAAGCTTAAAAGGAATGAATGGTGCCAACTTCAGGGATTTTTATTTCAGTGTGAGAGATCTCTTTTTGCAAGAGGGTCTAACTGATGCTGTGATCATAACCTCCACACACTCACTCCATGAGAACAGAGCTGCTCTTCAACTTGCCAAAGTTTATGTTCCCTCCAGTGCAGAATGTCAGACAGCCTAACAGCTTAAGTAAAGGGTACAAAAATCATCATGTAACTGTTCTCAACAAAAAAATTGAATGATGTTTTTACTAGTATAGCTCAAAGAAAACCAAATGAGATAAACTATAAAACCATACCCCCATGGAGTCTGAACTCAGATGTGCCTAAGAATAAAAATCAAAACCGACCAGATGTTATATTTAGCAGAGGTAAAATGCCTCAAGCAATATACGTGTCCAATAAAAACTTCAAGTCCTTTTTTGTAAGTGAAAAAAAACACATTCAGACTTAATGGTAGCTTTAGTGCCTAGCTGGGGGTTGGGGGTGGCGTGTGTGCAAATACCTCTGTGCACACGAAGAATTGCCTCTGTTCTAAAGAACAGAGTAAGGTGTGTGTGTGAAGCACAAAATCTGTGTAAAGGTGGAATCTAGTTTGCTCTTATCTGTGTCAGCTCCTTGTCTGAGATGGGGGAAAGGACATTTTCGGGAAAAAGAAAGGATGTTTTAAGCAAATAAATACATAAAAATGGAAGAGTCTCTTTAAAAGGAGACAAAGGAAACGGTGATGAGATGACCCCAACTCCTTGTGAACACGTTTAAGGGGACACCAGGATGCCAGGGCACTGGTAATGCCATTGGGACATTAATGGTAACACTCAGCTTGTAAGCAATCTGTGGTGGTGGTGACATTTTTATATAGCTGACTTTGGGACGGATGGAGTGGATGGCTGTGCCTGGGAAAGCTGGTGAGACAGTTAAAGTGCTCATGGCAACGCCAGAGCCTGAGGACTGGCTTATAAAGTGCTTAAAATGGTTTGATAATAAAATCTTTAGGACAGGTACCCGCATTCGACTGCTTCTGCTGTTCTGAGCCTCAAGGCTATTGTACTGTTTACTATTTCTCTGTATATTCAGGAACCAAACCCCCGACAAAACACCTAGTTTAGATACATCGAATTTTCCCAAAATCGACTTTGAAAAAGTTCTAACGTTTTTCAGCAGTAACGTACATAGCCTAAACATGCTGGTAACTAACGTAAAGATGACAATTCGAAGGGAATTCCCTTTCCAATCCCGACGTTTCCTTCTTGAGGACACTCCCTGCATATGTGGATTAGGGAGCCCGGGAAGACCCCTTCATTGACTAGAAAAGCAACTTCTACAGTTCTTTTCCTGAGGCATTCCTGCGTCCTGTGAGACTTCATAGGAACGAACGTGAGGTAACTAACTGCACACTCGCCGCTCTCTGGGTTTCTAATCATTTCGTCGTCTTCAAAGGGGGTCGTTCTTGTGCTCAACTCGGGAGCGGGAAAGGCCAACCCCCTCCAAAGGCAGACGGGGAGCCGAAGTGGAAACTCAGGGACGGAACCCGAGGACACCGAAGCCACAGCCAAGACGACTGGAGCCACCCGACAGGCGCCGGCGGAAGGCGCGCGGACACTCAGCGCCGCCCCGGCGTCCCCCGCGCCGACCCCGCCCGCCTTCTCGCGCCCCCGCGTGCCCGACCAAGGGGAGGCGAGTCTCGCGCGCTCCCTCCGCGCCCGCGGGCTGTTGGGGGCGCGGCCGCCGGCGCGCGCAGGGGAGGGGGCGGGGCCGGCGTGAGGGATGGGCGCGCGCGCGCGCGGGGCCGCGAGCAGGGGGGCGGGGCGGCAGAGCTCGGCGGCTGGGCCTGGAGGACAGCGGTGGCGGAGGCGGCGAGCGGCAGCGGGAGCGGAGCCGAGAAGCCTCGCAGCACGCGGGCGCCAGGAAGGGGGGAGCGCAGAGGTAACGCGGGACGGAACGGGCGGGCGGGCAGCGGGCGCAGGCCCGCTGGACCCCGAAGGCGGGCGGAGAGACCGCTCGCCCGGGGCGCCGACGCCGCTCCCTGCGAGGAGGGGGGCGGGGCGCTCGCGTCCCCGGAGGTGGCGCCTTTTATTTATTTATTTTTTTGTCTGCCTGCCCCGGCCGCTCCGCCCCCTCTTCCCCTCCCCCCGCGGTGAACCGAGCCCCCTGCCCTTCTGGTGGAAGCCGCCTCCGGGGCCTTGGGGCGCGCGCGAGCGCGCTCCCGCCCTTGTTTTGTTTGGACCGGGGGGGAGGTGAGGGAGCGCTTCCCTGATCGCGGGCCTTGCCTCGCAGCGCGCCTGCGCCGGCGTCCTCCCGCCCGGCTCTGATTGGCTAAGGGCTCGCGCATGCTCCCGAGGCGCGCGGCGGGCCCCCGCCCTCCCCCCTCACCCCACTCCCTCAGAGGTTTTCGGAGCCGGTTCGAAAGATGCCGGCGGCGGTGACTGGCTGTGGCGGACCCGCCCCCCCACCACCCTCCCGGGGTCCCCGCCCTCGCCGCCGCTGCCGCCATTACGGAGCTCCCAGCGGTGAGTGCGCGGGGGGCTGGTGCTCGCGGTCCGCCGCCTCCTGCGTGGCGCGCGCGCGGGCGGGCTGGCGCTGCCCGGGTCGCGGCGTCGGCCTTCCGGAGCCGGAGCTCGCGCTGAGCCCGCCGCCCTTTGCCTCGCCGCCTTCATCCCGGCTCCGCTCTCCTCTTCCCCCACCCCCCGCCTTGTGCTCGGCGCTCCCCGCCTTTGTCTGCTGGTCTTTCCGCCCGGGTCTTCGGGCCCGGCGCGCAGTCAGCTGTTCGCGCCCCTGAAAAGCCGTCGCCGCCGCCGCCGCCGCTGCTGCTGCTGCTGCTGCTGCTGCCGCCGCCACCGCCACCACCCGGGACTCAGCTTTCGTTTACCCCCCTTCCCATGGCTTTCGTCGAGCTTGTGACTCACTGCTCTTTAGATGAGGTGGATTTAGTTAATATAGTCAAGCCTGTGAGTAGGGGCATTTGTAAAGAACTGGAGGTAGGAGGGGTGAAATGAGAGCCCCAGATCAGAGGGTTTTGTTTTTTTTTTTTTTAGAGAATTGACTGCTGGTCTATGATCGAAACAGGGCTTCCCTTGTAGCTCAGTTGGTAAAGAATCTGCCTTCAGTGCAGGAGACCCGGGTTCGATCCCTGGGTCGGGAAGATCGCCTGGAGAAGGAAATGGCAACCCACTCCAGTATCCTTGTCTGGAAAATCTCATGGGCAGTGGAGCCTGGTGGGCTGCAGTCCATGGGGTCGCAAAGAGTCCGCCACGACAGAGCGACTAACACTATGATCGAAACACCTCTTTGAGGGAGAGTCCCCCCGCACAGAGGACGGCCAAGGTGAACTTGACCTCTCTTTCCATGTGTACCTTTTCATTCTGCGGTTATGCTTCCTGACCTTACGTTACATTGAAAAGTGACAGTCTGGTTCGAAGTGCAGCTGGGAATTCCCCTGGGGCTTCACGGACAAGCTGACTTGTCTTCGAGTGACGCTAGACGTGGCTAGTTTGACTTTGGAAGATTTGTTTAATCTGGTATAGGCGTGAAGCTGTTCACGAAGTTTTCAATTCATTGCTCTTTTCAGAAAATTTAGTGAAGCGTGTTTCAGAGTAGAAGTAACATTTTTAGAGGGTATCTTTGGCGTTGTCGAATTGGAAGATTGAGGGCGAGATGTTGGAGGAAGTGTCCTGAACTCTTGGTGTATAGATGAAAACGCTCACTCTTCAGCCAGTTAGATCGTCCTTATCTTAGGAGGAGGTACCTGTAGTGTCCAGAGCATCTGTGTCCGAGACAGATACTAATTAATACTGATTTATTTGAAATATAAAAGTGGGAAAAAAAGTTTCCAGCAAATTATAGGCATACGTTTCGTGACATCACTCCGTAAGTCTGAATATAGTGAAAGACTTTAGATTGGGGACAATTTAGTGTAATCAGTGCAGTGCTAATGACATTATAATATGTAAGGTATTGGCAGACGTTTTATGGTAAAATATGAAATAATAGTACTTTCCCTAAAATGCATGTTTTAAAGGATATCAGAAAACTGAAATACATTGTTGAACTCCTGCTTATTTTTCTAGTGCTTGCTTTTAAGGTAGAGAAAGTAAATTAAAACTCTGAAATTATGGACTTTCTACTTTTACAACCTTTTCTTTATTGCCTGTATTTAAACAGCTTAGCACTTCCCTTGACAAAAGCAGATCTTTGTATTGTTCATCTGACATTATACTTAAAAAACAAAAACAGATTCATGACCACAGGAAGTCCACACACACCACAGGTAAACTGAGATTGGTTTGTCTCAAATGAAAAACTTATTCAAGTTTCGTTCATTCTTTCACTTTAACAAATATTTGTAGAGCACCTGTTTGGAGCCTAGTATGTTTCTTGGGCAGGAAGTATAGGGCAGTGAACCAGCCAGATAAGATCTCCGTCAGGGAACAAGTGTGGCAGTCTAAAAGTCTGATCATTCAGAAGCGCAGCATCAACAGTTAATAGGTACTTGTTAAGGCAGTTGTAAGTTAACCATCCAGATAGTTTTGTCAGCTCTGTGATGAACCATGAACTGAGGAAATACGTCATTAACCAACCTATTATAAAGAGAGCCTTAAGTTACATGACCTTTATTAAGGAAATTCAGAGCTGAGGCAACATTTCTTAATGTTTATATTGTTTTAAATTTTTATTTTTTAAGTGTTTTTTACACGTGTTGAACATAGAAATAAGTACTGCCAGGTGTCATTGTTCATTCAACATTTGCCCTTCGGTTTTTCTTTTTTTGGCCACACAGGATTTTTGTTGCCAGGTGCGGGCTTTCTCATTGTGGTGACTTCTCTTGTTGCGGAGCACCGGTTCTAGGCATGTGGACTCAGTAGTCGTGGCTTAGTTGCCCTGCAGCGTGTGGAATCTTCTAGGACCAGGGATTGAACCAGTGTCCTTGCATTGCAGGGCAGATTCTTAACCACTGGACCACCAGGGAAGCCCTCCCCCCAGTATTTATGCTGCACCCACTGTATGTTGGGCATGCTTCTAGGTACTGGGGATGCAGTGATGAATTAGTTTTAGCCCTTGTAGTACTTACATTTTACTGGGAGAGACACATAATAAACAAGCAAATAGACATATATTGAGTTACAAGTGGTGTTAAATGCTGTGAAGAAACCTGAAGAAGAAAAAGGATGGGAGGGCTTTCTGAGGGGGTGACACTGTGCTGAACCTGATTGAAATATCTAGGGAAAGAATGTCAGAGTGAGAACACAGCATGTGCAGAACACACACTGAGGACCAAAAGGTCTGTGTGTCTGGAGTCAAGAGAGGAGAGTGATGGGGAGGTTTAAGCAGGAGAGTGTCAGGATCTGTTATTGTGGTGGATGCATCCAGGAAGCTTGGCAAACCAACTTATTTTTCAGTTATTCCAACCTGGGCATACTTCTTACCTGACCTAATTTAAACTGATATTCTTGTCCTCGGGTCAATGATGTCGGGTGTCGATGGACCATGTACTTGTTGCCCTGGTTTTGGTCAATTTTATCATTTTGGCATTGAGAATAATTTCTTTGCACCCCCACTCCCTCTCTCAAACTTGTTTTAATTTTGAGCAGTTAGTAAATAGAGTTGACTGGAAAGGTTTTGACATTTTTTTAGTGTTTTATTTACAGAGGGAACATATATTCTTTTTAAAGATGTTCTATGAAAAGAGATTCTTGAAGGTTTTGTTAATTTCTCAGTATCATTTTCAGCCTAGCTAGTATTATCATGGGTTAAGAAAGATGAATTAGCAGTATCACTTTACCAAGAATAACCTGATCATGAAATTGTGCTTATGAATTGTATTTACATGTAAAAGTATCATCAGATTTGTGGGGTTTTTTTAATCAAGGAAAGTATATTACTGTGTAAGTGCTAGTTGGATGAGTAAGCAAGTTATGTATTGAAATTTTTCCAAGGTAGACTTTTAGCTTTCACAAACCTAAATAATGCCCTTAAGCCCATTTTGATTAGAAAACAAAAAAATTTTTGCAAGTATATTTATTTTTATTAAATTTATTTATTTTTAATTAAAGGATAATTGCAATATTGTGTTGGTTTCTGCCGTACATCAACATGGATCGGCCATAGGTATGCATATGTTCCCTCCCTCTTGAGCTTCCCTGCCACCTCCCACCCCATCCCACCCCTCTAGGTTGTCACAAAGCCCCCCCAAAACAACTGTTTTTATTTCTGTGTTTTATAGTTTTTGACATAAATTTCTATATGAGTATATTAAGTAGTCTTTGTAACAGTTAATAACTATTACCTGACAAATTGAAAGCTCTTTAATTCCTAGACAAGTTTAGAGCCTAAAGCAGAAGTTGAATGACTAGTCTCCTCTTGCCCAGTTCTTCATTAATGTTCATTAGCACAAAGATCTAAACACCTAACTGATCATTTTCTTTTCTTTTTGAGAAATTTTTATTATAAAGTGTCCTTGATTCTCAGATGAGATAAGGGGAGCAGAGGGTATTAAGTGATTAGGTAAATTTGAGTGATCTTACATAGATTTTATTTTTCAATATTTAATTTTGTTCTTTTGTGCTAATTTTGCTTAACATTAAAAATAATGACAAGGTCTTAGAAGCATGCTTAATCTCTTGGGTGATGGTCTGAATTTGCTTTTCTGAGTCTGGAGGCTTTTAGACTGTTATGTTCTTCAGCAGGAGTTGTGTCCTTGTGTAACTTCTCTGATGGAGATGGAGTTAAATTTGCAGTTAAGTTTCCTGACCCCTTTGAGAACATTAACAACATTTCTCTCTTTAGTAAAACGATCCTTGAGTAAACATAGATGAACCTTTTCTGGGTCTTTTAGCCTGTTCTAAGCTCCTGATAGTAACAGGAGACAGGATGGGGTTAGGGTCTTATGAGCTTTCTTGTCCTGGCTGCCTTTGTTCATGTGGAAGGTGCAGCGGCTGCTGTGGCTTGTGCGTTTGTCTTAGTCGCTGCTTTACACAGTCTGTATTTTGATAGTAATTTTTATCTTTCTGAATGATAATTGACCAAGTCATCTGTCATTTAACTATACGTTTTATAGTGAATTTTTTCCCCTTTGGATGTATATTAAATTTAGACGTTTTAGTTTAGTTTTGTTTCTATAATCTTCACACCAGGTCTTTTCTGTGCTTTAGGTTGATGCTTCACACTGAAACCATTAGGAAAAATCCTTGTGGTTAACAGCAGAGGCTTCAGAGTGTAACCTGTACTCGGGCCTAGAAATTATTTTAAATGGCGACTGATACGTCTCAAGGTGAACTCGTCCATCCTAAGGCACTCCCACTTATAGTAGGAGCTCAGCTGATCCACGCGGACAAGTTAGGTGAGGTAGGGGCTGACACATTCTTGAAGCTCACTCTTGGATCAGTCCCTGACTTCAGGCCCTGCTGGGTCCTTCTTGGTACCTGTTCCTTCCTCTGCTTTGGGGAGTCTGGGTTATGAATCTAAAAAAATCAAGTAGATACAAAGTTCTTTTCATCTTCCCTTACCCCTCAAACTCCCGAGAAAACCTCCAAGCTTCTAAATTTATTTCAAATCAAGTATAATTACTTACTTCCATTTGAAATTCTAGCTAAAATAAAACATTTTGAAAACTACTTCTTAAGAATCATATTTTCATTTCAAAAAAACTTGTTAAAAAGTAATTTGCATCAGATCCTGGAGTCGACTTGAAGAATTCTCCTACATCTTCTGACACCTAGTTAGCCCCCCTTGAGAAAGAGAGAAGAGATAAATTGTTTTTGCATGTGTGATTATGGCCATTTCTTTTCTTAGAAGGTAGAAGATAACACCATGCCGATTCGTCGAGCTGTGAATTCTACCCGGGAAACTCCTCCCAAGAGCAAGCTCGCTGAAGGAGTAGAAGAAAAGCCAGGTAAAGCAAAGCAGTGGGCAGCTTAAAAAGGCCAGCGTTTCTGCTCCAGGTTAGAGTGTCCCATAAATTCCCTTGAACATAAGTGTTTGTGGGGAGCATTTAGAGAGAGAAGTGGTACCAGTTGGTATGTCATTTCTGGACCCTCTGGGCAAAGAAAGAATTTCATCTTGTCTCTGAAGATTTTTAGAAGGCAAAAATTTCATGTTCTTGGAATTAAAAATAGAAAGATGGTTGGAGAGAACAGAAATGGTCAAAAGCGTAGCTTCTGGGCATACACTGTCATGGGGAGGAAGACTGGGTGGAAGGCTCAACTGGAAGTCATGAGGCCATAAGGGAGCAAATGGGTGATTAAAGTGTTGGTTTGTAACCTTGGTGTTGGTGGAGAGAAGATTGGCCAGATAGAGCTGGGAACATAGTAAATCAAGAAAAAGGTAGAACTATCGATCTGGAGTATTTGTGCTCCTTTCTTCAAGTGTAACTGCTTTTCTTGTTCTTTTCGTGACCTTTTTCTCTCTCTTCTTTGCCAGGGTTGAGCACATGGTGCTGCCCCTGTTACAACTATTAGAACTGAATATTTGCTGACCAGCATATATTATGAATAAAATAAACCATGCACCTTTGTTGCCTTTATCATTGGTGCACCAGAGATATACTCTTTTCCAGCTAAGCCTGAGTTTTGGCTCAGAATCCTCAGATGAATACTAGAAGCATCTTGGGTACTCTGGCCTAAGGCAGTGAGGAGACAAGGGAATTAGCATATTTAAAAAAATAGTTGCTGGTGAGTTGGAGGGAAGGTTATTTTGTCCAGCACTGGGATAAACCACTTGATGACCTACCTTAATCCACATTTAACAGCCAGCTGAAGTCACTGATAACACAAGTTTGCAGAATACACGAGTGTTTAGATGTAAGAGGTATTAAGAAAGTCAACCAAGAATTTATAAAGGACCAATAAAAGACTTCACAAGTTCTGTTTATCTGTCTTTTCTCTGTCCTTTTGTGTAGTATTTTGTATATGAAAATGATTGGACTTCACTCATGTTTTAAATTTTATAAATCTGGAAAGATAGAATAGTTTAATGAGTTGGAAATAATGTCTCATATGTAATATATACTCATTATCAGCTGAGCACCTGAACCTTTATTAAATTGTAAACTTTTAAGAGAAAATAAAGTGAAATTTAATTTGTAGCTCTGTTGTTACAGTGAAAGTGTTAGTCGCCCAATTGTGTCTGACTCTTGGTGACCCCATGGACTGTAGCCGGCCAGACTCCTCTATCTGTGGAGTTCTCCAGGCAAAAATACTGGAGTGGGTTGCCATGCCCATCTCCAGGGGGTTGTCCCCACCCAGGGGTCGAACCCAGGTCTCCTGCATTGCAGGCTGATTCTTTACCATTTGAGAAAGCTCAATAAACACTCTGAGCTTTTCCATTTTTTAAAGTAAGGCAATGTAGAAATCAGTAAACATGACAGTTGTTACACAGCCAGTTCGGTGGGACAGTTAGGCAGGCCAAATAGTTGAGACAAAGGGCAATAAAAGGTGCATCAAGATTAAAAAAATATATTGTAGTTATCTGTATCACCAGATACCATTGTTAAAGTTCTAGCCTTAATATTTGCCAAACAGCTATAGAAGCAGCAGAAGAGGCCAAAGGAGGATGGGAATCATAGTATACAAGTGCTGGCCTACAGGTTTTCCCTAAACCATTTTATACAATGTTTATAACAACTCTGTGAGGTAAGAGTACTCAGAAGTGTCAAAGAAAGAACTTGCCCCAAAATAATGTGAACTAGAATGTTAGAAACTCAGAAATTGAATCCAGATACATCTGATCCTAGAGCCTTGATTTTGGCTGAACATATGTAGGAGAATTTTTGACTTATCTGCATGTCTGGTTGAAGAGCATAATCCAGGATGATTTGCAAATTACAGTTGACTGTCCTGAAATTTGGGCTTCACTGGTGGGTCAGAATCCACCTGCCAATGCAGGAGACTTGGGTTCGCTCACTGGGTCAGGAAGACCCAGTAGAGAAGGAAATACTTATGTGAGGGCCCCAAAGAAGTCTTCATTATGCCAGTAATGAGTTCATGTAATTTAAATGACCAAACCCTTCAAGCATATCCTTTTTTTCTTTTTGCCTGATTTTGGCCCCTGACATCCTTCATAGTCTCTGCTTAATCATTTTCCTGGGATTCTATGTTTCATAATAGCTGCTCAAAGAGACCTCCTGAGAAAAGACTGACAGGCAACTGCAGACCTCAGTATTCCCCTACTCATATTTCTACCCTTGCCCAAATCATTTGACTTGAAAATTTTGTTTTAATTTTTTATTATTCCCTTACTAATACTTGTTCAACTATAAAATGGCTAATTTCTTAATTATAAGTCTTATCCTTAATATTATGGAGTAGAACAATCGAGATTCGATTTGTGATAAAAGAGTTTCACTTGCTGTGTAATT
This sequence comes from Bubalus kerabau, assembly GCF_029407905.1. Taxonomy (NCBI): domain Eukaryota; kingdom Metazoa; phylum Chordata; class Mammalia; order Artiodactyla; family Bovidae; genus Bubalus; species Bubalus kerabau. The sequence goes on from NC_073626.1 coordinate 185,744,117, forward strand.
TCCTGATCCTTTTCCTTTTCTCACATAATGGTTTGGATCGGCAACCCATTATATAGACAGTTTGAGTGATATGAAGGAAAAAAACAGTACTCATAGACATTTACTCATTTTAGAGTACAACTGTTAACTTGGAACATTTGACTTAACCTGTTTAAAGAGATGAGCTTTTATCCTTTTATTGACTCAGGCTCTAGTGTATTTACTTGATGCAATTCTACTCACCTGATTTACTGGTTTATTTTAAGAACCAGATGTAAGTTCAGAGGAATCTATCTCTACGGTAGAGGAACAAGAGAATGAAACTCCACCTGCTACATCTAGTGAGACAGAGCAGCCAAAGGGGCAACCTGAGAATGAAGAGAAGGAAGAAAACAAGCCTTCTGAGGAAACCAAAAAGGAGTAAGGACTTAAGCCTTCTTGCTTTTTATAATTGAAGACTATATAAAGGAGTATGAATCAGATTTTTTTAATTTATTTATTTATTTTTTGGGGGGATCAGATTTTTTTTTAAGTGGTATAATGTTAATTTATGCTGGATACATGATATTTAGATTCAATTTTGGGGGAATTATCTTTTGAAATAGGTTTATGATGTAGTTGTATGGCGTATTAGAATTTGTAGTAGTTAGAACAATGATTTGACTAATGTATAATTCATTCTTCTCGGCTTCAGAACGCGTTTTTCAGTAAGAAATGAAGTGTGACTTTAAAAGTCTGACCTGGGAGATACTTCATTTTATTTCTCCCTCTGTGCCAGGTGTGAGTTATTTTTACATGTTTATGTTAGAAAGCGTTAATCTATACCAGGACATTGCTAGAGTGACCTAAAACTCTGTATATATTTGATGAAGTATTCAGTTGGAGGGTGACTTTGAGAATCTGAAAGCAGAATTTGCTCTCAATAACCTGTACAGTGTAATGGTGATTCTTTTTTAATTAAAATTATTTTTTGCAGGACAGCTGGTAGCATTTTCTTTTCATAATTGGTGAGAACAGTTAGGAATTACTTTTAAAATAAAAGAATGACTTAGAAATAACTATACCTTTTAGGTGGAATTCTAATCCTTCATTCCAGTATCATAAGTATTTGTAATGTTTGTGGAATTTTTAGCAGCTACCCTGTATTTTAGGTGCATGGGATGTTTTTATTATTACTTAGAGTAAAATTTGTATAATGCTCTGTGATTCACAAAACTTTTTATAAACATAATCTCATAATTTCTTGAGCACCTTGTGAAGTATTTTGTATCATGTTTCTGTTTTAAGCTGGGGAGACTGAGGCTCAGGTCACTTGCTAAGATCGCATAACTAGTAAATGTTAGAGCTAAGACTCAAACCCAGGTTTTCTGACTTCAGAGCTTGAGTTCTTCACACTGTGCTGAATTGCATCTGTTGTAGCTGTTACTGGAATGCATTTTTAAATGCTCATTTCTTTTATGGACTGGCCCTTCGTGCTAGTTCTGGTTTATATAACTTCTCTCTCCTGTGTGCACCTGAGAGAACACACCTTTTTGGCTCATTTAAAGTACCCAGTTTTTAAAAAATGTTTTATTTTGTAAAATTCTTACTTTACATATCACTTCAGTGTGGAAATGAATTAAAACATTGATTTTTATTTCTCGCCAGTCTTTTCTTCTTTCTGACTTTATACTTCTTTCTGAAGAGTTTATCTTGCATAATAACAATTCTTTGTTTTAAAGTGAGAAAGATCAGTCTAAAGAAAAGGAGAAGAAAGTGAAAAAAACAATACCTTCCTGGGCTACCCTTTCTGCCAGCCAGCTAGCCAGGGCCCAGAAACAAACACCGATGGCTTCCTCCCCACGTCCCAAGATGGATGCAATCCTTACTGAGGCCATTAAGGCAAGTTTTTATTTCAAGCAGTTCATCATAGATTTATTCTGTTTGTCTCTTGCGTATTTGAAAATGGCATACTCCTGTGCAGACATCAGAAACCTTGCTCTGCTTCCTAAAAGAGACTAAATGGAAGAGAGCCGTTGCTAAGTTCATGTTTTTATAATATCACGTTTGATGAGCACTGTTAATTTTTTTAACAACTCAGATTTGCTATAGCAAGTATTTTTAGCTTTTAGTTTTTTTTTTTTAACTGAGTTTAAGTGTAGTTTTTATTTGAAGGTTAAATATGTTAATTCATTCAACACACCATTATGGACTAGTTTCTCTGTATCAGGTAATCCTACTAGTGATACAGCATAGAATAAGAGAAACAGAGTCCTCGCCTTTATGAAATCTAATTATTACTCAGGGTAACATTGAGAAAATTTTTATTTTAAAAACGTATACTATCTTTACAGTTTCCCCAGTGGCTCAGCGCTAAAGAATCCACCTGCAGTGCAGGAGATGGGGGTTTGATCCCTAGGTCAGGAAGATACTCTGGAGAAGGAAATGGCAACCCTATCCAGTATTCTTGCCTGGGAAATGCCATGGAAAGGAGCCTGACAGGCACAGTCCAAGGGGTTGCAAAAGAATTGGCCACAACTGAGCGAATAAACAACAGTAGCATACTATCCTTAGGTTCATTTTCAGAGCTTACATCTAACATTAGTAGGTGGTTATCTTTCACACCTGAAAACTTCTAGAAACTTCTAGAAAACTTACAGGAAACTTTTAGAAACCTCAATACTCGGTTTCATCACCTAGTCATTCCAAAATACTTGGAAAAACTATCCTCCTTCCATAGCTTTATAACTTTACTATAATTCATTGACTTTCATTAGCTTGTGTGATCATCAGATACCGTTTTCCTATTTTAAGGGAATCTTCTCATCTGACCTTGCCCTTTTGTGCGTAAATTTTTCTGGCTAATTTTGCTGTGTTTATTTTACGTGATCACATGACAAGAGTAGTTAAAACAGAAGCCATAGACTCTCTGATTTTCTTTTGCTAGGATCTGAATCAGAATTGGAGAGAGAAGGCTTTAGTTGAACTTAACAGAAAGTGATATAGGTAGGAAAGCGGAGCCTACTGGTCATGCCTAGAATTTGAGAAGACAGCACTGCCATAGAAACTGGGAAAGAGTTTACCTTCCACCCTCTCCCTGCATTCCTTCAAGATTACTCTCAACTCATTAAGAAAACTTCCTTGGTTTAGATAGCTTGACTATAGTGAGAACTCTGGGTTTTTTTGTAGCCTTTTTATAAGGATATCACTTTGTGATTGGGTTTCCCTGGTAGCTCAGCTGGTGAAAAATCTGCCTCCAATTCAGGAGACCCCAATTCAATTCCTGGGTCAGAAAGATCCTCTGGGGAAGGGATAGGCTACCCACTCCAGTATTCTTGGGCTTCCCTGGTGGCGCAGAAGGTAAAGAATCAGCCTGCAATTTGGGAGACCTGGGTTCAATCGCTGGGTTGGGAAGGTCCCCTGGAGGGAGGGCATGGCAACCCACTCTAATATTCTTGCCTGGAAAATCCCCCCAGGAGAATCCCCCCCAGGGGATAAGCAGAGGAGGCTAGCAGTCCATGGGGTAGCAAAGAGTCAGACAGGATTGAGCGACTTTCACTTACTGAGCAAGCTGAGCTGTGATTACTCAGCTTAGGTTTGAAGCAGGATTATAGTGAAGGTGAAGAAGAAGCTAAAATTTTAAAATAATAAAACAGTTAAACAGTATATGTAGTTCTAAAGAATAGTTTAAATATGATTATGCATATTTATACAAATGAAAGATAGATGTTGGGTTGACCAAAATGTTCATTTATGTTTCTCTGTAAGATCTTATCCAATGGATCATGTGTATTCCATGCAGTATAACAAATTATAATTTCAGATCACTGATATCTTTTTCTGAATTAAATCATTATCAAATAGATGGTATCTGTTTTCACCTTATTATCAGTTTGGTGGAGCAGGGGGTTGTTGTAGCCTTAATGTTCTTTTCTGCTTGATATTCTTTACTTTGTGTTCTCTTGTAAGATCAGGAGTAAACTTAAATCGGTTGTAATAGGTTGGAGACATTTGCTTGAAGTAGATGATCCTTATTAACACAGTCCATATTAACCTGTTTTGTGTTGTATAGTCTTTTGTGGTCCATTTGTCTGTGACATTTTTCTTTACTGTCAGTATATAAGCTTTCACCCAAGTCTTTATCCAATAACAATTACTAAATCCTATGGTCAATTTATAGGTAACAGCTACACAAAATTGGTGGGCAACAGATACTGCATGGGTATTTCAAAATGTAAAGCATTTGAAGAAAAATTGCTACCTTTGTGGCCTAATGACCTGCTTGAATCTTCCATGGACATTAGTCAGATGAAATATAGAGAAATAGGATGGGAAAGGAAGAGGGCACTTGAAATAGCAGTTGAACGCTCTCATTATTGTCCAAAACTCCCCTGAAAGCTTGGCATTTGTAAACCCAGTTTTATGCCATTTATTCAGATTGTCTTTGCTTATATTATCTGCTAGCATTGACACAGAGCCTGCAGAGAAATATTGGTTTTGGTGAGCCAAAGTCTGTAAAGTGGGCCAAGTCTGTGAACCTGCACACTGTAGAATGTCCTGGTCTCCTTACTGTCACGCTGAGGATGTCTTCTAGGTGCAGAATAGTATTAGAGTGGGAGGAGCTTCTTCATTAACACAGAACATTGTTCACATGTTGTATCTTCTCTTTGGCTGTTTTGAACAATTTAAAATTGTTGCAGAAATATTGCTAATTCTGTATTTCTCCACAGTCATGATGAACTGAAGTTACCAGAAATATTATTCATTCTTTGTTGCCATTTTATCATCCATTATCAAGTTCACTTCCAAAATAATTTATTTTGAAAACATACATGTCAGAAAACACATGAAAAACAGCTACTTTAAATTAATGTGTATGGTTTAATAATCTGTTTCCTAGGCATGCTTCCAGAAGAGTGGTGCCTCCGTGGTTGCTATTCGAAAATACATCATCCATAAGTACCCTTCTTTGGAGCTGGAGAGAAGGGGCTACCTCCTTAAACAGGCACTGAAAAGAGAATTAAATAGAGGTGTTATCAAACAGGTATTAAATGGTTATTTGTATTAAACATATATTAGCTATAAATCCATATATAGTAACATTTAGGCTTTTTGTGCTTTGTGAGTTCGTTAAAATAAGTTGACATAATGATGAAGGGCTTATGTTTAATCTGGTTTTACAAAGTCACTGGTGCCAATTAGCTTTAATAAGTATTCTAAAGAACAGAAGCAATATGATAGTGTAAATTTTTTCTAGCTGCCTGTACAATTTGTTTTTTAAATATTTATTTATTTGGCTGTACCACATCTTAGTTGTGACATGCAGGATCTTTAGTTGAGGCATGTGGGATCCAGTTCTTTGAGCAGGAATTAAGCCTGGATCCCCTGCACTGGGAGCACAGAGTCTCAGCCTCCGGACAAGGGAAAACCCCTGCCTGTACTTTTAATTGGCTTTCCTTTGGGGGCTGCTTGTGCTTAAGATTATGTAGTGCTCAAGGTGAGAAGTGGGGCTGAGCTGGCCTCTTGTTGCAGCACCAAAAAAGATCATAGGTCTTGTCTTAGGTTTGTTAGTTTTAAAACCTAACTTCTGTGACTAGACTGGTAATCATCATAAATTAGCTTTGTAAATAGGTTTACCTTAACTTACTAGTATCTAAATCTGTTAAAGCTTTTGGAAGCATCAGAACCTGAGTAAATTGAGAATAATACTAAAACCAATATTGATTTCAGGCATAAATCCATATTAGTTTGGATAGTACATCAAAACACTACTTAGAGCTTTGAGGATGCTTTGTATATCATAATGAATGTAGCCAATATTTACAGTAATTTTAAATCGAGTTTAATCTGTAAAAATATAAATCACTGTTATGTACCTGAAACTGTACAATACAACATTGTAAATCATCTATACCTCAGTTTTTGTTTTTTTTTTTTAAACTCCACATTGCTTAAGATCATGACACTCTAATGCCAGAATGAGCTTTCTTGTCCACACATTCTTCAGAAGTCCAGGGGCGTGAAGTAACTCCCGAGGTCCCGTGGTAGCAGCAAAGATGGTTCTAGGATCTAATTCACTGCAGCCCCAGAGTCCTGTTGCCTTTTTTCTGAACCTTTCTGCATGGTTTGATTAATACAGAGTTCTGTGCCGCTCAGGCATTTAAACTCTTAGGAACTTTCATTGAGTACTTAATTTCACAAATATGTTACTGAGTTGTCTCCTGTGTACCAGGTGCTTGGCGGTCCATCAGTGAGGAAAAGTTTCCTGCTATGGAGCCTATATTCTAGCTTTCTCAAATGTTGTAAATCTAATGTTTAATAAATAGCCTTTAAAGTAACCATTGCATAAAAACAATTATCTAACCAATATAATTAGAACCAGAGACCTGTATCATAGTGTATGTCAGCAGAGTTTATGAGCTAGCTTCATGTTTATCTTCATGAAGATATAGTTTGTGACCTATTTTGCCTCATAGGCTGGCCCTCAGTTTGATGCTTCAACAAGTTTATAGACTGAAAGCATTTGATTGCTGTATTCCTAGTGGTGTCGGTAAAACCAAAGTGGAAGACTCAGGTTAACCTGAAGTTCTATGACAGTGATTTGTAAACTATGGAAACATGTGGTAAGACTTGCACATATTACCGTGTGCAGTGTCTAAAATTAGATAACTTTTCCCTTATGCAGTAATAATCTCTAGTGGACAAACTGTGGGAAGCATTGTGGCCTGAGATTAACTAGTCTCTGAACTTTTGCCAAGGAACTGTCTTCCTTTTAAGGTAGAGGTTTTCTCATTTTCCCAAAAGATTGTGTCCATTCCATGGAACTTTTTTTTTTGAAAGCTTGTAGACTGTTTAACCTGCTATCACAATAGCATTTTTTCTTCTTCCCCGACTTTGTAGATGAGGAAACAAAAGCTGAGAGGGTTTGTGAGTTGTCTAGTATTGAATAGCTAGATGATACCGTAAAGAGTGTTCAATCCCAAGTCTTCTGACTCGTGCACTCTTTTTTCTCTGAAGAGTTTAACAGCACTTTACATTAGTTCTTACATCACCATGCCCTGTAATTTAGTCTAGTTAAAGTTTCCAATATGAGTACCAGAATCATTTAAAGTAAAAATACTGGTTATTGCAACTAAAGTTAATTTATTTTAGGTAAAAGGAAAAGGTGCTTCTGGGAGTTTTGTTGTGGTCCAGAAATCGAGAAAACCACCTCAGAAATCCAGAAACAGAAAGGTAAGACGTCTGTTCCAGTTTGCCCGAGCACTGTAATACTGTTGGTGCTACTAAACGATACAGTGTTTCCTGAGTGTTCCCTGCGCACTAGGCAGGGAGCTGCATTTCTATGAAGCCCTGGAGAGGTTATAATCATTTGCTCCTGTCGTTTAGCCAGAAGCTGTGCGTCTAACTGCCCTATATTGAGTTATGGGCAGCTATATGAGTTAGAGCTTTTTGCTTTTTTGTGAAATACCTTTAAACTAGAAGAGGCATACAAGTACTTTTTTACCCAACATTAGATCATAAAAGTACTGCAC